>NW_023596297.1:18845728-19135392 GCF_011947565.3 Pollicipes pollicipes
GAACGGGCCTCCAACGTCCACGACGAGCAGAGACCTGTTCAGCGTCTGGTAATGGACGCATTGCAAACGTGTGTGCGCCGCATGGTTCACATCCAAGTTCTTTGCCAGAATGCAACGTCGTCTTGGAACATGAGTACCTGCGCATGCTTACCAACACGTCATCTGGTGATAAATACCCATATAGATGGTATTCGTAACAGTAGATGTTAATTTTAAGAAACAGAGCCTAGCAACGCCCAAACGCTACCACTCTGCGGACTCTACCTCGGGCTTGATGAGCTTCATCACCAGCTTCTGCTGCTGCACGTTTCTGGACTCCACCGACAGCTGAACGATGACCTTGTCAAACGTCTTCAGGGTCACACCTCCCGCCGCCTGGGAGGGCACCTGCATAACGCCCAGACCATTCATTCAGGCTATCTTCGACCTCACACAAGATGGGTGGACGCAAAAGTGCTCCACTAACAAAGGAGGGCGATTTCCGCCCGTAGTGACACTGTGGCCTGTTACGACCACCATCTATTGATACCTTATTTGTTTGAGAAACTACCAGCAAAAATACTGCGGTAACAAACGAGGCAACATTGTAAAATACGTCAGCGCGATATACAAAACTATCCTATCGAAAACGTGACGAAGTACAACGGAGAACAGAGCCATTTAACACGCTCACCATTTAGCTGCTCTGCCACCCTACTCCACACCGCTGCTGCTCGGGCCCATTTCCCGTAGGCGGTGGCGACAAAGGAGCGCGCGTCACACCTCCCATATCGCATGCCCACCTTATCGTCGTAGACGAACTGCACGCGTGCGTTCTCGCGCTCAGATCCGGGCAGCAAGATGGTGCTCTCCAGACCATACTTGGGCACCAGCACAGACACAGCGTTTTGCTTCACCAGCAGCACGTAGCCCTCCTCCTCGCGCACGCGCTCCTTGAAGAACAGCTGTGGACGGGCGGCGAACGTCGGTGTCGGTGGCGAGGGGCGGGGCGCGACCGCTGAGGCAGCAGCGCCGCCGCTGGCTCTCGCCCAGCAGCCGTCAGCTCGTCCGGACACTCCGCTCCGCTCCCGACCAGCCCCACGCCTGCAGGCCGACAGCCGTCGCATACCCAGTGCGCGGCGCCGGTCCGCGACGAGGCAACAGCGGCTGATACGATCCCCGCGCCGAGGCGGCCACCCACGGCCTCGCTGGCTATTGGTGCCCGTCCGACACCGGCCTGGTCGAGGTGCCTACAAACAGGCAATGCACCCAAAACCGACCACACAGACGAGTCGTAGAGACAAACAACACGGCGCACGAACGCCGAACGCCGAACGAATATCCAAAGGATGGTCGCTGAGCAAGCCAAGTGGTGGTCTGAACAGGGACGGCCCGGGCAGGCACGCCGACAGCGGCGCGACCGTCCCAGCGCCCGAGCATACCGAGCTGCCGGCGCAGCGCAGCGCGGCCGGGGTCACTCACGTGAGTGTGCAGCCCCACAGAGGCGCGCTGCGAGTACTGGGCCATCCGGTGCCGGTAGTTGATGTGGTTGCAGGTGCTCTGGGTGCGTCGCTTGTCCAGCAGCTCCTTGTAGGTGGAGTCCTGGCCGGTGACCACGGCCAGCAGCCGGTGCACTATGATGTCGGCGTACCTGCAGCCGGACGACGAGGGTCAGCGCGCGGACGCCGGGGTCAGGTCATCTGCAGGTCACAGCGCGATCCCACAGAGAAGACACGACGGGGCCTGGTGCCGACACGACCGGACGAGTCGACCCAGTCACGTTAATGAGATGCATCCAGGCCACAGCGGAAACCCCGAAATGGGTTTCCAGTGGGGGTCCCACTATGATCTAACGGCTTCGAGAGGTGAGCAGGTCACAGTACGGTCAGAGAGGTGAGCAGGTCACAACATGGTCAGGGAGGTGAGCCGGTCACAGCATGATCAGGGAGGTACGCCAGTCACAGTACGGTCAGGGAGGTAAGCCGGCCACAGCATGGTCAGGGAAGTGAGCTGGCCACAGCATGGTCAGGGAGGTAAGCCGGTCACAGCATGGTCAGGGAGGCGAGCTGGCCACAGCATGGTCAGGGAGGTAAGCTAATCACAGCATGGTCAGGGAGGTGAGCCGGTCAGTAGTAGCAATTTTGCACGTTTTAAGGGCGCATTGACTGCGTCGATCATTCAACGCCTGCAACTTTGTTTGATCTTAACTTCAACGCCTTTGTGGACAGCGCGCTATGCACGAGTCATCAAGCCTGAATTAGGCGTATCAGAACTTGTTAAACACCGTCACGGATTATTAGACATGTAAGTGCATTATTTTGAAATCAAGACGCTTCACAAAATCTAAAACAGTGCTCTCATCATAGACCGGTTCCTCCCAATGCAGTAGCGCAGGACAGTCCTCGCCGTGCGTAAGAGCCAAGTGAGCGGGTCGGCGTCGTGCCGTGTCGGGTGATGAGCCCGTCCCGCGCCGCCGTCAGCAGCCGGCCGTACCGTCGGATGGGCGAAGTGAAGTGGGTGTAGATGGGCGCCGCCAGGCCGTAGTGCTGGAACTGATCGCGGCTGATGGTGCCTGTACAGAAGTACACGGCCTGCATCATGCAGCGGGTGGCCATGATACGCAGCATCGTGTTGAAGTACGGGTTGTCGGGCCGCACCGCCAGGTTCAGCGACTCCTGCAGCGCCTTGTTTGAGTCCACGTTAAGCTTGAAGCCCTAGCGAGGCGAGATGGATGTTACGCTGGGGTTGTTTGAAGCACGAGAACACGCTCAGACCCACAGAATGTGAGCAAACCGTGCGCTCTGGCTGCGCAAAGAAAAATGTCCTTACCGAAAGGGACGATGGTGAGAAGGCAGGACTGTGCACATTGCCATCAATACATAAAGCTGACAGCTAACGGTGCATGAGTAGTCTGTGGCGGTTTATTAGGGTACAGGCACAGCTGGAGCTGCCAAGCACCAGTCATTGGTGACCGGCCAGCTGGCTCCCTTTGAATGTGAACAACTCTTCACTCACCTACAACCAGGTGCGCACACAGTCACAATCGCACATCCAAACACGCTCTGGATTTCCATCGCTTTGATGTGAATCAGTCAAGGCAGTGCAATGCAACTTCTGAATTTCCCAGTTTTCCTGGATTTCTCGGTTTTGCCATCCCATCAATCACCAATAGTATTCCGATCGTAATGTCACACACATACGCAAACGCTCATACACACTCACACCCATACATATGCTTAAGCATGCACACAAACAGATGCCAGCAAGAACAGATACACGCATACACGTCCAGAGCAGACAGCACCAGGACACACGAGTCCGCCCCGTCGGCACCGCGCGTGTGCGGCGGTCGTCGGTGTCGCCAGCCCACCTGCAGCTCCGCCGCCTTCACCAGCGGCTGGAAGTTGTTGGGCGGTGGCTGCGGGTGGCGCCGCAGCAGCGCACACTCGGGGAACTCCTCCAGGATCTTCTCCGCCACCGACACGTTGGCCAGCAGCATGAACTCCTCCACCATGGAGTTGGTCTCCAGCAGCTGTTTGGCTTGTACGTCGATCGGGTCGTGCGTCTCTGAGTCGATGTGGAAGCGGATCTCCGGCGAGGCGAGCAGCAGGGCCCTGCCACGGCGGCGAGCGGTTACCGGGGCAGGACTCTGCCGCGGGGTTATCGGGGCAGGGCTCTGTCGCGGCGGAGAGCGGTCACTGAGGCAGGGCTCTGTCGCGGCGGCGGGCGGTTACTGGGGCAGGACTCTGCCGCGACGGCGAGCGGTTACCGGGGCAGGGCTCTGCCGCCGCGGCGAGCGACTACTGGGGCAGAGCTCTGCCGCAACGGCGAGCGATTACCGGGGCAGGGCTCTGTCGCGGCGGAGAGCGGTTACTGAGGCAGGGCTCTGTCGCGGCGGCGGGCGGTTACTGGGGCAGGGCTCTGTCGCGGCGGCGGGCGGTTACTGGGGCAGGGCTCTGCCGCCGCGGTGAGCGGTTACCGGGGCAGGACTCTGCCGCCGCGGCGAGCGGCTACTGGGGCAGAGCCCTGTCGCGGCGGCGAGCGGTTACCGGGGCACGGCTCTGTCGCGGCGGTGAATGGTTACTGGGGCAGGGCCCTGCCGCGGCGGCGGGCGGTTACTGGGGCAGGGCTCTGTCGCGGCGGAGAGCGGTTACCGGGGCACGGCTCTGTCGCGCGGCGGAGAGCGGTTACTGGGGCAGGGCTCTGCCGCGGCGACGAGCGGCTACCGGGGCACGGCTCTGTCGCGGCGATGAATGGTTACCGGGGCAGGGCCCTGCCGCGGCGGCGAGCGGTTACCGGGGCAGGACTCTGCCGCCGCGGCGAGCGGCTACTAGGGCAGAGTCCTGCCGCAGCGGCGGGCGATTACCGGGGCAGGGCTCTGTCGCGGCGGAGAGCGGTCACTGAGGCAGGGCTCTGTCGCGGCGGCGAGCGGTTACTGGGGCAGGACTCTGCCGCGACGGCGAGCGGTTACCGGGGCAGGGCTCTGCCGCCGCGGCGAGCGACTACTGGGGCAGAGCCCTGCCGCAACGGCGAGCGATTACCGGGGCAGGGCTCTGTCGCGGCGGAGAGCGGTTACTGAGGCAGGGCTCTGTCGCGGCGGCGGGCGGTTACTGGGGCAGGGCTCTGCCGCCGCGGTGAGCGGTTACCGGGGCAGGACTCTGCCGCCGCGGCGAGCGGCTACTGGGGCAGAGCCCTGTCGCGGCGGCGAGCGGTTACCGGGGCACGGCTCTGTCGCGGCGGTGAATGGTTACTGGGGCAGGGCCCTGCCGCGGCGGCGGGCGGTTACTGGGGCAGGGCTCTGTCGCGGCGGAGAGCGGTTACCGGGGCACGGCTCTGTCGCGGCGGAGAGCGGTTACTGGGGCAGGGCTCTGCCGCGGCGACGAGCGGCTACCGGGGCACGGCTCTGTCGCGGCGATGAATGGTTACCGGGGCAGGGCCCTGCCGCGGCGGCGAGCGGTTACCGGGGCAGGACTCTGCCGCCGCGGCGAGCGGCTACTAGGGCAGAGTCCTGCCGCAGCGGCGGGCGATTACCGGGGCAGGGCTCTGTCGCGGCGGAGAGCGGTCACTGAGGCAGGGCTCTGTCGCGGCGGCGGGCGGTTACTGGGGCAGGACTCTGCCGCGACGGCGAGCGGTTACCGGGGCAGGGCTCTGCCGCCGCGGCTGAGCGACTACTGGGCAGAGCTCTGCCGCAACGGCGAGCGATTACCGGGGCAGGGCTCTGTCGCGGGAGCGGAGAGCGGTTACTGAGGCAGGGCTCTGTTCGCGGCGGCGGGCGGGTTTACTGGGCAGGGCTCTGTCGCAGGCAGGCGGGCGGTTACTGGGGCAAGGGCTCTGCCGCCGCGGTGAGCGGTTACCGGGGCAGGACTCTTGCCGCCGACGGCGAGCGGCTACTGGGGCAAGCCAGAGCCCTGGTCGCGGCGGGCGCGCCGGTTTTACCGGGCCACGGCTCTGTCGCGGCTTGGTGAATGGCTTACTGGGCAGGGCCCTGCCGCGGCGGCGGCGGGTTACTGGGGCAGGGCTCTGTTCGCGGCGGAGAGCGGTTACCGGGGCACGGCCTCTGTCGCGGCGGAGAGCGGTTACTGGGGCAGGGCTCTGCCGCGGCGACGAGCGGCTACCGGGGCACGGCTCTCTGTCGCGGCGATGAATGGTTACCGGGGCAGGGCCCTGCGCGGCGGCGCGGTTACCGGGGCAGGGCTCTGCGCCGCGGCGAGCGGCTACTAGGGCAGAGTCGCCGCAGCGGCGGCGATTACCGGGGCAGGGCTCTGTCGCGCGGAGAGCGGCATACTGGGGCAGGGTCTCTGCCGCGGCGGCGAGCAGTTACCGGGGCAGGACTCTGCCGCCGCGGCGAGCGGCTACTGGGGCAGAGCCCTGCCGCCGCGGCGAGCGGCTACTGGGGCAGAGCCCTGCCACAGCGGCGAGCGATTACCGGGGCAGGGCTCTGCCGCGGCGGCGAGCGGTTACCAGGGTAGGCGCCCGCCCTCACCGTTCATCACATCCAGGTCCGCAGACACTGGTCAGGAGTTTTCAAAGCAAGCTACAAATAACAAGGTTCGGGTTAGGCGCGAAGAACACGCCAGTAGCTTGAAGGCGTTTTAATATGATCTACGGCCATCTCTCATTGCCATTTGAACTGAACGTGTGCGCGCTGTAGTCCTGACCACTGGCGGCATGCAGTGCACAGCTCGCCTGCCAACTAACACCTACCCGTTCTCCAGCCGGCGCCGCTTCAGCACTTTGGCGAGCGAGTTCAGACCGCGCAGCGACTGGGAGACGGCGTCCTGCTGGCTGGCGTCGTCAATCTTCAGCTGCGCCTCACCGTACGTCAGCGCCGCCCGCGACCTGCCAGCACGACATCATCAGCGGGGCAGCAATGGCTGACCTGCCAGCACGACACCATCAGCACGGCAGCAATGACAGACCTGCCGGCACGACAACGTCAGCAGGACAGCAATGACTGAGACCTGACAGCAAGAGAGGATCAGCGGACCAGCAGAAGCTGGCACCTACCGGCAGGAGAGGATCAGCAGGGCCAGCAGAAGCTGTCACGTACCGACAGGAGAGGATCAGCAGGGCCAGAAGAAGCTGGCCCCTAATGGCAGGGCAGTGTCAGAGGGGGGCAGTCAGTTGGTGGTCAGGATCAGGACCTGAAACTTGCCAGTGGGCCGGCTCAGTGGAGCAGGGCTTACGTCAGCCCACCGGGACGCCGACATCGCCACGCCCAGGTTTAACTATACTTTTGCTGGCATGGCCTGGTGCAATGCTGCAAATGGTACCGATGGTGTAATGGTTAACGCATCTGCGTTAACCATTGCGCGTCTGGGAAACAAGAGGTGCAGGGCTTGGCTAACGCGGTGTCCGTCATTCCTGCCAGAGGAGAGAGACAAGCGACACCATATAGCCTCAGCAGCTAAGTGCGTCGTAAAACCCCAACGACATTGGCGCCACAATGCTGTTAAGCTTTGTACTGCAAACTGCAAGCGTTTTGTGAAACGGGACGTTACCTATCTCAAATCTTCATTTGCGTTCATGTGCAGTTTCGCGTCTGAAAATCAGCAGGATACAGGATACACCTAACCTTTTAGCATAATATTATTACGTATGTGTAGGGCGACGGACCAGCAGCACCAGGGGTTCTGTCAGCGACGACCCACCTGATGATGGACTTGTGGAACTTGGTGTGAACGATCTCGGCATCGGGCGTCACCTCCCAGATGCAGGAGAAGGCGAACCGCTCCTCGCCGCCCCGCAGCGAGCACAGGTTCGAGCTGAGCAAGTCTGAAACGCGGCGCCGGCTCGTCAGGCGGCCCGACCTGCGGACAGCCGACCTCGCCTGCAGCCTCGGACGGCCAAAGCACGCCTGCCCCCCCCCCCCCCCCCCCCCCGCCCGATGTTTCTGCGGTCCCGCTCAAGCGGCCAGTGACTTGTCAAAGGAAAACAGAAACTGTCCTAAACTCTTGGCAGTGATGCTACCATCGGCACCACTGCCACCTACATCAGAAATGCACCCGATAATCATACTACTTTCATTACCAAACCGGGCGCCTAACAGTACTGCGTACCATACTGCGTTCTGTCCTGACCCAACTGTCTACACAACAGGCAGTGCAACCAGTAGTTGAATGGCTCTTCCGTCCAAATAATCCCATTGGTCGAGCGCAGGACAATCGCTCGTTGGCAGCCCACTGATGGGGTGCTGTAGGGCATACCTGGCACCATGTCTATCCGTTTGTCGATGAGGTAGACCGTGGTGCCCCTGTTGGCCGCCTCCTTGTCGATCGCCGTGCCGGGCCGGATAAAGTGCGAAACGTCCGCGATGTGCACACCCACCTGGAGGAGGTGCGCAGACCGGCTGGTCATCACGTGCACACCGAGGAAGTGAGCGTCAGTGGAACCAGCTCGTCACACTCGGGCGCTGGTAACAACAGCTGGCACAGCTGTTCACGGGGTGAAAACTCTACCAACCATTCATTTTTGCTTTTTAATAGTGCTTTTCAGTTCAGGCCATGTAAGCCCGCAAACGGAAATGTTTATCACATAGTGGGAAAGGATGTTTACAACGCTATTTCACAAACATCTCCGCGTCAATGAAAAATGGCCCAAGCGTTTGTCAGACGCATACGACCACAGAAGGCCGCGTAGTATTCAGAACTGCCATTGAAACAAGCAATCATGCACGTTCAGAACTTCGCACAGAAGCGAGGAGACACGGGCGGTGATAGACCTGCTGGCAGAGCCGACATGTGCATTGTTTTCAACTGACACGCTACGCGTCACGCATCGGCCAGAGCTAAAGCTAACCTCGAAGTTTCCACTCTCCAGACGTTTGCAGTGCAGAGCGTCATCAATGTCAGTACAGCCGGGCGGGTCCACCTGACGACGGCAGCGTCCTACGTCACGGCGATAGCCATATTGAGGGCAATGACCCACGTAACCCGCCTTGTGGCAGCTCCTGACCACCGCATGTCCCATCCGAACCACCCCATGGGTGGCCCATCGCATTGGCATACATCGCGCAACACGTACGTCAGAAAAGCATAGAGCACTATTATGACAGAGGTGGGCTGTCGAACTACTTGTTTGGGATAAAACAAAAGCACAAGGAAATCGTCGAACACATCGTCATTAATATTATGCAAGAAAAACACAACCAACAACGGAAAACGGGTCGATCCTAGCCACAAGTCTGATATTTCGTCGCCCCGCCGCGAACAGCGTGACTGACTGCCACGCTTAACGAGAATAGATTGGGATGCCTCGTGAAACATCACAAAACCACAGCGAGAAGATGGGTTGAACAAACACACAAAGGCGCCGCGCGTGAAAACGTGTACATACCGAACAGACATCGACGTGGCGTAAGTCCACCCGGTTCGCGACGTCCTGAAACGAAACAGACACGCAGTCACGAGTACCATCGCATCACCGCTTACGTGACACCGTAGACACCGTCGACACAACGCACAGAAGGTGTCGAGTGTCCAGATCAAAACCGCGGCCAGACGGTTCATCAGGCCGCCGCGAGCACACATGAACCTGTCGGGTGGTCGTCGGCGGCGCTGGCGGCGGCCAGTCCCCCCATAGGGCACGTGGCGTGGAAGCCGGTCAGCTGCCTCACGCCACGCTTCGGCGCGCGCACGCACCGGAGGGCCACGGAATGACGAGCACTCGAGATGGCCGCCGGGGCAGATCCGTTACCAGCTGGAGGTGGTCCACCGCTAGCTGACAGCGTGATGTCTCACTAACGCTCATGGATTCGATGTTGTTTTTTAAGAGGATTATACAATACATGGCGTGATCTGCAGGCCCATGCTGGGTGCTGCCTAGGCCATTCCCTCCTGGGAGCACTTCCGTGTGCAGCAGTAACGATGTATGTACACCGATGGCAGTGTCCGCGGACCACAGTACGTCAAGAAACGAAATCCTCCGTAACATGCTTCAATGTCGTGAACAGCTTAGTTTGAAAAGCGTCCTGGTCTCCACGATGGGAGAGGGGTCGTACGTAATCAGCGTGCCCGACCGCCGAATATCAAAAGAAGAAAGCAACAAACTTAACGTGCTTTTAGAGTCTTCATACATTAGAAAATTTGTGCACAGACGAAATCTCCGTTACGGGAAATGGAAATGCAGAGACAATCTGTGGAACTCTGCACAAGTAAGACCACAATGTCATCGCGACCTTCTCCGTGGCTTTGCCTAACTACACCGTGCTCTTCACTTTTCTAATAAGTTATCAAAATAAAAAACAACCACCTTAAAAGAGGAAGCGGAGAAAAGTTGTCACGTGCCAAACAGGATTCCGTACATCAATTTTACTTATTTTCACCGATTATTGATCAATGCAGGTGATTTAAAGCACTAAACAAATTAAGCGTAAACGTTTTGAGACCAAACGTTACGTAAAGGAGCTTATTGTTAGCTACGTCCTGACCTTCCCAAGGATCAGCCCAGCACTCAAAACAGCTGATCACTAAGGGTCGGCGTGTGGACGGCCATCCCAGAGTCTGACACCGCCGCAGCAGCCGGATGTCTGGCGGTAACCGGTCTAGCTCGGCCAGTTGGTGGGACCGGGTGTTCAGGCGACGCGGCCCGGCCCCTGCGGAGACCAGGTCGACGCGGCAGACGCGACAGCCGCGGCGCGCCGGCGCCGCGCCCGCCGTCCGCCAGCGGCCGCTGCAGAGCGCGCAGAGTCCGGCCACGCCCAGCCGTCGGCCGGTGGTGGAGCAGCACACGTCCGAGGATGACCAGCCTGGGGCACACTCGGTGGCGGCGGAGGCGACCGTGCCGGGACACGGGGGTCCGATTCTGATCCCGACTCTGGTGGTGAGTGGATGCGAGCCGGCAGGCGTCGAGGAGGCGAACGAGGAGGAATCGGACGGAGAGGTGGCCGCGGTGACGGCGGTCAGCAGTGACCACGACGGGTTTGAGAGGGCCAACAAGGTGATCTTGCGCACGGACTCGGTTACAGAAGCGCCGGCGGCAGATAGCCGCAGCGAACAGATTGAGGTTAGTCAAAGCATGGTACAGAATGCCCGCGACGCCATGGACCCGGACAAAATGAGAGCACAAATGAACGAATGTCACAGTGCCCTACACGCCGTGACGGAATTTGCCCTAGAGAAGACAGAGCAAAAGAAAATCAGCGACATAACGGCGGAAGCACAAAGGCTGATGGACTTGTGGAGAAAGGCCTTGGACAATACAGATGTGCTGTCACAAATCATTAAGCAAAGCACGGACGCAGCCAAGTGAGTTCGAGTACAGGCAGTTCCAAACGCGCGAGTCCCCTCCACATAATTTGGTCATATAGTTAGCATGCAGTAATTCGCTGTCTTTTCCAGGGCAAAGCCATGACGTTGCAGCATACTAGGGCCTAGCAGAAGTAACAAAATCGCGTGGGATTATGCGATGGAGTGAGTTAGCTAAACGTCAACTAAAAAATATATTGGCTTCATTTTGGGCGCACTGCTTCGATCAGTGCGCCGAGGATTGTGAAAATGTACCACTCCCAGCAGAGTCGACGCTCACTGCGCCTCTGTTTCAAAGACGTGCCCCCTTTCGACAGTCAGTCGTCTAGCCGGTTGTCCGAGGAAGTCCAGGAGCTGGAGCACTTGTACGGAGAGCTGGCCGAAGCTCTGGCCAATCTCCGCAGAACCACCGACAACCACAAGGCCGTGAAGAAAGACATCAAGACTATGAAAAAAGTGGTCAGCAACGCATACACGAAAGGTAATATACTGTGAAATTAACTACGGAGGGGGGGGGGGCAATTAATAACGCCTTAATATTTAATCGATACAAATAATATCTAATTGATAATTAATACTGTCTCTCTGCACAACTGATCGGCGTCGTGTTGACTAAGCATTTGCCAGTAGAATTTAGCCCGTTAATTTAAAGATTGGAAGGCGTCTATGGATAGAATCGGGATGAAGACAGGAACCTCCGTCAGTGTGGTTTCTCTCTTCAAACCACATCAAAATAGTCACAAGGTGGCCCGAGTGCCGATATCTGACAAAATTGAAAGCCGCTTTTTGCGTGGAGCGCCCTACCAAAACATGGTGTCATCCACAGAACAAGTCGAAGTCGGGAAGGTGGCTGCCCAGTACGAGAAGGAGGCCTATTCCAAATGGCAGTCTCTCAAAGGCACCAATAACGTGTCTGGATTGGAAGACCTGCAGCAGGAGCTGATGGTCAGTTTGCGGCAGCCCACCAATGAAGCTATCAAAACCCGACATGCCACTCCGTAACCCTGTGAACCTGCGCCTATGTTTCGCCCAGATGGACATTGCACGTGACGCTTAAAGCAAATTCAAGGTTTTGCAATTTGCAGCTCACCGTGTATGATGTCACACAAACAGGTGGTTGATAACAAATCGGGATCCCTTTGGTCCATCTGACATCAGAAGCTATCTTTGCTGAAGTCATTCATGTGGCTATTCCTTTTCCAGCACCATTCTGGGGTCAATACCTAACCGAAACATTCGCTTCACATGAATCTTGCCATGTCCCGCTTTGCGTCCCTCTTTTGTTTAACATTTCGGACATCCACAGGTAACTGGACCGATACACATTAGGTCAGCATTATCGACGCCGCACTTCTTCCCGACAGTGCTCCAAGGTTGTGAATGTTCACTCAAAGTGGTGTCATGGACTCCACTGACAGCTTCGGACAAACTGACAATTGACGCCAATCAATTGGTTCATAACGAAGAAGTTTTGGTTCCCGCAGATCCAGTTTATTTCGGTGGTATCTAGTCAGCGAATCTCATGCAAAGGCTGCATAGCATAAGCGGTCGCATGACTGTACGCTTGGAACTCCGCTGTGTAAGTCGACAGGACAATTTCACGCTCCTCGCGCTGCTGAGCATCGCAATCAGCCTCGTAAAACACGTCCAGGGGGTGTCATCAGTAAGCTTGAAAGGAGTTGGGCTTCCCACAGAGAACAATTTTGTAGACTTGCATTGGCAGCTTGTTGATGTAGTCAACTGTTGCACCAGCCTCGATGACGCAAGTCGGAAGCAGGTATGTACTAGCATGTGGACGATGAGGGAGGTAAGAAAACACCAATACATGACCAACGCCCAATGGTGATTGTGAAGAAGGCATGCAACTTACACTACACAGCTGAGTGACAATTAGGAGAGTCAACGTTTCTCTTCCACAGCACCCAGTGGACAGCCTGTCATATCTCTGCCATCAAAATAGATCCAGCAGCTGGCTGTACATTTTAAAGTGTAGAGGTTTATGCTGCCACCACATAACGACGGTAGCCAATATTTGCCCTGACCGCAAGATACCACCACGATGTGGGTAAGGATACACACCATGCCTTATCTTTGGGCAGTTTACTCACGAACCATACACGCACCGCGACCAGTCCGAAAGAGACGCTGCGAACGTAGAGTTTTTATCGCAACCCTAGTCGGCTGCTGTGATGCAACACGGCTTCTGTCGCAGTCGGCCCACGCACATTCAGCAGTCTACCGCAGCCCAGCCCGGTGACGCCCCGGGCCGCGCGCTCTCAGGAGAAGCAGCGCGCGCTCTCGGGCCTGGACTCTCTGGTGCGCCGCCGGCTGCAGCAGAGCCAGCAGGGCCCCGGCGAGGCGGACAGCGCCGACCGGCCGGCCGACACACCCAGCCCCAGGAAGGCCGGCAAAGGTCAGTTACGTACGCACACACGCCCAACTTTGGGCTGAAAAAGATGCCTTGGTCAGGCCTGCTGACGCCCATCACCACAGCGTGAAAACCCAAAGGTTTCGCCGGACATGACGGTTATACGCTCTGTTTTCCCTATTCATACCCCATTCCCGTGATCCGAAAAGAGCCCGTCTTCCGGGGAGCGTGCTGCGGCCGTCAGCCGAGCATAGACTCACGGCCGCGCTGGCGGCAGGCCCGGCAGAGCAGCCGCGTGCACCCTCCGGTCGGATCCCCGCGCGGGGTCAGACTCGGTGGCGATGAAACAACTGATCATAATCACGGCATTACCCCATCCCGTACTCCTCTGTAACTCGACAGCTCTGAAATGGCCAGTTATGGTCCAAAGCGCTCAGCTAGTTACACGCCAGCATTAACTTCCATTAGTGAATGGATGACGTAGTTGTTGTCGTCCTTGTCTGGTGTCTTAGTACGCACACAACGTTTCAGCCTGTTCATCCTCCGGCCTTCGTTAGGTGTTATTAAGTCCTGCGTGGGAGTGTACGGTGTTGGGCATATGTGATAAAACAAAATAAAAAATATATGTGATAAAACTCCGGCAACGCGACCCGTTGGCCGCCACCAGCAGCCTCAGCTGGCCGCACCGTGACGCCGCCGCGGTCCGTTCCAGTGAGTCCGCAGCGTACGCCCGTGTCGCCGGGCCGGCGGGCGGGCGCCGGCCGCACCACAGGCAAGCGCAAGCTCACGGACGAGGCGCGCCAGGAGCGCAAGACCATCAACAACACGCGCAATCTTATGATGATCCGCTACCAGGGCGGGCCGGCCGCGACCGGCGGTGTCGCCATGGTGGGCGCGGCGGCGGCGGGCGCGACGGCAGCGGCGGCCGGCCCGGCGGCGGGCGCGGCGGCGGCGGCGGCGTCGGGCGCGGCGGCGACGGGCGTGGCGAGCCAAGCGGGTGTCATGGCCGGCACGTCCACAGTGCCGGTGCCACCGCCACCGCCACCGCCGCCGGGCCCGCCGCTGCCATACACGCTGCGCGCGGCGGCCGAGGACGAGGACAGCGGCAACGCCGCCGACACGGCCGACGAGACGTCCACCAGCAACGACGAGGAGCTGGGCGGGCTGGAGCCGGACGAGCTGGCGCTGGCGGCCGCCTTTCCGCTCCACTTCGGCGCCGCCATCTTCGACGGCCTGGACCCGACCGAGACGGCCGACGCCATGGCAGAAGTGCTGCACTTTCGCTGAGCGGCCGCACAGCGAGTGGCCAGCCCCGAGCGCACAGCGGACGGCACTGATGGACGCGTGGATGGCGGGTTCACGGAGGCGATGTTCCAGAATACACTATTTTGATCCGACAGTGGTTGGTTTGGTCCAGCGGACAATGCGAGCCGGGGCGAGTCTTCAGGTTCCGTGACGAAAACAATAATTAGCCGGATTAAAATGCGTCAACCAGCATCTAGTGTGTGTACTTACCTAATGCTCATGACCCCAGGCAGCTTTTCCAGCCTGGTGCCGGATGTTACCATTGGCTATTTCGAAGTCTTACATGCAGAGTGGTCTCTGATCCCCCGTCCCTGCAACCAGGCCTTCGGTCTTTATATCGTGCCTACAGCAAGAATCCCTGCCTCTCCGTCGAGCCTGCGCAGTAGTTTTCCAGCTGTGGGCCGTACCTGAGGCGTGATCTCCCAGGGCAGCCGGGGAAGGCAGGCCATCACGCCGTCCGAGAAGTGACTGTGCGGCACGTCATGCTCCAGCAGCAGCACCTCGTTCTCAGCAGATTTGGTGCCGATCTTGCCCAGGTCGCGGCAAAAGTGTCCCTGGCCGCACCGAAACATCACGGTCAAGGTCATACGCTGGTTGGCAGGCAGCAGCAACAGTCCTACTGTGCGCATGACACCATCTGTAGCCAGGGAACTTCTGAGACTGAGCCTCCGCCATCATTGTTACTCGATCGTCATTCAACGGCCTTATCAACCGTCCTACAGCCATGCCACTGACCAGGGGGTAGCGCGAGTTCCTGGGCCAGCTGTCTATCGTGACGACCACCCGCTTGCCGGCCAGCTGCTGGCCCCGCGCCGTCTGGATCAGCACGCGGGGCACGCGCCCGTTGGCCGGCACAAACTGGTGGTGGATCTCCTGCAGCAGACAGTCGGTCATGGTGTCACGGTGTTATGGTGTCGCGGTCACAGTGTCACGGTCGCAGTGTCACGGTGCCAAGGCCCTGAACGGATGCTCCGGCGCGAGATCGTCCAGATTTCGTAGGGCACTCAACCGTCAGTACGTGATGGATACGTGAAAGCCACCAGCATATACGGTACAGAGCTGACGCACACGGGGTAACATGGGCGTGTCTGGCTTTCAAACCAGCTGACCCACTATGGCCACTAAAGGAAACGCACAGCACAAGAATCGAACCAGCGACCTTCCATGGAAAGGGGCATCAGTACCGCGCCCTTCGCTGACGCGAGAGCGAGCGCAGGTGTGCTGCCGACCGACCTCTGGGATGGGGTTGAGCTCGACCATGCCGCAGTACTGGCGCCACTTCCTCTTGATGACGCCCACCACACGGCCAGTGGGCTGCGCCGCCGCCTGGCCCAGGCAACACTCCGGAGGGAAGCCCAGCTCGCACGAGAAATCTGACACAGCGGCCCATGCGGTCAGCTCACGCCACACGGGTGTCAGGGTCGAGGGCATGCGCAATGCGGCTTAGATCCAGAGTTCAGCTTACAAGCTGCTATCTATCCTGGGCACGACATTTGATATATCATAGCGGGCAAGCATAAGCCCTGGCTTCCTATGCCGCATACCACAGCGCGTCGCCGGAGTGGTCAGGCAAGAGCAAGGTGAGGCGCAAATGCGTGCACCCGATCAGATGCCGTCGGTTATGGGCCAAGATGACTAGACTCTGGGTGAGACCAGCTGACACGCAACACGGCAGCGACGCACCACGCCACGTCACGCAGGGGCGCACTACAAAACGTGTAAACACGACCAGACATGGGGACACGACCAGACATGGGGACACAGCCCGACCCGGACAGGTGTCGCGGTCAGGGACGGGTCGTCCTGGCCAGACTCGACACAGGTAGGGCCAGACTCGGCACAGGTAGGGCCAGACTCGACGCAGGTAGGGCCAGACTCGACACAGGTACGGCCAGACTCGACACAGGTAGGGCCAGACTCGGCACAGGTAGGGCCAGACTCGGCACAGGTAGGGCCAGACTCGGCACAGGTAGGGCCAGACTCGGCACAGGTAGGGCCAGACTCAACACAGGCAGGGCCAGACTCGGCACAGGTAGGGCCAGACTCGACACAGATAAGCCAGACTCAACACAGGCAGGGCCAGACTCGACGCAAGTAGGGCCAGACTCGGCACAGGTAGGGCCAGACTCGACACAGATAAGCCAGACTCAACACAGGCAGGGCCAGACTTGACGCAGGTATGACCAGACTCGACACAGGCAGGGTCAGACACGACACAAGCAGGGCCAAGCTCGACACAGGCCCGCCAGACTCAACACAGGCAGGGCCAGACTAGACATAGGCAAGGTCAGTCTACACGCTGCCACATGCGGGTGGCCCGGATCAGGACAGCTGGAAGCCACACCCACCATTGTCGAAGCCGACGTCCTCGATGGCCAGGTTGGATGGCACTGACCAGCGCTCGCGCGGGAACAGCTCCACGGCCACGATGTCGTCCTGCACAGCTCGGTTCAGGTTGTAGCGGCCCTGGATCAGTACCTGACGGCGTCGGCGCAGGCTCAGACCGGCGCCGCGCCTCTGGAGAGGGGGAGGGGGAGCGGGGCACCGCCAAGCCGCGAGCACGCTGTTCCAACCAGCCGGGAGAGCGTCACATGACGCGCGATGAACCATCTCAACGGCAATGACGTCGGCTCTCGGTACTGCTGCGTGGTGGGGAAGACATTGTGCCCCATACGCATCGGTGAGGAGTGTCCGATCGTCGAGTCGTGGGCAGTCCCTCTCGAAATCCCCCGGCTGTCAGACCCCACCTCTCCAGCGCACTCACCGGCTGCTCGAGGCCCTCCACCATGACGGTGCCCTCCAGGTAGTTGTCGTCGCGCGCGAAGAACTTGCCCTGCCGGTACGTGCCGCTCTTGATGCCGGCCTGCAGCAGCGCCAGGCCGAGGTGTTCCGGGTAGCAGACGGCGCCGTCGCCGGGCACGCCGAGCTCCAGCGAAGCCAGCTGATCGGCCAGCTCCGGGTGGTCCGGCATGGACCACACGTACGCGGAGACTGGCGGCGGCGTCAGCGCACTGTCACGGGTGTCGCGGCACATCAGGCTGGTCAGGCATGGACCACACGTACGCGGACACTGACGGCGGCGCCGGCGTCAGCGCGCCGTCACGGGCGTCACGGCACATCAGGCTGAAGGCCGTCACGCATCCCTCGACCACGGCACTTTACAGGCCACGGCTCTATGAACCGTGAAAGGGGGGGGGGGACACCCTGGATGGCCACAGTGTAAGGTCTATTGAAGGCCCTTCTCCTCCGCCGCTCTGCTACTCGCTCAGAGCGGAGATCTCCGTCCTAACTGAGGGATGCCCAGCCCCTGGGTGTAGGGGCCATTAGTGACAACATAGACGAGTAGGTGCAGGCATGCAACAAGTAGCTTTAAACATTTGACCCTATGAACACGAAGTGTACTATCATGACACATTAATATAAAGAAAGGAATTGATGCCACTTATTGAAGCAAGTGGGAGCCACCCAACTGTCACCATCGCAGCCCCACCCCGCCCCTGAGCGCCAGCCCCACGGTACCAGCCGCCAGAGCACGCCCACCGCGGCGCTGCTGCACGGAGCGCTCTCCGCCCACGCCGTCCCGCCGGTCACCTCTCATGGAGGGCAAGTCCTCCTTCCTGGCGCGTCGCAGGTTCTCCCGGTCGTCGGTGAGCAGCAGGGTCTTGACGCCGGTCGCGTGCTCGTTGTACCAGAGCGCCGCCCGCCGGATCAGGCGGTCGCTGTAGTCGTTGGACGTCTCGCCGGGCACGCGCTCCACGTACGTGTCCCTGTCGAGCGCGCGACGCTCACCAGAGGTCAGGGGAGGGGTGGGGTGGTGTGGGGGCAGGAGAAGTGGGGGACTGAAGTGAGCCAATGTCAGGAGCCATCACCTCAGGCGGAGCTAAGCGAGGTGAACAAAAGTGACTTCACGGGGGAGATATGGTGAAGAGAGAGATGACAAGTAAGATAAAGCGACGAGGGATACGGTGATGTGGGATGTCGGTAGTGTAGTGGCTATCGCGCCTGCGTTAACCGCTTCCGGGATACCAGAGGCGCGGGGTTTGATCACCCGCTGTGCTCGCCCTTCCTGCCAGCGTGGAAAGGTGACGCCATATAGCCTCAGCAGCTAAATGCTTTGCAGAGCCCCAATGGCAATATGATGCTGATGTGACCGCTGATGTGAGCTCAAGTAGCGAGGTAAGTTAAGGGACATGGTAGGATATGAACCCCTGGAAACGAGGAAAAGGACCTTTAAAAAGTCGCACGCTCATCTTTGACTATGTGTGCTGGCTCTGTCTGCATGGGCATGACTTCAAGGCAGTGAGTAAACCTATTTCGGTCAGCTCTGTGCTGGTCAGATGCGCAACACCGAATATCTTCCCCACCGTGCTGCATGGCAATTTTCTCCCAAGGTGTTGGTTGATTTGTGTAGATGTAATTATTGATTCAGAGCAGCTTTTCGTTTCCTAGCAGTTGCACACATCATTACGCACATCATTCACACCATCATTGCATTATTCATCAGTAGAGCATCATTATACGCCATCAACCATTGAGAGCTCCAGTTGCAAAGCTGGGCTATTCGCAATCCGACACTCACGTCGTCTGACTCAAAGAACAAGTTCGTAGATCCAATCTGCATGAAAGCTACAGCCGTATCTCATGCGCTTATAAAATGGCTCCCTGCTTACCCAGATGTCAGCGTTATTACCCAAATGGAGAAGTACTTAGTGATTTGCTGACAACATACTTGTGGTGTTCATTAATAAACACGTAGCAGTGTTTGTTGGTGGAAGACATGAGGTCAGTCAGCTTCTTGTAGAGCGGAGGACTCCGCTTCCGCGCCTCATCCAGCACTGTCTTCAGCAAGATGACATTCTTGATGGCGTCGCTGGACAGAATCTCCAGCTGGAGACGGGCCAATCATCAGTCAGTTCAGACATTGTCACAAATATGGGATACCTACAAAGAGGTCCCTAAAAGACAGCATCGCTCAGCTGACATACGTTTAACACTGCATATGAGCTGTAATTATGCCTCCGAGCCGCAGTTTTCTAAGATTGTGAAAGGCTACATTCATTTAGCCTGAATATGTTCACAGTACCCAGTGCAGCTCCATGGTCGGCTGGTACCCGATAATACTAAGCAATACGTCCAGCTAGCAATAATGAGACGTTTATTCCACAGACGGCGGCAATTAAAAAAGAACGCACTTTCACACGTGGTAGCTTGCAGGCGTTTGATTGAGCCAGCATCACACCACCGTAACGCCGGGTCAGCTCTGGCCGGCGGCACCGCGGGGCCGACACCACCCGGGTACCGGCGAGGCGCGTGCGGCGCCGGGCACCTCGGCAGCAGCACCTGGTGCAGGATGACGTTCGTGTCTGGCAGCAGCAGGTGCGGCTCTGGCACGGCCGAGCTGACCGAGGGCGCCGCCCGCTCCAGCGGCGCCTCGTGCGCCGGCTGCCGGCAGTCCTCGCAGCCCTGCACGCCGCACCACAGGTCGTCCCGCAGGTAGTGCTCGCGCACAATCTGAGGAGGGACGCGTATTGGCATAGGTCAGGTGCTGTGCCCGGCCACCGTCTGCCTCTGCTCGACCCTGTCACAGTGCTGGAACATGCACCGCTTCTGAACCATTAAAATACAGAAAAACGACTGCTCGACCACATTCGGCGCGTGCTCCCGGCCGAGGTCGGAGCCGCAGCCGGTTCGGAGCAAGCATAAAAACACGGAAGACTTGCTTCAATCAACCCTCCCAACCAGTCATGGTCTTGAGTCAATCGATCAATTCATTGACATGCTGAGAGGCAGTACATAACCAACAGGCAAACTGGTGTTCGTAGCCGTGGAAAGTTTGCTTTCCATTGTGCCGATAGGCGCCATGCCTCAGCATCCTGAGTGTAGCCTCCTTCCGGGGCTCCTTCCCAGAGTGGAGCTCCTTTCCGGAGCTTCCTCGATAACTGATCGACAATTTTTGCATGTGTGAAACAGAAAATAAACCTTCGGTGAAAAAGGAGCTGTTATGAATGCGAATTGTAAACGTGTGGCTGACATTTTTGTTGATGTTATCAATATTGCACATACGCGCAGTCTGATCGAGAGCTTGCAAGCGCCTTAGAAAGAACTCAGGCAAACCATCTCCGTACTTTAGCGCGGTAACCCGTACTTAAGAAAGCTAGTTCCATGCTTAAGCAAGTCAACCCCGTACTTAAACAAGCCAACCCCGTATTTAAGCTAGCTAGATCCGTACTTCAGCAATCCAGCCCCGTACTTAAGCAGGTCAGCCCCTACTTAAGTAAGCCAGCCCTCTACTTAACCAAGTCATCCCCCTACTTAAACAAGTCAGCCCCGTTATTAAGCCAGGCCAGCCTCGCACTTAAGAAATCCCCGTACTTAAGCGGGTTAGCCCGTAATTGAGCAAGCCAGCTCCATACTTGAGCAGGCCAGTCACGTACTTAAATAAATCAGCCCCGTACGTAAGCAAGCCAACACCGAACTTGAGCAAGGCAGCCCCGTAATTAAGGAAGCCAGCCCGTGCTTTAGCAAATCGGCCCGATACGTAAGCAAGGCGGTCTCGTAATTCAGCACGTCAGCTCCATATATAAGCAAGTCAGACACATACTTAGGCAAGCCAGCCCGATAATTAAGCAATCCATTCCCGTACTGAGGCAAGTCGGCCACATATTTCGACAAGCCAACCCCGCACTGAGTCCACCTATGAGCTGAGCGTTGGAAACAAGCTGCCTTTCCTGGATACTGTTGTCAATGATGACCGGGGAACTTGGTGACCCCTGTCCACCGTAAAGGACATGTAACCGGGGACATGGCTGGACGCATTTCAACATGTTGCTCCACAACTTAATGGTCTCTTACAGTACAAAACAAGCGTAACATGTGTCATTTTACAGAAGCTGTGCGCAATCGTCCTTCTTGCAACCAACTAAAAGCAGAGGTTTCTCGACTTACACAATTTTGGAAAGACCGTTTCCCAAGAGGTCGATGACGAAACCAAAGATCGCAAGGTGCAAACGAGGAGAGGCAACCGAAAGATCAAGCAGAAAACATATCCAGCTATTTTGCAGACCACGCACCAAGCCGAAAAAACACCGTGCAATTTTGCACACCGCACACCAAGCCGAAAAAACATCGTGCGATTTTGCAAAATCTGCATCTTGATGTACAATAAATCGTGGCAGAAAAGCAGCATGCATCCACCCGGCAGAAAAATTTCAGCAACAACACACTGCAACTCCAGCAAAGCCAACAACCGTCTGACCAAAAACAACGTCGTGACCGAAAATGACTGAATGTGCTTGAACTTGAACTTGAACTTGAACGAGCTTGAAACGCATGGATACAGTTTATCAGTCACTGCCTGAACGCGTGCAGGGCACTGCACATCCCCGAATCCCCAAGTCCATTGCATGATCTATACGTGACGCCCGCTGAGTCTTCCCATCGTCAAACTCGTACTACTTCGGGCAGCGTCGGCTCTCGCTACATCCACCGCGCGCCCGACCAACCGCCAGCCAGCGGTAGTTTCCGCACCGCTTCGCCGCCGCGTGGAACCGGCAGTCCGCGGCGCCGTCCGCGCCCTCCCTCGCCGTGCGTTCTTGATTGTCTTTTAATCGCGGACTTGTCGACTGAAATCGCTTCTACCTGCGTGTGTGCGTGTATCGCTCTGTGTATTGTGTGTTTCTCTCACACGACTAAACCCATCACTAACACACGTGAATGCCCTTTAAGCAAAAATACAATAAAATACCACGCAGTGCCGGTAGTTTGTCCGTCCCGGTGGCTCAGTTGGTTAGAGCGCCTGCCTTCCGATCCACCCACCCGTGGCAGTGTGGGTTCGAGTCGCTTTAGGGCGCTCGCTATTTGCCCTTGACATGTATGGCCTGCGGCCGGTGGCAGCGGTCGCGCTTAAGGTCAGTTGACGTCAGAGGGCAGGACGGACCGTGCCGAGCATTGCGGTACGTTAAGCTTTCGCCACTAAATTCTGTCGTCGCCTGGAGTTACGCGATCGGATGGTGGGGATCAGGGCTCACACAACAAGCACTGCTCAGCGTGAGCACTGATCCAAGAAATCCATCCATTCAAAGGGTTCGGATCAAATTTATAAAAAAGTGCAGAGGCGCATCCCTGGAAAAATACAACAAAATGCCACCAGACATCACTGACACAAAGACACTTTACAGACGTCATCATTAAATTGCTGTGATGCCATTGTTGCTATTTGGGCTTAAGGGCGCGTCGACAGCCGCGGTCATTTTGTGTCCAAACTATGGCTGTGCAGAACCATGTCTTATATCATATACGGTGGCTGTTGTAGGTTTCCGAAGCGTGCCCAAAAAACACAAGTTGCAATATGACCGGCCGCAGCACGCAGAGTGCAACGCAAGTACGCTCGGGTGCTTTCTGCCAGGGTCATGCGGGGTCGGTAGATGCTGTAAAGGTGATAAATGGTCGTGAAGTCAATGTCGTTAAGAAATGCAAGAACTGCTCTCACGTTGATAGTGCGATTCTCGCCTATGAGTGAGCGCAAGGACGATCTATGTTGCATATGACGACCAAAGTGGCGATAGCGCTCCGTGGCAACGTGCGGGCACTGCACGAGGACGTGAGCTAAGGACAGTGCGTCATTACAGCGAGGACGTGCTATTCTCCCTCAGCCGCGTCACGTGACCACAAAGTCACGTGGTCTGTGATGTCACGCACCGGCTGGCGATGTTGCCAATATTTTATGTCAGCCATTCAGCATGAACAGAAAGCGCTACCAGACCAAAAGTCATGCTGACAAAGAGGCGGGAGTTCCACTTGACAGCTCTTCCGTGTGCGAGTACATTGGGTGGAGTGTGGTGGGGGGGGGGGGGGGGGGGACTTGTCTCTTATTCTCGGGGGAAATGCGATGTAGGATCGATAAAGAGAGAATTGGGCCACCAGGAGCAACCATGAAAAGGTGGAGACAATAATTGGTGTGGTGTGTGGTTGCATTCCCCAGTAAATCAAAACCGTTATAGTAATCGGAAAAAAGATGGAGAACAGGAACGCAACGCCTTGCGTCTCCAACATGGGCTTTGTCAGTACAAATGGGAGTTTACTGAAGGGATGGGCTTCATGCCGGCACAAGTAACTGTGAAGGATCAATGGACCTTTTACACAAAAAGCACTTAGTGAACACTTAAAATGAGAAATGAGGAACTTTAAATGAGGTTGGAATGGGAAGCACTCAACCTACATATGGGAAAGATGGTGGTAATACTGGAGTACGATCCACACTTCCAAACACCACTTTGTATGCAGTGCGTTATGGTCGGCGGTAAGCCGGTGTGTGGTCTGAAGTAGTTAAAAGGTAAAGGGGAAAAGGAAGGTCGTCTGAAGTAGTTAAAAGGTACAGGGGAAAAGGAAGGTTGTCTGAAGCAATTAAAAGGTAAAGAGGAAAAGGAAGGTTAAGTCAAAAACATTTCTGTCAGCCCACACATCCAACGCTCCGTCAGCACGCATGACGGAACGCATTTGACAACTGTGCTGACGACAGATCGAACGGGCCTTCATATTAGTATATGCCAAGAAGGGTTCGGAACTGGGCATGGAAAGACGACGGCACCTACCTTGAGGACATTGCCACGTCTGTTCTTCTTCAGGAATGTCTTGTGCTTCAACATGTTGCTCCACAACTCTTCCCGTAAACCTCACTGCAACGGAAATAATGAGGTACATACTGATTCATCGAAATCGTTCTAATGGGATAACATCACAAAATTAAGGTTACTAACGCGACAGAATGTGAGTGAATGCAAATGTGGTGTGCGCCTGCTTCAGAACGTGTAAGCTAAAATGCCCAGCTAGGGTAGCATCTAAAATATTATGCACGATGTGGCACACGCGCATACCCCGCACCATGGCTGGCATGCGCACTGAATCGCAACAGCTGACGTCCTTGCCCTGGCACATGCTCGGTAGAGCAAAACAATCAGACAAAAACTGTACCGTCCGCTCGCCGGTGGCCCCTCTCATAACCCAGCGTACTCAGGGAAAATACGCCCGATTCATCATTCAGGTGTTTATAAGGCTGGGCGTACTCTTCTATGAGAAAGGGCGGGATGGATGGTTGGAGATTCCATTTGCGCAAGTGCACTCGAGAAAAGCCCCACACCTTTGTGCTGTCAGACAGTGAAAGTTTCAAGACGGTACGCGTACGGATATGTACAGCGCATGCGCAAATGTTCTTTCGGTGCCAAGGAAAAAGACAACATGCCACGCTCGCAACCGTGGCAACTGTTGTTGGCAGCAGAACATCGGAAGTGGAAAACACGGCGTACGGTTGGTGTGCAAACCAGGCCAAGGTCTCCGGAAGGTCATGCGTGAGCGAGTGTTCGTCTCTGCCGGCAAAGCGCAGTTGGCAGCAGGGCTGAGCACTCGCCGCTCTACCTCCTGCGAGTGTGGGCTGTCGGCCGGCGCTCAAACCGGACCCTGAGCTCTCGTCTACACCTGCTTAGAGATGGAGGCCGCGGCGTCGCTCGGGGACCAGATGCGCTCGGCAGCGCTGGACCTGCTGTACATCCGCAACGTGACGGCCACGTGTCGACAGCACGTGCATCAGGTGCCCGACTACACGCGCCAGGCGGTGCCAGCCTTCCTGCTGCTGGCGCTGCTCGAGTTCGTGCTCCTGCAGACGCGACACAGGGGACGCGCCGCGTTCGCTGACCACACGGTGTCGCTGGCCAGCGGGATGGTGCACCTGGTGGTGTCGGCCGGCTGCGGCTTCCTGCCAGTGTGGGCGTACGCGACCATCTGGCAGCGCTGGCGACTGTTCGAGCTACCCTGGGACTCGGTCGGCGTCTGGTGGCTGACGCTCGTCGGCGTCGACTTCTGCTTCTACTGGCAGCACCGCGCCCTGCACGAGGTCAACTGCTTGTGGGCCATGCACCAGGCGCACCACAGCTCCGAGTACTTCAACCTGTCGGCGGCGCAGCGGCAGCCAGTGCTGCAGACGTTCGTCACGGGCGTGTTCTACCTGCCGCTGGCGGTCCTCGGCGTTCCGCCGGCCATGTGGCTGTCGCACCGTGCCTTCAACTTCATCTACCAGTTCTGGATCCACACGGAGCTGGTAGGCTCGCTGGGTCCGCTGGAGCTCGTCTTCAACACGGCCTCGCACCACCGCGTCCACCACGCCTCCAACCCGCGCTATCTGGACCGCAACTACGGTGGCTTCCTCATCGTTTGGGACCGGCTGTTCGGCACCTTTTGTGCCGAGGCCGAGCCACCCACCTACGGGCTCGTGCACAACGTCGACTCCTTCGACCTCTGGACGGTGCAGCTGGGCGCGTTCGCGCGCGTGGCGGCGGCGGCGCGGCGCGAGGTGGACTGGGCGGACGCGGCGCGCCGCATGCTGTGCGGTCCCGGCTGGCAACCGGGTGGACCGCGGCTCGGCGACCCGGCCGCCGTGCCGCCACCCGACCCGCGCCGCGTCAAGTACTCCGTGCCGGCGCGAGCGGCACTCCAGCTGTACGTGGCAGCGCACGGCACGCTGCTGGGCGTGGCGCTGCTGGCCGGCCTGCGGCTGGCGACGCCGCCCACCGCCGCCCTGCTCATCGCCTCGGCCACGGCGTTCGCAGGCGCTGGTGAACGGCAGTCGGTATGGCCAGCCGCTCGAGGCCGCCCGCTGTCTGAGCGTGCTCCTCTGGCTGGCGGTGCGACCACTGGCTTCCGTCTGGCTCACTACCACCGGCATTGTTTTGTTTGGTGGGTCAGCAGTTCTGTGGCTTCGCATGCCCCCATGGTGTTTGGTACATGGATGGACTGGGGTCAGTCCCAAGGAAAAGGGCAAGTGTGGGCACTGAAGCTAAGTCTCAGAGAGTGCAGGGGATGCTTTCAAAGCCCATCCAGACATTGCCAAACAACAGAGTTTATAATCACTTTTCTGAATCAGATAGCAAACACCCTTGCAACATACAAAACAGGGTGTACATGGAAAATGTATTGTAACAATGTTGGATGGTTTGGTATATTACAGTTACTTTTGAGTAACAATACAAAATATGTGTCATGAAAGACCTTAATACTTTGTTTGCTGTATTTGGGCTGACAGGATGACATGGAACAGTAGGCAGACCCATAGAAATGACATAGTAAGCAAGCACACACATTTTCAGATAGGTGTGTTCTGCCTTTGTGTTCTGTGTTTGTGTTCTGCCTCTTACCAGTGGACATGGTTCTTCATGGGGATGTTGACTAGTTACCTTTGACACTGGGCAGAATTGAAACCATACACAATATATTTTTGTCATCTGTGCTCTGGCTTACAGACTTGGTCATTGTCACACCAATCTGACTGTAGCAATCACTCAATGAAATCACACAATGAAAGGTTATCACTAATGAATCATCTCACTGACAACAAAAAATGTTCTAATTTTGAATGTCTGCCTTTCCACTAGTTTGTCCTGTATTTCTCAATGGGTCCATGGATCTATCACATGATCTGCCATAGCATAACATTCAACCAGATGCCTGGGCAGGAGGAATGGGAGTGTTCTAAGTTGGGGGGGGGGGATGGTGCACTCAAATGTTTATTTCTTTGCAGTCAAGATGTATCCACTCGTCAGACCAACACTCAATTTTCAGGATATGGAACCACCACACCTTGTCCCCCAGTACCTGTGCCACTGTGCTTAGAGTACTTTTCTCATGTGATGCTTGAAATAACAACGTATTTTGTCGGAACCCCCAAGGTCATCTGATTCGCATGCTGATTAGAAACCTCATCGCTACGTTAATAAGCCATGTACACTTAGTTTGATCAAGTCTACAGAACAAGCCAACGGCACGTGCTCCTATTGAATACATCCCTGCAAGTTGGGCGGGTGAAATACCTTAATGTCGCAAATCAGACGACCACCCATGCGTAGTCGTCGTCAACCCACAATTCTGCACGCCGATGCATCAAAACGACGATGGTGCGTACGAAATGTATCGACAGCGGCAGAACACACGCTGGCTATTTGCAGCCATATTTGGTAAGCTATAGGGAGAATGAAGGTAAAGGGTGAAATTGCAGCTTTTCCCTGCGCACGATTTCTAAAATCTGAGATCTTAGGCTCATTTTTTTTAAATTACTTATTTGAAGGTTAAGAATATTTCAAAAGTCCATTATTTAAGGCTCATTTAAAGCGTTTGTGTTTAAAAATTTGTTCTTGATATTTTGTATCTACTACCAGGCTAACAAAGTACCCGATTTGGTACCCACCACAACTCTAGGCAGAATTGACGCAGGTGTGCGCGCCACGCGCATGGTGCCTTTACACCATTGCCTCGTGCATGCCACCTATCCGGAGCAACCACCTATCTCAATAACGTCCATTGGTGGGTGGGTGGCGTCACTGGTGCGGGGTTGCGATCGTTCGTATTGAAAACGAAAGGAGTACTTTTGTGACCGAAGGCTCGAAGTTGGCAAGACAAAAGCAGGAGCGTGGGAAGATTTTTGGACTCGACTTTCATAGTTCGTTGTCAAGTCAAGAATGTCGGGAAGAGAAGGTAAGATTTTGTTTAAAAAGTCGAGAAAGGTTAGGTTCATACGTACGAATGATTTGACACGTTGTTCAAAACACCCTATGCTCAGTCTATGCTAAGCCCTTGCAAGCAGCCGGGGGTAGATGTAGAGAGTGGGCTACATGTGTTGAGGAACTGTGCTATGAATTTTGCTGGTAGGCTTAACCATTTTTAATTGCGCAGGCCCACCAAATTATATATGGCACTACACTCTATGCGTATGTCCTGATGATGCTCTAGGAGCAATGTGTATGATACATCTCAAAGGGCTCAATGCACCAGAATGCTCAAATAGTAAGTGCATTGCTATGGCATGTAGGAGGTCCCTTAGTGGACCTAGCCCAGATATTTACCCATCGGACTGAGCTTGTGGCAATGAATGGCTCAATATAGGTACCTGGCCATGCTGAATAAAGGGTATGCAGCATCTGCTCACTGTGCATTTATTGGTCATGATTTTGGGGTGGAGATTTTGATGTGCTAAAAGTTTACTTTGTCATTAATTGCATGTAAAGCATTGATTCATAACCAGATTGACATTTTTAAAGTCTAAGCACCACTTATAGTTTGCAAGAGAACAAAATGACTTTTGACTTGTACATAATTAGGTATATAATACTAGCAAGTCATTTTAGTCAAGAAACAATATACAATGGGGGTAGAAAGATTTTGGTTGGTTTTTGCCTTTTCTGCACATTTCTTTTCAGATACTGTTATTTTGGATGTCCTTTTGCATCAGGAAATTGTTGTTATGGTGTGGCAGTGCCAAACTGCCAGCACAATATACCAGAGCATCAACCAATTTACACAATAAATTGTCTCATGGGGTGGCCAGTCTTGGTGCAGGCAATAAATAAACCTAGTATAATCCTTAGGACATGTCCAACCCTAGTCTGAGCTGGCATTTTATGATGTGCTGAAGCAATTATTTATGGATATATATCATGTGCATTTATAAATAATCCTGTGTTTCTGTTTTAGGTGGCAAGAAGAAGCCCCTGAAGGCTCCTAAAAAACAGGGCAAGGAGATGGATGAGGTGATAATTCTTCTGAGTTTTTTACTTCCCTGTTGTTGAGCTGCTTTTGCTATTGTATTTATTATTTAGTCCCACATGCCAACTTTGTGATGACATGTATAACCAAATTGTATATTTTTGTGGCATGTTAATTAAGCAATAATGTGTGATAGCTGTTTTGACTTCCACTGACATTTGAATTTATGACCACCTTTTGTCTGTCATAAAGCTAAGCTTCCTTTTACACCAGTAATAACTGATTCATCCTTATACATGGTGTCATTTGTGACATGAAGCATGGCTGTGCTTTATACCAATGGTTGTATTGTTTCAGTCTGATCTGGAATTCAAGAAAAAACAACAGGAGGAGCAAAAGAAAATGAAAGAGCTGCAGGCCAAGGCTGCTGGCAAAGGACCTCTGGGTATGCTAATGGGTGTAGGCTACCCTTAGACATCTTATAGTAGTGATTGCAACATGTATGGAGTGTGATTGCTCAAGGTTTGCATTACTATGCTAACTCTAAGGTGGATGCAGTATACACATGTGCCTGGAATTGGAAGGTATACATGCTTTTCAGTATCTAGGCCACATTTTCATCTCCTCTGATCTTAGCAATGAGCTAAAGCAGGAATATAGGTTTGCATTCAGCTTCACTGCCTGCCCTGCAGCAAGCCCTCCCAACTTGACAAAGGTTAACGGTCCTTACCTAGTGTCGGACACCATGCTCATAACAAGTCTGTACAAAAGAAGAAAAAATGGTTTATCTCTCCATCACCTGGTGGATCTTCTGAAGTTCCGAGCGTACGTCTTCCGAGTGTAGATATTCCGAGTGTAATTCTCCCATGCAGTGGGCTTGTGGGCAGTGGATATTCGGGGCTGATTCATATCTTGCAGGGTGAAGAGATCAGTGAGAAGAGCCGGTAACAAGCATGGCGACTGCCAGGTCATAAACCATTCTTTGCATTGATGAAGTACTGCAATCAGCACCGGGTTTATGTTTTGTAGACTATTGTTTAAACGTTTCTAAGAAAAACGTTTGGGGGGGGGGGCTAGTCACGTGCACACTGGCACCCCTGTCAAATCGAGACCAAGCCAGGCCGTAGCCGACTGGGTGGCAGAGGTGCCGTTGTCGCCAATCATACCGCAGTTGTAGCTCCGTTGCGCACAGTACTAGAAGTTATACTGGATTCTATGCATATACATGTAAACACACTGGCTTGCGCGCGAGCGTAGGCGTCACGCATGCAACATACATTTCTGAATTGTTCGCCTATCGGGATATTTTTCCACTTATTACATTTTGAGACACTTTTGGGGCAACTACACAGCTGCGCGCTTCGGGTTGTTTTACAAAAGTTTGTGGAGGTTTTGTCAGGCTTTGGTCAGGAAGGGGAAGAGCTTGAGTATCGGAGTATTGTCGATAGTTCAGAAGCGCTTCTTGCCATCATCACGGGTCCAGAATTTATCTTGTCTCTGTTCTCTGACATTAAACGTTTGTTGCCTCGGGTATAGTTCGGAATGTTAACCGCGACTGCCAGCGTCATCTGTTACTAGCGCTGAATGTCCTCCGACTGGCTTAATCAAATCCTGACCTGATCCAAAACCTGGTCGTTATCTGCCGTTGTCAGTCGGTGACAGATGTCGTTTCACCCGTGAACGCATTGGAGGTGTTTGGCTTTTTAGTTTTCTTCTCAGTCTTGCTGGTGTACACGCGAAGCCAGTATCGGCAGATAGTGATTATGACCAACCTTGTCCATACTGGTGTTAAAAGGCATATTTCACATTTGAAGACATTGAGGCAAGCGTCAGATATGGTGAAACGAGCTCACATGTAACTATTTGTATACTATTTAAGTGGAAAAGACTGCTGTAAACAGCACGATTCTCTTCCAAGTAAACACGCTTCTCGAAGCGTCATGGTTTGATTACGTCATCGTACCTTGGACATCACTGATTGAGTCAATTTACGGTCTTTATATCTGGAAATTGCGCTCAGAGGAGTCGCCCTCGAAAGTGGAAAAGACTGCTCCAGACAGCACAACTCATTGTTTAGTCGATATGATCCTCAATGTGACATGGTTTGATTACGTTATCGTACCTTGAACGACATTGATTGAGAGCTAATTGACGGCTGTTAGATCTGGAAATCGGGCTCACGAGCGCCAGGTGTGAAGGCCTCGACAATCTTTTTTCTTGGTCTTGATCGCATTGCTTATGGAAAGGCATGATTTGAATTACATTATTACGACGTTATAAATGCCAAGGTGATCTTGAAATACTCTCCGATGTACCGTTCCCCATTTTCGCGGGCGATTAGTTCAGAAACTAGAAGGGGCTAAGGTCTTAAGGAGGGCAGGATGGTGAACAGCGCTGAAAGGTTCTTTAAGGTGGCTGTTTCAGTTAAAAACTCCACATAAATGTGGAACACACTCTTCAGAGGGGCTGTTCCACATTTGGTCTGGTTTAAACGTGGAGAAGTATCTGTATGGCCATTCCCTACTATCCCCAGCCATATCCTTTTTCAGGCGTCTAATTCTCTTGTTGTGTAGGATGACAAGTGATTGTGCCCTCTATGATGTGCCACTTACGGGAAAGTCACCCAGACATGTACAGCATTTGGAAATGTGGGAGCAACCCATCTCATTCACTGTTAAACGCGCATGGCCAAGACAAATATGGCCGGTCTATGAATTTGTGTTTGCGAGGATGCGAAATCACGGTCCCAAAGACTTATAGCATTTGATTGGCTTCTAATCAAATTTCGCTGCTGGTTGTCTGCTTCGATCACAGGCCGCGTTTTTTTTGGGCAACTACTAGATGTGACGAATAGCACGCTATGAATCGAATAAGTTCAAAAATGGCGATGTAACCGGAACTGTAAGTGCAATTTTGGAGGATGTCATCGCGGAAACAGGCGAGAACAGCGTGAAAAAGCCAAGACATGCACATATGCTCGTTTATTTAATTCACCCACCTAAGTGGACAACGCCACCTTGCGACGCGTTGACGTATTACAAATCGGCCGGCAGCGACTCTGCAGCGATTTTAACGTTACGCAAACGTTCCATGACGTCGTCGGTATTGATGTTTTACAACACACTTTGTTTTTATGATGAGACTAGGTCGTTGCCAATGCACCACTGTTTGAAAGTAGTTCTTGAATGTGATGCTAGCTGCTGCGCTTAAGTTTGTTGCCAACAACTAACATGCAACATAACCCTTGTTTTTAGCGACCGGTGGCATCAAGAAATCGGGCAAAAAATGACGACGGCTGCCCACCAACGCTACCACCGACCCCACCGCGTGCCGAGGTCAGAGGGAGCACCAACAGCTCCTGCTGCGTGTCGCTGCTGATATTGAAGCTGTTCTGGATCGGCCAGACTTCGCCAGTTGGCTCAGCCGCGCAGATTCCTGCTTGAAGGCGACGTCCGTTCTGACGCTCCGTCTGTGAACGCTCTCAAATACACGATTCCATGATGTAACTCATGTTTCGACGCTTTAACGACTAGGCAGTGCCGGATGTGAAAGGCGACCGGAGGAGTGCTGAAGGTGATGGAAGTGACCCTAGATAACGTTTGTCTGGGTTATGAGAACATTGCTATTGTCTGCCTCGTTCGCGCAGCTCTTGACAGGAGACCACAGGCTGCACTGAGCGGTGTTCTTAACATCGGTTAGAAGGTATGGGCAGTTCCAACCGTTAATTTTTTTTGGGGGGGGGGGGTGGAAAGTCATGGAACGGCTTCAAAATATCCCCATAACACCATGATGCATGTATTATGTATTACGCACAGACATAGCGTATGCATGTATGTGTGAGGTTACTGAATGATTGTTTACGGTCAACAGCAAAGGTTCATTTACTTTCGGATTTATATACCTGAATTATGGCTAAATCCATGTTAGCTCTGCCAGAATGGGATTCGGATGAATTTCAGTTTTCAACAGCTGCCTTTAATCAGGTGCGGATTCAGATTCATTCGCTTGTGCTCGAATTTTTGTCGCAGACTGAACAGAAGTGAAGAAATGTGGACAGAAAACATTTACATTGGGGTTAGAAGCAATGATGTATGTGAACAGACTTCACGAAACAAAACAGCTGAAAGTCCACGCAATGCTGACATCTCTGACTTGGCTGGACCTCGTCAAAGGCTGTTCGCTCGAATTCTCGAATGTGGTCTGGGGCCGAGCCAGGTGCTGCGTCACTTAGCCTGGGTGTGCTCACACATTGTTTGCCGGCTCTCTTCGTCCCACGACCCGCCTGATGCAACTTTTAGTTAAAACGAGTGATTCACATGTGAACATAATGAAGCAAGCATCAGATGTGATGAAAGAAGCTCACTTACAAGTATTGGTACACCTTTAAGTGGAACAGGCTCTAAGCCACACATGTTGTTTCTAGTAAATATGCTCTTTCACGCGTCATGGTTTCATTGCCATGAAGCGTTTGTTGGACGGCACTCACATGTCGTTTTTCATTCTCCAGAGAGGTGGGTGTGTACTGGATGTGTGCTGAACCAGATATCGTTAGGTGCTCGTGTTCTGACCCTTTTTCATCGCGTTTTTGTATATGCATCCCTTAGTTTAAGATGCTTACTTTAGTCACATACTCTGTTACCACGCAGTGCTTATGTTATTCGATTTCAAGTCTTGCTCCCGTGAAAGCTAGGAAGGATGTGAAACTTCTTATATTATGTATCACAAAACGCAATCTGTGATAGTTCATGCGTCCCTTTTACCCCCATCTTGCTTCATCTTGCGTCCTCGTGACTCCGCCCGTTTGTTCGGGGCGGACTACATGCGTCAGCCACGAGTGGGCCGGGGCTGTAAACTGTGCTTAGTAGACGCTCTGAGCCCAAAAGTCACTCATGAAACCATCCAGAATAAAATAGCTGAAAGCAAAGTGATTCCAGCGGGCTTCAACCAGCGTTGGACATAACGGGTTACGGCCAAACTCGCAACTCGGTGATGGAGTTCCGGCTTAAGCCCGGCTTGTGAATGTCGTATGTTGAGTTGTATGAATGAACATAAGAATATTCCTCAATTACAAGATTATGACGTCATTGGTATCGGTGATCCGTGGTGATGTAGCCACAGTGCTGTTGGTACAGTCAACGGCTTGATGGCGCACCAGTGCTGCGTGTGGCTGGTGTTTATATCATTGCAGTCTGCGACCAATGGTGTTGATGTCAGTGCAGTCAGTAACCGGTTGTGTTGATGTCATTGGGGTCTGTGACCGGTTGTGTTGATCTCAGTGCAGGCTGTGACCTGTTGCGGTCATATCAGTGCAGTCGGTGACCGGTTGTGTTGATGTCAGTGCAGTCTGGTCGGTGATGTTGATGTCAGTGCAGTCTGTGACTGATGATATTGGCGTCAGTGTGGTCTATGACCGCTTGTGCAACATCGGTGCAAGTTGTGGCTATTGGTAATGGTGATGTCAGTTATCAGCGTAGTTGGTGAATTATGATAATGATGTCAATCATGAAGGTGGCAGTAGTGGTGTCGATCCACTTGGTGGGGATAATATCAGACCCCGTTGTCGTACACAGCCGATTTATTGATGCATGAGACAATACTCACTCCAGATATTTCGCAGGTGGCCTGACGGGCACCGGCAGGATACAAATTAGGGCACTTCGTCTGCAGTGCGGACTGGTGACAAGATGGCAGGAACATTTATGGCGAACGCCCAGACGCATCGCATTGCACGTTGTCACATTGGGTGCATAACCTCGCATGACGATCCCATGGGGTTTGGTAACGCTATGACCTCCTACACCAGCGGTGTCGTTGGTGGTCTGTCTCTTTTTCTGATGCCTTGACATCCTGCGTTGATAATTTAAGCGAGACCATAGAGACTAGGCAAATTGTTCGTTTCCCACTATACCTTGGTTACCCTGGTTTGGCTGCTTTGCGGAACGGAACGGTACTCTACCAGTTGATTTGTTTCTGATCCATCTACATTATATCAGTTGCAAAACCACTGGATGACTATCGATAAACTCTCAGGCGTATCTAACCTCAGGCGTATCCGTAGCAAATCTGTCTCAGGTCCAAAGCGTCACGCTCGCCGACACGCTATCCAAATAAATTACTACGAGACTGGCGGGTCTGAGGTGCTCACGCCAGACTGGCGGCTCCGCTGGATCTAACGATAACAGGCGATCCAGTGGGCGTGCCGGTCAGCACCACTCACACGCACACACACGCCGTCACACGGCGCCGCACGGCGTCACACAGCCGGCGCGTGCCGGCAGCTTCGGCCGGCGGCCGCCACGCGGCGCTGTCGTCGCCCGCGAGTCAACTAAGCTCGGGCCGCGAGCCGGTCACGAGACGACCGCCTCGTCGCCGTGGTCAGCCAGCGCGTCCAGAATGCTGCCCGTGTAGTCGGAGGCGGAGTCGATGGCGTTGAACAGCGAGAGCGGGCAGCTGGGATATGCCAGGTGGCACTGGCCGACCTCTCGTCCACGTCGCTCGGCCGCTAGCAGGCCGGCCACCTCCGCCGTATCGGCATCCTCCAGACGGTGCGACGGTCTGAGGCGGGGGAGCGTGTCAGCTTGCGGCCCGGGCGAGGCCGGTCAGGGCGAGGCGTCGCAAGCAAGGCGCCGGGGTGGCAGGAGCTGCAGTCGGGGCACCTCAGTATCGACTGGTAAGACAACTGCATCGGGAATACGCTGATAGATGGCATCACCACGCGTCTGAGCCTTTTTAACTTTAAGCGAAGACACTATTGGTTTCGACTGCATGATCATGGCTACAGACGTATGATTCCTGGCTTTAAACGTATGGCCAAACTCGCAAGATTCATCCCGACATGTCCGCTTTTCAATGCAGTTGCTGATGGCCGGGTTTAACGGCTTGTGGTGTGAACACTGCGTCGGTTTGCAAAAAACCCTGGCACCAGTGAAGGACTGCTTTGGTTCATATGAAATTACTGGATCGGCTTTTTCAGACACATGACCCAGTTTGAGTGCTGGGACTGCGCCACCGCCTCGGACTGCGTCGCTCCTGACCACTTACGAGAGGATCATGTTGAGGATGTCTCCGATCAGGCCGTCCCTCCTCAGGGGAGCCTCTGCCACCTCGCAGACGGCGCGCCGCAGGCAGGCCTCTCCGTCTGCGCCGAACCTGACGGCAGACAGCAGACGGCGGCTCACGGACGGCACGGCACAGCACGGCTCGGCGGCACACTACAGCGCACTGCTGGTCTGCCAGCGTCAGCACTGCAAGACGTGACACAGAAAAACCACGATCAAATACCGGGCAGACGTCGATAAACACAAAGGCCATAATGTGCTGGCGACGTGTCTGTGCCTCGTGAATAAATGATAAGGGTGGGCACGAGACTGAGACTCGCAGGCTTAGATGATATGAAGCTGCGCCGGTGCTTCATAGGACTGCGTGAGCCTTTATCGATGTTATAGAGTTACGGCTAGTAATGGCGGTTGACCAAACTGTGATAGCTTCTCAGCAGCGCTCACTTTGTTGACGATTTCAATTATCCATGTCACTTCTCGGAGCCGCCGATGTAAACAACCCGTCTCCATTCATTTACATTAGTTCTGCTTTGTGGACCTCTTCCCGAAACATAATCCCCTGTTCGTCATTTTCTATTGGTCTCCATCCACTCATCACACCGATAGTGGTCTGCTATTTCGTAGTGGTTACGTAACCACACGACTGAAAGGAAGACGGTGATGCTTGCGTCATGCCTGCTTTATGACACGAGTAATTGCGACCATTAATGTGCACAGCCACGTCCATTCAAACGGCGCTGCAGCTGAGAGGCCTTTGCAGCCTCTGCGGGCGTCTCTCATCACTTATATAGATATAGTCTGGGGTTGCATGGCGCCTAATGAAATGTGGTTGAAGAGTGTTTGACATTGGTGGTTGTTAGGCAATGGACATATTACGACTGCACAAGTGAAACTTGTAATGCCAATGCTGTTTGGTTCTCTCAAACAGCGCAGAAGTGGCAAAAATTTGATGCGGAAAAGACTCAACCCCGGTATGTCATACTTTGCGTGTCGCCAATCGCGGATTACGGTGCGACTAAATAGTGCAATCACACCAAGCCTTCACTGGTTTACAACCCTGATTCGATTGCGGCGTGAATAATGATGTAGTTCATCCGTTTCATCATCGTGTGTCATGTCATCATCACATCATGTGTCATGACATCACCCATCATGTGTCATGTCACCATCGCATCATGTGCCATGTCATCATCGCATCATGTGCCAGTCCATCAACACATCATGTGTCATGTCATCATCGCATCATGTGTCATGCCATCATCGCATCATGTGTCATGTCACCATCGCATCATGTGTCATGTCATCATCACACCACGAGTCATGTCATTACATCATGCGTCATGCCATCTTCAAATAATGTGTCCATGTCATCATCGTATCATGTGTCATGTCATCAGCACGTCATGTGTCATGCCATCATCACATCATATGTCATGTCATCACCCATCATGTGTCATGTCACCATCGCATCATGTGTCATGCCATCATCCATCATATGCCATGCCACCATCGTATCGCGTGTCATGTCATCAACACATCATGTGTCATGTCATCGTCGCATCATGTGTCATGCCATCATCGCATCATGTGTCATGTCACCATCGCATCATGTGTCATGTCATCATCGCATCATGTGTCATGTCATCAACACAGCCAGATGCTGGTGTTAGCGCATTAGTGGTTGGTCGCGTCAGTTGGTCGGTTCATACCGCCACATCCGTCGCAGAATACGCGCCTAATGCCACTGAGCGGCTACTGCAATGGCCATTGGTGATAAAGCTCAAAATAAATATAAACCAAGTTAACCGCAAAACACTGCATTAGACCATCAGAAACAGAGTTGCTGGACATTGTAACTGTATAGATAAGTCACGTGAATCTCACAGCTCATACAATATGCATTTGTCAGCCCAAAGCCCATATGGAGCTGAAACCTTACCTTTAAAGTAATGAAGACGGTAACAAAGGACATACCTGGACACAGTGGACTTAAACGTGTTGTAGATGACTTGCTTGTCCATCAGCGTCTTGGACGACGAGAGTGACCTACCGCCGGCATCCACTAGGTTGGCCGGTGGCGTGTACATAATGTCTGTCTTGACCAGTATGCGCAGACCTGGCGATGAATCGGCATCAGTTACGGGTGCACGCGTTCCCACCGCCATGGTTGACGGTATTCGCATGCTTGATCACATTTTGAACGGTTCTCACTGATGGCTGTACGCAAAGAACGCATGAAAAGCAGAGGCATGGAAGGCGGCACTAAAAGCCCACCAAAAAAGTTTGCAACTATGTTTTAGGGATTAATTCTGCTGTCATTGCCGGTTAAAACACGGCTGGGGTTGAAAACTGACCATCAGACTTGTTACGAGTTCTTGATATTACGGGGACGTAATACCGAGTGGTTGACGCGTCGGACTCCCACGTGGGGGACTGGGCTCAAATCATGGTTGCGCCATGGCCCTTGAGCGCTAATATGGCCAATGCAGACGCTGACGCTCCATAACACGGACGTGACGACGTGCGTCACGTTCCCTTAAAAAGGGATCTTGATACCTCGATACACGCGTGGTTGGATTCGAACATAATGTCGTTGGATAGCGGAGCCTGGCAGCCGTCTGGCATACCGCGGCAGTGGTCACCTTGAATCCTGCCGCGGCGCAGATTCGTTCGCCGCCGCGGAGAAGACCGCCTTATCTCTCAGCACCAGATGGCGGTGCAACTTCCACGAACAGTGTTATGTCCACCGAATTCATATTCCGGCGTGGTCGCACAAATTTGCTCCTCCCAAAGGAGCAAGGACGGACGGACACAGGACGGTGTATTCACACACGCGCTCGCCAACATTTAGTATCGCCCATCGCGACACATCCGTGCAGTTTTTCCTTGCACATACGCGCAACAACTCGCAGTCACCAATCAAGAGCTGACGAGTTCGGTGTCTCACTTAACTTGATTACTTTCCCACTCGGTGTTTGCGTGCGTGTAAAAGTAGCGGTGAGGAGATAATAATTTGTGCGTGTAGCCCGGGGTGACGCGATCCTGGTGTCCCGCGCTCACGTACCGGTGTAAATAAGCTCACGTTCATGTGCAAGCACCCGTTTCTTTACCGTTTCTTACAAACTTTTGGGATCAGCGGCAACATGGCGTAGGGGGCACGCACATCTGTTCACATAACTCGTTCCTGCACCTCCTGCAGCTGACTTAATGCACATCAGTTAAAAAAGTGATTGAGTCAAAGGATATTTTATGTCCGATGGTGATGTCTGCAAGTATATTTACCAGGCTTGGCCCAGGTCCGGACCATCAAGCTTGGCGCTCGTGGGCACCGAGCTGATAAAGCTCTATAAAGCACGTCGATCATTGTCCTATCTTCATAGTAGGATTACTTCTACGACTCACTATCTCTATCGTGCATCACACACACTCCATTCGCGCTAAATTCATCTCTTTCGGCTGATTTGCTAGAAAAGCCCTGTTGAACCCAAGCAAGCATTAACTTGTACAAGATATGAAGGCAAAATTTTCCTCAGCCTGTTTGACAATTATTGCTCAGGGGTACGTGATTTGCAAAGCAGATGAATGTGTAGCCTCCCAAATTAAAAGTATCACCCCCTTCCCCGAAAAGATATGACACCCCACGCGATAACCAGCATCCAGCCGGTAGCAACGCCCTGAACCCATTGCGTGTGTGCCCCCTGCTGAGAGGCAGGACACGCGAGCTGCTCACTGGGCCACAGGGAGGACGGTGTCTGGCGCCGTCCTCCTGACGGCGGGCGGTGTGAGGACGGCGCTCCGGGAGGAGTGAGGCACAGATAACCCTGAGGAAATCAAAGACGTAACTTGCGCATCTAAATCCCACTTAAGGCAAGACAAATTTTGGACTTTGCAACTCAGCCTCTCGTTCTCAACCCAGGCTGCGCGAACCATAATTGTTGGTTTGGTGCGTGCGGAAACATGCGTCTAGTCTTCGGAACTCAGTCACGAGTTTGAGCCCAGGGATCGATCCAGAGGGGGAGGGAGTGCGGGAACTCCTTTCGGCCCCGAAGGGGCCCATGAGCTCTGAAGGTGCTCATAGTCGGCGGAGCAGACGCCGTTCTTAATCACAAAATGCTACAAAATGGACGTGTTTAGGCTTCCAGGCAATCAATAACAGTCCCAAGTGAAGGTGGAGGGCCCACGAATAGACAACAAAAATTGACTTATTGAGAGGATGCTGATTGGGAGATTACAAAACTCATTACACTGTCTAGAAGCCCTACGCTGTTTCCGGAGGCCCTATATATCCACTTGTGAGGGGAATCCGATTGTTAAGAAACCTTTTAGGTTGGCCTTGTTTTTGTATGCATTGCTTGAAAGGCCACGCGCTGCTGCTGGGGCAATCTTCTTAATAAGAAGACCTTCTACGGATTCTTCTTACACGCCCGAAAGGCTCTATACACTACAGCCGGGTGGCCCACATGTTAACCTGCCAGGACATTCTCGGCTGCTCACGGCCCCTTCACGCTGGTCTCATGGGCGACACGCTCGCAATATGCTCGTCCGGGGCCATCCCAATTCTGTCTCGAGTACTTCCTACTTGAGTGATGGGTTCTACGCACTTGTCGGGGGCCCTATCTGTTAACCTGCTCGGGCACGCTGCATTGTTCGGGGGGCCCTGCACATTGGGTCTTGACATTCGAATGCATGGCCCTACGCTTCTGTCGGGGGCCATCTGGTAGACCGCCTGGGTGTACTCGATCTTTCGGGGGCCCTCCAACCGGGGTCGTGGATGCTTGTTCGTGTCTCTTTACGTCACGCAAATGCCGTGACCTCAATGGTCGTGCACTACCCAAGGTAACAAACATGATCACTGAACATTCGTGTCTGACTTATGTTAGCACGACACTTGGCGTCAGCGGACAGCATCTGGCCCTCAGCCAGTTTAATGTGTTGAGTGCAAGCTTCGAATACGATTCACGGTTTGTGCTACATAGCACAGTAGATTGGGCAATGTTACAAGTTATGAAGAAAATGAGACTGGGGATCGAATAGCTGAAGAATAGCGCTGTGCCCGAGTCAGTGAATGCAAGTGAAACTTACAAAATCATGTGCAAATGTACAAGAACGCCACGAGAAAAGGTAGGCACATACACAACACACACACACACAGGATATCCGGATTCAGCGAACACACACCAGTTAACAAGCCACCTTTCGGCAGGTTGAAGCACTACAAATGAGTCCACACATCCGCCATGGTGGCAAATTTGGCATGACCAGTCTGGCAACGACTTAAACGTTATACAAACGTTCCATGACGTAATGAAACGATGACGTATTGAAGAGTGCATTTATTTAACAGTGAAATTGTATTAGCTTGGGCAGTCTCTTGCATGTAAAAGCGTGCCAATAATTGCACGTGAGCTTACTTCAGCATAATTCATGATTGCCTCCATACCTTCACATGTGGGACATCCTCTTAAACTGCTCATATTTCGCACACACAGCGTTAAATAATATTTGTGAAGACGCATCTGTTTGAGAAAAAAATAGTTTGTTGGTTTTGAACCAAAATCATGCTTGAAAGCATGTTTTGCTTAAAACCAACAAACCAAAATTTTTCAAACAGATGCGTCTACACAAATACGATTTACCTTTGCACGGCATATCTGGCCGAAAGTCACTCATAAAACCTGTGTCGCTTGAAAATTAACGATAACAACTTTTTAAAGTTTTACAACTTTTTAAGAGGAAAGTAAAGCTCAGCTGGGCGAAAAGTCGTATTACACTCGTAAGGCGTTGCACAAAACTCGTAAGGTTTGAGCCTGGCTATCGGTCAAGGCTTTCATCGCCACCGCGGAATTCGCCGCGAGAGATTTTAATGCCAAACGACCCGAGCTGTTGGATGTAAGGCAACGAGACCTTTGCTGGCCTGGCTAGGATAAGCTTGGCCAGCCAACGTCCGGGGTGCTTTGCGAGTATCAACAGCCCGTACTTACGCCCCATGTGTTCGTTGTCGTACAAGTTGAAGGCCACCTTGGGTTCAACGGCAAGCAAGAAGCCATTGGGCAGCAGCAGCTCCCGCTCGTGCTTCGACAAACAGCGTCCCGCCTTGTTCTTCTTCTTGCACTCGACGCTCTTGCCCTTCATCTTCTCATTGGAGTTCTCGGGCTTGGCGGGATTGCCCGCGCGCTGGTACGGCGAGTCCTCCCAGTAGCCGTGCTCATATCCGCGCTGCTGGTGGGCCGACTGCTGCTCGTAGCTGTTGAACGCTGTATGCCCTCGACGCTCGCTCGCCACCGGCTGCCCCCGGTCGGGCTCCCAGCGCTGGGTGTGGGGGTCGTACCGCCAGCTTACGACGCCGGCGGCCAGCAGCAGCAGCAGACAGGCGACAGGAGCACCGCCGGCGGCCATCGCACCCCTCGTCATGTCAGCACCAGAGGTATTCTCTCACGGTGTAAGCTCGGAGCCCCGCCGCCGATACGTGTCGGGCGCAGTGGGCGTTCGAACTGGCCGCCAGCCGTGGTCTGCCGCCCGGCAGCGGGTCGTCTGGCGTCTGGCAGAGCGGTCCGGGCGCCGCGCCGGTGGAAAGCTGAGTGTGCCGGCAGCTCCGGCGGCCGGCGGGCGCGGCGATCGACTGGCCGCCCGTCGGGGATACAGCCGACACCTGGGCGCTCGCGGCGCTGGAGGCCCCGTGACCGGCCGGCGATCGCATCTCAGCAGGGCTCGCTAGCTGTCGACACGGCTGCAATGTGACCTGTGTGCCGCGTTACCCGGCGCCGGCGGAGAGAGCGTGACCTGGTTACATAGGCCGGCCGACCGGCGGATCATTCGGAGCACTGCCGGCGGGGGTGTATCCCGCCCCACGCCCTTGCGAAACGCGACTTCAGAGAAGAACGCAACATATAGCACCGTCCTCACTGGCGGGGACTGTGTGTGCAGATACGGCGCACACGGCTGTGAAGTCGCGCTGCTGCGCCAGGTCGGCCTCGCGGACGTCAAGTGCTGAGACGTGACGTGGTGGCATACAAAGATGAGCGGATAGGCTGCACTGGTGTCGCCTCCAGGACCAGGCCAGACGAACATGGCTGCAAGATGTCCGGCTGCAAGCTGATGAAACATTCAATACATACGACTGCAATTAGTCAGCTACTCCGGGAAAAATACCTGCCGAGCACCACTTTCCTGCTTAAGGACGCCGCAGGCTCAGCGACCTACCACCGGGGGGACGCAGTGTGGTAGTCCTCCCTATTGCGATGAGGGGACTGCCGTGTCCCGACAATGCATTTTCGAGATGGCATCGGGCGTTAAGTTCCGCTAGCCCGCTATCTAGAATTATGGCTTTATGACGTTATCTCCTAGAAGTATGGAACCTTGCCAAACAAGCAGACGTCATTAACCACAGCCAGCAGTTAATGTATTCTAGCTATGAGTGTTGTTTAATGCCAGTGCCAGGCCATCGGGCCGCATAAGCTGTTACCAACCAGGTGCATCGGCCGTAGTTAACTACTGGGCGCAGCAGCCGGCCGCGATACGTCGCGATTCAGCTACTTGTCAACGCAGATAATTGCAAACATGTCTAGCAGGTTGGTGTGTGCAAACATACGAGTGGCTCTTTGAACACCGAGGGACTCTTCAAGTCAGCAGTCAGTCTGGTTCTGAAACTAATGCTGATATCACAAGACCATTTAGTTAACCAACCATATTAACCACACCTAACCAATAATTACCAATCATCCATAGGATAGAGAAATTATTGTTCCGCGTGAGTAAGCTCCTGAAATATGAAACAAAGATGATGTAAACCAAATTAACGAAAATAAACAACATCAAAACGGGGCTGAAATGAAGAGAACAGAACGGAGGTGAGAGTGGCAAGATTTGCATCATGTTCCAGTAGCACCAGGAATATCTACTCTAAGCCTATGCGCCGGATCGCAATCTTGAGTCACTCAGCTGACGCACAGCGACGCCCTCTATCGTCTGCGTAGTTCCGGCCGCTGCATGTGCCTTCGCGCCTTGGGATGAGCACAACAAAGGCCCATATCTTTTTGCATATCCCTCTAGACTGTTGTGATCGACGGACATTTGTTCAAGTTCTCACAGTGAATGTAACCAGACTAGTCGGAATGCTTTGCTGCAAAACATGTTGCGTCTGCTTGCCAGGCATTTCCTAGCGGTGCGAACAGAGGCGCAGTCAAAATCTTGGTAAGAGGGGGGCACAGGATTGACAAGCCTTCATAGAACAAAATCACCGGATATGGCTCACTTGATTTCGAGGGGCACTTTTTCTCTTTCTTCTTTTTATCTTCAGATACAATTTTGTTGTTGTTTTGAAATACAAAAAGTGAAGGAAAAGGGCCTTAAATAACTGCGTAAGATAAAAGTCGCCCGCGCTGTCCACTTTAAAATAATTCGGTGGAATTTTCCTTCACCGACAAAACCCAGAGACTTTGCCAGAATTTTTCTTGCGTAGCTCTATAGAGAAATAGAGGGCTCCGTAAACGTAGATTGTGTATATAAATAGAGTCAAAATTGGTATTAGCTTAGCTAGCCCATATTCGTCTAACTTGTTTCCAGAATCGATCAATAACAAAAATTATGTGACACAGTTTTTAACATCCGCGCATGCGTCTTGAAGCAAAACGCACGGCGCTGGATGGACACAGAACGCCCGACGTTGCAGTCTCCATGGGCCTCACAGCGTCAGCCACGCGGCTAACACTGGGTAGTGGCCAACGGACGGACAATAATGATGGCTCTTCTGAAGCGTTAAGAAAGCAATCCGGAAGTGCATGTCACCCGTGTGATTTTATATCGATATTAGCGGACAAGCATTTACAGCGCCGCGAATTGGTGCTGGAAACTGGTCGTGAAACTTGAAGAGTGATGGTAGAAATTTTTCATATTCCTGTTGCTGTGCCCATTATTCTGTTCGCAGTGTGTCTTAAAGTCATACAGGCTAAATGAGCGCCCAGCCTAATCAAGAAAAGGTAAAAAACTAATTTTGACAGACTTTCGAGAGCATTATTTCCGACGGTGGTTTTCGCTCGTCCGTCGCTCGCCGCCTGGCGTTACCTGCAGCGGTCGACGCTGTTCGGTTTACGGAAACTGCAATTTCGGCCATCGCTGTTTTTGCTCCTAAGACCACGGTTTCGTGGGCTAAAAACCTTGTGTGAAATTTGATTCATTAGTCAATGATGCAAAACGATGGACGCTCCTATGCAAACATGGGTTGGCCTTTTTTAATTTTTTTATTTTTTGCCTCAATTCGATCGACTCTATTAAACGTCCAGGCTATTCCATCCTGTTAAACTCTATTACATTCCCTCTATACACTTGTGTAGACAATGGGCCGCATTTCGTTCACGGTCATCGGCTGAAAGGTCATTTCTTTCCAGTGCGAGGTGTCTGCCGACTGTCATTCTGGTGACATGGGAGCGGGGTTCCCATTGTCGATCCGGAGGCCCTTAGAGGGATATGTTATGCATAGGTCCTAGGCGCCCATCGGGCCTTAAGGGCTAGCCAGACAAAAAGTCAAAAGCGAAGAAGTCAAAGGACAAAAAGCCAAAATCAGTTAAAATCAAATGGCAAAATAAAAGTAAAATGCCAAAAACACAAAAATGCAAAAAGTCAAAAGGGCAAAAAGTCAAATGACAAAAAGCCAAAAAATAAAAGTCAAACCCAAAATGTCAAAAGGAATAAAAGGTCAACGGCAAAAATTCAAAAGCACAACAGGCCAAACAGCAAAAAGTCAGGTGCTTAAAAGCTGAACGATAAAAGTGAGCCGTAAAAAGTAAAAAAGGGTCCAGGCCTGTGCATCTCATTTACGTTCACGTTGGGCTTCCTTTAAATGTCAGCATGGCCCCTTGCACGCCTGCAGGGACCCTTCTGTCGTGGGTATAGTGAGTGACGGCGTAGCAGGGAGGGAACAACGAGACACCAACCATCCCCATATTTCAGTTAGCAGATCCAAGTTCGTGTTTCCGACCCTTTCTGCAATAAGTCGCGCATTTGACTGAGGCTTCTACATTAAATGTGTCTACTGACATAGTCCACGAAAAACTATGTACCTCTTCCCATCTCAATACCTGTTTATACAATTATTAAAACCCTATCACTTTATCGGACAGCTTGATTAAACCAGCCGGCCACTTTTAACATGTACCTGTCGCTTTTCACGACTTAAACCTATTCAATCACAAAGGTGGCTGCTAACAAGCGACAAGGTCCGTTTGCAAATATTAGTAAGCGCCTGACGTGTAATTTTTCACTTTCATTGGTCTTAGTAATCCGACAAATAGAATTAATTACCTGTGTCTACCTTAGACTCGAAATGACTGAGGAGCGTGACATACACTTTGTCCAAATTAGGAAAGTATGGCACTTTTCTGAGGGTTAGGAACGGAGGATGGTGATAACGTTATAGTGCGGGTTTTCTTGCCTTCTTTCCATCAAAGCTCAAAATACCCATTAAATGGCCTCGCCCAGGAGGATTCTCTGCCAGGAGGCCCCATTTTGTCTGGAGTTCCCGAGACCACATGGAAAGTTCTTCCGTAGCTCAAAATCCGTGGCATCGGTCGTCTGAGAGCAATGCTCTTTTAGGGCCATGGTCTTCTATGCTTAAAGGGATCTAAAGCAGGTAAGCTAAAAGTCATCACATCCCGAAAAACCCTCATGAGTTAAGACCCTTTACCATCGGGTGTGGGTTTCTATTCAGTTGCTGCAAGACATTATATCGCGAAAATCATCCCGTGTTAAGACGCTTACCCATGGGCGTCATTTCCTTTTCAGTGGAAAAAGGGGTTTCAGCCCCCCCCCCCTCACTTGGGTTTTAGTTTCCCAAAATTTTGAATATAAAGTGGGCCGTATCTGAGGGGAAACCTCAAGGCATATTTTGGGGTAAGTCGGGTCATTTTTCACTGTTCAGCCCCCCTCCCCCCCCAACCAGTTTGAGAAATCACTCTCCTGCACTTCCATCACGCGGGAGGGCCTTTTTATCCAAAGCTGGGGCGCGGCCTATGCTACTTTCGCGGAGTTATAGAATCGATAAATGACTTATTCCAACTGGCTGAGCGCGGCGGACTCTTCAAACCCTGCCCCCTCCCCCTTAGCATTCCCCGCGAACGACTGAACAGAGGCTCACGGTGTGTTTTGGAGCCCTGTTAAATTCAGGGAAGTGATTAGCCTGCCTGATGAGATAGCCTGTTCTGCCGTTATCAATTTTGCACTCAACCCTTTTGAATCTTTGTTAACGGACTTTTGATTTTGACTTTTATATTTTTTACTTTTATTTATTTGACTTCTGTTTGCTTGGTTTTGTCTTTTGACTTTTATGTTTTTGACTTTTATCACCTTTGACTTTTGTCTGTTTGACTTACTGCATTTGACTTTTATCCTTTTGACTTTTTGCCATTTAACTTTTTGTCCTTTCGACTTTTTGGCTTTTTGCCATCTTGCATCTTATTTTTACCCTGTTTGACTTTTCTGCTATTTAACTTTTTGCCATTTAACCTATTGTCCATCGACTCTATTGACTTTTTGTCCTGTAAGCGAGCATATGCCCCTTGTGCTCCCTCCTGCCTGCGCTAGGTGCAAACTGCCTGCACTGGGTGCAAACTTCTTACGAAATGTCGGGCGCCACATGTCGTTCCAGCCGAGCATGGAATGGGACATGATGTTGTGTTAGTGCCGTAGTGAGTTGCTGATCAACAGGGGGGGGGGGGGGGAGGGGAGGAATTATGCCCCTTGGCCACCAAAGGAACCCACAAACACCGAAGTGGCCATAACCGGCCAACAAACGCAGGGCTTGAACACAAAGCGCACAAAATAGACGTCCTTTGGCTTCCAAGTGACCGGGTTTCGCTTATTAGGAGGGTGGTGGTTGGAGAGGTTGCAGTGTCCGTTGCGTTGTCCAGGAACCCTACGCTGGTGCCGGGAAGTCCATACGTCTCATTGCCGGGGCACTCCGATTGCCAAGGGGAATCCCACATTGGCCTTGATTCTTTGACATTCGCTCGGAGAGCCCCACGCTGTTGTCGGGGCCCTGTATGCTAACCGGCCACGACTTAATCGCAACGATGGGTTTGACCGATTGGCTTTCAATGATTAATTGGCATAATTGTCATGATTTATTGCCGTTCTGATGACTCAGACACACGTACAAAGTCCTGCCTGAGGACCATACACCAGTCGCCGGCTTTGGGCTTGACGACGCACTCAGCTGCTGGAGCTATACGGTGTCCCCTGTCCCTCACCCTGGCAAGAAGGGCGGGCACTGCGGGGAATTAAACCTCGTACCTCTGGTTTCCCAGACGTGCAGTGGTTAACACAGACATGCTAATCACCCCACCACAGGCACTCTGAACTATTCCAGGGTGGAGGTAGTCGTAAAAATACAAACTAATTGATGTCATATCGTAATTACGACGAATTACGAACCAGCAGAGACGGACGTGTTTTCTGTATGTCGTAACATTACCGACCTGCTTCCGACAAAACTCATTCGATGACAAAACATGATATAAACACGAATTCCCAAAACACGCCACACAAACGTGTTACGCAATGAACCGCAATGTAGGGCAGGCGCATTATCTGAATGGGGTCCGTGCAAAAGTTATTACCAAGAAAACAAAAAACAAACAAAAAGAAAAAGAACGAATGTGTCCTCTTCAAAACTTTACCGCCACGGACGTAGCTGAAGGCCTCAGCTGTCTGCAGATGTCAAAGTCTTAGCATCACTAGGCTCTGCCAGGAGTCTCAGTAGCCTCTGTGAGCAACTTCACTTAGCCTAAGGCAAACGAGCCTCAGTTTCCGTCTACTAGTCAGTCTGCTGCTGGCTTCTCAGTCAGTCAGTGCTTGTCTGCGCAGTTATGCAGCACAGTGTTTGTGTCACACCTGACCCCATCATCCGATCGTGAAATTCCAGCCCAACGGTTGAGCTTTGTGTCGGAAGAGTTTTGCATACCGTGATGGTTGACAGGGTTCGTCCCGTCTTCTGACCTCAACTGACCTTGAGCGACCGCTACCACCGGCCGCAGGCCATCCCAGCCAGGGACAAACAGAGGCTAACGTAAAAATCACGGCATGCAGGGAATAGGGCTAACACGTAGTACGTGTCCCGCGTCGAGTCCGAGCCCAAGTCCGACTCCTTTTACTGTGACGACTCCTAAGTTGGGGTCCGATTCCGGTTCTTGGGGTTTGGTCCTCGTGCGAGACCGTGCCGCAGTCCTCGGGTCGTGAGTTGGTGTCCATCGGGTTCCTATGGGATAGAGAAGCGCAGGTGTCCAACCGGATCGTATCAGATTGTCATAGGTTTTATCGCCAAAAATCGTAATATAAAAATCGCGTCAAACTTGAGGCTCGTTTACACCACGCGGATTGGTTGCAGAATTCGCTGGAGCTTGGCAGTCGTCCAGCAGTTGTGGACTGAGGATGTCATACGTAAAGCACATACGTAAGTACGCTTTGCGAGCCTGCGAGTTTTAAGCTCGCAGGCTTAAATCGCTCGAACAGCCCGAGGTGATACCTCTATCGCACAGCAGCTGAACTCTGCAGGATCTGCAGAAGATTATGCAGTCGTCAGGTGTTGTGAGCTGGGGAGATACCACTTTTAAGCTCTCTTGACCAGCGTTTTGCGGGCTTGTGGACTTAAAAGTTACACCTCTATTCTGCAACGGCTGACGGCTGCAGTGGATTCTGCAGCCGGTTCGCTAGGCGTAAGCATAGCTTTATTACACCTAGCACAAACTATAACTGCAGTCCACACCTAGCATTGACTGACAGACCATCGGATCGGCACCGAAAAGGCATCGATGATCGGCACGCCCATGATGGTCTCGCGAAGAAACAGTGTTAACTTAAATCTGCCGAAATCAGCCCGACTCTCCCATGGTTTTGCGGAAAGATTGAGGGGAGGGATTAGTATCACGGATGGACTGATTGTTCGAGCCATCGCCTTTGTCTGGTATGTTAGCATGTACACAACGTTTCGGCCAGTTAACTCTCCGACCGCATTCAGGAGTTGCTGGGTCCTGAGAAGAATTGGATGATGTTTGGCTTCCAGTCATGGATGTGTCACAACCAGTATCAGTCGATGTGAAATCAAAATTTTTGACGGAGTTGTATATCAAACCCAACCACTCAGGAGTCATTTTTCATCGTTTATCATCTATCCCATCCCATCATCCACTCCCACACCAGCGTCGGCAGAAGTCTGGATCTGACGATCTTGGTGGGTTTCTCACTCTTCCGCTTGTCAGTGAGACCATATGCACAAAAGTAAACTCTGTTGTAGGGAAATGCAAGCTTGATATATGAGCGCCATGCCATAACAAGGACGTTCTGCAAAACCGACTAGCCCATTAGACCTATTCTGAACCTGAGTATCCATCTGGTAGACGAGTGTTTACTTGTGCGTGTTGGAGATAGAATAGGGCTAAAAGGACACTGTTTGCGGTCTGCTGTTGTATATTGTGTTTCATGTGCTACATGTTTGAGCAACGGTGAAAATGTGTCTTATATATGGGAGTCAAAGCGACCAATTAGACTAAGACATAACGAGCACGTACCTACTGCCGAAAACAAAACCACTGACGCCACTACAGGCGACCGCTGTGTCATTGTTCATGATGACTACTAGATCTCACATGGTGTGATTTCTCTGTCGCATTCGAACTTTGCATAAAAACCAGAGGTAATTCTCAATGGAAAATTATGAATTTCTTTCATTCATTAACTAAAATCTTCGCTTAACAAAACCGTCTCGTCATGGCGCATGCTGTTAGCTATAGTTCCTGAGTATTGCCAAATCACTCATTATTTCTCTTCTTTGCAGGATCTTGTCTAAATTGTGATGCTATCTGTAAAGTTTGTCTGTCGCAACAAAATATTGCAGCATTTGTGTACTTATGTACTCCAGTGTGTTCTGTTGGTGATCTTTCTTTTTTTAGCTTTGTATGCAATCATGGGCTGTACCCGCAAATTCATAGACGAAAATGCTACCTAAATGCTTCAAGACACTCAATTTTGTCTAGCTGAACGATATCCACTACATTTGTAGTGCACTGAACGATCTAAAAGGCATTCTTAATTTTTTCCAGTTTTACCAAATCCCAATTACATGGCACTTCTCCCGCACTGGCGGGGGCAAGAAGCAAAACATATATTAATACACCAGAACAAAAAGCCAAATTTTAAACTTTCCTTCTTATGAAATGGTCACTATGACGTTGATTTGGTGGTTGGGATGTGTCATAAATCTTAAGATGGTATAGTGTTTTCCAATGCAAGGCATGACAAGTATCAAAAAGGAGTTGGGATGGCCTGACTACAATAACTTCATGCGTGATGTTCATTAAGTAAGTTCTATGTTTACTAAATTTTGGGTCACGGACCTTGCTCATAGAAACGAAAAGTTCAAATATCTTATCTCATGCCTCAAATATAATCCGATACAACCCATGCGACGAGATGATATATTTGAGGCATGAGGCAGTGTGTAAAAAATGATTGTTAATGGGAGCATATAGGTCAATAACATCGGTGCTCAAGACTGTGGCGTTTCGTGGAGGTTGGTGGTCAGGGAACTAATCTTTGAGTCTTGTCGAGCACTCTTCTGCATTTCTGAGGTGAGCTGGGACGTAGGTTAAGAAGTTGATTTAAGGTTCTACCTAAGAGCCAACCTCATGCTGGCAGGTTTTTGAAGAGACTTTGGAGAACGACAAGCAGCGGTTGGAACACAAGGCCAATGCCTTCATCAAAGGGCAGTTAATGCACAGATTCATCATCCATGAAAAACTAAATATTACCACCGGCGACGATGTGAAAGAATCCACCAGCATTTCTGCGAGCAACGGACAAGAAGACCGACGAAGAGACAGAAAACCGAGCAAGTCACTTGACTGACAGTGATCATACAGAAATAAGAGCAACCAGACGTGCCCCCAGTCTGTCAGATGTGTACCTGTCGCCTAGTGTCGTCAACTTACTTTCAAAAGACCCGAAATTTGTCATCACAAACACCATTAATAATGTTATTTTGCCAGAAGTTGAAGCAGGGTTGGAAGCGTTTGGTTTCGGAAAAAAGATGGAAGGGCTTCTCCTTCAGAGGATCCACCACACCTCACCCCCAAAACACCTTACCCGCGCCTCTTCCACCTGATAACCATACAGTGAGCTATACAGAAGGCAGCTCACTTCCAACTGCTGAAACTGGTCTAACCAAAAACTTTCGAATACGAAATGGCAACGATCCTGCCATGACTACGTTTGCCATTTCATCAGAATGCACATCCCCCCCCCCCCCCGGGCACACCACGGACCGGCATTGCTTACAACACTAAAAAGCGAAGATTAACACGCGTTCGGGTAAGGAGTCAATTTGACCCCTTCAAAAGTTCTTCCAGATGGATTTCCGGACAGCGTAGTGCAGTCATGCCAAACTTTACGGGGCTATAGGCAGCTAAATAACAGCTTTTTTGGTAAATATTAAATATGCCTTAAGTCCCTGACCTACTGCATGTCAAAACCAGGCATTAAGTAACAGTGAAGGCCATTTCTAGGAAATTGTTCAATCTGACGCAACAAAGTAGTGTTAGAAAAGGCATTACATCTCTGAGATAGTTTCTGAGGCAATGCACTAACTGAATTTAGAATTACAATAAATTCAATTGGTTTGCGGTCAGTTATGAAGCTCGGATCGATGCACGGAACTAGCCTGCTTTTTCTGGACGGCTTGCGTTATGGGATAGTTTTTGGTGTCTATTTTCCATTTTTAATGACAGTGAACATACCGCTTAGCGTAATCCCTGGCGCTGATTTGGAATGGTAAAATAACAACAATGTCGTAGTGTTTTGGTCATCGTGACTTTTAAAGGTCAAGCAAGGTCACTGATCTTCAATGAACATTACTGACCTTTTGCTGAGAAAAGGCATCTGGGCTCACGGTAGCTGAGGCGGTCACGTGGGGAGGACTGAGGGGCACTTTTGACATCAATCTGGAGTTCGGCCTTTTGGCCTCATTGTACTCCAGGGTCATGATCTAGGAACCGAAACTTGTGACATAGGTGAATTGATATACAGACCAATCCATTCGGTGACTTTGGTGTCTTTAGCTATCCTAGTTTCCGATGTCTCAGCGGGTCAAATTGACTGCCCTCATCCCAGTGAAGAGTATTCAACCGGCCACCCGCGTGCGTGTTAATGATGGCAGATTCCGGCCTAGCCTTCCAGACTCAGTGAAAAAACAGCCTGCATCGTCTTTGGACCAAACTGAAGAGCATTTTAGGTCACTGAAAGAAACGAGTTCCATGCGTGTATAAAAACCATCCGAAAAGAAGCCAAACACTTCGGGAGAGGAACTAAAAGGTTAGAAGTTACTGAAAATGAACGAGGGCATGAATATGAAACCGAGTGAAAAACGTAAGGTCTTGGTTTTTTTGGATGGAAGCAACGTACGTTAGCAAAGTTAACAACATGCTGCAGGATGATACCAGTTACAAAAACTGTCCAATAACCCAACAGCAAAGTTTGAAGACAAAATTATATAGATTTTTAAACACATCGCAAAAAACAACCTTTTGAGCGGCCTTTTACCCAGCAACTCCAGAAAACCAGTTTTCTATGGGCTACCAGAGAGCTATGACCAGAGAGCGGGGGTACCCCTCCGTCCTATTGCGTCTGCTTGTGGTGGTCAGATTGAAAGAGGCATTGGTTCTTAGAAAGCCCACATACCGGCTCCTCCCAGAAATACAGAAGAATGCCTGACAGGACTTAACGATCAGTTCCCTGGTAAACGGCCTCCACGGAACGTCAGGCTTCAGCATTGACGCTGTCAATCCATATGGCAGCATCCCGCTGGTGGAGACGGTAGCGACGGTCACCGGTTTTATTTGTCAACACCAGAACGGTAATGATATTCGTGGTCCCACACCTGCGGGCATCACAAGGCGTCATACACGCTGTCTCCAAAAATCTTTAGATTTTTCAATGATAGCTACAAACAGCAATTCGATGTTATCACCCATGGTGTCATCTTATCACCGATGGTGATAAGGTGCCACCATCAGGTGAGGAGATGTCGCCTGATCACCCATGGCACTGCCTTGGGTGATAAGGCGACACGTCCCGTTGCAATAATCTTTATGCACAAATTCGAACAAGCTGCCATTACCAACGCAAGCCTTATTATTACGACATATACATTGACAATTTCATAAGGGTCTGGACTCACTCGCAGCATCACAGTAGCAGGCTCACATTAGCGGACACACCTAACCCCGGGCAGCTTACATTCCTGTACGCGCTCGTGACGGTAGATCCAAGATTAAAATTCCTACAGAACTCTTCGTCAAGTCTGGCCATTCCGGAACAATCATCCATAACACATGAACCCGTCCTAAGTCAAGAAAAGGCCGCCATCCGCTCAGAATTTCGACGTGCTATGAATTTATCTTCAAATGCCACTGCAACTGACGCCTTACGTAAAAATGCAAACCTGTTCGAAGCAGACGGCTGCTCCAAACGACTTACGGGTCGCGTTCATCGAAAAGCCACACAACAACATCGTCTGTATAAAGAGCGCCAAGAAAACAAAGAGTAGTGGGAACATCATCATCAATAAAAACGTCAATGTCAACCCTAAAAAAACACCATTAACAGAAACGAGGTCAAGACTTGCACGGTTTTCATACGTTACCTTATTTGGATGAATGTCTGTGTGTTAAGATGATATCAGTTGCTATGCAAAACCAGAATGCTTTGGAACGCGATCTAGTTTGGTCGGCTTTCTCGCAACTCGCATGTCCATCCGGAGAGCAAATGTGTGATGCATGCATGTCGGGTTTGAAAGGTAAATGTCTGACGTCTGGTGGCGTGCATTGCAAAACGTGTATGACATGCGAGGGTAGAGGTGAAAGTGTGTCGTATGCTGCGGTTTAAAAATACCCACTCGTCTACGGTTTAACGACCATGTCCTAAACGCAAAACAAACACAAAACTCCTGAGCTTCCGAATGACGATCATTTCTTTTTGCACACCAAAGTTATGATATTCGCCAAAAATTCGCCCCTTGACTGATAAAGTTAAAAACAACAAAGACCACCGCCATTGTAGAAGATGTCAATCAGTCCAAACAAGTAAACCGAAACCATTCAATTACAGAGACATATATGATCCTGGAAACTATTACAGTCTTAATATGTACAGAGCCAGTGCATTTTATCGCCTGTAATTAATTGCAGTTTATTCGGTCAAAGTGAGCGAAATGCGTGCCGTTTGATCACCTGTGTGCTGGGGGAAAAACCGCTGGCAACGCTGGCAAGTATCTGGTGCTCGCTTTATGTTTGAGCTTTTCGATTTTGCGAGCAAGGTCGGTGACAGAAAATTCATTGAAAATGCAACTTAGTCACAAACTTCACGCACAATATTGTTGCAAGCAGGCCGCCTTAATTCCCTGTCGTAGACTGTGTTCATTCGAAGCATTCTTACGCCCTTTTGTGCCCTGTTTTTAGCATTTGTATGTGCTCTTTATCAGACTGCATGGCGCAAACAAAACAAAGGATGTTATATTGTGCGCCCCCGTGCTGAGGACTTCCCCGCATTTTTTCACCTCAATTTTAAAATTCTACCCCAGAAAAGTAAATTTGGCGATCTGACGAACCAGGAGACAGCGATACAGAGACAGAGACGGAGGCTGAGGGAGACAGGGACAGAGACAGAGACAGAAACCGAGACCGAGACCGAGACCGAGACCGAGACCGAGACAGAGATCGAGACCGAGACCGCGATCGAAAGAGACCTTCCCTCAGATGACCCAAGTTGGGCGGGAGGCTTATTTGTGAACTTTGACCAACGTTATTTTGCTTGTTGGCGCCGGTAACATCGCTTCCAGCGATGCAGTGTTGACACGCGCATCAACAGCGTTAAGAGGACCTTACTTAGCATTTCGAAAATGACACACTCATGATTACTCGATCTCACTGCCCGTGTACTACATCACTACACAGCCCAGATATGGAATAATTATCATTCCAACTGAATGGGGACTCTGTTACAAAGGGTGCTGATTTCATCGTTGATTGTGCTCTGCGGGGCGCTTTTGGGGGTCGGGTCTTTGCGTATCATGTTTCGCCTGCATAAACCGGATGTGACTCCCTGCTGCAGGCGAAAATGCCTTTCTTATCGTACACGCAGTCACTGGCACCGTTTTCGGGCAGACGTGAATTTATGGCGTGGATCACCACGAAGGCTGAACCCGTCGTGTGTGTAAATTTGACCGCGTTCCGCGCAGCTGTCTGCGCTGTTTATCTGCCCAAAAACCGAATAGATGACAGACAGCTGTGCATACGTAGTGACAGACAGTGATACATGCGCTGTGACAGAAAGTGATACATGCGGTATAACAGCGATACATAAGACAGCGATGCATACGTCATGACAGGCAGTGGTACATGCCTTATGACAGACAGTGATACCTCGCTGTTAATTTCGTTTATCGGTGTTTGTATACTATTATCGTACATTGGGCAGGTAGCTCCCGCTTGTTTCGACGCCCAATGGGGTGACGGCGTTGGTGCTGCTAGGATCGCCCTAAACAAAGCAAAGTCGACTTGTGCATCAGTGATGCGAGAAGTATTTCAGCCAAAACTCCTCGCCCATTTCGAATTCATGGATCGCCACATCCAGTGCCAAGATGCATATACATATGTGTTTGCCTTTATCATACTTAGGCAATGCACACTTTCGCGCATATTCGCAATACCTCGAGGATGTCGTCACCTGCAGGACGCAGGTGTCTCCCGCACACGCAAATCCTCACTTCACCTCTGCCTGAGTTGTCGATATATGCTTTCAACGGCGCGGCATGGTCTGTGTGCTTCTTGTCTCTACGACGTTTACGGAAAGTGTGTCGAAATATGTACGCAAATGCAAATGTCACTTATCGCACGCGCTGAGGTCGTCACCGGGACGGGATCCGAATAAATGTCATGGGTCATCACAGAGGCTGGACTCTCCCGTGGGAAAGCTTCGCCTCCACGTGTGCAGCTCTCTGTACTGTGCGTCTGGCGAAAGAAATGTGCGCAGGTAGACAGACGGACGCTCAAAAACTGGCCCATCAGACAGGCGATTGCCACTTGCTTCGCAGGGCGTAGGGAGACGCCGGTAACGCCGGGAGCGCCGCCAGCGGCGAAGCAATGCCGACTCGGGACTCAGCAAAATGAGATGTAACTCAGTGCAAAGATGTGAGCCTTTTGGCGCGATACAACCTGCATTAGTTTTTGGTAGGTATTCGACTCGGGTCTCAACCACATGAGATGAAACTCAGTGCAAATATGTGAGCTTTTTGGCGTGGTACAACCTGCATTAGTTTTGGTAGGTATAACTGATTAAGAATGGGTGACGAGTGGTCACGGGCGTAGCCCATGAGCAGTGGGTGGAGTGGGTAGAGAAAACGTACCCATGAGAGCCTACTTACCCATTTACTCAACCCATAACCATCCGCTATACATCCCTAACCAGCTGTGCACATCCGTAACCAACTCGTTTGCAATGCCCCAGTGCTCCAGTTCCAAGTTACGGAAAAGCTGCAGGAAAGTTACACCTAGGCTTACTTTTACGTGAAAATAGTACACAACAGTGTGATTGAGCTAATATGAATAACAGAAGCGCAATCCGTCATATTATGTAGTATATGTTGAAGCATCGGCTCTAAATTTCGTAAACAGCACTCCCTCAACCTTACTGATACCCACAATTTTCCCAAAATTTATTCCCGCTCTATATGGGTAGCCGTCAGTTTACTCAGGCCGTGAAGTCCCCTTACGCCAAGCACACACCCCAGCAAAATAGCACGTGCACTGCCAGGTGTGTCAGAAGTTGACTTTGACGCCGGCTGCTGTGACCGTTCAGCACAGTGATTTGTCTCTCGAGGTCCTGGGAGAATGACTCCGACGTCAGCTGCTGTGACTGCTCAACACAGTGATTTGTCTCTCGAGGTCCTGGGAGAATGCGGCTAATTCCATGCGGACGCTAACGTGGTCTCGTTCGGACCACACAACACGCTCAACCACTCCGCGAGTTATGCGCCGCCGGGCGATGTTGACAAACACTCTCTGGTCGTTAGCGCCTGTGGAGTGAGGGGCACCGTTACACAGCGAGCGGCCAGGTACATGACATGTGGCGACGTGGGGTGCTGGGTGCTTGATGAGATGTGTTAGTGCTCCTTGCATAAGAGGCGACTGGTGTCGTGTGCCAAAGAGGTTGAGACCTGTCAAAGACGTGGATACATTCTCTCGACGTGAACTCGAACCTTTATCTGATAGGTTCGGGTTGTACCGTGTATATGTACCGTAATACACCATACACTGTGTGGTGTATTACGGTACAAAGCCATGTTCGTCTACCCTGTGAAGCTTTCCTATTGATATTTTCCGCTCGTAAACCGACGATTGTGACGCATTCAAACACATTCTCACGCGTGCCATTGTTGAGGGATCTCGGGACGTTGATGCGTGACAAATGTTGCTTTGTAGCATTGACTTAGCGAAACATGATGCACACTAAAACGATCATCTTTTTTGAAAAGGGGGCTGCGACGCCAGCACGTTCACATTTCCGTCCGAACCATTCTGCATGCCATAGTGTGCATGTGAAATGACGACAAAAAGGATATTTTACCTACCATGGTGTGCATGTGAAATGACGACAAAAAGTATATTTTACCTACCATGGTGTGCATGTCAAATGACGACAAAACGTATATTTTACCTACCATGGTGTGCATGTCAAATGACGACAAAAAGTATATTTTACCTACCATGATGTGCATGTCAAATGACGACAAAACGTATATTTTACCTACCATGGTGTGCATGTCAAATGGCGACAAAAAGTATATTTTACCTACCATGGTGTGCATGTCAAATGACGACAAAAAGTATATTTTACCTACCATAGTGTGCATGTCAAATGACGACAAAACGTACATTTAACCTACCATGGTGTGCATGTCAAATGACGACAAAAAGTATATTTTACCTACCATAGTGTGCATGTCAAATGACGACAAAACGTATATTTTACCTACCATGGTGTGCATGTCAAATGACGACAAAAAGTATATTTTACCTACCATGGTGTGCATGCCAAATGACGACAAAACGCATATTTTACCTACCATGGTGTGCATGTCAAATGGCGGCAAAACGTATATTTTACCTACCATGGTGTGCATGTCAAATGGCGGCAAAACGTATATTTTACCTACCATGGTGTGCATGTCAAATAACGACAACACGTATATTTTAGACGCACGCGGTGCACGCATTGCAAACAGACGTTCTCCGTACCTTCTTCAGCCGGATTCGCCCGCCCCTTCCCGTGCCACCCTGTGCCTGGCTCGACGACCCCAGTGATGATGTGCGCGCATATATGGGGCAAGTAGCCTGCAGCCGAGCGCTCATGTTTGCCTGAGCGGACGGACGGCACTGTTACTAGGAAGCCGGGCGCCTGGGGGTCGGCTGCCACCCCCGTCTGACCAGCCGCTCGGTATCGTTTCATCCGCTGCGGGGCAGACGGGCCCGACCGACCCCGTCAGGCACGCCATTATGTGCATAGTGGCCTGGTGAAACGGAGCCTCAAGCGCAGGCAACGCCAGCTCTTGCGAGTGGCAGTGACTGACAGCGATCTCGCGTCGCCTGATACTGCGGCCTGTTAAGAGAAAGTGCGCCTTTCGAGCCTGTGTACTGGACGCTGAGACACCAGAAGACCATCACCCGTCCTGCGCGGCCATGTGCCGAGGTCCGCGCCAGTGGGAGGGGGGAGTATCTCTGCCCCATCCGCTGACCTCGAGCCGGTCGGGAAGTACTTCAGTGGGGAGCACGTCGCGCCGCGCTCGGGGCACGTGCCGTACCGTTACAGCCCGTTCGAGGGCACGTCCGGACGCATTATGCACCGCTGCCGTCTGGGGCCGGCGCGCAGTGTGCAGATCTGCACCGTGCGGTGCCGTGCGGTGCGCTGTATCTGACGACATTATGCTGGCTGCTCTGGATTGTAAGGGACCAGAATATTGAACCCACCGACCTGTCAATGTCCCGCGAAGGGCCTGTTGAGGTTTGGGACAGGCAGGATAGGACGCGTAAGGGTAATGAAGCATGGCTACGGTAGCCCAGCACCAGGATCCGCTGGCTCTATTGGGACAGACCGCTGCGCTGGCTCTGTTTGGGGGAGAACGCTGGCCCGGGTATAGGGACAGACCGATGCGCCGGCTCTCTCGAGACAGAACGCTGCGCTGGCCCAGCTGTTGGGACAGAACGCTGCGCTGGCCGGGTGGGACAGATCGCTGCGCCGGCCAGGTGGGACAGATCGCTGCGCCGGCCGGGTGGGACAGATCGCTGCGCCGGCCGGGTGGGACAGATCGCTGCGCCGGCCGGGTGGGACAGATCGCTGCGCCGGCCGGGTGGGACAGATCGCTGCGCCGGCCGGGTGGGACAGATCGCTGCGCTGGCCGGGTGGGACAGATCGCTGCGCTGGCCGGGTGGGACAGATCGCTGCGCTGGCAGGGTGGGACAGATCGCTGCGCCGGCGGGTGGGACAGATCGCTGCGCCGGCCGGGTGGGACAGATCGCTGCGCCGGCCGGGTGGGACAGATCGCTGCGCTGGCCGGGTGGGACAGATCGCTGCGCTGGCAGGGTGGGACAGATCGCTGCGCTGGCAGGGTGGGACAGATCGCTGCGCCGGCCGGGTGGGACAGATCGCTGCGCCGGCCGGGTGGGACAGATCGCTGCGCCGGCCGGGTGGGACAGATCGCTGCGCCGGCCGGGTGGGACAGATCGCTGCGCTGGCCGGGTGGGACAGATCGCTGCGCCGGCCGGGTGGGACAGATCGCTGCGCCGGCCGGGTGGGACAGATCGCTGCGCCGGCCGGGTGGGACAGATCGCTGCGCTGGCCGGGTGGGACAGATCGCTGCGCTGGCCGGGTGGGACAGATCGCTGCGCTGGCCGGGTGGGACAGATCGCTGCGCTGGCCGGGTGGGACAGATCGCTGCGCCGGCCCGGGTCAACACGTGAGACAGACCGCTGCGCTGATTCCGTTGAGACAGACAGTTGCGCCGGCCCGGGTGTTGAGTTAGACCGTCGCGCTGGCCCGGGTGTTGGGTTGGACCGTTGCGCTGGCCCAGGTGTTGGGTTAGGCCGTCGCGCTGGCCCGGGTGTTGGGTTAGGCCGTCGCGCTGGCCCGGGTGTTGGGTTAGGCCGTCGCGCTGGCCCGGGTGTTGGGTTAAACCGTCGCGCTGGCCCGGGTGTTGGGTTAGACCGTCGCGCTGGCCCGGGCGTTGGGTTAGACCGTCGCGCTGGCCCGGGTGTTGGGTTAGACCGTCGCGCTGGCCCGGGCGGGACAGACGAGTCGGTGTTCACGGCCGGTCGAACGTCACTGTCGACGTCCGTCGGTCGGACATCACTGCCGCCATACGTCGGTCAGACGTCGCTGTCGCCGTCCGTCAGTCAGACATCACCATCGCCATCCGTCCGTCAGACGTCGCTGTCGCCGACCGTCAGTCAGACATCACCGTCGCCATCCGTCCGTCAGACGTCGCTGTCGCCGTCCGTCTGTCAGACATCACTGTCGCCGTCCGTCGTTAGGACGTCGCTGTCGCCGTCCGCCTGGCGACAGGCAGCGCGCGTTAGCGGGCCGCACGCAGAATCAGCAATCACCCGGATCGGACCGGCGTCGCCGCGGTTTCTCTGTCACTGCCGGTGCCTCTGAGAAATGGGGTGTTTCTGCCGCGGGAGGCAGGACAGACTGACGGCACGTGATTGGGTGACCAACGGCCCAGCGACAGACGGCCAGGCGGTAGCAGCGTCCTGACCGCTGGTCAAGGCACCGCTCGTCACCGCAGGCTTGACTAGATACGCATCACGACACGACCTGCACTGCGGACAATAGCGACCCCGTGGAACTCGTTCCTTGCCATGCACCGACGTGAACTTCATATCAATTGGATAAAAGAGCGGGGCCCGATCTCCTCACAACAAGCCCAACCCCCAATTCTGCCCAGTTGTACCTACGCCGGATCAAGTCAAACATTGTGCATTCAAACTCTACAACTCAGGCAGGGAGGAAGGGCCATCCGGCGATTTGACAGCTAAGTCACGTGGTCCCGTAACGTCACCGGTTGCCCGTAATGTTGGTTTGAGAGCTGTACCGCCACCACCAGGTGCGTAGGAGTCGTTTAATTGAGCAGGATTCATGACGTCAGTGGAATAAGTAGCCCCATAACCGCTGAAGTTATGTCAGGAGTCTGCCCTAGATTTTCCTGCAGATGCTGCTGATATCAAATTTCATCGAAATCTCAGACTTGACGGTACGTGATCTGGCACCCGTTGTAGTCGATAAGAGCACCCCTCGTTTGGACGTCCGTGAAAGGAAAGTTTCGAGCTCAGTGAAATGTCCGTGATGGTCAATTGCGGCACGAGCACGCCGAATCTGTATCCTGTTTTCATTTTTTGTCACCTTGGAGGTCAAATTCAAGATCGGATGAAGGTAAACTCATATCACCCAAAAATTGCTGGCCGATTTGGGATTTTTAGGTTGCAGAATATTTATCAGTACATAGATTAGCATCCGTGGGAAAGTCCTGACCGCATAAGGTCTAGCTTCAAGATCAAATTCAAGATAAAGTGAGTGGAGCTCCATATAACTCAAAAGTTACCGGTCATTTCGCATGTAAGCATACCACTGCTTTGGCACCCAAAATAGCGCCGTTGAAAGATCCTTATTTCTCAAAGTCCAGCTTCAAGGTCGAACGCAAGGCCAAGTGACGTAAAGCTCCAGGTCACCCAAAAGTCACCAGCCGATTTTGGATTTTCAAGCATCAGAATCTTTTCAACGCAAAAATTAGTGTCCCTCAAAAATCCATAACCTCACAAGCTCCAGATTTCAGGTCAAATTGAAAGTCAAATGACCGGTAACTCCATTCACCCCAAACACACCGGGCATTTGGGATTTTCAGGCATCAGAATCTTCCTCAGCGCACGAACCGGCGGCCATCGGAAATCCCAAATCGCTCAAGACTCAGTGAGTTTCTCGTCATCTGCTGGGGCGGCACCAACAATTTTTGATCGGGGGGGGGGGGGGCGAGATTGTAACACAATAAAGAAGACACTAAAACAATCTGCAAGAAATCGTGCGTTTAATTAGTGGCGTTCTCGTTATTGATCATTGCTTTGCAAAGTCCTCGTGCGCCTTGCGCTGCAGCACTTTGAGGCATGGGTGCGCGGAGACCGGAGATGGGGGCCGGGGCTGACACCCGCAACCTTCTGGAAATTTTACATGGTCGCTGTGGGCTGTGACTGAAAATAAATAATCCAAATGGCGTCATCTCCCTCCCTCCCAACGTGGAACAGCGTCCGTTGCCCCATGCCGGCGAAAAAAAATATTGCCGTTTTTTTGTAGATTCTTCTCAGTATAGTGCATGTTGTCAGTTTGACCCGTTGGCCATATAACGTATCAGTGTATAAAACACGTTTGCATGGGCAGTGGCAAGAGTTTCGCAAGGTGATATTCGATGTTTTTTCCCTCAACTACCTTAAGGCTTTGGACGCTCGTTTCCAGAAGTGTTTTGTTTCTTTATGGAAGAATGATATAATAATTCATCAGGCTATTTGTTATGATGCTGATAAAGACATCCCAACCACACGCTGCTCAAGAATCACAGGCTTACTTAGTACACTTTTTCCAGGTCTCCAACGCGTTTAACGTGTTCGTTTATGACGCGTTCGGAACCATTATTTTACGGCGGTCATTCCCAAGCGCCCGGTGCCGCCGCCTAGCGTTATCCGCAGCAGTCAACGCCGTCCGGTTTTACGGAAACTGCAACCCAGCCATAGCTGCTCTTCTCCTAAAATTGCGAACGCGCCAGCTCAACACTTTTATGTTATTTGTTTCACAAGCCGATTGTGTAAAAGAACGGGAGTTCTCAGGCAAACGTGTGGTGACCTTTTCTTCATTTTTGATCTCAGTCCGATCCACTCCGTTGAACACAAATGAGACCCATTACCCTTTTCGGGGTAGCGCGGCGACACCAGTCGTTGATGGGAGGAACGAAGTCACAAAATCATTATGACACTTGAATGAAAAGAAATAGACGGGGAATCATGTGTTCAATATCTGGCGCTCCTGTAAAAGATGATTGCTATACAAACTCCTCGTGCAATTTTTTTCCTCGTGTAAACGCAGGTCTGTGCGACCTAGAATAAGCATGTTGCGAGCTTGAAAAGAATGGAAAAATTATGAGATTGGGTCTCTTCCGCAAAGATAGGTAAGTGACATGTTACTACAACGCAACGAACTTGAAGCAGGGCGCATTTTAATCATGTTTTTACCTGTAGAACGGGTTGAAAACACTTGCCTGTCTAGTGGAAGACATTTTTAAGCTCTTAAAGATTATCCAGTGATCCGTGATGATGAAATGACGCTATAGCCACGAAAACTTCAGACTGTTTCCTCAGGTTCGTTAACAAAATCTTTCTCACGGGGGCTAGATGTCAACGAAAAAGTGGCGAAAGATATATAGCGTATTACGAAGGTGTCTGGCTGGCAATGAAGCAGAGAATACAGCCAGTCACACAGGGGCAATGCTCGGGAATTTGTTCCCGGCAATCTGGTCAGTCACTGTCGGAAAGCTCCATGAAAGCCATTCCGCTACGGCGTATATGCCGGCTGGCCACCGTGCAGAGGGCGCTCTCACGTCCAGCCGCAGCAGCCTGGAGCGGCTTGCCATCGTGCGTCTGCCACGTCACAACACTGAGCGCGCTTACGACCGCCACATGCAACGTGATTTTAACCACTGAGAACTGATCTGATCCGGCACAACGTGCGTTGATATGCCTGTTTTAGCTCTTTGACTATTATTTGTATCATTTTTGTATACCTTTTGTGTATGCCTTTTCATATTGCACCTGTATGACATGAAACAGTAACAGGCACCATGTGGATGGCTTTCAATATATTGATGCTGATACTGATACGCTACAGCTGATACTGATACTGCTACGTTAGGTTCATAGGATGCGTAAGTATTAAGCAAAACCGGCAAATGCCAAGAAACACAAAACGGGACACTTCTGCAATATTTGTCAAGTCTGTCCACCTAAAAAAGTTATGAGGGATCTATCAAATTCTAATTTGGACTTTGACTCGAGACTAATTTCTGCCAGCGCAGTGGTTTGCTTGAACTTCAAAATTTCCCCATGGTATAAAACGGATGGCACTTACCAGAAAAGTTACTTAAATTTTCGATTTACTCAGTTCTACCGTTTTTTTTACATTTTTTGCTCGGCTCTGGAAACATTTAGAAAAATAATTTCTGCTGCCCGGCCGTCGTCGTCACTATAAGGGCTTTATGACGCTCTCAGCGGCTGGGGCTCTATAGTGTCGCCTGCCTCTGACCCTGGCAGGAAGGGTGGACAGCGTGGACGTCCCCCGGCCGAGCCTGGCTGAAACATTTCAAATTGAAACCTGGTCACACCAAAGCTATTAATCAGTCAAATTCATCAAAATTGTCGCAAACTGCAATTCATGGAGCCCGGTAACGGGTACAGAAAATATTATATCATGGCGCTAACATTAAATGTATTTATACACAAAATGATGTAAGCTGCGCAATGGGCAAAAAGCGCACACAAATGCAGGGCTCACCTGCTCACGTTCTAAACCGACTGGAAACAGATGGCCTGAAAGTGGTGATAGCACGTGATGGCCATTGACGGGGAGCGTGCAAGAATAGTAGTTGTAGCTGGGGAACTAAGAATGTGGTATTCTAGTACGTGTATTACGATTCCATCTTAGTTTTTGCTTTTCACCTCAGAAATGGTCTTATATCCACAGGCTGCAGGCACGTAATGATACAATCACCTCCTAATCTGGCTTCGAAATCCAGGCACGGAAGCCAATGAATGTACTCGGCCACGTTAGAGGAATATCGGTCTTTTGAAGTTCAACTAACATCGCAACAGCTTTGAACGATGCGATCCTAATGATTTGATTTCACCTAGTAATGTGACCCGATGAAGTCGTCAGCAATGTTCACTTTACCACGATTCAGAGGATATTTTCCTTCACCGATATAACTAAGAGGCTTTATCAAATATTTTTACTGAGCCCTACAGAGAAATTGATGGCTCAGTTAACGAAGATTACGAATAAAGATGGGGCCAAAATTTGTACAAACATGGCCAGCCCAAGTTCTTCTGCAAACTTTGAATCTGCAGTCAGAAAGGATTAGTAACAAAAATAACGTAACATAGTTTTCAACACAAGCGTTTACAATGCTTGGAGACAAAACGCCCGGCGTTGGGTTGGCACCCAGCGGCACGTTGCGGTCTCCGTAGGTCCCGCAGGATTGGCAGCGCGGCTAACACTGGGTGGTGGCCAACGGACGGGCGAAACTGATGACTCATCTGAAGGAGGCATCTTCAAACGCTTCATGAAATCAACTCAGACTTATCGAGAAACGGTGCGAAACGAGCTTTGACAGACTTTCGGGAGCATCATTACCGACGGTGGTTCTCGCTCGCCCGTCCTTCGCCGCCTGGTATTACCTGCAGCGGTCGAAGTGGTTCGGTTTTACAGAAACTGCAGCCTTGGCCATCGCTGTTCTTGCTCCCATGAGGACGAGTACGTAGGATCAACACATTTTTATGTAATTTGATTTATTAGTCAATGATGCAAAACGATGGACGCTCTGATGGAAGCATGGGTTATGCCTTTTTATTTGTTTTCGCCACATTTAGATCGGCTTTATTAATCATCTACTTTATTCTTTTCCGTCAAATTCTATTACATCCACCATGTTACACTTGGATACACTATGGGCCGCATTTTCGTTCGCGGTCAAAGGCTGAAAGGTCACTCCGTACCAGCGCGGCCTGGTGTCTACTGACTGCCATTCTGACAGGGTCTCCTGGTCCATCCGGAGGTCCTTAGAGGGATTATTATGCATTGGTAAGACACTATAGTTAGGAGCTCCTGAAGACAGCTGACAGGGTAAGGCAGCTCCTGACGGCAGCTGACAGGGAAAGGCAGCTCCTGACGACACAGGAGCCCTCATTATCTCAGTGACCCAGGCCAATACAAAGCGCGGGCCGCGGTCTTTTCTTGGTTGGGAAATGCGCCCTCAGGGCGCAGACCAACACGGAGCCAACCATTAAGTGTAGTTGATCTCTGGGCAAAAAAGAGGTGCGCGTAGTCCCAAGAGGTTCTCAATCGGTGCAAGAGGCCGCCTCACACACTGCCTTGGTCGACTCGCGCCCCTCGCCTAGGGTCCGCTGTTAGGCACTGTGGGCACCAGGCCGACGCAGGGGAACCTCGTTGACCTAGTGGTCCGTACGAATGTAAACCACCTGTCCCGGTATTTGCTCTGTTTGAGAAATGGGCCCTCAGGCCCAGACCGACACGAAGCCAAGTGTTCGGTACTGGAGGTGCCTGGCCGGCAGAGTCCCTCATCAGCTCAGGGAGTCTCCAATCGGCGCTTAGGGCCCCCTGAATGGTATTCGACGCCTTGGCACCTTATGTGACCCCCAACCGGCCTTCGGGACCCACGGGTGCCCAAACTGTCAGGTCGGGGGTGAGGCCAGCAAGTATGTTGATGTCTTGTACCTTTAGTTCCCGGATATATGAATTACGCTTTGCAAGCGAAAGGTTCGTGCTTTTCTGTTCACGGCATTTTGTACAAATGCGTCCAGTTCTGCAAGCATCCTTCGAACATCTGCGCGCCCTTTCGTTTGGTGGCGCTACGTTATCTTCTAAAACAACCAAGTACAAAACAGGTCAATCAAGCTTATTTTAGTATCCCACTGCAGTATTTCCTGCGCTCGATCTCCGTTATTTCGATTAACTTGTAAAATCCTTGAAGTGGTCCCGGGATTTGAAGAAAATACAAAAATTTGTGATAAAAAGCATACTTTTGTCGTTCTTATCATCCTGAGTTTAAAAAAGGCTTTTGTGTGGGCTATTCGTAGGAGCTAAAGCGATCTACACCATCACTATCCTCACTATAAAGCATTTCGCGCGCAATTTGTACCCGCCTTACTGCATTCCGTTGTTCTGGTTGTAGTGGCGCGGTTAGATCGTTCATTGTTCCTGCCTGCGAAGGATCGTTCCCGCGCATTTTGTTCCTGTGTGTGTGGGGCCTTCGGTTGAAGTGGTTGGCGATCTGAAGGGGCCCACTCACTTGTAAATCCCGAGACACTTTTCTACCGCATTATCTGGTTCGAGAGTTGCGCCGAGTTCAAGTACTCCTCGTAGGTATTTCGCGGTAAGTGGGTACTTGACCGTTTGCACTAGCAGCACGTGAGACGGCAACAGACGTTCAGGTATGTTGAATGCAAGTGTAAAGAGTGTGTGATATTTGCATGGCTCTTCTGTTTCAGTGATTACGGGTGGAAAATGATACTGCGCGTCACGTTATTTATGCAATGTACTTATGATGGTATCATTAATGTTCGCGTCTAAACCACCCTATATGTATAATTTACCCTATATATTTTTGTTCCAATGATTGGTATCATAGAATATTGGTATCTTGGTAGGTGAAAATAAATATGCTTACAGAATGTAAGTGCCTATCTTTCTCCTTCAAATAATTCACCCTATAAGTGCCTTGGTTTCTGGGGATGATGTATAAATATGTCATTAATCAGGATTGTTGCCTATGGGAGTTTAATATGCATTCTTTTAGGCTGATTTTCCTTCCCTAATGAGCAGGTGCTGCCAGATTTGTGCTTAATGACTTAATGGTTTTATGTCAAGTCCATTTTTTATCTAGTTATTTGTGTGCTATGTGATGAAACACTGAGAGGAATTGCACAGTTTGCTGGCAAAGACACAGCTAGAAAAGGTACTGGTGGGCAGCACATTTAACCTGCACACAACACTCACATCTACACTGATCTGGTTGGACCTTTCATATCACCAGGCATCAGCCTACTCAGTGCTTCACACTGCAGTCAGACTTATGCAGTAGCAGGCTTTGCTAAGTGAGAGCTCATGTTAAGTCCCTTTTGTCCCAAAGGCTGTACTCCCAAAACTTTCTTGTCCACTGAACTGATTGGGGTTGCAGAGGTGACAAATTACTGTGATGTGATTGTACTGATGGCATAGGGCCATTCTGATAAGCATTGTTTGTGCATTTTATTTTGCGGATGTTTTAGCTGCCAAGCAACCCATTGTGTTTACCTGTGTGATGTGTATTGCCTTTTATATATTTGTATTATATTTTTTCAGGCAGTTGACCGGGGAAGGATCACTTATGAAGGATATCATGTATTCCAAGATGTATGTCATCAAGAGAGGTAAGATCTCATCAGCATTACATCTGCAACCCTTATGTAAATATTCATGTTTACAGTATGTCCACCACAAACTCAGAGCTTGCTGTCATATAATTGTTTAATTAAAGACATCTAGATTGTGAGTGGATGCTTCAATGTATTGCCACTTTTCAACGTGAAATTACCACAATAGCGATGCACCCTTAAACCTAAATCATCCCCTGTTTTTCAGATGGGAGGAGGGAGAATGTCATGTTTGACAAGATAACCAATCGCATCAACAAGCTCTGCTACAATTTGAACATGAATTATGTTGACCCTGTAAGTGAATGCTAAGATTTATGGTCAGAGTACATGTACTTCTTATTATCACTGGATTTTTTTCAAGAATGAATCTGCCAGTTACTTTCAATTGCATGTCATGTGACCTTGTCCTGCAGGCTTTAATATGGCAACATCACAAGAAACCAGTGATATGTTGATATACTCCTTGGTGTTGTCAATGTTTGGCATGTGCTTAATCTAAGGAAATGTGCACCTATTAATTTTCTGTCAACTTGACACCCAGGATTTTAGATTCATTGACTTGCACACCAGTAATTCACAAGTGATGCATAGTGAATGAAATGGCTCTATCTACTTGAGCATAAATGCTTTAAAATCAACAAAGATGTATGATCTGACCAGTCATGTAAGTCGGGCATCACTGATTACATCTTCCCCTTCACTTCTGTATCTGTGTTTATTTCACATACATCTGTCCTAGCACAGTGCTTTCAGGACATCATGCCATATAGAAGTACAATGAATGACAACTTGAAGCAAACAAGTTTAGAGCCTATGTTATGTAAACAATCCTCAAACAGTTGTCACTACCGACCATCAAAGTTCATCTCTTGGGTGCATTTGTGCATGTACTTGATAGTTTGCCCCCCCCCCCCTAAATGGACAGACAATATGTTATAAGTGAAAACACAAGCACGGATAAAAACTGGTGTTCAGGTGTTTTGTGAATTGCATTAGAATCTTTTCAAGGAAATGATAATGTGCTAGTGTTTCAATATTTGGGCACTTGGGTTGCAAGGATGTCTATTTGTTCATGCTGTTATGCCCAAGTTGGGTTTTGCTGCCTGTTGCACCTTCCTGTGCCGAAAATCAGCCAATCAGGATCGAACCAGGCGGCGGCCACTCCAACACCTAAGCACCCCAGGCTTAACAAGTGGGCCGTCTGGTCAGATGTCTGGTGTCGTGGTCGGAGGGTAACGGACTGGCGCCAACGATTTGGGTGCGGATTACGCTGGAGAGCCGGGATTGTGGGAACATGGCATATTAACATCTTGCACACTGTTCTAGAATACTGATGCGGTAGCACGGCCGCACAAATGTAGCGACTTATCGGTGCGAGGTCAGTCACTTTCAACAGTTAAATGTTTCCCGAAGGCTGAAAGTAGTGACACAACAAACTGTAACACAAGTTAGTCCCCATCTGCAAAGAATCTTGCGACATCAGACTAATTGCACATGTATGCTTTCCCGCAGCCTGCAATCACGCTGAAGGTGATAAGTGGGCTGTACCCGGGAGTGACGACTGTAGAACTGGACAACCTGGCCGCGGAGACGGCGGCCACCATGACCACGAAACACCCGGACTACGCCATTCTCGCGGCCCGCATCGCCGTCGCCAACCTCCACAAGGAGACCAAGAAGACATTCAGCGGTACGTGCGCCGTGGGGTGGCAGTGAGACGGGGAGCACGTCCGGCGGTGCGCGTGCTGCGGTACTTCAGAAGTAGGAAGCAATGGCCCACGATTAGGGCACTGGTCTGTAGCGTGCATTTAACGGTCGCCGGTGATGGATCCCAGAAATCCCCTTCCAATTTCCCCAAATGGTTGTGAACGGATGTGCTCAAATAATGTGTCCTAGAACGAGGGGAAGTCCATGGAATGTGAACAACATGCAACTACGGAAGCGGCCGTTCACTCGTCCTTATCTTGTTTGCAAAAAGGGAGACATTTACAAAGCTACGGAGAACTTTTGAAATTTATTGCACATTGTGTGTGTCCCTGGTAAATCACAATAAGTCGTGAAGTCATCTCATAGATACCGGCCGCCAAATTCCTACCTTACATAAGGCCTGATATAAGCGTTGCTGCAGAACATGAATTTAGATACGTGGAATATTTGCATTAAGGAGCTTCCACAAGGTTGATTTCCGGGCCCTCACGTCGATGTACATGCAAAGGCCTCGGAGGATTAACAAACAACGCAGATGAAGGTGGCACACCACACAATGGCATTTGTTCATCTCCTTGACAATAAGGTCAAGATTTGTCTACAAGGTAGCCCCATCCGCGACAGCTGACACCCGCACATCTTCAGGCATTAGGTTTCATTCACTAGATGTGCGAAACGTGAACGACCAGCGCCCAAGCTAAGTCCGGACGCATGACAGTTGCGGGATCTCGACGGCCGTTTCTGAAGTGTCATATGCACATCCCTTTTTCAGAGGTGGTTGAGGACCTGTACAACATGACCAGTGAACACTCCGGCTTGAAGACGCCCATGATCTCTGACGAGCACTACAACATCATCATGGAGAACGCTGACATGCTGAATTCTCACATCATCTATGATCGGGACTACACGTACAACTATTTCGGATTCAAGGTTTGTAATCATTTTATCAAATGTTCTTGTATGTTTACCGTGACCGTTGACCTTATACCTGGCATGGCGTTCTCTGTTATCATGGCAATTGTTACCAGTCATATTGGTTAAAAAGACGTATGCCGTCGGATCTCGTCACAACTCCCGAAGAGTAGTTAAAACCGAACATTGGAAAAGATTTTTCACGATCAGATTCCTATTTCCACGAAAGGTGGTGCGTGGTCACGTGGTCGTGGTCCACGTTTTAAAGCGTGGTGACCTCGTGAGCATTATGTGCATGCACTGTCAAATTGCAACCCGATTACCCAAGGGCGAATCCAGGTGTTTCATAACATTCCGGATTCCGGAGATTCCGATTCCACCTTCTGGGGATGGTGTGTTAACACAAATTGCAATCAGCTTTTGGAGAACGTGCTGTGCGCCGCTCCTCCTGTACCGGGCCAATCTTGCCTGGAATGAGTCACAACGCTTTCGTATCAATGCTATCACATTGATATCCCGTGTAATGTGATGCATGTGAACTGCCAAAGGTGGATTCATGAGTGATTGGCGAGGGGAGTAATGGTGGTTGTGTCCACGGAAGCTAACTAAATGGTGTATCGTGGCAGTATAATCTGACCAGTAAGTATTTGGAAAATTTGCTAGGAATAAGGTGCATTTAGTACGAAATTCATTCGAGCGTAGTGATTGTTTGTGATTGGCGACGCCGGCAATCTATTTGAACAATATAAGTTAACTGTTAAGTGTATCACAAGCGCTTATAATCGAAATACAATTGAAATCATTCTATTAGAATGATTAATTCAATGTAATTAAAATTGGCTAAGATAGCAAGAGTCATGCATAGTGACCGCGCTAAGCAAGTCGAGTGCGGAGTCGCAACGAGCATTCATTCAGGCAGGAGCGCTTGTCAGGTGTCGCTGGGCAGACGTCGGGGCGCGTTCACACTGCAATTGATCTCTGTGTCTCACCGCTCACGGCTGCTTCCCAGACTTTGGAGCGCTCGTACCTGCTGAAGATCGGCGGCAAGGTGGTGGAGAGGCCACAGCACATGCTGATGCGCGTGGCCGTCGGCATCCACGGCTCCGACATCGAGTCTGCCATCGAGACGTACAACCTGCTGTCGGAGAAGTGGTTCACGCATGCGTCGCCCACGCTGTTCAACGCGGCCACAAGACGCCCCCAGCTCTCCAGGTGCCGACCCTTTCAGCCCTGCTGTTGCAGTGTGCATGCTAGGAAATGCTACCGTCATACGGCGTTTGAATTTGATGGGATGTTTATTGCGGCATTTATCATGTGTTATCGTGATCTGATGTGACATTTATCAGCGACTGCAGCTGCCTTTGAAGGCTGGACTTTGTGCTGCATTCTGCTCCATGGTTTCCAACGCCTTATGGGCGTTTGCACGTATATGCCATGACGTCAGCGTTGGTGCAGGCTTGTTCCGCTCGTCGGATCTCGCACCACGCCGGCGGCGACCGTCTAACCGCCGTTCCGCTGTCTCCGGCAGCTGCTTCCTGCTGACCATGGCCGATGATTCGATCGAGGGCATCTACGACACGCTGAAGCAGTGCGCCCTCATCTCGAAGTCAGCCGGCGGCATCGGCCTCAACGTGCACTGCATCCGCGCCCAGGGCAGCTACATCAGCGGCACCAACGGCACCAGCAACGGCCTGGTGCCAATGCTGCGCGTCTACAACAACACCGCCCGCTACGTCGACCAGGGCGGCAACAAGGTGCGACACGCGCTGGGGTGCGCCTCGCTCGGGCCTGTGTTCCGCTGTGCTAGTCATTACTTCGGGCTGCGCGGTGATGGGCAGCGATGCCTCAGCGCGGCACAGATGCGGCAGCCGCCGCGCGACCGCCGCACGTCGTCTTGCGCTGCGTCGTATTTGGACACCTACGTTACATCTTGGCAAGCCGTATCCAGTCGCGTGAAAGCGCGCTTGTGGAACGGCGCTTTGTGTTGGGTCATGTTCAGTGTGGAAGGGTCTGGGATTTTCGGCGACTTGCACCGCCAGTGACAGGCCTGGTCTGTGCCGTGCACCGCCAGAGCACAGGCCGACCCCAGACCGTCACACGTCCACCCGCAGCGTCCCGGCGCGTTCGCCATCTACCTGGAGCCGTGGCACGCAGGACATCTTCGACTTCCTGGACATGCGGAAGAACACTGGCAAGGAGGAGAACCGCGCCCGGGATCTGTTCTACGGCCTGTGGATCCCAGACCTGTTCATGAAGCGCGTCGAGTCGGACGGCGTGTGGAGCCTCATGTGCCCGCACGACTGTCCCGGCATGTCCGACTGCTGGGGCGACGAGTTCGAGAAGCTGTACACCAAGTAAGCTGGTGCTCTCCCTGTTCACAACATTAATGTAGATGTTGCCCTTTTCCAAGTGTGGCCAAGTGTGTTGCAGGGGGAATGTGGGATCGGAGCTCATGTCTGTTGTAAAACCTGGAATTGCCGGAAGGTTAGAGCGTTGGACTCCCACGTGAGAGCACGGGGCCAAATCCCGGTTGCGCCGTGGTCCCTGGACGCTGATATGACCAATGTTGGCGTCCATAAAAAGAGCGTATCAGTGTATGTCGCGTTCTCTTTTTTAAACCATGCTCTCGCCCTTGACTCGCAGGAAGTTCCAGGGAAAACATTTAGAATGGTGCAGAGGGAACTTGTGATATCCTAAACTGAAAAGATCGCTGCGGTAATTCTCAGTTGTGTTGGTCATGGTGGGACAACTGCACATATTGGGTAGTGTTTAATCTTGCATCAGGGGAGACTTTGATGTTTAAGCGGGCTTGTTTTCTTGGCGTTGGGGCTGTGATGGCCTGTAATTGCCAGTATTTTTAGGACTGTTAAAAACTATGGCGTGCGACAATCAGTAACTAATGTTTTGTACGCGTCTTCGATAGTCCTGATATTTTCAATGAACATAGTCTATAAAGCTAAGCTGCGCTCCAAAATAACCCAAGACTCATTAAATGCGTGTATTCGACAATTGGCCACGTCCCTTGGTTGGTGTCCGTCATTCAATGCTCTGAATGACAACCTTTGATTGCCGTAGTCGTACTGTGCTGCGCTGTTCCCCGTCCGCGCGGTTTTGTTTCGCCGCCCTGCTCCCATATGTATGTGGTTGTGTTATCTTGCGCTCCGTTCATGCGTGGCGCGGCTGACCTGTTGCGGCCGCCCGCCAGGTACGAGGCCGAGGGGCGCTTCCGGAAGCAGGTGCGCGCGCAGGATCTGTGGGCGGCCATCATTCAGTCCCAGGTGGAGACTGGTACGCCCTACATGCTGTACAAGGACGCCTGCAACGGCAAGTCCAACCAGCAGAACCTGGGCACCATCAAGTGCAGCAACCTCTGCACCGAGATCGTCGAGTACTCTGCACCCGACGAGGTCAGGACGGGTCCTGGCGCGGTGTCAGTGGCAGAATTTGACGCCCAGCCGTCCGAGGGCGGAATTCAGCCGATGCTCTGCTCGGATGTGTAAAGACGAAGCGAAACTGCTTCTCTGCTATGGTTGATTGTGTGACATATGGCGTTTCGAATGCTTGGTTATACGGGACAAATAGATGAGCCGTTGCGCCCAAATGCCCTAAACATCATCACTATCTGCGCTCAAATGCTCTAGACATCATCTGCGCGCAAACGCTCTAGACACCATCGTCCATTGGTTGTGCAGCTCCCATGGTCTGCGGCGCCGCACCCAGGTCGGGTCGCTAGTTCGGGTTTAGTCTCACATAGTTGACTTCTGCGCTGATCGGCCACCTCATCGCGGTCTCATTCCGCGCGCCGCAGGTGGCGGTCTGCAACCTGGCATCCATCGCTCTGAACCGCTTCGTCACCGACGACAAGACGTACAACTTCGAGAAGCTGAAGGAGGTGGCCAAGGTGGTGACGCGCAACCTCAACAAGATCATCGACATCAACTTCTACCCGGTGCCGGAGGTGAGGGCGCGTGCCGCAGTCGTCGACAGCACCCTGCGGCGGCGCCGGTCGTCTGGCGCTGGAACGGTGCCGGGGCCGTGTGACAGTTGTCGCGGCGCCTATGTCCGCCCGAAGGAAGTCGCCTGCTCCTTCGGCGCTGATTCCGAGTATATGGCGTTGGTTTCTCGGTTATGTCCCTGTTCTCCAGTGTCAGTTTCCACGAGTTGAACAGCCGTGGCAGTTCGCTGCCGTCTAACTGATCGCGTGCTCACCTGTCGGCTCCTGATGCAGCTCAGGCCGCGCGGCGCCATCTGACCAGCGTGCAAGGGCCGGCCGCCCTGTCCGTCTCGTTTGGGCCCCTTGTACCGCCCGTTTGCCGCGTCCATATCAGCGCATGTATCGCCCGTCTGCCCGTGTCCTCGTCAGTCGCGTGTACCACCCGTTTGTCCATGTCCACATCAGCCGCGTGTACCGCCAGTTTGCCGTGTCCACATCAGCCGCGTGTGCCGGCCGTTTGCCCATGTCCACATCAGCCGCGTGTACCGTCAGTTTGCCGTGTCCACATCAGCCGCGTTGCTGCCCTCCGCCACGTGTTTCGGCCAGCAGCCGGTCACAGCTTGCCCTCTCGGTCCGCCAGGCTCGGCGCTCCAACATGCGTCACCGGCCGATCGGCATCGGCGTCCAGGGCCTGGCCGACGCCTTCATCCTCATGCGGTACCCGTTCGACTCGGAGAAGGCCGAGATGCTCAACCGGCAGATCTTCGAGACCATCTACTACGGCGCGCTGGAGGCGTCGTGTGAGCTGGCCGAGCGGCTGGGCCCCTACGAGACGTACCCGGGCTCGCCGGTCAGCAGAGGGGTGAGTGCGGCCCGCCCGGCACCGCCGGCCGCCGTGGACGGCGACACTCCGCCTGAGCAGAGTTGAGGTGAACCGATCCTCATGCTCTTGCACTGACGCGTTGTTGCGTCTTGAACCGGACAGCGATCTGTCATTTATAGCACGTATCATTTCGTAGTAACCTAAATATATACTGATGTATACCTGGATGGAGAGAATCGTGTCGGAAGAAGAAAAATTCCGCCGAGCACTGTGCGACGACTTATCTCTGCGTATCTCGTTTTGTTTTGTTTTTAATCGACATTATACCCATGGGTTCGTGATGCAGGGCCCCATCGAGTAGTCATGTGCTCACAACACGTTGGAAATGCATCTCGTTCCTTTTTACCGGATCTGGTAGCCCAGCGTCGTATGCACAGTGTTTGTCATGTTTGAAGTGTACGGCCAAACCCATAATGAGGGCAACTGTAACTTGTATTGTGCGTGTACGTACGAGGGATTAATGTTTTACCTTCTGCAATAACATGTCAAAGATCAGGGAAGTCTTGTCGGGAACATGTTATGAGAGCGATTCGTGGTTGCGTCTATCCAACCGCAGCGTCATTGTTGGTAACGAAAGCACGACGTCCGCGCCCGCTGCGGCGACATCGCCGGCGGGAATCCATGCTGACCTGTCCAGTGGACCGGCAGATCCTGCAGTACGACATGTGGAAGGTGACACCGACGTCGCTCTGGGACTGGTCGTCGCTGAAGGCGCGCATCGCGCAGCACGGCGTGCGCAACTCGCTGCTGCTGGCGCCGATGCCGACCGCCTCCACCGCCCAAATCCTGGGCAACAACGAGTCGATCGAGGCGTACACCAGCAACATCTACAGCAGGCGCGTCCTCTCCGGCGAGTTCCAGGTGCGTGACCGCGGCCGCGCCGCTCCATGCTGGCAAGTTTGCCGTCGGGATCTGGTGGGATTTGGATTGTTCAGGTTTGGTGGAGATGGGGTTCTCAGGATTCTGCTGTTAAAAGCTCGCCGAAATTTACCGAGATAATGCACGCTTCCCCCGCCCTCGCTCCCTTCTTCCCTCCGCCGCCAGCAGAGCTCATGTGTGCGCTGCTTCACCTCACCTTACCCCACCTCACCTCTCCCTCACCTCACCTCGCCTTATCCCGTCCCATCTCACCACTTCACCCTATCTCACCTCACCTCCCCCACCTCTCCCCCTCACCTCACCCACCGCACCTCGCCTCATCCACCTCACCTCGCCTCACCCACCTTACCTCGTCTACCTCACCTCACCTCAACTCACCACCCCACCTCACCTCACCTCACCTCACCTCACCCCTTCACCTCGCATCGCCGAGTATGTGCGGCCTCTTCACTGGGCCGTCCTGCTCCAGATCGTGAACCATCACCTGATGCGTGACCTGACAGAGATGAACCTCTGGGACGAGGACATGAAGAACCAGATGATCGCGGCCGGCGGGTCCGTGCAGGTCAGTGATCCGACGCTTGGTGACCCAGAGCGGGACCCACGTATAGGACAAGCTGAAGACAAACTGAGAAAGGCTGGCAACAAATGATCCAGTGACTGAGGAAGGTGCATGCGGTGGAATGACGTCAAGGTGGGCGAAAAAGAGTAATTTGCTCAATGGTTCTCAAGATTAAAGATAATAATGGTCAGTGATTTAGAAGAATTCATCGTCGCCTGCAACAGCGCTTCGACTACCAACACTCGCCGTTGCGGACAAGGGACAGCAGGTAGCATGTACCAATGTTGCAATGTATTATAATTGTTTACCTACAGCAACGTAATTAATTGTATAACTACTGAAACGTTATGTAATCTTATACGTACTGCAACGTAATATAATTATGCACTTGTTGCAACGAATTATTATTGTATGCCTGAGCTTGTGGATTGCCTTGATACTTTTTCGCTATCTGCGGTTCCGACCGTTCGGAAGTCCGCTCTGTCGCGCTCCCTGCCGCGCGACGGACCATCTCAGCCAGACCTCCCCGGCAGGCGATCGAGGGCATCCCGCAGGAGCTGAAAAACCTGTACAAGACGGTGTGGGAGCTGTCTCAGAAGGTGGTGATCAAGATGGCGGCCGACCGCGGCGCGTTCATCGACCAGTCGCAGAGCCTCAACGTGCACATCGCCAGCCCCAACTTCGGCAAGCTCACCTCCATGCACTTCTACGCGTGGAAGCTGGGCCTGAAGACGGGCATGTACTACCTGCGCACCAAGGCGGCCGCGTCGGCCATCCAGTTCACCGTGGACAAGACGCGACTGACGCAGACGCAGAAGGCGCCCGTCGACAGCGAGACTCCCGCAGAGAAGGTGGGCGGGCCGCAATAGGAACCCTGGAGGCGAGCTCAGTCCGCACCATCCAACTGCAGGGAGGGTGGAGCCCCAGGATAGCACACAACGGATCGGGTGGGAACGCGTATAGGTGGCATTGGAAGCACGTCCGCGGCCGAGCTCAACATCATCAAACGTTGGCGCCCTCTTGGTCGGCACGTGCGGCGACGCGGTCAAGCTGTATGTTGCACTTCGGCTTTGTGGAGGAAAAGATCGGTGCACGTGTAACGGATATCACGTCACGAGCCGTTCCCGGGCCGTATTTATCCTTATATATCCTTGCGCGAGCCGTTCCCCTCGGGTGGCATCGGGAGATCCACTTCGCGTACAGCGGAGACCGTCTTGATCGCTTCTGGCAGCATGACAGCATGACAACGAAGTATCGCATCGGGGGGGGGGGGGGGGGGGGGGGGGGCGGGCATGACTCATTTTGGAGGGCGTTCACCGCTTTTCGTATGCGCAGTCGTGGGCCATGCTCAGATCCGCTTTCGGCAAATAATTCGTTGTCTCCGCGACAGGTAGTGTGTCGACGAGCATGTGTCGGGTCTCTGTCCATTTGGGGAGGAACCACATGAATAACGAAAAGTGATCGAAAGTGGGTTTGGTTTTAGGTGCATGGATGTCAGGGACGTTTTCGTGCGTGATCAAAACATGGGGCTTTGACTGTATGTGTCTTCCTGGGGAGCTCAACTGGTCGTTAAAGCCGCCTGCCTCCTCAGACAAAGTCGCCGGAGAAGAGCGAAGAGGAGGCGTACAACCTGGCCGCCATGTCGTGCTCGCTGCAGAACCGCGACGACTGCCTGATGTGCGGTTCGTAGCTCGAGCCAGCGACCGGCTCGCCCCGCCCCGCGCGCTCCCCCGAGGCGGCAGGGCCACTCCTCCCCAGGCGCCTGGGCTCCACGCGGCGCGCGGCGCCACGGACAGCCCACCTGATGAAATGTGAAATGCCGCCAGCTGTTTGCGTGTGCAGGTTTGCTGTCGCCCTTGTGATGCTTCCGTGAGACGTTTATGTGAAGCTTTCGTGAGACCTTGATGTGAAGCTTGTCAGCGGTGTCCCCAGTGAGTGGTGCCGAGAAGGCCAAGTCAGTGAGACATGCCTGGCAATGTGCTTCCTAGTCCGCTCCCCGCGTTCTCCATTCAAGTACATGGTGTTGCTTGTTCACCCGCTGTGCGTCACTGAAATACATTGCTTCAAGCACGTGCATTGGTCTGCGAGCTCAAGTGATGATGGCGGCCTCGCTGTTCCGTTGTAAGCGGCGCCTGACCTTACGACAACGAGCTCTGAGCTAGTAGGAGATACAGGGGCATGAATCTGCGAACAGGATAAAACTGTGTGGTTGCACATCGATCCGGCCGTGGTATTTCCAGACATGCGGTACGTCGTGTGGGCGCAGCTGGTCCATATTGGCGGAAGTCTGGTGATGTAAGCCCCTGGCTAAGACCCGTCCAAAGCACCGCTTCACCTGCACAACACGCATATATTGGTCCTCAGTTTTGAAACGACACGCCCCGGCACCACGAGAGCACCCGCACGGCCAAGTGTTCGCGGACGGTAACAGTGTCCCGACTTCCCGGGACGTCTTCACTGGCGTGACCCTTCGTCACTGACGTTATCTCTGGCGCGTTCCGTCATCACTAACGTCACCTCTGGGGCGTTCCCTCGGCACTGACGTCACTTCCCTGGTGCGGTGTCTCGTCGCTGATGTCGGCTCTCCTCGCGTAGTTGGTGACGGTTCACCCGCTGGTCGCCGGCGCCGCGGGACCAGGCCTTACTGGCCCCGCGGGACCGGGCCTTACTGGCCCCGCGGGACCGGGCCTTACTGGCCCCCTCCGGAGCCGGCCGCCATCCCGCCATCCTCCGTCACCGCCGCTTCTCGTCTCTGTAAACGAGCCACGGCAGGGCCGGTCAGCAGAGGCGTGCTTTCATGGAGACACCAGATTATGAACTGGCCACACGCACGCAACATATCGCTACCTTTTGTGCGGTGGAGAACGGCCTAAATGTTCTCGTTGTGACGCGCTACTTAGGGTTCGCCGTGTTGTTCACTCTTGCCCACGTTTCAACGAAGAGCGGGCACTTTACTTCGGACGAAATGCGTCAGGTCTTACCTTTTCAGACCTTATTGGTGACGGTTCTCGCTTGTTTGGCACCGGACAGCTGTTTTCATCTTTGGGAACCGTGAGGTTTACAGCCATTTATACGTCTCGGTGGCTACTTAGCTGTTATGGGCACAAAATGACCCCAGAAGTCGGCGCGCCCTAAAACCCGATTCATCATGGAGACACCGGAGCGCAACGTCTGCAGCAACAGATCTGACCAAAGCGGTATGGATGCCCTGTGCTGAGCGATGCAAACAGATCGGAACCAGGCTGGCGGACGCCGCCACTGGCCGGTTGCAATATCGTCCTCGCTTCCGCAACGAGAGTCGCATAAGCCCTCGGCAGTAACAGGGAGTAGCCGGCAGCAGCGAGCCAGCTGGTCTGCCAGTGCCGCAGAAGTTCCTCTGTGGGCGGCGCCCGCCACCGTCCGCGCACCGCCAGTCGGCCGGTTACGTCACCCCGACCACTGGCACGGCTGGCAGGACTAATCCGCTTACTCGCTGTCGCCCTCCGACGACAGGTGCATAAACACCTCCATCAGCTTGGGTTGCACGAGGTCGCACGCCTTCTGCGCCCTCTCCTCCGGGCAGAAGCTCAGAATCCGTCGCAGAGACGTCTGAAACACACAGCCATGGGCATACTGATGTGGTGCCCAGCTCGTGGGGAGACACCCACTCCCCTGTGGCCAGCAGGTGGCACTGCTGTATTTCCTGCACAAGGAAGTGCTCTGGGCGGACTACTGGACACGTTATCCTCCCGCTACTAATCCTTTTTCCTCGGATCGATCAATCACGCTCTTTCGCATGAGCGAGTTTCAGATTCCTGCACCGCAATTTCCAGGTAATACGCACCCGCTACGAGAGCATCAAACCCCAACACACCAGAGACGCCGCGAAAACACTCCGACTTACCTGAAAGAAGCATAAAGCACCCAACTTACCAGAAACGCCGATAAAACATCCCGACACGCCAGATGGTCATCGGCAAATGCCAAGATACCAAGCGGCCATAATCACGCCCGACATCCCAGACGACCATCAGCACGCCCGTCACACCAGACAGACATCATCACGCCTGTCTATCATTACGCCCCGACAAACCAGACGACTATCACCACGCCCTGGCGTACCAGACACGCCACGAGCACGCCGTCGTCTCTGCCGCGTAGCTCCGGCTCACGGCAGAGCCGCTCCAGCCGGGTAGTTGCGCCAGCTGACACCAGGTGGCAGGCCGTGCGCCGGTCGACGCACAGCCGTGTGAGCGCCACAGCCGTCTTCTGCTGGAGTCGGCGGTAGGCGGCCTGCGTGCTGTCCGGCCACCGCTGGTCGGCCGTCACCTGCAGGTATTGCACCAGAGCCGGCACGGCCAGCCGCCGCAGTCTGCTGTCGCCGCCGCTCGCTGCGTTGGCCAGCACGGTGGCCACCTGACGCAGGAGGAGGCCCCTGAGTGGGCGGCGCGCGGACAGGGAGCGGCACAGCGGGGGAGCACGAGCGGACAAGGAGACGCAGGCGCAGCCCGCGGGCAGGCAACGGCACCGCGGGGGAGCACGAGCGAATGAGGAGACACAGGCGTGGCGTGCGGACAGGGAGCGGCACAGCGGGGGCGCACGAGCGGACAAGGAGACGCAGGCGCAGCCCGCGGGCAGGCAACGGTACTGCGGGGGAGCACGAGCCAGTGGGGAGACGCAGGCGTGGTGTACGGACAGGGAGCGGCACAGCGGGGCGCACGAGCGGACAAGGAGACGCAGGCGCAGCCCGCGGGCAGGCAACGGTACTGCGGGGGAGCACGAGCCAGTGGGGAGACGCAGGCGTGGTGTACGGACAGGGAGCGGCACAGCGGGGGCGCACGAGCGGACAAGGAGACGCAGGCGCAGCCCGCGGTCAGGCAACGGCACCGAGAGGGAGCACGAGCGAATGAGGGGACGCAGGCGTGACGTGCGGACAGGTAGCGACACAGCGGGGGGCACGAGTAGACGAGGAGACGCAGGCGCGGTCAGCGGACAGGTAGTGATACAGCAGGGAAACACGAGCAGACGAGGGGACGCAGGCGCGGCTGCTGAACCGCACGGCTGCGCACCAGCAGGCTCCAGTAGCTCATTGGCCCGGGAGGTTACAAATCCAACAGAAGACGGCCCCTGCCGCCACTCAATCTCTCATGGCACGGCACCTTCATGGCACGTTCCCATCCAAAACATTGGCATGACACCTTCCCATCTACCACCTCCTCCGTAAAACATGGATTCTTGTGACTGCAGACCAGTGGCTGCTGAACGTGTCGGTGAGAATGTCTCACGGTCCGCACGTCACGCCGTAGCCCGGCTGCTCGACTGGCCCCTGCCCGGCGCTGCACCTGATCCAGGATGAAGACGTTGTTGGGGAATCGTTCGGCAGCCGCGACGAGCTTCTCCGGCGAGCTGCGAGACGTCAGCTGCGGCAGGACTTGGCGCTCGATGAAGGTCAGGTTGGCCAGGCCGGCGGCCGACAGCAGCAGCACCTCCTCACCGGCTGCCTCCTCGGCCATGTCTGCCGCAGGCGCTCGGTCAGTATCGGCTGTCTCGTCGGCCATGTTTGTCGCAGGTGCGCGGTCGGGCTTGCGAAGGAAGAGGCCTATCAATGATTTTACGAGCTTACATCAGCTTACAACATACGCATATTCGTCAGCACGCTTAAAACTGCTATTTGCCTGTTAAAACATGTGCGTTGGTGTCTGGCTTTTGTGTACATTTCAATATAAAAAGGCTGCTTTACGGCCACTCTGAACCAGCGCCATGTGTCTGCAGCTGGACCGCACTAGCCTGTCCAGAAGAATCTATTGTGCCAGTGAATGACTGCAGCTCATACTTCACCTGTGAGCGCTTGTACGACGCCCGGCAGGTGGCACGTGAGTCCGTGGACCTTGTGATTAGCGGTCAGCCAGGGTGCTGTCATCTGCGCCAATACCGCAGCAGCCTCGTGCCGCACCCCCACCGGCAGCGATGGGTCACAGAGCAGCTGGCAGACAAGGTCAACCCCGCCCTCCTGCAGCGGAACGCAGAGGTGACAGAGCAGGCAACAGACGTGGTCAATGAGACAACAAATGCATATGATGGACAAGGGAAATCAACCCAGCTCTCATGAGGCAGTTAATGACCGAGATCTACCTCGCCCTTCTGCAGCGGGCACACAACACGGGGTAAGTAGGCCCCGTCCTTTGGCGGACAAAACATAGGTCATATCCCAGCTAGAAGAAGGTCAACCGCACTCCCCCGCGGTGAAACACGAAGCTCAAGCCAGTAAACATCTCAGTCTCGGTGTCGGCACGGGCCCAGGAGTTCTGCACGCCCTCCGTTCAACATGTCCCCAGCACGCACCTCCTCCATGGCACGGACGCACGGCACGGCGCAGCAGACGGCCGAGAGGGCGCGCAGCACGTGCAGCCGCAGCGGCGCGAAGTGCGCGTCCGTGGCGAGCTGCAGCAGCTGGCGCACGCCGCCCAGCCGGCAGAAGAGGCCGCTCAGGTGGCAGCCCTGCGCGCCAACCGACGTCACGGCCGCCAGTGCGGCGCGCGCGCAGCTCAGCACGTGCGGCGGCCGCAGCGCCTCGGTGAGCAGGCGTAGCTGCTGGGTCAGCATGCGGTCCACGCGCTGCGTGATGGCGCCGCCGAGCGCCGTGACGGCGGCCACCAGCTGCGGCGGCCCGGCGGCGGCCAGCAGCTCGGCGCCGGCCGCTGCCACGGCGCTGGCCGCCGGCTCCGGGTCGGCCGCCAGCAGCGGGCGCAGCTGGCGGCAGCGGGCGGCGGCCAGCGGCGGCCGGTAGGCGGCGCTCAGTCGGTCGGCGCGCGCCACCAGCCGCTCCACCTCACAGCGCAGCTCGCTAGCCGGCAGCGTCTCCAGCCGTCTGGGGGCACAGGACAGTGTGACAGGGTTAGTGTCTCCAGCCGCCTGGGGGCGCAGGACGGTGTGACAGGGTTAGTGTCTCCAGCCGCCTGGGGGCGCAGGACGGTGTGACAGGGTTAGTGTCTCCAGCCGCCTGGGGGCGCAGGACGGTGTGACAGGGTTAGTGTCTCCAGCCGTCTGGGGGCACAGGACAGTGAAGCGGGGTTAGTGTTTCCAGCCGTCTGGGGAGCACCAGAGGCAGTACGTCCGAGATCTGGTGCGATCTAGGGAACAGCTGAACCAGAGTGTCTTCAGATGTCTGGGGCAGGAAGAAGGCCAATAACTTTAGGCATCTGGGTTAGGAGCGGGGTCGTTATCTTCAAACGTCGAGGGGAGGGGCAGGGTCGTTATCTTCAAACGTCGAGGGGAGGGGCAGCGTCAGTATCTCCAGACTTATGGGGTAGGAGCAGGTTCTGTATCTTCAGACGTCTGGGGGAGGAACAGGTTAAATACCTTCAGACATCTGGGGGGGGGGGGGGGGGGGGGCAGGTTCAGTATCTTCATACGTCTGGGGTAGGAGCAGGGTCGGTATCTTCAGACATCTGGGGGAGGAGCAGGGTCGGTATCTTCAGACATTTGGGAGGGAGCAGGGTCGGTATCTTCAGACATTTGGGGAGGAGCAGGGTCGATATTTTCAGACGGCTAAGAAGCAGGACGGTCAGTGTCCACAGCAATCTGGAGAGGCGTAGCGTCAACAACAGGCTGGCTGCTCTCGACCCCAAAGATGAAAACACGGAAGAAGAAAGCGTTTTCTGCGCTTTCAGGCCGCGAACACACCGCAAGAAGGGAATCATCTAACATTCAGCGGGAGGATTGCTTTTTTAAGCGATGCCGTAAGGAAGTCCAAAATTGCCGATGAAGTCCCCTGATCATTTGTTTCAAGCGCCGTCCAAGATAAGTAATATTATTGGTAGCTTATGCTGACCTAGCATGAGGTCAACGCAACCTGGCGTGGTGTCGACGTCGTGCAGAGCTGGGCAGAGCTGTGTCGCGGGTGTCATCACTTTCAAAAAATACCAGGGCGACGAACAAGCCCTCAAATTCAGTGTCTACGGTACCACAAAAGACGTTATTTTGTTACGGCCACTCTTGGCCTGGTCCGCCACATTTTGACACAGATGGTTCTGATACGCCTTTATTGGCACTGAACTCTTCATGTCACTGGCGCCGTTCACCCAGCATTTATGTAAGAAAGAATAAAAGGGGCATGAAATGTCTCCAGGAACTCGCGCTGTATCCACCTTCAAAGCTCCTGACGCAGTAAGATCGGCGGTTAGGCTGGAAAGTCTAACGGGAGCGTACAATGTTCTGCGTTGTATCTCACCGTGCCATTCAGAAACATGCTGAAAGTAAAGTCGGCCAAACAACACGCTAGAACGTTTGCAGTGCTGTGTAGTTTCCCAGATGACGCAATGTGCGAAAAGCTTCTGACGGGCTATGGCCTAACGGGAACGTCAGCCCATTTTCCCCGCAGCAGGGCAGCGCGTAGTAATGAGAACAGGAACATGTTCGGGGTTATTGGCCTTTGTAATGATCGGCAGTCGATAATGGTGTTGTTAATGAGATCCATTTTAATTATTCGGTGCGATTTGGCGTCGGTGCTGTGTGGTTAGACTCACGGTGGCCTTGGAGATTTATTTTTGTAATAGCTGAATAGGCTGTTCGGCTATACCTGCGCTTCTTAATGACTGAATACAATAGCTGAATACTGGTAGCCAGACATGTGCCTGGTTCTCAAGATTTCTTCTCGGTGTGCAGCTCTTGGTTCCTGGTTCTGGGATTCGCAAATACCCGTAAACTGAATTGTAAAACAAACGGGAAATTCAGCAAAACCGGGATCCAGCACTTAACTCTCCCCAGGGAACCAATGAGAATGATCTGACGCTGAACTGGGAAGATTCGGCGAAATCAAGATCAGGCCTACAGTAGGCATAGGGATCGAGCAAGAAAGAAGACCAAGACTGGAATAATGCAGAGTATCCAGCAAGAACTAAAACCCAGCCTGGAATATGGCCAGAGATGCAGCAAGAACCGGAGTCCGGCGCGGAGCATGATCAGGGATTCAGCAAGACTCCAGACCAAGATCCAGTTTGAAATTTATGCCGAAGATCCAGCAACCAGCAACCACCAAATTCGGCATAGCTTCACGAAAAACACCAGGAGCCAGGACCTTACCTGAAATATAACACACTACAGTCAGGGTTTATTCCATGTGTAGCACGTGGTGCACGCATGGTGGATGAGTAATTATTACGGAATCGATGCGAGATATTTTCATTTCAATCACTATACCTGTTCAACAGCGAAGAACCGCGGAGAAACCAGGCTCTAATCGATGCAAAAGAACCAATGACGGCCAGGGACCAGCTTCTGGTGTTTGTGAAAAAGCAACCCGAACTTGTGACCTGTCCTGCAGATCTTGGTGCGTGTGAAAAAGTGATGGGAACCAGGAACCGGGGTCCGGTGTTCGTGAAGGAAGCAATGGAAGCTTGGATCAGCGTCTTGTTTCTGCAAAAGGACTGGTGGAAACCGCGAACCAGCGCCGGGTGCAAACCAGCCGCTGGGATCCAGAAGCCAAATGATAGTATTCAAGAAAATAAGAAAAAACAGCGGGAGTTCTGATCAACGGTGTCGTTTTATGCAGTGGCAAGTGGGAACCAGGAACCAGTACTGGCGTCCAGGTCTGGACTTGCATGTCCGAACCTGCGACACATACACTGGTTGTCTACTACTGGATGCAATATATCGTCCGCACGCACGACAGCTGAAATAAACCGTGGCAGAGATGAGGTCTGACCTGCAGTATTACTCACACCTTTAAGTACATAGCACAACAAATCGTTTCATTTAACAATCTGATCTGCGAGCAGCTAAGTCAATTTTGAGTTTGTGATGTAGCGGTAGCTGGTATCGATCTCTGTGGACACGGGGTCGTTCTGTGTGGTGCTGCAAGCCTGGACCAGCGCCCGTGGCCGCGTGCATGACGGCCACGGCTCACATACGTGCAGGAACCCGGAAAGGGGGGAGGGCGGCGGCGGCCATTATCCCGACTTTCATGAAAGCGGAGCGTAGTTGCGCATGCAGCAAGTCAACTTCAAAATGCTTTTCGGTTATCCAACTGTTGAAATTCTCCTGCACACCTACCTGGTGATAAAGCCAGCCACTACGACACCAGTGAGCGGGCGAAGCAGTCAACCTCATCAAGGGCCATGGTGCGGGGCCTCAACCAACGTCATACGCTGTCTCGCAGTGCTAAGAGCCCCGCCCGGGCTCAAACGTTCCTGACGTCGTGGCAACCCACAGCAAGTGATATGAGGCGCTCGGCTGGCCGAATAGCATCGACAGTGAGGGTAAGTAGGAAAACCTCCATTTTGCATCTCGTTTACCGCCTTGTTTGCTCGTGTGCCCGTGATTGGTCGGAGATGTGACGGCTGACTTCGCCATCGCCAGTCAAATGGGGCGCGCGCGACCGCTACGGGTCCTGTCACGTGGAGGACGGTCCCTGCCACATCGAGCTCGGGCCCTGCCATGTGGAGGACGGGCCCTGCCACGCGGAGGACAGGCCCTGCCACGCCGAGCTCGGGCCCTGCCACGCGGAGGACGAACCCTGCCACGCCGAGCTCGGGTCCTGCCACGCGGAGGACAAACCCTGCCACGCCGAGCTCGGGTCCTGCCACGCGGAGGACGAACCCTGCCACGCCGAGCTCGGGCCCTGCCACGCGAAGGACAAACCCCGCCACGCCGAGCTCGGGCCCTGCCACGCGGAGGACGAACCCTGCCACGCCGAGCTCGGGCCCTGCCACGCGGAGGACGGGCCCTGCCATACCGAGCTCGGGCCCTGCCACGCGGAGGACGGGCCCTGCCATACCGAGCTCGGGCCCTGCCACGCGGAAGACGGGCCCTGCCATACCGAGCTCGGGCCCTGCCACGCGGAGGACGGGCCCTGCCATACCGAGCTCGGGCCCTGCCACGCGGAGGACGGGCCCTGCCATACCGAGCTCGGGCCCTGCCACGCGGAGGACGGGCCCTGCCATACCGAGCTCGGGCCCTGCCACGCGGAGGACGGGCCCTGCCATACCGAGCTCGGGCCCTGCCACGCGAGGAAGGACGCCGTCCAGCCGCGATCGGCGCTGATACAGGCCGAGCCGGCCCGTTTTTGCAGTCATTAGACGCCGGACGCCGTTGTTCGCCCGGGCCGCCGCTCTATCAGACAAGACATCAGCGGCGGTGTGCCATCCGCTGTCTGCACCGATCGTGGGCTGTAGACAGATCGACCGACGATACAAGGACACCCGAGTAATCCGACGGGCGTTTGATGCATCCTTTGTGCCTACTAACATTATGATGCATTATGTCCCCGACGCAATCACCACATTTGCGGTTTTCTTCAACCTGCCAAGTTGGCGAGAGGGTAACACCACCACCTATTGATAAAGCCCGTGACAAATTCAAGCTCCTTCCCCATCTAGCATCATTAAAGGTGAGGGCCAAACGTACTTGCTAAACTTTCAGAAGGTATTTGACGGTTCAAACCCTGGCGAGCAATATTTGCTTACGTACATTGTCTCAAAAATGGACGCATTCGTCCTCAACGAAACGCATAATCCTTTATACTTTTAGACACAAACCACCTGCCGGTGACTACCTTCCCCAAAAGGGTCGGCCGACCCCTGGCGGCCCCATCGCTACCAACGTCGGCTTTTGAGACGCCCTCTAGCGGCTGACTGCAACGACCGTCGGGCACCCACGGAAACGTTCGACATCACCCAGACGAGGCCGGAACCGTCTGACCACAGCGCGTGGCGCCGCGTGTTCCGGCGTTGTCGCCGCGACGCCTGACGACGCCGACGGACACCAGTCTCCCGGCCGCCTGCGATGTCGGGCCTCCAGAGGCCCGGGGCCTCCGGGCCTTGCCAGCCAAGCTCTAACAGCAGACGCCGTAAACAGGCTGGTGGCCGTCCAAGTGTTGTTTGACTATCACCTGGTCGAGCCGAGGTTAGCGCTGCGGGCCCGAGGCGGCTCGTCGCGGCGTTTAGTGGCCGCCCGCCTGTCACGCCGCCAATTCTGTGCCGGCATCTCTGCGGCTTTGGAAAGTGGTGTCGTGAGAGGAGATCGAAAGCGCGGTTCGAACCGGCTCCTTTTGTTCGTTTCTTTCCGTTGCGTCACTGCACGGTGGCATCAATCACTGCGGGTATTAAGCCATGATGCAACTGAGCACACACCGGTGCCGTCGTGCGCCCTCACACGTATTATGACGCCGCTCGGCACGAACAAAGAATGAAGATGGCCCCAGCGGGAGACTCACCCGCAGAGCACGGCAAAGGCCTGCGACACCGCCTTGGCCGCCAGCTGAATGGCGTGCAGGCTGCTGCTGACGTCATCCGTCATCAGCTGGATGAGTCGGGTGACGTCGCTGACTAGAGACTTGGCCTGCAGCGTGGTGGAGCACTCGGGCTCGCAGAGGGTGCCCAGGTCCTGCAGCCACTGCCGCACCGATCGGTTCCTGCCGACAACAAGGAGACATTGTGGACATGTTGCACCTCATCTTGACGGGACATGCAGCAGGCGGCGGTCTGCTCAATTGTGAGGCGTTAGTTCGACCGTTTTGGAGTACGCGGGCGGTACTCATGGGATCGGAGGAGCAAGGCCCGGTATACCGCAACATTTAGCCAGAGTCTTGTGGTGTGACATAAGCACAGGCGAACAGCAGAAATAGTACCCGGACCTGCCCGAACTTCTCGCGTGTTGGTGCTCATCCCGTGCCGTTATGTTCCGCACCGCCGTTTAATAGGGTTCGGCACGTCAGGGAATGCAGTTTTTGTAATTGGGCAAACTGCAGATGGTGTTCATGTGCGAGATGTGCATTGTCAGAGCTGTCAATTCATCATTCGATTTCATCAATTGCTTCAGGGCAATTTTTTTACCTTATTAAATTAATACGCCTCTGAGAACGACATCCTCCCTTCCCAAGGTTAGTTGAAACGGAAAGGCGCATTGGGCGAAAGTACAGCCAAAATATGCCAGCGGTTCGTACGAACACACGCGCAAGTGGTTCAGACGGTACAGAATGTCTCGAAGAGTGGCCAGTACCAAGTTTGCTCAGAGTGTTTCAAGGCAAATTGCAGGAACGGTCGACGACCAAGCTAGACAAACATCCGACGTCCATCATCACCGGCAAGGAAGCATCTCAGACAGCAGCGGATCCCGCCGAGAAGGCAGCAGGCTGGGCAGCCAAGTTGGATACCCCATTCACTTCGGTGGGCCGCGCTGTGGCTGAGACCCTGGCCACGGCTGCCAGCGCCGGGGAGGCGCTGGGACGATTCCGCGACATTAGTGCTACAACAATGACTCTTATCGACAGGAGTGCTGCGATTTTACTTCTTTTGCCAATACTTATACCCAATAGTAGTGATTAAGCCACGAAGACTTATGCTTGGCATTGCTTCCACTGCAAGCATTTAAGCAATCTTTTTTTTAATGCACATTACTTACTGCATAAAATCCCTACTGCTAAAACGTATACGCCATATTAGTGCTTAACAACGAACCTTATGCTTCAAATTTAGACTCGACATTACTTTTACCGCAAAAGCATATGCACCCATTATTTATAGACGTTTTTACATCTACAGCAAAGACTTATATGCGACATAGATGCTACACGACAAAACTTATGATTCAAAAAGTTATACCCGCCATGACCTCTACTGTAAAAACTCATACTGTCATTGCTTGTACATGTCATTGCACCTACTGCAGAGACTTAAACGTGACACCACTGCAGCAGCAAATACTTATGGTCAAGTATTTCCAGTAGAAGTATTGACTGGTATATTTTGCAGCTTTAAAGTTGTCGCGAAGCACTTCTGTCGTGTATGAGTTTTTGCAGTAGAAGTAATGACGTGTAGAAGTGAAGGCGATATAAGTCTTCGCTGTATAAGTAATGACAAGTTCAAGTTTTTGTATTGTCAGTTTTGCTGTGTACCACTTATGTCGTGTAATGGCGCGCATAAGTAAAGGCTGCACGAGTTTTTGTGGTAGATGCACTGACGTGTTAAGTTTTTGAGGTATATGTAGCACTCATATTGTGTATATGTCTTTAAAATAGAAGTAATGTCGCAAATATGTGAAGTCTGGATAAATTTTTGCAGTTGAAGCAATGTCGCGTATAGGCAAAGTATGTATAAGTACCCTAGGACTTTAAATTTATAGCTTGAACTGCCCTCGCCAGTTTTGTCGCCTGTAATATCCTGTCCAAGCCAAGGAACTCAGAAAGCGAGTACTTCATTTTCAATTCAAAGCATCAAGCAGGATTTGACAAGATATTTGCCTAGCACCGTGTGCAGTCTGTGTGCAAGCCTCCGCGTCGACGATGTCCATTGAACTAATGGTCGATCCTACTGTCGCACGTCTAACGCCGATCACATTGCTGCACTTAACACAAGTTGCCGGTAATTTTTAATTTGTGCATCGTACACTTGCCAGGCTGACCAAAACACGCCAGCAGCACGGCTGCCTCTGAAGGTGGACACTGTTGGATATTCAACGATGATACCACTGTTTTGTTTTTAAGGTCTGCGCGACCCCATGTAAATCGCGCTCTTTGAATACAAATTATTATTTCAGCCCCTTGTTTGTCCATTATTGCTCAGTGTTAGGTTTGTTGTCTTAAGTCCGAATGCATATTGTTCATAGTGTCGTCACTGTATGGCAGACTCGTGTGGATGGGAGCTTTCGATGGGGCTCGAGGGGGGGGGGGGGGGGGGCAGTCTTGTGTCTGTGAATGTTTATCATCCATAGATTGTGAGGGGCTCCAAGCGATAAACCTTGGGTAATGATTTGCACGGGCAAATCCTCCATCTGTAGCGGACTACATTCCTCCACGGTTTAATATGATGAAAATATAGCTCACAAAAACTTTATGTGCCGATGGGGCGCGCTTGAGTAAGGTTTGCCGCGAATGGGTCCACCATGCCCCCCTCCTCCCGGTGAACGGCCACACGCTCCCGTCCGTCAGAGACGCCTCGCAGAGTCAGGACAGCGGGTTCTGGCCTCGTCTGCGTAGACAGGACGTGTCACACATACATGGCGAGTGCATGGCAGGATACATGGTGTCAAGAACCTATTGTATAATTTCTGCAATCGCCATTATGCGGCTGTTAGGAACAACATTTAGGAATATCACACTTCGATGCTAGATTCGTTATATGATAACGCTGCAGCAAAGAAAAGAAAAACACGAAGAGAGCGAACCGAACCAAATCCGTGGCAATGCATATTTGCTCCTGCACTACGTGCTCCATTTTCAATGAACGGTGACAGGTGTAGACGTAACCAAAATATAAGATTCGACCTCTCGTTTCGTCCTGTCAGTCCCTGTGATGCCGAGGCATCGCGGATGATGGCTCTAACGCAAAAAGCTCATTGCCTGCAAACTGTAGGGAGTGTGATATATGAAGCAAATGGAAAAAGATTATGGAATGTGGTATTGAGGAGCAATAAGAAGGCTTTAAGACATTGTGAACGAATAGACAATGTTCAGAGAAAAACTGAGCCACGCTATGCCGTTTTAAGGCAAGTCTTTGCATTTCATTTCGTCTACGAACAAAACTTAGTTGATGCAGGACTTAAAGGTAAAAAGTCAGTGCGCAACGCAATAGAACGAAAGGGCACAAAATGTACACGATTAATTCAAATGGAACCAAATGAGCGTGACCACTGAGGGGACCGAACACTGAGAATATCTATATTTAGTAGGTGTGGTGTAAAACACAACGAGAAGATTGAAAAGCTGAATATATTATGCACATCATGTAAGGGCTGGGCAACGCAAAAAGTTTGAAGGTTATAGTTTTTTTCTAAAAGGGGAGGGAAGTCCTGCCCCTGCCAGACAGACTGCGAGCTGCATCAGGTACTTAACAGTTGAGCCATTGGCTTTTCATGCTTATAATGGCAAACAGGCACCCTTTGCAAAAAAAAACAACGACAGCAAATTCATCAGAAAAGTATGACAACTTGTTGACCATTTCACTCACTTTTTAGGGAGGATCAATCCCTTTTAAGGGAAAACATGCGACAGCCATTATGCTGACCTGCAGATTTTCCAACCGCGCACTCTTGGTGAAAACATTTGTCAATGTTTTTGCGTTTTTGACTTGGTTGTACATGCGCACCATAAAGCTCAGGCGTGCCTTTTGACATACTTTAAGACAATGCTGCCTAAGGCACCGTCTATCGGCATGTGCTGTGGTCGCTTCCGCTAACAATTTTTTAATATCATTAAGGTGTTACTCGATTGTAATTATTTTGTGACATTAACAACAGCAGAACCCTGCCGGACCCTGAATCAGTCTGTTCTTAAATGGACAACAAATGAGATTTTCCTTCTCAGACAACAACACAACCTTTCGACCCGACTTGGTCGAGCCCGCCATGACGCGTGGACCGGCACGGCGGTGGTCCCTCTAATTAGCCGTAGCTGCCGGGCGTGCTGACCGCCCCGACTCTCAAGGCCGCGCCGATCCCGGCTGGCAGCCGAGTCGGTCCAATACATCGTATTAACGTATATGGAGCAAGCTGTCTATAATTGTCCGCTTTCAATCGGGCGAACACACCGCGGTCGAGCTAAGGCTTAAACGATACAGCGATAAGATCTTGACAGGATTAGGAGTTTGACGAAAAAAGGGTCAGAATATTAAAATGTGGTAGAGGCATGCCGTATGAAACACAAAATTTCCAAACAGATACAATCCCTTGATATAACTCACGATTGTGTGGTCTTCATAGATGTAAAACAAATTGGAATTAATGATATATATATATATATATATATATATATATATATATATATATATATGCGAATGTAATATATGCGAATGTATATGTATATCTAGAGGTGAACAATATGTAAAAAATGTAAATATATTTTTGTTAAGTTATGGAGAGCTACTCAACCACGATAGTCCATCCTTGTGAATGAAGTTGTCACAGATCCTTTTTCATTGTTTTAGACGAATACACATTTCGATTGAGCCTGGGCCCAAGCAGCTACACAACGCGCGGAATGAACAAGCCGTTCTCCTATTTATGCCGACGCTCGGGATACGGATAGGACACTCCAAATACCTGTGGCACATTAAGCAGATCTAACTTCTAGTTGAGTTATGAGGCCGTGGCTTGCAACGCCGTAACCTAGGGCGCAATAGGGAGGAAGAATAGGGCTGATTCGTAATAATAAGGCAAGGCAAATTAATGACTCTCAATGCACTCAAGGCACGCTTTATCACTTCCAGGCATACTGTCTTTTTAAATTTGGAAACCAAATGACATGTAGAACTCGAATTACCAGCCCGCGTTTTGCAAAGAGAAGGAAGCCTCCACAGCTCATGCATGATGGGGCAGTTTATCCTAGGCCGATACTCGCGTAAGTTGTTGAGCGCATTAACGAGGAACATTATTCACATAGATAAGACAGAAGTAATACATTCCTCCTTCTTTCTCGGAAAAAAACAGGAGAATGGAGATATGGATAGGTGGATATTTCGGCATATGCCTTTATCGAAACAAAAGCAGAATTAAAAAAATATATATTCGTGTTAACCAGTGACATTTCTAATCGCCTCTTGTAAGTTTCAATGCCAAGCCAAATTCCTTGATAACTGACCCACGGAGCGTTTTTTGATGGCGATTCATGGGACATTTCGGGCAGCAAATGAACATGTTCGAGTGCCTGAAGTGCCATGTTCAGAAATGTTTTGCCTAATCATGACACAGCCTTAAGTTCCACTTGGCGCTGTTTTCTCCGCTCCGCCAACGATCAAAAGGCATCCGTCCCACATCAGGACGCACGAACTCCGTGTCCATGTCGTCGGCCTCCCGTTCAAAACGTTTCCGGTCTGGGCTATTTCGGTTATTTCGGTTATCGCCCAATTACATGCATCTTTTTCAGACAAGCATTCAGCCCTGACGGGAGGCATTGTCCTTACAGCCCAACGCCATCTGATAGCGCTATCAATGTTGGCGTTTATGCTCCCACGAGCACAATAAGTAGATCTGAAGTGACTCGGGTCCACGTCGCAGAGGGACACCGCTTTACGACATGATGCGGCCGCGTCCGGTGGCGGCCGCCTTTAGTGCGCGCGCAGCGGGTGCCTTGGCCATTTTCGCCGACGGCTTCACACGGCGCCAGCGTGACGTCTTACACCACAGAAGACAGGTGTCTGGCGACCGCCAGCAAGGACACGGTGTAACGGTGTCATTTACCCCGGGGAAGAGGGCGGGGAGGAGAAGGTTGCGTTAGTGCATCTTTTACGGGAGTCACTGGCATGTAGTGCAGGATCGGTACCAAGTGTCATTTGAAAGATCGCATGCACAATCTGGTCCTAAATGGTTAACATTTTGGAAATAAAATTACAGCCCGGACTTGTTAGTGTTCGAAACAGGTGGATTTTATTTATAATCTACATAGATAGAGCCAGGCATCCCATCATTCCGGATACCTAACAAGAAACGTAGGAACATTCACTTCATGTCTCCCATATGTCAGAGTGAAGACGCTAGATAACCTGCAGAGGTCGATCTTATCAACCGCCCGCTGGCGCCTCTTCTCGCCTTTTCGTGCTGTAGCACCGTGCGAAACAGGATATTTGTCTCATCGTCCAGTTCCCACGTAACAGCTGTCATCGGTCGGAGTGACAAGGGCATCCCCGCGGGGCTGCCAGGAGCGTGCCACCTCAGGCTGGTGAACAACGCCGCTGTGGTGAGTCAGCGTCGTCCTGGGAGGAATGCAGCGCACGGATATATGCTGCGTACGGATTAGTTAACTTGGAATCACGGAGTCCGGTGACTTCCAGTGGCCGGAACAAAATTATGTATGCAATATTGTTTTACGAATTTATGCTTGTCAAAACCTGCACTTATTGCCAATAGGTGAGGAATAACCATCAACAAATTTGCTCAAAAGAGGCACAATAATTTTCAAGTGGCTGCAATCACCATTACGTATAGACTATCGAGACACCAGCAGCCATTTCTGCACCTTTTTCTTGCATGTTCTCTCTGCAAGTGTGATGTTGCACAACGTTATAAAGTGCAGTCCGTCTAATAATAAATGTTGTGTGAAGTCACTTAAGTTATGGACACCTACTGTCCGCGGCTACCAACCGTTTTACGAGTCATTACTGATTATTTCATATTTCAAAGGTTATGCAGCAAGTTGCTGATGTCAGTGCTTGCTGTCAGGTTTGTGATGCTCGTTGACTTATTCTTTGTAACTAGCTCGGATTTACAAAAGAAAGTCTTGGCATTGTTCTCAAGTTTATCTAGGAGCTGCTAAAACATACCCTGCCTGACCCGGGTGCCGTGTTTTAATTTCGGACACACAGCGCCCAAGATATGGCAAGACACCGTGCCCATAAGCTCCAAATATTCTACCCCTGGCGGGAAACTTCACACCCTGAAGTGAGCTGATCTGCTGATTACGACAGGCTTTCCAGCACAAGATTCACGCTACGAACGGCCCCCTTCGGCAGCCGTCCATTCTCTCGGTCGGGTCCGCCGCAACAGGTGGAACATTACCACGAAAGCGTGCGGGATGGGCTGACTTTTTACCCGTCCGTGAAAGTCGGCCTGATGACGGCTGGCGGGAAGATGACGGCTCATTACTTATTCAATCATCATGATAATTCATAACTGCCGCGTGGTAATGTAATATAAATCCGTGTAATCGATGCATGCGCATTTTAATGTTCGTCTGTGGGTAAATTTCCGGCCATATTCTCACCGCCACACCGGCCGGGAGCCCAATAAAAACAGATGACGGCGGGACCGGGGCACTTTCGTCGGCTCCGTCCCAGGTCAGGCGTCTGAAACCAGGATCGCATCGGTGAAGTTGCGATGACCAACAGCTGCAGCGGTGAGGCTGTTGTGCGTTCCAACTGCAGCGGGGAGGCTGCGCTGCACTCCAGCTGCAGCGGTGAGGCTGTTGTGCATTCCAACTGCAGCGGTGAGGCTGCGCTGCACTCCAACTGCAGCGGGGAGGCTGTTGTGCGTTCCAACTGCAGCGGTGAGGCTGCGCTGCACTCTAACTGCAGCGGGGAGGCTGGTGTGTGTTCCAACTGCAGCGGGGAGCCTGTTGTGCTTTCCAACTGCAGCGGGGAGGCTGTGCGACACTCCAGCTGCAGCGGCGAGACCCCGATACGTCTGGTTGTCACTCTAGGGATGGCTGCCCCCCTCCCACGGTCTCAGGACGGTGAGGCGGTGCCAGCCAGGGCGGGTGCGGTCCCTGAGTCTGACCTTGAGGTCAGACGGGACAAGTTTGGCGCGCGGACACGTTCGGAGGGAGTGGCGCCCGGAAATGAGCCGGGCCCGATCTGGGCGGGATTGGAGACGGGATCGGAGGGGGACGTGTCAGAGGCGCCGCCGCCCACGTGCGCCGCGCTCGACCGGCTCTCACGCTCCGCCGCCCGGCGCCGCGCCGAGCAGATCGCGTCCGATCGCGGCGTTTAATTAGTGCCGTCCTGATGACGTGCGCGATACGACGGCCGGCTGCGGCGCCATCACGCCCCCGCTGAGCACTCGGTGCGCACGCTCGTGTTTCGTTAGTGGCGTATGTTCTGACGCTCCTAGTGGAGCCACACATTCTGGGCGCACACTCGTGCTTCATTAGTGGCGTGCGTCCTGACCGCCCCTGGAGGAACCACACAAACAGGCTTCCGCATGGGTTTGAGCCAGATATATGCTGGATGCGATTAAGGTTCGGATTCCGATCAGGTATCATTGAAAATTGTGTTGATTGGGACTTACTTCGGATCGCTTAATTCTAATGTGTTTCGGTATCAGAATCGATTCGATTCTTGTAACTTGATAGAGTCCGGAGTAGAGTCCGGCTGAATCGTCTTCCAGTCACATGAATCAAGTCAATAATGAAAGGTTAACTCTCGGCGCCATTCATGGAAACTTAACCGCATTGCTAGAAGTCGAAACCAATGCGAACACAGACAGCACACGTTGGTATCTTCAGGGCTGATCAAGATTCAAATGCTATGCACACTGGTGGTCAAAGCACATGAACACTGACAGGCGTACACCCGGGATTTGCGCGAGGAAAGGCTTCACACCTGCGGGGTGCCATTATTTTCAGAGGCGCTCATCAGAGCTGCTCGTCCGGGGCGGGGGGGGGGGGGGGAGGGTGGAGCAGTGTGAGTGGGTGGTAAGCCTTGTACGCCAAAACCTGGTATTGTTTGCTGGCGTTACCTTCTTTACAAATATCGCATCATTCTGGCCGAAAGCAGAAAACTTTCTGAGACACTGTCAAGATGGACCACGTTTTGTGATTCCACGTCGACTTACTCTTTTAGAAAAACACGACGCATTACTCCGTTTTCACCGAGCACATAACCATGCACACAAATGGAAAACTATGCCCTGTGACTGCGGTATTTGACGTGGTCATGGCATAATCACTGCGAAGACGCAAGTTTGTGGTAAATAGAACCTTTGATCGCCATTACTGACGGCATGATGATCCTTTACCTTAGGCTATTAGTTGCAGTGATATGCATTTATATTACCCAGAGCGTAGGCAGGTACTTCTAAGGTTAAAATATGCTTGCCTAGCACAAGACAATTGGTCTCATTAATTGATATAAAAGTAAAGCGCGTTACGCATTTCTGTTCCAGGATCCAGTCAAATCAAAACCTGCGTTTTACAAGCCGATCCGTGACTGAAAGCCTTCGAATCTTTTCAACGCTGTCCAGCCTCCATAATGTTAGCTGAAGGATTTAAACCGGTGTCAGACGAATGTGCATGTTCTTGCCTTCACAACTGATCAATATTAGGCTAATGAGGGTTAAGACCCATGGTAGATCAAGGTCATGTCGGGCCAGGTCAGGTTATCTCAGTATAATTCATTTTTTGCCATTTTTCTCTTTCACACAATATTTTGAAGTCATCAGTTTGGAAATTTGTCGGTTATACGGACGTGTTACAGATGGGTGCAACAAACCACTATGTTTCACACTTGTAAGTTGACCTTACGTTAGCTCTGATGATGACCTGTGTAAGGTGGTGTGGTGCGGCTGATTATGGCTGTTAAATAACCAGGTTGGTCGATGAGTCGCACGGATTCCGTGTGAACAAGGCATGAACATGCGCATAACTGCACATGGAAGCGAAAATCGCAGTGCCAGTTCTTGCTATTGGCGTGACGACTATGCGACTGGAGCACAAATAAAAATCGGAGCCAGAACGTATAAGTACTCGTCACATGCCAAAAAGTTGTCGGGTCTATCTGATGCAGTTCGAGAGTTATGCCCTGAACTCACTCGCGAGGACTCCCCATAAGCGGTCAAGAGATCAGCAGTTATAATATTATAAATTTATCAAATCAAATCCACCAAATGGATTGCCATTCGTATTTTTCGGTCCGCGGGTCCAGACCTAAACTTCCCCAGCGTGATGAAATCATTGTTTTGGTTCTAGCGCGGTCATACCAGGACCTACAAATCCCGGTTTATATTTTGCAGAAGTCAACCAACGTGCATCGGCTCATCGGGATGAGACTTCCTGGACAAGATCCACGGATGGACGGCCAGTTGATCTTGTTCTTCCATTGCGCCTCGTGATGAGATCAATGGAGACAGACTTGTCAATAACTTGAAAAGGTTACTCTCTGGACGGTGATCAATGCAAATAGTTCATCATCCGGCAGGTGGTAAAAGCCCATGTGTACTTTTGATCGGCGAGCGGCGGCCCTTGTTTGCTCACAAGGGACTGTAAAACAGTTCTGAACGTCGAGCAAGCCGCAGTGGAGAACGTCGCTAGCCGAGTCCCTGGTGTCTCAGAGAGGGGTCTTCCGCCGAGCAGATCGTAGATCGAAGAAAATCCTATCGGGTAAGTGTTTGGTCAAACCGCGCAAACAGTTTACAGATCGTCTCCAGATCGGAGCCGGCGCCGGAAGGGCGGGGAGTGCCCCAGAAGTCGCTCCCCGGGTGGGCGAGAGACCGTTCTCAGGGCGGCGCGCCGAGAACCGGCCGACGCCTCTCCGCCCCGCGCCCGTATCCGGCCGGTGAGCTATGGGTGTCGCCAGCGCCGTCTCGGCATCCGTCCCCGTTATTTACTGTTATTGGTGACACGACCCATCTCTTCTGAAGCCGGCGTCGGTCCGGGCGGGGGCGTCCACCTGAGGGCCGGATTCTCTCCAGTCTCCACCTCACTGGAGATGTCGGCCCGTCGCCGGACGGGCGCGCGCAGGCTGCTGATAGAGAGCTCCTGCCAGCGCCCGGCCAACGCACCAGGGTCAACGGGAAACAAGGAGAACGGAGCAGTGCAGAAGTGTTCGGGTGAGAGCACCCGCTCGGTGTATATAAGGGTGGATCCGACATCCAATCTTGGGACGAGGCCGATGGAGAGCACTTAAATTAGGACGGGCTCAGAATAATTTAGTGCATTTGGACTGAATTTGGATTACGTCTGCCGGATACGGGCCCGATGGATTGCATGGAGCAACATTTGTCCGTTTCGTATTCTGCTCGTCATAGCAAGGTTAACCTAGTTATTGTGTGGTCGATATGGTATGTAATACGGTTTTCATGACATGTAAAAAATGCAACACCAGGACAGGTGCGCTGACTACTTTTTGCCCCGGCGAAATGGCATGTCAGCGCACCGGTGTCTTTCTTCCAAAAATGGTATGAATGACATCGGCCAGGGTCGTACGGCGGAGCAAAACACGCCGTGGGGTGAATACCTCGCCCGATAAATGTGGAGTCTAGACACGACGTCAGCGCGAGCTAATCCGCCACCGGTGCATGCCGATAGACGAATCAGTATTCATGGTTCCCTGTGGCACGTCGCAAATGAAGTCTCGCGATGAATAAGCTCAAGGTCACTTTACAGCGCCCCCGACCGGATATTGGGCCGATGCGTGTTTTCTTATCCCTGTCATGGGACCTACGAAACCCACATGCTGGGCTCATACTGAGAAGAGTGGTCATGGAACAAAGCGTCAGAGCTCTGCGTGGTTCTGGTGCATTTAAAGTGTATAGAGAAATGTGTGAAACAAGGGCGTGCCGTCACACAAGTTGCATATCCGTGAAGCTTTGCGATAGGATACTGGACGCATAGCTACTATAGTGATGGGATACATGGTTTTGCGTCCCCCAAATTAACTCGTTATTTGTCTCATCAAGGCTAGACTACCTGACACAGTTGGTCAGGAGATAGCGAGATTTGCAGGGGTTGGTCATGCCATAGTCCTGTATGACACGACAAATGATCTTCGTTACCTTTCGTCAGAAGGCAGAGTTAAGCCCGTCCGTGAAATGGAACTGGCGTTTTCTGGGCTGGTGGAGTATCTAAGCAAAAAGCTATGCATTTCAGACATTGGTCCTAAAGCCCGCAACCAGTTTTATGACATCTTTCTTTAAGGCAACAGATCATCTCGCGCCTACCGCACTCTGGTCAAAAACACTACTAATACATGGTTCATTGAGAACCCACATTCTTGAACTTGAACGTTCACATGCGATTTTGGACGGCGGGCTGAACAAATCTGCACCCAAGGTGCACGTCGGTTTTTCGACATTGCTAACCTCCATCTGCACCGCCTCTGCTGCTACCTCAGCTCCACCCACCTTCTAATATGTTCCTACACCCACGAGTGTGAGCCAAGCAGTGCCGGCGTCAGCGGCCGGTGCTGGGCCGGGGTTGGGCTGTCGGTGGGAGGACGCCGGCCTCCCCTCCGATCATCAGCTGGGGCGGGGCGGCTGTTCCATCCCAGCGCGCCTCAGTCGATGGCCCGCCAGCGGCCGCGGCCCGCTCGGCACACAATGCCGCCGCGCCCAGCGTCGGCGCCGCCTCCGACGGCCGACAATGATCGGCGGCCGCCGCCGATTAGACGTCTGGCCGAGGCTTTTGTCTTGATGGTTCGTTCCGCGCCGCCCGTTCCCCGGCCGGGGTCGGAATGAACGGGCGCCGCCGCCCATTGGGGCTCGTCTTCACGGCGTCCGATCGCGCCGAGCGCCGTCGCCGCCAGCACGGCCGTTGCGCGTGCCTCGCTGCCGCCGCCACCTCCGCCGCCGCGTGTGCCTGGCGGCCGCCGTCCGTTCCGTGGGCTCTGCCCCTCGCTGGGGCTAAGCAGAGTGGACGGCGACAAGGGCGGGCCGCTGGGTCGGCGGCGTCCGATGATGGTGCGCCTGGTGCGCGGCGACCTCTCACACCGGCCGTCATTAACGCACGTAATGGACGCGGCCGCGACCGGCTACTGACCGAAGCTAACTCGCTAACCACCAGACGGCGCGGCCGCGGCCGGGCCGGCGCCAGTTGGCAGCCCAGCCGGACGACGGCGCGCGCGCCGCACGGGCAACCGGCTACCGCACCGCCGACGCGTGCGCCGGCTCCAACTGAGCCGGCGCAGCCTCCACCCCCGCAGACGAGGCATCGCCACTGCCGAGCGGGCATCGTCTGGCAGGAGGTGACCACCCCGTGCCTCGTGGCACCGGCTGGAGTAACGGTGGTGACCGGTGATGGTGGTCCGGCCGCAGTTCATTTAAATACCGGCGGTGTGCCATATGGGGCAGGAGCCTTGACGGCTCAAGAGACCCGTTAATGCGTGCGGCGAGTGCGAGCGTGGGCGCCGCGCTCCAGTCCTGCCAGGCCACGACTGGACGCTGCCCCCGGCGAATTGGCAGGTATGCCGTCACGCGACTGGTCAGCGCTGTCTGGGCGGCACTTCTTGAGACGAGGCAGATGCCCCCATAAGGAGGCGAGCCCCACCAGTGGGCCCAGTCCAAGACTGTCGAAACATTAACGAACTAGGTTATCAGCAGTCGAAAGATGCATGATAACAAAGCATGTCCTTGATATTCCAGATGTTATTAAGATATTTATTCAAAGGCAAGGCGAATGTCATCAGAATGCGACGGGAAAAACAAGGGCGAAACACATACTGAGCACGAAGAGAAGCAGCTTCATCGATACAAGAGGCAATAATTCCGGAGCACGCTTTTTGTACAAGAAGCAGTTTTCCAAAAAGGAAGCATAACTGGAGCCTTATCGCCAACATGGTCTAACGTTAGCCCAGGCACAGCGGCAGGGTACGTGCAGAAGCAGGCAGGTGGCAGCTTCGAGGTCCTGGACCCCGCGCCCCGTCTTATCCTGCGCCCACTTGAACGCACGAAACTCCTGAAGACACAGTCCTTTCAGGTGGCACATGTAACTAACGGCATGTTTTAATGTTGATGCACTTGTACTTTGCCGCAGGCACGAAATCGGTCATAGTCAAGGCTATTTTTAACTTACAAACCATTTGTTTGACAGCAGAACTTGCGGCAGATTTGCAATTACGGGCAAGGCAACATTGGTTCAGTCTACCAAACATGTCCTTTGCCAAACATTAGCTACCCATCTAACTTTCCTCCCGCTGAAGCAGCTCCACGCATCCTTACATGCGACAAGGAGCGTAAGGGTCCGTCTCTGCTCTGCAGTATGGGGTGCCCCTCGCCTCTGCCAAGTGTCATGCTGCGGTGGATGCTCGGGTTAGCTGCACGGTTAAGCGGCCGTCGTCCCGGACAAACGAGCCGTGCCTTTCTCTTTCGACGAGCCATTAATCAGGCGCTGGGATCAAATTAATTGCACTTAACGTGGGGCAGGCCGGTGCCATAACTTTTCACCACCATATGCAACACCGGTGATGTAAATTACGTTGTCTGTTCTCAAACCATCCCCATAGTGATCTTCACTTCCTGCGGCGATAGCTCTGCCCGCGGCTTGGTGAACACAAAACACGAAAGTGAGGAACAGAGACAGGCAGCCTGGTTAAATCGGCCCCAACAAGTGCACACCGGATCGTAAACCTGCAGGTAATGTGTCATTGTCACGGTATAAATCACATTCGGGGCCTCTGCTGAGTGCCGTGGGAGTTCCGCCACCGCACGGTCGCGGCCGTGCGCACTCTCAACAGGTCAGGCCGGACGGGCCAACGGCTGGGGAGTTCCGCCACCACACAGTCGCGGCCGTGCGCACTCTCAACAGGTCAGCCTCGGAGGGGCCAACAGCTGGTGTTTTGCCGCCGGCGTAGGACGGGTCTCCCTGCGCGGCCCGCGTGGTCCGCTCAGGGACGCCGGTGACAGCAAACATGATCGCGGCGACCGTCGGGGCGTAACGGCGCGCGCCGGCTGCGTCCCACGAGTGGGCCATTATGTCACGAGCGCGCCGGCCGAGGCCGGCTGGCGGCCGTGCGCGTGCCGTGCTCAGTCCGGGTGGCCCGGTGATGATTTACGACCGCTATTGGAGGCGATTAGACCGGCCGGGACAGCGGCGCGACGTGGCCGCCGGCAGCAGCGCCCCGCCGGCGGGACACGCGCTGGCCGTCACCCACGCAGCGACGTGCGCCGCGCGCGTGACGCGGCGCCGCAGGCGCGCCGCACTCATGTTCATGCGCCGCAGCCGCGTCATGCACGTGTCCCAGTGCCCCAGTCGCGCCAAGTTCGTGCTCAAGCATCCCCGCCGGGGAACGCTCACAGTTCAACCACCGAGTCGCGTCACGCTAGTGTCCCAGTCTGCCAGCCGCCTCGGGTTTGTGTGCCAGCTTCTCCGCCGCGCCATATTCGCACCTCAGACTCCAGACGCGCTACATTTGCACCCGAAGCAGACGGCGATCGCGCGACAATGACTCCATGCCGGCCGACGGCGAGGAAAGCGCGCAGGCTGTCCCATCGGCCGTTCCGGTTCCCAGCCGGCGATACTGGGTCTCGGCCCCGAAGCCTGTCAGCTGGCTACACTGCATATGGCCCGGGACCCGGTGCGGAGACGGACATGACCCGGTCTCAGAGGGAGAGCGCCGCATTTCAGGACGAACTTTTAACTGCACATTGCGGAACTAGATTAGGCGTGGCCAATTTTGAGTACAGAGTCAGCTTTCAAAACTACGTTCTCAATACGGCAGCTTTTTAACCGAAACCAGTGGCGTGTTCACATTGTGACTCCCGGGAGCACCCCCCCCCCCACCCCACATCTTCCCTTATCAAATTGTGATATGTGTCAAACAAATGCTATTAATTTGCATGCTGTATGACCATGAAATAGTCTTACCTGGTAGCAATGGCCAAGGTTTAACCTAGCTGGACCTTCGATGGCATGATCTTGCAAAAGTCACCAGAACGATAGTTATTAGTATATCACTTCATAGTGATGAAGGTTAGGTGAAACATCTAGAAAACCTACGAAACGCACATCTCCTGCGAGAAAGATGCGTTATTCGTCACTTTTTAGCAAAATTTCCCTGACAGGGCCTCACAAAAGAGCTCACAGATCAAGAGCCGTTCAGGCCAGAAACTTTTAAGTTTGGCAACATTTGTAAACATCAAACTAACTCTGGTAACTAAAGTTTCATCCTCATCTTTGGATATTCCTCTATCTACGTTACCTAGCAGCATTTTGGAGAAAGTTCGGTAACACACGCATAACTTTCAACCCGGGTTGGGCCTCTTTAAATATTTTTACGCCTGGGATCCCCAGGACCTCTGGCTGGGCTACTGACATCAGAGGAACTCGAAGTTGGGTGAAGAAGGTGGGTTCCGGGTCTTCAGCACGAAGCACAGCGATATTTTCCGCTCTATCTCCTGCACCCATCTGTCTTCGTGCACCTGCTGTTAGCGATCACCAAAAAGTAACGCGAACCACGGGACACGATAGCCACGCTAGCGCCGCGTGACCTAACACGTAACCGTCCAGAGTGCACAACAGGACAGGCAAATTACAACTAATGCACGGCTTTTTCTGGTGCTGAACAGTACAGCGGGAAGGAAAACTCAGCGCAACGTTTATCGCATCTGGCGCGGCGTAGTGGCTCAAGGTGTCCTTGCTTTGTGACAAGTCATGAATACGCCTTCAGTGCACGCATGCGCGATGGATGGTGTGGTTTGGGAGTTTAACAATGGGATTACATCATTGTTGTTTCGTTCGATGTTTTGCAATATCCAATCAAAAGCTAAAGATACATACTACCGATCTCACTTAGGTATTACATAGCCAGCCACTTGCCGTAGGAAATGTGAAATCCCCAATTGCACGATAATACATGGGTGATCTGCGAGCCGTGTTTCAGTGCTAGCTCTGACCCACATCGCGCCACCCGTGTACCGTTGCCGCATGAGTGCCAGCGCTGTGGCCCAGACCCGTCATCGACAGGGGCGGAGGGCAAGCCGTTTGTCGATGCATTATCAATGGCCGGATCAGCTGGCGGGGAATGTGACGTCAGATAACCATCTGCCGTCAATGTTTTTCCTGGTGATTAATAAAGCGCAAACAAAACCTGTCGGTGAACAAATGAGCCCGGCGTAGATCAAGCAAACACAACTTGCCTGTGGCCCCACCACTCGGCCGGCAAATATTCGAAAAGTTTCGCCATACACGTCGTCAACATGCACAGGAAAATGTTCGCCATTCCGGCACACCGTGTCCCGGAAAACCGAGCGTAATGTTTCTCGGATCAGACGACCCGCGAACCACAGCGGACGTCTTCACGCGACTCAGCCTCGGCCGACGCGCCGCAGAGCGCATGAGCCCAGCCGCCTGATCATAGCATGGAGTTGGGTTTGTGACCTTTGGGTTGACATTTGTGACCTTCACCTTAAGAAAACAGCTTCAGCGCAGACGTTAGCGCGAATTGGAACTATGTAAATGCTGTTATAACGATGTTCTATACAGCCCCATAACATGCGCTTGACCGTAAATAGTTTGCGGCCATCGAAAGAAGCTAGAGCTTGTTTTTAATGGTGCAATTAAATTGATAAATTCGTTACACCTTGAGTGTCTAACATTAGCTTGGTATGCAGTTCATCATGGATGCATCTACGTCCAAATGATATGTGTATGTAGGAGAGGGGGTGGGGTGGTGGGTGCGGGGGGGGGGTGAAGTTAAACGCCATCAAACTTGTTTTTCTCTACAAACTGATTTACGAATACGATATTTTGATAGTAATAAGCTCTACAGCTGACGGTTATCCTGAAAGTGCACCTGGTCACCATCAACAATAATACAAGTGCGTTGTAGGAATGCACGCACAAGTTGTTGTGCCTGTGCCCCTAATTGGACTATAAGGGGCACAATTCGGAGGTACATAAATGAAGAGATCAGGGTCTTTGCAGTGTTCCAATACAAAACTGAACACGGCAGAGAGTGCAGAGGTTTCAGCGCCATCGGCCGTTGGTAACGGGCTAAGCAGAGTTCGCACTCCGTCTCCAGCACCGGCAGTCAGACTGTCCTCCCGACGTCGAGGCCATGGAAGGATGCACCTTTAGCCACGTCCGATCGCTGTCTGGGCTGCTTCTGTTCCCTCCTTCATTCACCTGGACTCCTTGTGTGTGACAATGTAGCTCGCTATAGCCCACCGGTCTTACTGCTGCTTCTCTCATTCTGGCAATGCACAGCCGCTCAATTTGGGTTGATTCGGACCCCTGCTGTTGGCCAGTTTATAAGATCTTTGCATTGCTCTGTTGTGAGAATTTTCTTGGGTACCGAGAATTGTCCGAATTAAGTCTGCTCCATCGTTTCCTGTCCATCTTGAGCCTGCTCTGGTACCTCTCAATCTACCCCGCAGCCGCCTGTCTTGCTTACAGCAGCTGGTGCTCAGCGAGCACTGCTGTCAAAATGGACTCGTTATGGACAAAATGGCACTGTTCGAGCCAAAACAATTTATCTCACTGTTTGGGTGATGAACCGATCGTTTCCTGGCAAATTTCGGTTTGGTTCGATTAGGTAGAGGTTTGTAAGTTAAATATCATCCATTCAGACATTTGTTGTGCATCCTACACCGAAACTAGTCGAGAACGCAATGTTTTAGCTCAAAGAACACCGAACGTTTCATTCTGAGAATCGGTTGGGTCCTTGGACGGCACTCGCAATCGGAGAATTCGGTTGGCAAGTGGCACCCATTTCATTTCAAATGCTGGCTGCTGGCTCAGCCTCCGGCAGATTTATTGGAAAGCGTACTGGTCCAGATGGAACTCTTTGGCGCATCGTATATAGATACCATGCGCCATGCGCCATCCAATGTGTCATTGTGTGCAGATCCTCTGCTTATCCTCTACTACGCACTGTTCAGCGCCTGAAGTACATAAGAGGTACCTATCCTTCGGAAGTACCTAATAGTACCTATTCTTCGAAACTTAGAGTACTAGTTAGTCAGTGAAGTGACAACATGCCTCACGTTGAGTTCGCTGGCATGAATGCCACACGTTAGCTGCCGCAGTGGCTTGACAAGAACAGGCTCTATTCTTCCGTTTATATCTTCGTTCAGAACCGAGCAAAATGAGGTCGGCATCATTGCCATAGATGACGTCACTCAGTTCCGTAGCGACATCACCTGCCCCTCCACTTTTTTGGTGGCACGTGGTCCACGTATTGATGGCCTGGATCAATTATTACTGCGAGTGCAGCTCTATGCTCGTTAGGTTTTTGTTGCCATTCTTTGCCAGGGTTAGGTCGGCCTTTTCATCCTAGAGAAATCTAGATATTCCATCGTATCCCCTTGACACGAAACTTGCTACCACCTGCTTCTGCCCTCCCCCCCCCCCCCCCCCTTCGTCCCTCCGTCAACGAGTGCTACCGCGGTCGACTCGATCTCTGATCCCTTCTTTTGTAATAGTTCCGCAAGCAATCCGAGCAGCGTGGAGTAAGCCGGCCGCCGACTGATCGGCGATGCCGAGGCGATCGTACTTCGCGAGGAGTTCAGGAGCTGCCGCCCATTTTGTTCGAAGTTCTCTTGGCCTGTGGTGTCAAACGACAGCCAATCGACAGCTCTTCACTGAGATCCGCATGAAGTGCCGGTGCCTTAGACAGCAAACTCTTCTGCTGTCGCTTGGGCACCAGGGTTGTCCGGAATCGCACGCGGCACAGTAGCCCCTTGTGTCTTTCAGAACTAGCTGCATACGACACCATCCAACATAACTGTGCTTTAGCAGCTCACTTCGGTGAGCTTCGAATAAATGACGCGAACTCCGCCTGGGTGTGGAAGGGTCAGCCTGGTTACTTGCCAGCACCGGCCGTGAACTGCGCCGTTCATAGTCATGGTTGGAAGATCACTAATGTTTGGCCTGGCCTCGTGTTCCCTTTATTGTTCACGGGCAGCAACGTGCCGCCTTGTCGTCACGTGGTCGTACCGACACCAGACTGAATTCGTTGCTGTCAAGGTTATCCACAGCTTCGACCTATATTGCGTAAGCTGACTTCAAAGAGGGCGTCAAAAAGCTACACAAGTGATGTAAAAATAAGCATGATTATAAGTGTTGGCTGTAAGCTGTTCCAGGTTTGTATTATCATTTGGTCTATTCATCTACCCATAGCCAAGGCGTCTATTATTGATATGGATGCTTCGATATCCTCATAAAATGAGGGGCTTTCCTGTAATGACGAGCGCACTGGGAATACAGCACGCTTTAAAATACGGACTGACGTCGTATCGGCACTATCGCGGGAAACTGCAACACCCGAAATGGCTTTGCGGCGTCAAAAACCGCCCGTGTGAAAGTTCAAGATATTGCTCAATCAAGCTTGCATCAATGTTTTTGAACTATGCAGGCTAACTTAGCGTGACGACACTTAGCTGGAGTATACGATACTTAACGTGATAGCCTTTATACATAAGTGAATAGTGGCACTGGATCGGCTTTGGTGACTGGGCCGTTGTCTGCCCGCGGAAGAGGACTCTCGTCTCGACAGGCTGCCCTGGGGAGCAGCGGCACACAAGCGGCGGGGCACCCTTTGCTGGCGCGGACACTGTCGCGTCCATGTCAGATCTTGCAGACAAAATCGGTGCAAGCCACCCGTGGCCGCTCGCACCGCCAAGTTGGGGGGCAGACATGGCAAAAAGTGAGCAGCTTGTTGGATTTCCTGGACTGGAAAAAGTGGTCCAAAAGTAGCACCGATATGTTCAAGTCAGAATACCGGTAACTGCACCGGCGCCGTTACCGGCATGGTGCAACGTGGCGGCACCGTGTGGTGCAACCAGGCGGCTATTTGTCACGTGCAACCAGCAAAACACCGATGGAGCTGCTGGAGCCGCCCCTTTAGCGCCCCGAAATTTTGGCGCACTTTTGTCCGCTTAGGGCGCTCCTGTACAAAAACCAAAGGCTGGACGCCACAAAACCCACAAAGGGCGGTGTTCCCAAATCCAAATGAACGAGAAACTCTAAGTTCTGACGGAAAAAATTCATAAATCGGGATGTCAGGTGTTCCAAAACCGGTAGATACCGGTAGAGGGGCGTGCCCAGATCCCGTACAGGTGCGCCCCAGGCTTAAACAAAGGGGTCCGATGCCTAACACTAAAGCAGGTAGTGACGGGTGCCTTCAATCCCTGGCAAGGGATATAACAAGCCTATATAAAGGGCTCCCCTAGCCTTGATATAGGAGCGCCATAATGGCCCAGCAGAGGGACGCTAGAGGCCGAATTATTAAGGTGCCTAACGCCCATGGGTGTACAGGGGCCCACACGCGTAAGTATAGGCACTCGTCAAAACGCAGTAGAGGGGAGCCTATAAACCCAGGCATGAGGCACCGATAAACGTTGGTGGATGGGCTCCCAAGACGTAAGCAGAGGTGTGTCTCACACTCCTAGCAGAGATGCGTCAAGAAACGTACGCGAAAAGTACCGCCAACGCATGCAGAGGTGCGTCCCAAACTCAAGTAAGGGGGCCATGAAAAGTTGTTAAGTGCATTTGCGAAGAACATTTTTCACATAGATAAGACAGGACTAATAGCCGTATTCATCGGAGAAAAACGAGGAGAATGGAGATATAGCTACGTTAATAACCCATCTATATCTCCATTCTCCTGGTTTTTCTCCGAGGAATAAGGCCATTACTAATGTCCTATCTATGGACCATGAAAAGAACTAGGAAGACGGCGTATCGGATCCAGCTACTAACTAAACCCGCCTAGCCTGAAGGTAGCCGCAACCCCGAGAGCATGCACACTGTCCCATCGAGCTGAGCTACGTCGTAGCCCCGAGCTGAAGGTCAAGGTCAAGGTCAAGATTAAACTAAGAATAAATGTAGTTAGGATGGCGCCAACGAACTTGGGGAGCGTGGTCATGGAAGAGTGCCGCAGCCCAAGTAACAGGGATCCCTTAAGCTCATGCAGAGCCATTCGCCAAACGTAATTCAGTTGCACCCTGAGCTCAGGTAGAGAGGCCCTCACAAGCTCAGGCAGAGGCCTTCGCCAAACGTAATTCAGTTGCACCCTGAGCTCAGGTAGAGAGGCCCTCACAAGCTCAGGCAGAGGCCTTCGCCAAACGTAATTCAGTTGCACCCTGAGCTCAGGTAGAGAGGCCCTCACAAGCTCAGGCAGAGGCCTTCGCCAAACGTAATTCAGTTGCACCCTGAGCTCAGGTAGAGAGGCCCTCACAAGCTCAGGCAGAGGTCTTCGCCAAACGTAGTTCAGTGACACCCTAAGCCCAGAAAGAGAGGCCCTCACAAGATCAGGACGTCCCGAAACCTATAGGAGAACCTCCGAGCCTGGAGGATGTCCATAGCAGCAGCAGAGAATAGGGCCCGGGTGCCAGCACGTGGAAGGCCACGTGTTCAACCACTCACGTACCGTACCGTACGTACCGTTCAACCACTCACGTATTTACCGCCTCCTAAGAGGCGCGTCAACTGCTTACCATTGGACTATTAGGTTCCTTCTGGTGGACACATAACAATACACTTCGCGTTTATGAAGTAGAAAACGTTTAGGCATGCAAATAGGTGGGAGCTATCGATGAAGCACAAGGGCCTGAATTCTGGAATTAAGCGTCATCAGGCAAATCGGTTAAAATCTGGGAAAAACTGCCTATTTGATGCACGCAATTAGCATGCAAATGCCTGCTTGCCGGGTGAAGGCAACGTGATTGTTATTATCCAATCACGGGGCCTATTAAATGTTACTGAAAAGCGCTACATTCGCGAGCAACCGCCGCACTGGTTATGGAAGATTGGGACTCAATGTTTCGGTCTTTGGTTTCAGGCGTAAACGCAAGAACATTTCCCGAACAGGACAAACCTCAGGATTATCGGTCAATCAGTTGATTGCGCTGGATGTGATCGAGTGATTGCCACACACGCGATGAAAATGGAATCCATCACGTCATTGACCGGCCGGAGCGAGCTGACACGGACTGAGGACTGCAAAAGTTTGTCGACCAATCAGAACATGCCGCCCGTACATGATTCTCATGGCATGCTGTTTTGGACCAGGCCAAATTTTGATGGTGTTGGACCAGGCCAAATTTTGATGGATTGATACGGACTGTTAGACAATGTTTATTTTCTTCAGGATTGAACCTGGATTAGGCAACTGTGAGCAAGGTGGAAGGTGACTAAATTCGAAAACTGGATTCAAAATTTGTGTATTGTACCCGAATGGACGCTAAAAATTCAGCACCGCAGCACAGACAGCTTCCTTTTTACATTGCACAAATACATGCTAGTTTAGAAGTAGCTTAAACGCATGACATGTAGAGGCGTTCCTTTTTCATACAACAGATTAAGTTGATCATATTGCAAGTAACGGTGAGCCTATTTCTGAGCTGTTTTCCCCCAAATAGCTCTTTTCACAATGATGTCTCATGATCACACTGCCTGCCCAGTTTGTTTGACATGGCGGCTGTATGTCTGTATGCCCAGTCATGCATTCACAAGAAATGGAGCGCTGAATCGTGTGTCTTATAGTTGCTGGGTGAAGTAAAAACGCACCATGTAGGCCGCTTACGGAAAAGTACCACATTTCACTCCGGATTTCTGCAAATAGCGCCAGATTTTTACTGACGATCATTGCACCTGGCCTTGGCCTTGGAAAATGTTGTGTGCACGCCAGCGTGAAGTCATGCCGACGTCATGAGGGTGTCAGCGGCATGGATTGAGCCTTGTGTGGTAGGTGTGGCAGCGGCCACAACATTCACTGGAATCATCGCCACACTCATGTCGTTACCAGGGACGCAGCCCAGGGAGGGCCCCGGATGTTTTCGTGTTTTACCATATATGACCCCCGATGGGAAGTGAAGAACCGGCGTGATGCGTATTCAGCGAGCTCCGGGCCCCTCTTTCAAGAAAATCCTGGCTGCGCCTCTGATTGTTACCAGAAAAAGATCATACTTTGCATAGCTTTGCCATGCCAATGTTTCCAACGTTTGTCGCAAGTAGTGATGCGTTGCCATAGGTTGCAATGCCAGAGGGTCGTCACCCTGGCACCGACAGATGCCATTGATTCGGCCGCGCACTCACCTGCCAGCCGCGGCTCGGAGCTGCAGCCGACAGCCGCCGACGGTGTGGCGCCGCGGCAGGGCGCGCGTCTCCGCCGGCGACGCCTCCTCATCGCCCGCGTCGCTCGCGTCGACCAGCGACCAGCGGCGGCGCAGCGCCGGCGAGCCGACCGCCACCGAGACGACGCCGTCGCCGGCGCTCTCCACGCGGATGGTGCGCACGTGCGGCCGGCGCGCCAGCAGCGGCGAGAGCGTCACGTCGGCGCCGACGCGGGTGTAGAGGCGGCGGCCGGCGCGGCGCGTCTGCTCGGCGTACCGCTGACGCTCGGCGGCGGCCGGACCCTCGGCCGTGCTGTCGACGTAGACGCGGCTGACGAGCCGGCGCTCGTCGTGGCCGCCGTCGCTCGAGTCGGAGAAGCCCGAGTCGTGGCTGCGGTAGCTGGGCGAGTGGCACTGGTCGCCGGCGTCCGCCGCCGTCTGGTCCTCCTCCTCCTGCTCGCGGCACTCAGGGATGTCGTCAAACGGGCCGGCGCGCAGCAGTCCGCGCCCGGCGGCTCCCTCCGAGCTGGCAATGCCGCGTCCGGGGATGAGACGCCGCTGGGCCATGGCCATGCCCGTCGCGCATGCCCGCCCGCCCGCCGCTCCTGTCCACGCCGCTGGGGTCGGCAGCTCACGGCAGAACGCGGCACGGGTCACCGGCCGAAGAGTCGCGGACCGCTGGCCGTCCCCGTCAGTCGAGTTTGTGGACGGACCGGATTGTTTTTCCCGTGCAGACGGCTCACCGCACTGCCAAGAGGGACAATGCGCCGGTAGCAATGCGTTTCACCTCACTGTCCCGACCGCATCCAGCTAGAATTCGGATCGTGCAGTGTCGCGGCGCGGACGATCAGACTGTCGCTGCTGATCAGCCCGCGCCGTGTGCAGACCGTCGCTGCTGATCAGCCCGCGCCGTGTGCAGACCACCGTCCTCCCGACAGTGTCGTCCGTCGGTCCTTCCTGCCGCGCTGCCGTTCTTTCTCACTTTGTCCGCTGTTTCACACCGGGTAGCTCACAGCGCGCGTCAGGCGCTCCTCCGCGGGCGGCGCGTGCCGGCCGACTGAAGCGGCACGCTGGGCTGGCTGCGGCGCCGGACGGCCCGGCACCCGGCTTCCCCCTCGGCCGACCGGCCGCGGCCGCACGCGGGGCCAGCGGCAGGTGATTGTGATGTGTTTTTTGTTTGATTTGATACACCTGCTAGCCACCCAGTCTTGAGCGCTTCGTCCGACGGCTGGGTTATTCGCGCATGCTAGACGTGAGTGGCCACAGCCGCAACTGCACCTTTGGGAAATTAAAGCTGTGAGGATTGAACAATCGTGCTGAACACATGACGCTGGTTTTTCAAGTTGAATGCGAGCACGAAGGCGGTCAAATATTTTTGGCCGAGTACTTATGACATGATTGCTTGCAGCCAACCCGATATTTTTTGGGCTGTCGCCGTTCCCATTGCATCAGGGCCGTGCCTGTTGAGGTCCAGGGTGAGTAACGCGGGAAAGTTTTGCTCGGTATGAGCCGTGTGAAGGCCTGAAGTTCTGCGCGCACAACCGGAGTCGTGAATAGCTGCCCATTGAGTCTGTCCAGTGTGTACACGCAGTCGCCCGCATTCAACACGGGAAACCGCTGCTCGGTATGAGCCACGTGAAGGCTGGAAGTTCTGCGCGCACAACCGGAGTCGTGAATAGCTGCACATCGAGCCTGTCCAGTGTGGACACGCAGTCGCCCACAGCCTGTCCGGATGTGGGGTCTGCGAGGGCACGTGACGGGCGACACTCCGCTGCACGGTGGTGCGCCATAATTGGACTGGGCCGTGTTGTACGTGGCTGAGCGGCCGTGTGGAAGTAATTTTGTCAGCGAAAATGCGATTCCGGGAACCGCAAGCCAGTCATCCAGGAGAAAATTGCCTTGGTTGGAGCCTGAACTGTTGTCGGACGCGCTTGGGATCAGGAATAGCGAGCATTCCGGAATACGAAATACTTGTCCAACTAGTCAACGTGTAAGTAGCAATCTCGACTCAATCCTATGCCTTGGCATGATCTTGTCAAAGCAGTTAAAATACGTCCGCCCACTTCCGGGTCAGATTTCTCACTGAATATGAGGCCCACCACTATATTGCGGCATGTGCAGTGTAAGACACGCCTTAACGTGACCAACTCCTGTGTACCCTGCAACCACATTTGCATGAGTCCTGTCGCATCTTCAAATGTACATCCTTATTGCAACACCATGCAGACACGCTTGCAGTGATAGCCCCTAATCAGTAACGACCCCAGCGTCACGATTTCGGGACTCTTCGATATCGCCGCATTTCAGCATAATGAATCAGCAAAGTGACCTTCGGAGTTTCGCTGCAAGAGGTGCTGTACGTGTGTGATTGCACAGACAGCCGTGTCACGAATGGCCCAGAGACGTCATTTGAGCGGCGTACTCGCGCCGCGTGTTTTTCGTCCGCGCCGATCCGGGCTCCGAACGCGGCCAGTCTACCGAGCGAAGGAGCACATTATTCGAGGCGGAGGGCCTGAGGCGGCGGGCCGCCCATGCCCGGCCGTCGTACATCATTTCTGACGTTGTGTCTGCGTTCACTTACGGCGGCTAATCCAAATATCCAGTCGGGGTTGATAGAGGCGGCGGCGCGGCGCTGCTCTGGAAGCAGAGGCGTCGCCGTGATCGGCCCACTTGGGCTCGTGCGGCAAACGCGGCGGCGGCCGCGGGCCGTGGCCCGCTCACAAAACGTGCCGGCATTGTTTCGAACGGCGGCCCTCGTTGGCGTCCGAGGACCCATGCTGAGACACGGGCCGGCACTAGGCCTCCAGCGCCACGACCTGACGTCAGGCACAACACGGGCCCAGTCGGCTGCGGGCTGGTGGACTTGACCACGTGGCTGGCGTCAGATTGACCCTCTCCATGCTCTCTCCCAGGCCATAATGTCAACACTTCGTGCCACGACACGCACAGGGGAGGGGGGGGGGGGGATAATCCAGATCTGTGGCTGGTCGTGATTAATCATGCAACTGGGTTTTCAGGTTGCAGTTTCTGAGCCCTTCGAAATAAAATATATTGCCTTACTCGTTGTAACAGACCTTTTACACACGTAATAAAACGTCCTCAACGTTTTCAGAACTTGGCGTATTCACTGGCCGTTCAAAACGAAAGGATGCGTGGTGAAGGATATTCGGCCCACCCAATGAGTCGTCCAAAACCGCTAGTGGATGTGAAATAGATAGCAAACCTGAAAATAGCGAGTCTGATATATCTTAACGCCATGTGTTCGGATGCTGCAGTGTGTAGAAAGACAGAATGACGGGAGCAGAGACAGAACACATGTGACAATAATTGTGTTAGTTTTATTTTTTAAGGTCGATAGAGTTAAAATAAAGGCAGCATTTTTTGCGCTCAGTATGCATTTAAGCTTGGAATTTGGGAGATCGAAACGTTTTAAAAGGAATTTAGAACGTAGGTAAAAACGATGAAACAAAACCTTGTGAATGTTTTCCAGCTCTAGTCATCAGGACCTGTGCAGCATGTTTTAAGTTGCTGTGATCTTTAAGTGTACGTTAAGTTTTTGCACACAGTTATGCTGTTTGCGGTGCCACCATCCGGGCCTTTTTGCTTTGCTCAATCTCGCTCAATCCTGCTTTGTACAAATGTCAATCGTGCAAGGTTTTACCTGGACTGAAGTAATATCAGCGGTCCGCCAAAGCGTTAGCAGTTTTAGCACCCTTTATGGTGTTGCGACCCCCTTATCTGTGCAACCGATTGGACGAGCGGCAATGCCACTGGTGGTCACTGCGCTAGCCTGGCGGGACCGGCCACTGCGCCATATTTCGTAAGACTGGTCGCTGCGCAGGCGCCGGTGGAGTTGACCGCTGCACCATAGCATCGCTCTGGTGATGCTGGTCGGTAGCCCCTGCGCAGGCTCCGGTCAGCTCGGCTGCTGGGCTGACCACGCTGGGCCCTGGTCTGATTTTTCCCTGAGGGTGGTCCTGATTTGGCGGGGCAAAAAAGTTCCGCTGCGGCATAAATACAACGATGGCATATTATTTAGGTCACGTAGCCACTAATGATGAGGATTCTGCATATCGTCCCGGTACAAATAAGCTTAATCGTCAGCCCGTGCAACGCCTTGAGCGGGCTGGGACGACCCAGGTGCTGACAGACGTGGAGGTATCACATTTGGTCACCTGAATGATGCCCAGGTTTGCGCTATGGAACCAGACCGTGTTGGAAACCCATACCAATGGTCTTGATTATGTCATAGAAAGTGTGCCTTTCAGGAGTATTTAACTGGCGAACGTCAGTAGTGTAACTTTAGCTCGCCGATCGACAAATAACATAACTTGCAAGCTGGCAGGCTTTCAGTCTAAACAGGCCTAGTTACATAGTCGTCGAAACTGATGGGTTTGTTCTGACCTACAGTGTGGCGCCTGTGACCAAAATATCGCGAAGATCACACAAATTTTGAGAGGGCAGTGGTGACAACGCAGATGGTTACATGCCTGCAAAATTTGCATGGCCCAATATCCCTTGGCTTAGGCTACCATGTCTTGACATTTGAAGTTCGTTTCGGATAAGGTGACATTGGCCGCTGCTTGTTTCATTACTGGTGCTTCCCTGAGTCGGACTTTTTAAAATCCGGTTGTGAGTTCTAGCCAGATAATTTTTGCTGCGCTGTGCAGTTGGTTCGCGTCATCACCTGTTGCGGTTGCTTAGATCTGAGATCATTCCCTAAAAACGCCCTCAAAAGGGCGGGTCAGCGGTTTGCGTGCAAGGATGACCACGAAAAGCGTGCACGCGTGGTCGTCTGTACGTCTCGACCCACGTGCTTACACACAGGAATGTTCGTTTCCTCTTTCGTCAGCCTGCTAGTCCCGTGTCGTCGCAACCAAGTATCGCAGGTTCTGTTGTGGTCATACTGTGATGTAGTGAGAAACCCCCATTTGGTCAAGCACCTTGCACGAACTTAATGAATAGTGCACAACCCATGCAATTAGTGATCGAACCTGAAATCAAATACGGACTCAGGGCCATATGACTGTGACTTTGCCATGGAATCCATGTCCAGGTCCTTGCACTCGGACTTGACTTCTTGGCTTTTGCCGCATATGCAGCAATGATGACCGGTTTGGATTCTTGGAATGCACAAAAAGTGGACTTGGAGTCGGACTCGAACTCGAGCCACCACAGCTCGAACCCGCATTCCGACTCAGACCTTCGGAATTAGACTTATGGACTAATATCCTTGCTTACTTGCTAACCCTTCCTCGCATACGTCCAAAACCTTTCAGAGACTTCATCACTGCTGGTTTCGTTTGCGAAACAAAGCTTTCGGGCCTTAAGCGTAATACTGAACTGCTGTTTCCTTCATTTAAACATCTCTCCAAAACAAACGCCGACAGAAGAAAACTTCCACGGTTCTCTGTGGGTCCTGCTCAACCGGGACCAGTCACACTTTGACTTAGCATAAGTTGGTATCGATGTCGTTTCTTGGAGATATTTACGCTAAAACTTTTAAAGAGCCTATTCGTAATTCCGAGCATTCAAGCTACATATCCAATATTCAACATTTCTCCCTTTCCTGTGTAGACGCCATCAGGTCCATTAAATCAATTTGTGTGCTGTTTGCCGATTCGTACGTTGCACAACCGCAAAACCAGTAAAAGAGTTCAGCGCTTGTGACAGCATGGTTCGCCGTAATGACTCCGCGTTCCAGGGCCCCAGTGAATGACCGGCCACCTGTGCAAACACGACCATTTCTGCATTAAAACCCCAAACCATCATCACGACCCGTTTTGCAGCCCGGGAATGAAATCTGTGGGAAACATTTTCACTGCAAACACGCATGATGTATCGGGCGAGGGGTGATTGATCGGTCTCGCATCTGCGTGATCGGTGTCTTTTGATGCGGCCACGCAGGCATCTGGAAGTGAGAGACTATCATGCAAGCCCTCGCGGGCTCCACGAATCCTGCTCTATCCCCGCAGGCGTGTGTGGGTTAACGATTCCATGTCATTATCACGCACCCTTGATGGGCGCATAATTGCTGCCGAAGGGGTTCTTATGATCATAAACAATAATCTGTATCAAACGAGCTGGCGGCATGCGCCGTCCGCATCCTTGGGCGCAGCAGACGGCAGCACATCATGAGCCAGAACAGTCACAGTTACGGAGGAAAACAGTAAATGAAAACAACACCTTTGGATGCGCGGTTAAAATGACCACAGCGTGCATCGGCTGAGGCACTGACAGTCACACTCAGATAAATGGCACATCAAGGTTCACATGGTGTGTAGAAGTGTGCAGCTCTCCAGCCACCTTGCGATCCGTCTCACGCATCTAGATGACCTATGCCTGCGCCAAACCAGGAGGTCTGAGGGGAACATCTACGCAGTGACAGCTGGTTCAAGACCATGTAGTCCATGCCACCGTCATGACTGTAAAATAAGGTCTTCTTCATGTGTTTTCATCACCTATCTTGCCAGTGCCAAAAGGCCACTCAGCCTCGAACGTTAACCCGCAGTACTATCACTCTAGCGATGCAGAGTACACGCTCCCTGTGCACTGGTGTCCTCGAGCGGGCGGAGCGCGACTGAGGCTCACAACAGACCGCATCCAGCCCCCCACAGGCGGCGCCTGCCGTGCGCCTGTGCTCGCCGTCCACCCGGCGGTTTGGGCGAAGACGCCCCGCCGTGTTCTCCACGTTTTTGTGGTATCTGGCGGGCGGGGCGCCTTTCTTTTGGCGGCGGTCGTGTGACGGCCGGCGGCGCGGCGCGCGGCGCGCGGCCACCATCTGATGGCGCTTCGCCCTGGCCCGGCCGGCCGCGGCGGCCTCGGTCCTCAGCCGGCAGAGCCGAGACTCCCGGTGACGTGTCCGGTCACTGACACCCGACACCTGGGGGAGTCGCGACAGGCTGCATACCGGGGTCACGTGGAGGGGCTGACAGGTCACCAGCCGGGGTAATCGGGAACGGTTGACGGGTAACAGACGGGCTTATCTGGTGGTTTAATGGGGTGCAGATTAGGATTACATCCAGAGGAGTTGACAAGGTGCAGACATAGGTCGTCTGGGGAATGTTAGGTCTCAGATCTGAATTGCTTAGAAAACTCGGCAAGAATAGATTTAAGCCTCAATAGGAGAGCCAAATCACATGTCATGACCACTAGCATATGGCAAGCTGGACTCGATACAAGAATCTGCAAAGTTACATCGCACATGCTTGGATCACCTGGAGCAGTTGAAAAGCTGCTTGACAAGCTGGATTTGCATCTGTATGCCTATTAGCCAGTCTATCTTATCCATTATGCAGCTCAGAGCATCATATGTGATGACGATCGCATCCATCACATGTGACTCATAGTCCCACAAGCGAACGGCGTCCGATCGGTCCGTGACTTTGCCAAGTACAGCTGAGTTGTGCAGGTCCTGAGCAGTGATGACCGCTCCCCATGAAGACGTGTGCGACCTGTGATCTGGTCCACCCACGTGCGTAGTGTATCCCACTGGCTGCACTTATGACGCCCACTTTCGAGACATCAGAATAATCTAGATATTTCTGTCCTGATATTACTGAACATCGGGTGGGCCGCGTACAAGAAAAAATGTGCTCGGCTTTTTCCTCAGAGGAGGGAAACCAAATTGGGTCTTGATATCAATTACGGTGAAACTTATGACAGGTGGCGGCTGGGTGGCAGGGAAGTGAGCACCCAGCAGGCAATCAGCGGAAACAACGCTTTTGATATCGGTTTCTTGACCTAAAAACTATAACCCAGCTGGTGCGTCTATTACATATGTATTTGTCTTGTGCGCACATTTTTTTTTTACCACCAGCCCCTTTTCCCTCCTCTCTTGCCTCACTGATGTTTTAACCCAGCGTCCATAATCCTTGGACGCGCGACACCACCGGAAGAAGGTTGGAACTGGAGGAAAGGAAGTTGGAGGAAGGGGAAAATGAACACTTGCCATCGCTAATCATGAATCAAAATGGATAAGCTAACAAGACCTAACTCATCATCGCAGGCAATTACTACCATAAACAAGGAAAAGGACACCCTTCGCTTATGTCATGTATATCTACATAAGTCCAGAAAACCCACAATTTGCACAGAACGGTGTGTTTCGGTGGGCTGAATCCAAGCCTTATGTGGGGAACCACACTCCTCCTGTGGCCTAGACGCCTAACCCACTACCTAATCCACCCCGATCTACTTCGCCCTGCCCAGGGCCTCTCGGTTAAGTTAGATCCTACTCAGTCTTGATCCATGCCGTCCTGCCCTCCTTTTAAAAGTCACGTGGCGAGAGGCGGGCGCCCGCCAAAGTAAACGACATGAATCAGTTGGATATGTGAAAAAGATGTCATGACATCACTTAAAAAGTCTGATATCGGCCCTTTCACGATCATGCAGCTCTTATACCCCAAGGGCCGCAGGACTGCCCAGCACCCGTTAGAGACGTCCTCATGAGGGCCGGTCCTGCCCGTCGACATGTGGTGGGGCTGCCTGATCAGAGCGGGCTGCACCCACGGCGACCTCGCATCGCAGCAGCGCCAGCCGCCGCTCGGCGGGTCACCTCAGCGGGGCCCGGCCTGATCATACCGAGGGGCGAGGGGGGGGGGGTGGGGCGGCCCGGCTGACGGCAGGCGCTGCGTCCCGCTCGGCCGGGCTGGCTGTTCCTCTCAGCTGGGCTGGATGTCCCGCTCGGCCGGGCTGGATGTCCCGCTCGGCCGGGCTGGATGTCCCGCTCGGACAGGCTGGATGTCCCGCTCGGACAGGCTGGATGTCCCGCACAGCCGAGCTGGATGCCCCGCTCGGCCGGGCTGGATGTCCCGCTCGGTCGGACTGGATGTCCCGCTCGGCCGGGTTGGATATCCCGCTCAGCCGGGCTGGATGTCCCACTCGGACAGGCTGAATGTCCCGCTCGGACAGACTGTATGTCCCACTCAGCCGGGCTGGATGTCCCGCTCAGTCGGGCTGAATGTCCCACTCGGCCGGGCTGGATGTCCCGCTCGGCCGGGCTGGATGTCCCGCTCGGCCGGGCTGGTGCGTCGCACGGGGTGAATGGGTTTGACGGCCCTTTCGCGAGCTTGTGACCAGTCTGAACGTCGCCTTGGGACTTTGTTCTGAGAATGTAATGAGGTGGCGAATGGGTGTCCACTCGTTTCGTCCAGTGAGTTTTCAGGTGAGCGTCGTGGGAGCGCAGCTGCCTGGCAGACCATGTATCTGAGGGATGCAGGACGGAGCAGTCGGAAAATTGCTGCCGTCGTTCACAGTTTGGTGGAATTCCGCTCAGTATGATTCCCGAAGCAATGCTAATCTGGGATCTTTGTCGGCGTTTTTGACATGCATTGTTCTTGGTTATCATCATGATGTTATTAACATATTTCTTTATTGATATGTGTGTGAATCCCCTGATCCAGTCTCTCTCGTCTCTCTCGCTCTCTCAACATCCAACTCCATATCGCGCCGCGAGCCCCGCCGCGCCAGACTGGGAGGCCGCCGGCGGGCGCCGTGCCGTGCCTCCCCGACCAGCCTGCCTGGGCAGCACCAGCGCCGCCGGCTCCGGACAACGCAGCAGGTAAACCAGGCGCGCATTCCAGCCGCGGCCGTACAAACAGCTGGCGGCCGGCTCGGCTGCCGTGCACCGGCGGTGCGGCCGCCGAGCCGCGCCGCCCCTCGGCGGCTCTCACGGCACCGGCAGGGGGCGGGGCGGTGACCCTCGACCAGGCCACCGTCCACTCACGGACCGACGAGCACGCGGCACCGGCGCCGCCTCGGACTCTGGGCCGCGGTGCAGTACCTGACAACGATATGTCCCGAGCTGTACGGAGAGAATGCACTGCGACATCTTGCAAATTATTGAGCAATAGACAGTAGCGTCTCGATATTTTAACTCCGCTGTTGTGCAGCGCGGGTAAAACATTCGCCAATCACTAGGCTACCTTGCTGATTCGTGATCGAGAGTTCCGACACCAAAATTTCGTATCGCAATTTCTTTGAACAGTATTTCTTCGCACTCAAAATGACGTATTGCAGATCCGTCCGTACCAGTATTCGGACGTACATCTTCTTCAGTGAAAACTTGGCACGGACGGGGCTTTGCCGGGAAAGTTTCATGCCCGCAAACATCCGAACAGTTTTGCCCCGACATTTCTTCCAATTGCCATTTTCTCCATAACATTTTTGTTTTCTTTTCGCATACTCAACTATACAGTTGTGCGCTTCGCATTCGTTATATCATCTAATGTATTTGTTTATATCGCATTTCTTGGCTGTAGTAATTTTTCGTAGTACCTTTCTTTCTATTCAAGATTATTGTCGCACAGTTTTGCGCACCGCTTTCTTTTTTCACACCATATTTCTTCACATCGCGAGTCCATTCGATCTGCAGTTCCTTGGCCGCGATATCCAAATGTGCACAGGTCTGGAAGAACGCCAGCTGGCGGGTAATCATGTTTGGTTCTCAGACTCTCAGCACTTCGTACATTCACCGTACGATGCGCCACAGCCAATTTGAGAACCCTCCGCAAATAGCGAACCATCTAATGCACCGCGTGACGCACGGCCACACTCTACGGTACGGCCACACTGCACAACGCGGCCACATCGTACGGCGCGGCCACACCGCACGGCACGGTACACCGCATAGCAAGGCCACACCGCACGGCGCAGCCACATCGCACGGCACGGCCACACTGCACGGCACGGTACACCGCATAGCAAGGCTACACCGCACGGCGCGTCCACATCGCACGGCGCGGCCACACTGCACGGCACGGTACACCGCATAGCACGGCCACACCGCACGGCGCGGCCACATCGCACGGCACGGCCACACTGCACGGCACGGTACACCGCATAACACGGTCACACCGCACGGCGCGGCAACGCCGCACGGCACGGCCCTCAAACCCACCCATTTCATTTATTCGCTTGAACAGCTATTCGTAACGCTCGTTTTTTTTTACATAATTAACTGCACTGCACTTGTAGGAGTGAATATCATGCATGAACGGAGCGTCGCAGTTCACATGTAAATCTCTGTAGCGTACGGTAGAGTTAATATAGATATGTTGCTTTGTTCAATTTCATGCACAATGGCACTGATGGTGTAGAGCATCCCTAGTTTATGTGATGGGAAACCAGCGAAGAGACGGCAGAGATCGGTGATGTCATCTGGAAATAATGCCATAACGTGAGATACGCGCCTAGCCAGACGCTATATATATTAAACTGATGCAAGTGAACCATCGGCGCTGCTTCGTCTTTTTCGTGTATGATGGTTCCATACTTTTAACTTATCACGAAGTAGGACATACGTTAGATTCCTGGATGAAATGCCACGCACTACCATTGTCTCCTAAATGGTATCGGTATCGCATTTCACAATGTAAAGAGAAACGTGATAGCAAGAATCGTTGATGCGAAGAAATGTGTTACGAAGAATTCATTAAACGAAGCATTGCGATACGAAGAAACATTTGTGCGACGAAGTTCGACACGAAATGTCATTACGAAACAACGCGACGCGAATAATAGTGCTTCCAAAGTTTGCGGTTATGAAGGTCTGCGGAGGTGCGTTTTTCTGGATGCGAAGTCTTTTCAGCTATAGGTCTTTATAAGTTTTACAATCTAAAAGTTTAAAGACAGTTCAATGGAAGGGATACATCATCAATCGAAGTGCAAGGTCTGCAAACTTCAAGTGCTCCTTAGTACCTATACACACTTCAGAAGCAAGTCAATGCTGCCATGAAGCGCAATCCACATAATCCAGTGAGCTAACAGCGGTATTCGGAGATCCGACCCTCTTCTCAGGGCACTAGTCTCCAGAAACCTGACGACACGCTCCGGGGAACAGACAAAAGTCTTCAGGGAGCAGATACAAGTTTTCAGGGGCTCGATGCCAGCCCCCGGCGCCAGGTGCCACTCTGCAGCGATTCAGCATCAGTCCCCAGGACGAGCTTGCGACTACGCCAAGCTGAACAAAATTAGCTGTCAAGGTACCCATAACAGACGGGTCGGGTCAGGTGTCGGTATGTTTTGGAGGGAAATGCCAATTGTGCGCTTCTGTGCGTGTGATGTCCGTTACATTACACAGGTACCTTAGGTAAATATGACCTGTTGATGACGGGTACCATCGGCACCATCGGCACCATGACGGGTACCATCGGCACCCTCAGACATCGGAACCCTCAGATCCCGGCTGGTGCCGTAAAGGTTTCTCGGCGCCAGGTTTGCGTTTCTTCTGAATCCCACGTAGTGGTCGCCTCACGCGCATAAGCTGTTTGACGCAAGGCTTCATTCTGTGTTCAAGCTTAGGTGTTATAGTGCTAAATATGACACGCTTCTTTTTTAACTTAGGTGCATCTAAGGACATATTTACATGATGATTGGGAAATTAAGCTGCAATTCTGTGTCGAATGTCATGAAAACCAAACGAGGTCAAGAAAATTAGACCTTGACCTATTTCGCCTATTTTTGAGTTTAGACTTGTCGCTGAGTAGATGTACCAAAGTTATCTCAAAATCTGTCACTGCACGAATCAGAGAATACATCTAAATAGTCTTCTACTTAGATTAACAGCTCCCATCAGCTTTAGCTCCCTTAATTAGTAGTCAAGATCAGACGCTTAGGAATGTTACCAGATTAATCAGGCTAGACTCTATCTTTGAGCCAATTATTATTCCGCGTGCTCACAACGCCGTGGACATTGACAAGTCCGTGAATATCGACATAAACATGGACCTGAACGTAGATCTCGTTTGACGCGCGTCACAGCACCGTCCCAGCCCTCCGTTCGCGGACGTTCGCGGATGGCGAGCCTTGAGCGGAAGGACATGGGATCCATGCTGCCATGGCTCGGGCGCTTTTTCAGCTCAGGGCCGTGCCAGACCTTCCCACGGCACCGCCGCGGAGAGATTCGCTGCTCACCTGTTCGGCCGTCATCCGCGTCCTTGTTAACTGCGTACGTGCGCGGCGTATCGCCGACCGGCAGTTGGCCCGTGACACCGGGCGCCATTTTTTATTGGTCAGCCGCGGCTCACGCTCGTCAAGCTGCACGCCGCAGGGGGCTGGCATCCAATTTGCCGCCATCAAATGAAAGTTATGATTGCGGATCGCAGCTCTCTGAGCTTTCTGAGCAGTTCTCCGCGCGCCCGGTTTCTCCTGCTGACCGACTGATTGCCGCCAATCAACTCATTTACAAATGCGCTTCCCTACAAAAAGTCCGCCTTGGGGCGCGTTTCTGAGTCCCAGTTGCCTGGCCGGAGCGGCCGGGCAGGCTGCGGGGCGCGCCGGCCACCGACGAGTGCGACCCTCGCGCACCCTGCGACCGTAATTGACCTCGCCGCAGCGGCGCTAACGGCGCGGCGCACGTCAGCATGCGCTGCGCCAGGAACGCGCCGATTGCGCGGCCGGCTTGCACAATGCACAGCTCTTGGTCTGCAGGTCGGGATCAAGCCGCGACTGAGATGTCGGCGGGCGGGGCTCCCAGGCGCGGCGGCGGCGGCGGCGGCGCGGACCGAGACATGACGCAGACACGCCACGGCACCGCCGCCTCGGATGGCGCTGCCCATATCTGTGTCAGAATGCGTATGCTATATGTGCATGTAAATGGCCCTGTTGCCTTCATATGATCAGCACCTCCTCTCCGCCCCCCCCCCCCCCTGACCTCTCCTACATTCCTTGAGGCGTTTTCCGAGACTCCCTAGCCGGCCCACCCCTTACTCAGTTTGTTCCATGATGTTTGCCTCTCTGCAGTGACGCGCACGTGTTCCAGCCCGCCGACGACACGTAAATGTTTGCAGGAAAGAGAGCACTTTTCCTAATTGATCAATACTCTTAAACTAACTCTGACTTCTCTTGACGCCTGATTTTGCACGTATGGCTTAAGTAAACTCGGTGAAATTGAGCTTACCATTTCGCTCTATTTCCATGGAAGTAGGATGAAAATTGATCGGGCTTCAGCTGCATGAACTGCAATCTGTAAATCATTCCCATTCTTCACTAATATAAAGAATATCATCACCGTAACACTCACAAAAGCCAATACAATTTAACTAATAAAAAGCAAGCTTATCATCGAACCACGGTTTCTCGTTCCGCAAGATCGCGTCGGCTGCAAACTTTGCTCCGGCATTGCTGTTCAGGACGGTGATCTGGCAACGCGCTTCAGGACTTTGCTCCGGCGATGCTCCTCAGGACGGTGATCTGGCAATGCTCCTCAGGACGGCGATCTGGCAATGCTCCTCAGGACGGTGATCTGGCGCCGCTCCTCAGGACCTTGCTCCAGCGATGTTCTTCAGGACAGTGATCTGGCACCGCTCTTCAGGATGGTGATCTGGCATTCCTCCAGTGAGAGCTGAGCCTGGCAGACGCCGGCCTTTCGGCAAGGTTTGGCGTCTTTACAACAGGCTGTCTCACGATGGTAGTGCTTTAAGCACCCCTTCGTTCACATTTGAGTGCAAGGCTTCAGTAAGACTGGCATGAGTGTGTCCTGGCGTGTGTATGTACCAAGTGCTCTATGAAGACAGTTTTCTTGCATCTTTTCACTCGCAAACGCCCGAAATAGCAAGCACTACACTCAAAATAGCGAATACCACACTCGAACTAGCCTGTTTCTGGTAGACAACTTTTAGTTCAGAACATGCATATGTATTGTGATCTAGTCTGTTTTGTCAGTTATTTTTCCGTTGCATTGGTTCTGGGGTGGCCGATGTTGACGGTGTTATAAGCCGTTTTTTAAGTGACATCGTGTTCTTTCTAACGCGAGGAAAACTCAAACCCTTTTAGAAAGCCCAAATACCCTGACCAACGCCGTTGTGCTATCACACGTCTCTTCCCATCAGCATACCTACAAGCTAGCAACACCGGAGCCTCCAACTACTGTTGTAAGAGTACCACAAATGCAGGTGGCCGCCATGTTGGATGTCTGCATGACGCGGCACATGGACAGCGGCACCACGCTTAAGAAGTATACAGTTTATTAAGCTTGCCACGCTGCCATGTCCTCTGAGTGATAAATTATGGACGGCGATAAACAAAGCTGTGTCGTACTCTGTAGGCGGAGCGCCCTGTTCAATTGTCCACAGGTCAAATGCGGATGTCTGGACCAACACAGCAACATGAAACTGATCATATGCGGGATATCCTGGTGTGAATCAGACTCAGTCAGAACTGAGGAGGGCTGCTGGGCCCGTGGGCATAAAAACAGACCGCAGGTTTGTTTCTGATCAGCGTTATGGCGAATAAACAATGGTAATATTGTTTAAGGAGGCATTGACCATGATGACATTCAAATGTACCATTTGGGGTATCAAGGTATTATTAGAATGGAGTTTTACAAGTTGCTTAATGCAGGTAAATGCACAACGCATGCAAATGAGCATGATGGCCACTGCAGTCGGAATGAGATGAGAAAGGAAAATACTGGTATGAGCGCTACTACCGGATCAGGCTAGTATGCTGATGAAGACTGGTATGACCGGATCGCCCTAGTACAGATTAGTATGCCTTGATCAGACTTGCATGATTAATACAGACAGGTATAGCTCGGTCCCACTGGTGCAGACTCGTGTCATTGCTACAACGGGATCAGACTGATATGATTGCCATGATCTGGCGCAGCCGTATGAGGCCGGTATGTATGTACCTGGAAAAGGCTCGAGCCGGCCATCTCATCAGGAGCTATCGAGAATGCAGGCGAAGACACCGCCAGCCGCGGCGGTCGGCGCTCCTAAGTGCCGCCGTGCACTATCTGACCGTCGTCTGATGATGGCTGTACACCACCAGTCGGCCAATTTGCATGCATAAAAAGGGAAAGGAAGCCGACGGGGCCAGAACGGCGGCGCTGCTGGGAATCGCGCCTGATACAGTTGTCGGCCGGCGCCCGGGGCGCACCGGGGCTCCCACGGCGAGGCTGCAGGCGGGCCGGACGGGGCCGGCGCGCCGCACACCGCTCTCCACACAGCCGCAGACAAATGAGAGCGCGCGCCGGCCGCTTGATTAATTTCACCGCCCTGGCCGCCCGCCGCCGAGCCCGAGCCGGTGAAACGGAGGTGCCGGGCGCTCGGCTGCCGCCGAGGGACGACTCCGGGAGGCGTGGACGGCCTCTGGCGGGGACTTCGGCGGTGCGCTCCGGCTGCCGGGTCACGCCGGGCGGCTGGCGGCGCTCACCCGGCGCTGACGGCCTGGTGACGTGGGGTCAAGTGAACATGAGCCGGCGCACGCTGCACATCAAGGTCGGGTGCCGTGTTGCCCGGCTCGGCCCACTGATTTGAGCTCCGGTCGGTCCGGGTGGCGTACGGGTCGGAGGGCTGAGGCCCGGGTCAGCTGGCTGGAACGTAATTGACGCTGACGTGTTCTAGCTCGCCAGCAATTTACAGCATTCCCGTCAAATTAGGGGGAGAGGTTTCGGCGCTGATAATCGATCATCGAGGTAAATGCATGCGTTACTGAAAGACCTAGTTTCAGCACCACGAGTGGAGCAGTCTTGTTGGTGAGCTCGTTCGGTGAGGAAATTGCTGTCGAGGTGTTGAGGCAGCCATTTAAGTAGGTTTATAGTCGCCTGGACGTTAGCTGGTGGCTCTTCTCATTGTTTTCCGATAATTTCAGGGAACTTCAATGGTGATAGCTGCAGCTTTCACCGGAGGTATCGACACACCAGCTAAGAAATATGTCCGTGATCGCCAGATAGGCTTAAGCGGTCTAGGTGTTGAAACACCATCAAGGCTTTCCACAAACAAAATTTAATTTTCATTGAAGCCGGACAAGCCGGCCTGATCAGGCGGGCGATTTACGGCGGCCGTCTGGCGTCGACAACTGTGGCGCGCCACACACCGCGGCGAAAGTGAACCACCTCGTAACCTGCTGGCAAAATGCAGACGCACGTCAATAATGAAGCATTCTTGTTCTCCCTACATGGCTATAAAGTTCTGGACAAGATGAAACATGGAGGGTCATTTCAGGCGGTGTTTTTACCTACGCCTTCAACGCAATGGGAGATTGATCGATTTGACCTGCGAGAAAGCTGAGTGCGCTATGGTCAAAGTTATTATTGGACCTGACTGTAAATCACGTTTTACGGTGAGATGCTGGTGCAAGGGAGTAAAAAAAACAGGAGAGGAGACACAAACGGGAAGGATGGGAATTGTACCTCCGTAATGCATTAGCCTAGTGGGGGCTCAATAAACAATACATTGAAGAACAAGCGAAGAAAGTCGCAGTAATGATGTTTGTTCAGCTGGTAGATAAACGAGCTCCTCTAATGGTAAATAACGTCTCTTGGTTTCTGGACTCGCCTGGTAAACAGCTCAACACGTCCTGTTTGCTGCACGCCAGCGATAAAAGTGTCAGCACACTTCTGCTCAGTCCAAGGTCCCGCAATTTTTGCGAGGAAAACGTAGGCACGAGCGTTCTGTTCTACTCAGAACAACAATGCACATCTGGCCGACGGTTCGGCGCAGCTGTACCGTTATACACGACTTGTGTCGGCAGAACTGGCTGAGCTTTACGCTCGTAAAAATCGCACTGATTTACGACTCGCTGATGGTCGCGTTCTCAGAGACAACCAGCTCAGCCAACGAAGGAGTCGTACTTATGGCTGATTGGCTGCCGCGCTGGTCCGCAAGTCGTCCGGTGCTTCTTCTTCCAAGCCTACCCTGTGTCCTTCTCTGGCCCAACGAACATCTGACGACAGGCGTTCTCGTCTTTTGTTTTAACGAACTGATCCAATTACCACTTGGTTATATTTTAGACACAAAGTACCACAGAAACAGTCCATATTCGTAGTCAAGTGCGCGGTCAGGATTTCCAACGGGGGGGGGGGGGGAGAGCGGGGTAATTTTTTGGAGCGTGTCCAAGAACTATTCACGTTATCTGCCAACATGCCTACACGCACACACACACACACACACACACACACACACACACACACACACGTATATATATATATATACATACATATATATATATATATATATGTATATATATATATATATATATATATATATATATACATGGAGGTGGGGCAAGATGTTGGATGACCGTGGGTGCGTGCGTGTGTGTGGGTATGGGTGTTCAGGTGTAAGTACGTCCATGCCTGTGGGCAGCGGGCGGGCGTGCGAACACCCCAGACAAGGTAATTGGGGTAATGGTGTGAACTGGCCGTTTCCTCCGCGCCGGATTTGGATCACAATCGCTTTCGAACGGGCGCTGCGCATCCGGCCGGCCGGACAGCGGTGACCCGGCGACAGCGGTGGCGGCGGCGGCGGCGCCGGCGGCGGCCGCCCCAACCACGGCTCGACAGCTGCGGCCGGCCAGCTGACCAGAAGCGGCCGACGTCGGGTCCGCCGGGCACGGGCAGTAACACTTTAAGCGGGAAGCCTTTGCGACCACCGATCCCACCGCGATGACATTTACAGCAACACGTAGCACAGCTATGTAAAGCCCATACAGGAAAGTTTTCAAGACATTTAAATGTGAACCGTTTTATGCAGAAAGGTAGTCCAGCAACGCTGGAATATCGCCACTATTTCCTTTCACCTATTCGATTGGCAAGGCGACCACCTATTTGATCGGGAAAACGTCAGGATTTGCAAACGACAAACAATCTGAAGATGGAGGATTTAAAATTTCTGTGTCTTGGAGAGCAAGGATCTCACCAAGACCACATAATTTTCGTGAAGGAAAAAAAAGGAAAAACAAACAATATCTTACCGACAAAGGTTAAGGTTGAAGGTTAAAGGTAAAACCCTGACACGCACACAAATGGACGTAAGTCATGGCCGTGCCCTTTTCCGCCGTTTTTTGTGGGATTAATTTCTTTTTCGGCAGCAAGCGCAGATGAGGCCATGCAACCTGCTGTCCGACGTTGGTGAGCGCACTGTGAAAAAAACTTGAGGTAATCTCACCTACGTCCGACACGAATGCGCGCCAAACAGGGAACACACCCAAGTTTTTTTGGGGGGGGGGACCGGCCTGAAATGTCTCACGCTCTGGTCCAGGCTGATGCAGATCGTCCATGATTCACGCAGGTGTGTTGTCAAATTTATTGGGACCAATATCCACGCAAAACTGACATGTTTAGGATAGGCTTCAGCGTGAATTAGTATCTTTCCAGTATTTTTGCTATAGCCAGCAATCATATTTGTGATTATCAAAATAGAATATCATAACAAGCTTACCTCGTCGATTGAAATTGCAAGGCATAGGCATACCCGAAGCAAACCAATATTCAATTCGTTGCTGTTCGTGAAGTACGGATACACAGAGCATCAGTGCAGCTCTGTATGCCAACCCGTGCAGGTAACGCATTCTAATGTAGTGATAACTTGCTATCATGGGCGTAGTGGTGATACAGTATGCTACCACCCTGCTCGCTGCGCGCTGCCAAGCCGTTTTAGTGGCAAATCAGTGTGTTGTTGTTCTCCATGTACTCCAGCTGCGAGGACAACGCGTAAGCTTTCGCCTCGCAGTTAAACGCTATTGCTCATCACACGCATATAAAATTCCAAGTGAGAACATCCCTCGCTTCATTAACGTCAGCAATCTGCAGTCTTCAGCAGCCTACGAAGACCATTACTCCTCGTCGCAGTGAAGCAAGGCATGTCTGGATACAGCCGTGCCTTGTGGATAAAAAGCACGCTGGCGATAATGATTCCCGCGGCCGCAAGCACCATCGATGCATGGAAGACGACTTAAATGAAAAGCAGAGGAAACGAAAAGGAATGAATGCCAATTAATACATTCACAGCCCTTGACAGATTAGACGCCCAGGCTCCTACGCATGCTTGCAAATGTAAACACACATGCACATGAACGCTTAAATACAAACACAAACACACACACGCGCATACACACACGCACGCACCCACGCACGTACGCTCGCACACACGTTGACGAAGGGATGTGGTTCATGAGAAACAAGTTGACTTAGAGGCGTCATGCAAATAACGGACTGTCATATTCTCCTTGTGAGTGAAGGGTGCCAAGTGTAGCTGGGTTATTTACACCCCGCTTTTTCAGGGTTATTCTACTTTTTCTTGCATAGGTGTAGGAACGTCACAAAACATGGATAGAGTGAAGCCTTTTCATTCAGTTTTTCCATACATCGTCGAAATTGTTGATGCTTACCTAGCACAAAACGTAGGCTGCCGCCTCTCCCCCATTTCCGCACACTGTTGAGTCTTTGGTCTAAATACCATGCATTTCTGAACGTGGTGCAGATTCTTAAAGTCACACTCGCAGTGAATGCCGTGTTTATCTTGGATAGCGCTGATTGTAAATATCGTACATACTACCAACGTTGCGCATGCGGAAATGCCCCGTTTGTCGCAAAGGTCACGCTCATTTTATGAACGCGCTGTTCATAATGTCCAATACAGTGTTTACGTTACATACCGCACCTATTTTTAAATTTGCATGCGTTCCTAATGTCAAGCCCACCCCGCACATTCGCCATTGTGTCGATATTTTGCAAGCTCATGATAGCCAAATGCCTAGCGACACACTTATGCACCCTTTCACGGCACGCGTCCCTGCATCGACGCCCGTCCTATTAGTGAAAATGGAACGTGTGCACGGCACCGAGGACGCCGCCTGCGCCGCAATGGCACATAAACCACGTTGACAACAATTTGTAGGTTAAAGTAGCTTGACCTCTGACCGGGTCATGACCTGCGCCATGGACATCGAGTCGAAACCGCGTGGATTGGGCACACCGACGTCGACTGCAATTAGCCGAAAGTGATGGGCGTAGGCAGCATTAGCCGTATTGAATCGGGCTGACAGAATGGCGATGTGCACGAAGGGCGTTGCGCAAGCGAACGGCGCCGTGCTCAGTGCTCAGCTCAGTGCCGGTCTGCGATACCGACGCTTGCGCTGGGATCGTCTCACTCGCGGCTTTTTGTGTTGAGCGGGTGAGCACACGGCTGTGGCCGGACCGGAGCTCGAGAGGGGGAGGGGGAGGGGGGGGGGGGGGGCAGCTGTCATGCTGGCCGGGCCGGATCGGACGGATGGACAGGGGATGAACAGCCAGAGGACCGACAGACACTATACGGTCGGGCAGGAGGCCGACAGGCGGAAGACGGACGGAAGACCGACAGAGGACAAACAGACAGAAGACAGACGGAGGACGGCCACACAGAGGACGGACCGACAGAGGACAGGCAGAGGACGGCTAGACGAAGGGCGGATCGACGGAGGACAGACAGACAGAGAACAGGGAGGCAGAGAACGGAAAGACAGAGAGGGCGGACGGACAGAGGACAGACAGACAGAGAGCAGACAGATAGAGGACAGACAGACAGACGACAGACAGACGACAGGGAGACAGCGAATGGAAAGACAGAGAGGACGGACAGACAGAGGACAGACAGACAGAGGACAGGGAGACAGAGAACGGAAAGACGGAGAGGACGGACAGACAGAGGACAGACAGACAGAGGACAGACAGACAGAGGACTTCTGTCATTTTTAGCGTGCCACCCGACACTGGGGTTGTTACCGGTTGCGGGGCGAGAATAACGAGGCAGGGGATGTCATTACACGAGGCCTGGATGGGATAGGCGAATCATGCGGCGGGAGTTCATGCGCACTGTGTGCAGTGGCAAACCCCTAATGGTAGCTGAAGCAGGTGCGCCTATGCAAGTGCGAAATGGCGCAACAGTGTTTCACAAATAGAAGCCATCACATGATAGCCTTATGAAATAAAAAAGAAAACTAAGGCGTTCATCAATTTAAACCGCAACATCCACATAGTTCATGATTCATCGAGGCGAATGTGAGCCGTGGAATTGTGCTCGGGTTTCCAAGATGATACATACCCCATTAGGCATAACGCATTGGTGTGGGAACGTTTCAGGAAGTGTGTGTGTGGGGAATGCAAGTTGTAAACTCTGTATTTGCATGCATTGCCCCACAGCTGCATGGCTAATACTGAGCTTTCTGTAAAAATGGAACATAATGACCGATCTGTCTGCTCTAACCGCTCAATTTTTACGCTCACGCTATTACCTTTTTTCGAAGATGGCAATTCAAGGCATTGAATTTCCGAGGGCGTTTCCTAATTATACTTTTTCTAGTACGAGCAGAGGATTATGACACAAAACAGCAGTATTTTCAGCCGCGAGAAACCACGAACACCGGAAATGTTACGATTTTTTCGTTTGATCTTTCGCCATAACGCCATAATACCCTCACACCTGCGTGGTATGTCGTTTGCGCAGTTTTTCGCATACTCCTTCGGTGTCGGTGATCCAATTTTGGTAAGTATATTTCGGAGCATTCGGCTGCTTCTGAAGACTTTTGTGTTATTAGAAAGCAATTTTGTCCAAGTTAAGACCAATCGGGGTTTCCGACACTGCGAAAAATTACCATTATCCAGGAGATGAATAATACATCGCTTTAACACTAAAACATAGACCTTCCCAGCTCGCTCAGATCATGAAGCCCTAGATCGTTGTCCCTGGTTTAAAATCCAGTAGTTTCAATGAAAAAATGTGGACTGTGTTGTTGAAATAGCTGAAAGACAAACATGAGGGATTTTGAACACAAAACACAAGGCACAAACACATAAATTTTGAATTCCCTTCTGGTATTCATTTCGGTAAAGTCATGTTGCCGAAATATCAACGCATCCGTATCTCCCTTCACTTGGTTTTTCTCGGAGGAATAACGTTATTGCCATTGTATTATCTATGTGCATAATGTTCTCGCAAATGCACAGCTTGCGTTATCATCCAGTCCTTCTCAGGACTCCTCAGGAAGACCCAGGGATTCTCAGGACACCTGACGGCGGCCAGGGAGTTAACACGCGCTCGGGTGGGGGTCAAATTGACCCCCGAAGGTTTTTCTAGAATGGCTTGCGAACGGCGAGACGTAGCCGCGCCAAATGTTGCATAGCTCTAGACAATAGCAGATCGTTTGACATAAAAATTAGATGCACCTTGTAACGTCGCTGACCTATGGCAGGTCAAAGTCAGGCCATGGTTTCATCGAACGCAATTTCTAGGAATCGTTCAATCTGATACAACAGTAGTGTGTGACGAAGCCATGCATCTCTGAGATGCTTTCTTAGCCACCACAAATATTGAATGAGCAAATCACATGGACCTAAGGTCAGGTATGAAGGTCAAACCAAGGTCAAAATCAACCTGATTTCTTACTCTAGGGCTTGCTGTATAGGATAGATTCTGGTGTTCATTTCGAATTTATTTGCAGCAAGAACCATATTATGCATCTTCCATTGACTTCTTTGAGGTCAGAACAGGCTATTGACCTATGATGACCCGGGTCGACATTTTGTGTTAGGAACATATCGCCTAGCGTAATCTTTGTCGCTTATTCAAATGTCAGACTCAGAACAATCTTGCATGATTTTGGTCACCATGACCTTCAAAACGCCCAACAAGGTTACTGGCCTCCAATGGGATTGTAACATTTTGCTTAGAAACAGTTGCCTAGGTTCTGGGGGCACTTCGGAGACCAACCTGGAATTTGACCTTGTTTGACCTTATTTGACCTAAAGGTCATGACCTAGGAAGCTCAAACTTTAACCTAAGTGATTTTACGTACAGGTCAAGACACCCTGTAAATTTGGTATCTCTACCTTTCTTAGTTCCCGAGATCTCAAGGATGGGTCAAATTGGCCCCACCAGAGAGAAGAGTATTTGGCCGGCCACCCGGGCGCGTGTTAAGCAGCCGAAACGCTGCGGAGATACTAACACACCAGAACAGAACAAAAGTTGAAAAACTATTCCATCTTTTACACGAACGCTTTGTCTCAATTTTTCTGAAACAAGAGCATTTTCGTTTTTTCTTCTAGCGGTAAATCACAGGTTTGCAAAAAGGGATTTTAAAAAATGTTGCCATCTTTGCCCTTGACGTTGGGGTGGGTATTCTCGACATTGTCGCCGAGTTTGACAGGTTGTGATTAACTCTGGAATGTTACCAGGGCTTGGAGGTACTGGAAACACTGGAAACACTGGAGACAGTTGTAGAGGCGAGATAATCCTGCCAACCAGAAGGAAATATTATTTCTACTCTCTTTGGGTCACTTACTCTTTACTGCTTAGTCACGCTGTTTGGTACTCTTTGTTTACTGTTGGCCAGTTTACCGTTTGGTTTCAGTGTGGTGGCGAGGAGAAACAGTCATCCCTGTCGGTCAGATTTTGTACGATGGTGATGGCTATGGTCAGATGGTGATGGTCCACGTAGCAAATATCTCGGCGTGTGGCTTACGTGCGCTAGTTTTGTGCAGATTGATTAGGAGTATTTGTGTTCTTGTGATAAGGGAGTTAGACAATTTTTCGTTTGGTTTGTTTGTAAACGAACCATACCACCTGCTAAATCCATGGTCAGAATTGCAGGCACGGGATCTTGACGACCACGAAGTATCAACGAAAATATAACCACGCGATGTTTACATTCAGTGCCTCCAGTGCCTCCAGTGTCTCCTGCGCCTCAGTTTTGCCCGTCGGATGCCAGAACCATGCTGAATTCGTGGTCAGGATCGTATGCACGGGAACTTAACGACCGTGGCCATCGAGCAAAGGACGACTGTTTTTACCAGGACTTGGTTAAGGTGACGTGCTGGCAGCATGCACATCTCGCATGTACTCGCTCAGGTGTGTGTCAATGTCTGCTGGGTTATGCTACCGTGAGTGATCAGGAACGACACTGCATTCTTTCCCTCATGCTGAAGACGGCTGGAGGCGTTCAGGCTGCTCTTTCGCACGGCGACGTCGCTCCGAAGTCGCTGGCGGGACGTACTCGGATGAATGTGCTCCGCAGGAGGCTGCGGGCTTTGGTTCACCGGTATTCCCGGCTGACGTCACTAGCGTTGGGCCGACTGCGCCCCGGTTTTGTCCGTCGGATGCCCAGTGGGTGACAGCGCCCAAAGAAAGAGGCTCGAGACCGCGCCTGTGTTGTGATCACATTACCGGACTCTTCCTGCAGCGAACGACAATACCGGGTTCGCCTCTTCCACATGAGAGGTTAGGGCATTGCGCAGCGTGGACCTGGCCAGTAAATCGCGCGGCAAAAGTTCTTGCTCACTGTACTGTATTAGCACAGACATCAACGACATTAAGATTAACTGATAAACGTTAAGACAGAGGCGAAAGTGTTCGGTTACCAGACACATAGTTAATATGCCATCTTGTTGTGTACACAACGGTGATCAGCCCCAATTAGCAAAGTCAGGACATTTTGGAGCCTTAATCCTCCCGAGCATTATTAATTATACAACCACGCGGTGATTTACATTCAGCGGTGATCCGACAGACTCGTGAAAACTTCCTGGCGGGGACTGTGAAATCATGCTCTTTCAGTTTCTCCAGCGCGACAACAGTCCATCTTCAGATCCTCCCAGCTCGCATGTCCTGGCTCGTTTCCACTCCAGTCATCTGGTTTCATACGGCGGGATAATGCACACACGTGTACGTGAGCGCTGGTGTTTGCGTATGTTTTGAAACCTGCGGCAAAATGGCTTCGCCAACGAGCTGGTGCTGCTACGACGGTAGTGCCACAGATTCTTCCCCGTACCGTGCGCTAGCCGTTCCCGCCTGTGGTTATCTGCAGCATACCCTGGGTAAGTAGGCTTACCACACGTAAGCCTGCTTTCCTGGCAGTCACGGCACACTCACGCGGGGCATCAGCAGACTTGGCGGCTTCGGTTCAGTCGGGATGCTCTCAGGAAGAACGGAGTTCCGTCCTAGACCCCGGAGATGAAACACGTTCACAACATGCGCCCTCGGCACCCTGTCGGCGTCAGGGGACTTCTGCGCAGTAAGACGTTTTCCGCAGAGAATCGGGCAGAGCGTGCGCTTGTACTCGTCCATTACCTTCGGGCAGAGGATGGTCAGAACCCAGCCCTCGGTAGCCATGCTCAAGAGCCGGAGGCTGGATGTGGTCTTGTGCAAGGTTGGTATTTCCGCTAGCCCCAATGCCTGAGTCAGATTCGCTACGACGTTCGGAAGTATGCAGATGAGAAACATCAGCGTTAGAACCGCGATGGCATAGTAGCCCTGCAGCCGGAAGAGCTTCCGTGTTGTCTGGTCCTGTACACTTACCCGTTCTTGACTAATTCTTCTTTCCTGGCGCCAGGCCACGAAGGCGACGAACACGTTGATACACAAGCAGGGCAGGTAGGTTGTAAGAACGAACAGGGAAATGGTTATTCGGAAGGTGGGTGGAATAGACTCCCAGTGGTCGCACACGCCGCCGTCGTCCGCCCCGAATGCCCTGTGGAGTGCCATCCCAAAGATCCAGAGAAGCGCCGCGACGAGCCAGGAGGCGGCGAGCAGCAGCCGCCGCTGCCGGTCGGTGATGATGTCGAAGTAGCGCAGGCCGTGCACGACCGTGACGTACCTCTCCAGACTCAGTGCCAGCAGCGCGACGACGGTGGATGCGCCGACAGCCGACCTCAAGAACAGTAGCGTCGCGCACGCCCAGTCGGGTGGCGACATCTGCAGCAGCTTCAGCGTACCCAGCAGGGCCGAGGTGACGCCCACCAGCGCCTGGGCGGAGGCCATGCTGGCCAGCAGTCGGTACATGGTCGACTCGCGGAGCTGGCGCCGCCGCAGGATAGCCACCACAGGCACCGCCGAGTTGACGGCCACGACGAGGCCGATGGTGACTTCCAACGTGGCCGACATCCTGAGGAGTGGCGCGTGGACGTCCGAGTGATGCCGCCGGTCCGCCGGCTCGCCAGCTCGGTTATCCCAGTCAGCTCGTCGCTGGGGCAACGATGCATCGACATCGACGCACATCTGTCAGCTCTGCCCCGAAGGATCTCGTGCGCGGAATACTGATTAATGTGCTGAGATTGGATGTGATCGGCTGCGAGTACCTACGTTCAGGCAGTGACCAATCAGATACCGTTTCGAAATCGGATCTTCCCAACAGGATTCATCAGGAAACAAGATACGAGGTTGTGCGTCATGCTAAATGCCGCTCACGGTGGTTAGGCACAGGGTGCATAGTAATCAGGTGACATTTCGGGATCAGATTTATTCACAACAATATTCGAAGGGGCAGGATATATGGTTGTGCGCCGTGCCAAAGGCCACTCGGCATTAGTTACTTACAGTATATGACCAGGGCGAGGGATTTGGCCTCGCGCCCTCTCATAGCCGAATGAGAGCATGGTCATATACAATGGAGTGGTCTGCTGCTCAATGGAGCTGAAGATGTGTACTGTCGCTCATCAGATCAGCGTCCGTACAGAAAAAATGCAGCGAAAGAGGTTCATGGTCGTCCCCCTTGTTAGGTCTGAGAGGTCGTCACGACGTGTCGAATGCTCGGTGACTGGACAATAAGAGCACCGGATGAGAACGTGGAGGGGCACTTCTGACCAAAGGATATCGCTTTGGAGGGTCCTGGGTCCTTCAGGGTAGGAGAGCAAATGATCCCGGACTTTGCTGGTATCCAAAAGAGCATATATGCTGAAGCTATGCGGATAATAACAATATTAATCGGCTTGGGGGGGGGGGCAAAATGAAAGGCAGAAAGGGGGCTAAATCAAATGAAAAGTTTCACATTTAAGACATTAAAGCAAGCACCATATATGATGGAATAAACTCACTTAAACTATTCCTTTACTTTTAAGTGAAAAAGACTGCTTTAGACTGCACAATTTCTCTATTTGGTAGACATGCTCTTCACAACGCCATTGTGTCACTGTGTCATCGTACCTTACACGACCTTGATGGAAAGTCGATTGACAGCCGTTGAATCTGGAAATCGTTCTCACGAGCGCCAGCTATTAACGACTCGCAATTTCTGTCCGATCGCCACGTGGAAAATGGAATGGCAGAATTTGAATGACATTACTATGGCGCCATGCGTGTCTGGATGACCTTAAAAGAGCATGCACGATGTAGTCTGCACATCTCTGCGGACGTGGAGCTCAGAAGCTAAAGGGCTTAATGTCTTAAAAAGTAGGGCTTTTAACTAAACTGAATGATGTACTAATTTAATTTATTTTAATTAAATCTGCATATTATATATATATATATATATGTATATATATAATATTATATATATATATGCGTTTAATATTATTTATATTTAATATAATTTAACTAAACGGAGTAACTAAACTGAAATCAAGGTGACTATTTCAGTCCAAAACCCATACAGATGTAGAGCACCCCTTTTAAGGAGGCCGGGTACCGCGTATTCTCATGCGGCAGGCAACGACATTTAGAGATCAATCCCAGGTCTCCACTGACGGAGGCAGGTGCAAGAGGAACGATGAGATGTGAGGTCATTAGGGTTAGAGAAGTCACGAAGAGACCCTCTCAAGTCCTTGAGGGACTCCGCAGGAAGTACTCCGCATATTTCGGATTGCGTCCAAATGGCCCCTAAAGCTGAGATCACAAAGTAAAATGAATGGCCGTCCATTACACCAGGGGCCCCACAAACGACGGTCGAACGCGCTGAATTTTCGAGGGTTGACCCTCAGAGACGCCTCCAGTGTTCCAAGCGCCCACCTCAAAGGGGCTATCCTTGGTGAAGGAAATTGCGGAGTACCTTCGAGACAAGCCATCTTTCGGGTTCAAAAGGACCCATAGTGTTAATACCTAGAACGGCCTTCACTTTGAGGCCCGGATCTTGGACTCACCATGCACGGAACGGGCCTGATAGGGCCCATTAGATAAGGGGCCTTTTAGCAAAATGAGACTCAATAAGGTCCAAGGCCCCTAGGGGTCTACTTCATCCTGGAAAGCTGGGGTCCATCTCAGGACCACCGCTGATATGGCGGATGAAATGGACGCGTGATTGGGTGATCGTTCCCTTGAGGCCCGAGAGGAGCCTCAGGGAAGTCCTCGCTGACCCCAGAGAAGCCTCCCAGGAAATGACGCCCTTTTCAGGTTGTACCTCAAGTGTTTTTTTCGAGTGTTCTTGTGCTCTCATTCTGAAGTCACGCAAAAGATAGTCCTGCGATACTTGGGGGGCCCCAAATGCGGAGCATCCAGGGCCCTTACTTAAAGTGGCTAGGTATACTGTCTTTTCGCAGAGGTGGCATTCGAGCTAGTGCTTCTGAAAATGGCCCATCTTATAGAGAGCTTTCCTGGTTTGATTGGGCGGGGGGGGGGGAAGGCAATAAGGCTGAGGGCTTGCCATTGTGTCAGGATCTCTTTGGTACGAAATATATCCTAAGATCAAGGCCTAAAGCAAGCTTTCTTGTGGAGTGGGAAATCTTGGGTCTCATGGACCGGGATGACCCCTATGCAGGGCGCTGGAGTAGAAAGATCCTCCTGAGGCAACCTATCTCTTAAACGGGTCCACCTCCAAAGAGGCCCATCCTGGGATCCAAGGTGGGCCTTTCCCATGCCCTAAGATACAAAATGGCTCTTTCCAGGCCCACGGGAGCCAAGGCTGATAAAAGGCTGACGGAGGCCGATGAAAAGAGAGTGATAGGGTGACCGCCGCATTCAGATCTCAGGAGGCACCCAAGCCCCCCCCCCCCGCCGTGCCCGAAGGGTCTTTTTCGATGGAAAAACGTCTCTGGCAGACAACATGGCCAAAGGTGAGGGGGGCAATAGGACTCAAATTGGGTAAAATTTGATCCTCCTTGAGACGCAGCACGGTAAAAAGACAACTAATGTCAGAAGACGTACGGAAAACATTGGAATCCATTTTATTCCATGATGTTAACCAGGAACATGTCGGGTCAGATAATTTTCAAGCGTATTTTGGAGCGAGCCGATTTTATAGTAACACGAAATCGCACGGCTTTGTGAGAAAGTCATTTACTTCTGGGTATCCAACGGTACATCTATTACAGCATCTGTAAACCTCACTTTGATCATTAAAAACCAATGATATCGAGTAGCAAAGCAACACACAAAACGGCAAAACAAGTGTCCGCACGGCTTACGGCATCCACATAAAAAGACAGGGGGCGTCATCTTGTGAAGAGCGTGTTATTTTAAAGATCAACGTGGAATTAACAGGAACTTGAGCCACTGCCATCATTTCAAGCTTTGCAGCGAAGGCTTAAAGGGAGTGCTCCGCAATTATATGGGGTTTTGAACTAAAATATCTATTTTGAAGACCTTTTAGGGCAGCTCACCACCCATCGGACCTAAACTCTTTCAAATCCTGTCGTTCCATAAGCCAAGCTGTGATCAAGGCCGAGAAAAATATAATGATCAGGTCATGCATGTCTGGCGTTCGTGAGCACGATTGCCACATCTAACGGCCGTCAATTGGCCCTCAATCAATTTTGTGCAAGGTATGGTGACGCAATGCAAATATGACACATCGAGGAGCATATTTACTAAACAGAGAGGTGGTGTTGTCGAGAACAGTCTTTTCTAATTAAAATAAGCCAATGGTTATAAGTGAGCTTGTTCCATCATTTCCGATACTTGCTTCAATAGCTTCAAATATATCTCTACCTTTCCACAATGCTCGACAAGGTCCGTCCTTCCTCCTGACGTCACCTGACCTATGGCGCGGTCGCTACCACTGGCCGCCATCCCAGCCAGGAACAAACAGTACGCGTTTAAAGCGAAGAAGGCCCCAAACCAACCGATCTTTCGGAGCCGAGTTCCGTAAAGCCAAGCCCCACCCAACGAGCAGCCAGTGACGTCACTGGTACGTGCGTCATATGCGGTTAGGAAGAAGATCTGGAAGTCCAAATGTAGGCAAAAGAAGAATCTGATTCAATCCATTAAGACATACGCGCGCAGCAGTGGCGCACATGAATATTATTTGATTACACAGCTGATGTCATGTTGTCAAAGACACTATCACCAGTCCCGCCGTCCACATCTGGTCAAGAGCTACCCACTTGCTCGACATGCAAGATCGTCAACAGCGCATCGACCACTGCTATGCGTTGCCATGCAAACAATGGCGATTTTCGGCCAAGTAAGGCACGGGCTTTCGTGCAGTGACGTCATAGGTAATCGAGGTGTGTATACCATAGGTCGATTGATACACATGCCTGGTTTGCCTACCTTCTGCTATTGTTTCCATAAAGGCATTTTGCCGAAATACCGATCCGTCTTTATCTCCATTTTCCTGGTTTTCTACGAGGAAAAAGGGTATTACTACAGTATTATCTTTAAGAACAATGTTCCTCGCAAATCCGCTGAACGACTTACGCAAAATCGTTCTGGATATTTGATGGAGCACGGAGCAAGAATAGTCTTCTGGTGTAGAAGTGCGTAGCTACTCAATGCCATGTGTACCTAGATTCGAATTCAGATAGTCAGGAGATATTACCTCTACGCTCAAATTGTACTTTTTCCGGTATGAAACTGACCGCAGGATCATCCCATTCGCCCAGTTGCAAAACGGAAACTTGACATAATTATAACAGCGTGAAGAGAAAATCGCTAGCCAAAAGAAGGGTAAAGGAAGTGCCAGGAGCAAAACCAGCAACGCCTTACAAATTGGCTTTGGTTTTTACAGCAGACCTCATCGCATAAAGGGCATTTATTTTTTCGGTAATAAAACCAAAACTTGCCGTTCAGTCTAAAAAAGTGAAACTCGGACCTTTCCGGTAGGATCAAAGCCACCATCTGCAACGCAGCGAGGAACGTGGAAGCTTTCCCAGGACGGAGGACTGAGCTGAGGCCGGAGCCCGGCCGGCGCACGCGGCGCCTCCCACGAGCTCTGTTCAGGACGGAGTACTGAGCTGAAGCCGGAGCCCGGCCGGCGCCCACGGTGCCTCCCACGGGCTCGGTCCAGGACGGAGTACTGAGCTGAAGCCGGAGCCCGGCCGACGCCCGCGGCGCCTCTCACGGGCTCTGTTCAGGACGGAGGACTGAGCTGAAGCCGGAGCCCGGCCGACGCCCGCGGCGCCTCCCACGGGCTCGGTCCAGGACGGAGTACTGAGCTGAAGCCGGAGCCCGGCCGGCGCCCGCGGTGCCTCCCACGGGCTCGGTTCAGGACGGAGTACTGAGCTGAAGCCGGAGCCCGGCCGGCGCCCGCGGTGCCTCCCACGGGCTCCGTCCAGCCGCTTGCGCTGAACCCATCCAATACTGTGATGTCCGTGCCTTTTGTGGCGTCATTTGCTCACTTTCGTGGCCTGCAGCAGCGGTTTGGCAATGTTCGCTCACGAGGCAGCAGCTATGCGAAACGCTGCGGGTTTCCCGATTTTCGCAGGCGCGTGTTCACACGCGGCCTCGCACCAAATGACCAGGGCCGTACTAGAGCTCTTGGGACGGCAACGAAATGTCACACGCTTAATAGACCGGCCGCTGCATTACAAGATGACTGTGTCACGCTGTGTGTCGTTCTCTTGGGCATGAACTACTGGCTAGTTCTCGTGTTTTAAGGCCGATAGGCACACACCAACCCACTTGCTAAGAATGGTGCCGACCACGCGTTCCAGATTTCAGAGAAGCCGAACAGGCATCCTGATCCATTAACGTCCACGCACGATTTCTGTTAACACGACCAAAACCGATGCCGAAAATACCAGCTCAAAGAATATCTTTATTCACGGGTGTCAAATACGACAGCAAAACGACCACCCATTTCGAGCATGCCGCTACTCTGGACCGTCTTGAGATGACTGCGGTGCCCGCCATTATACGTGCGTTTCACCACGCTAAAAAGCGGTTTTTCTGATGGCCATGTTCACTCAGATCTGGCGAGCCTTCACAGACTCCTATGCTGCGGCGCGATGTGGGCCCGAGATCCAAGCCATCACATCAGCAGCGGCGCCGCCGGGTAGACAGACGAGCGGCGGCAGGCGCTGGGTGCGATGGGCGGCTGGTCGTCCCTTCGAGCAGGTCTGCGCCGGACTCTCTCAGGCGGACCGAACCGGCGATCGCCGCGCCAGGCGAGTTGTAACGACCGGCGATCTCAGCCCGGGCGATCGCATCTCCGATGATCACACCCCGGCGATCACATCACCGACGATCACATCCACTGGAGATCATATCCCCGACGATCACATCCCGGGAGATCACATCCCCGACGATCACATCCTCGACGAGCACGACCCGGGAGATCACATCCCGGCGATCGCATCACCGCCGATCATATCCCGACGATCACATCCCGGGAGATCACATCCCGGCGATCACATCCCAGGAGATCACATCCCTGACGATCACATCCCATGGAGGTCACATCCCGGGAGATCACATCCCCGGCGATCAAATTCCTTGGAGATCACATCCCGGCGATCACACGTCTGACACCAGCCAAATGCTGCGGATTTATCGGTAGTCTGTACTGAGAGCTAGAAGCAAGCAGCATCCGAAATGATAATGGTAAAACGTGAGGCATGCCAATATGTCCATGGCAAAGCCGACTTATGCTGATATGTTCGCCAAAAAGCCAAAAGTGTTGTCGTTCGCCGAATGTTTCCACACACTCTTTCCTGCCTACCCTTGTGTTATGCTAACGGTTGATCTAATAATCAGCCAAGATCACACCTGCTAGCCCATAATTCAACTAAACACCGGTGACATTAAGCCATAGAGGGCGCCGGCGGCGGTCGATAGCGGCTATTGCCGACACGTCGGCGCCGCTGTCCAGCGCCGGCCCACCGCAGCGCGACCGGTGCGAAAGTGCGGCACGCACGACATACGGCGCGTGGGGACAGCGCGGCACCATCGCGGCGCGGCGCGGCGCCGTCTCCCGCGGCGCTGCTTGCGCCACTGCCTTGGTGCAACAGGCCCCGGCTGGCGGAGGCCGTGCGCCACACGGATCGCCGGCGAGCGTGACGCAGCTCGCCGTATTACGGCGCGCCCGGCCGGCCGGCGGAGGAAGCGCGGCTTCCGGGCCGGTCAGCGCTTCCCGCCTGGCGATGGCACCTGGCCGGCGGGCCGGCGGTGGCCACTCCGGACGTGCCGCAGGCTCGCTTAAGTAGGCTACCCGCCAACGGCCACGCTCCCGCCTGCAGCGGCCGGAGCGCGGCAGGCAGAGGCCAGCAGTGGCCAGAGCACGGCAGGCAGAGGCCAGCAGCGGCCGAAGAGCGGCAGGTAACGGTCAGCAGCGGCCGGAGCGCGGCAGGTACAGGCCAGCAGCGGCCGGGGCGCGGCAGGCAGAGGCCAGCAGCAGCCAGAGATACTTGCCTGGCCTGAGCAGGACTCGGCTGAGGAATGCCCCGCCGGGGTCCGGTTGGCGGTGCTAATCATGTTGACTTATCGGACACTGAACAGACAGAGAAGATCTGAAGAGGGTGTTTTGTTCTGGCGAGCAGACTGAAAGGATACTCTAAGCTGTCACGAATTGTGTTTGGAGGCGGCTGGGGGCGGTCAGCTCGGTCAGCAGGCAGCCTGCTGGAGGAGAGCGCCACCAGGTCAGCCGTGACGCCAGAAGGCCGCACGTGCTTTGCCCGTCAATCTTCAGCGCCCGCCCGCATTGGCGTGACAGCTATCTGTCAGCTGTCTGTCAGCTATCTGTCAGCTGTCTGTCAGCTTTGCAAGCTGCAGCCGGTCACAGTCTGCACACGCTGTATGAAGGCCGTACTAGCACACGTTCTGTGTTGCGTCCATAGCTCGTACTTCAACAGTTCATGGGTGAACATGGACATCCATGCGAAGAGCCGACACTAAACGCACGCAGTCAATGGAGTACCTGGCTACAAACATCAGCAGCTGCTCACACCTCCACGGTCTGTGGGAGAGGTCGGCCACACACCCCAGCAGTTCATGGTCTGCCAATATTGCTATGTGCGCAGCAATGAATTTAAACGGCGTAATTCTGGCAGGAAACATATGCAAACGACTGCAGCTTTACGCACATGTTAACAGACCATGACCTAATTCTAACTGCACTCTTGGCAGGTTCCCACAAGTTTGCAGGCAGTGGGAATATGTCGTCACGATGTCAGGATGAAGGGATCACCCGCACGTAAACAAGCTGAATAGTATTTATGGAGGTGGGTGACCGCACATTCACACGCGGACAGTCCGTGCCGTAACACCGTTCAGAAGTGAGCGGCTGTTAACGTCAGTATTCCACCTCTGCCCTTTCGTTAGTCTTGATCGGAGGGTTTACGAGCCGCGCGGTGCTGCGGTACGAAGCAACGAGTTCCGATTTCTCTGAAAGCGAGTCTCGAGGTCAGCAATGGCACGAGAATATCGAAAATAACTTTTATTTTTCACAATTATGACCATCAAGGTCAAAAGCTGGGTCAAAAGCGCAGGGAACTCCACATCACCAAAAGTTACTGGCTGATTCTAAATTTGCAAACACCAAAATGTTAGCAAGCGCAAGAGCTTGAATTCGTCAAAAAGTCCTGGCCTTTCAAGGTTGCCCTTCAAGGCCAAACGCAGGCTCAAGAACGGGGAACTCCATATTACCGAAAATTTACCGGCAGACTTTTACTTGCCAGCACTAGGATGTTCATCACAGAAAGAACTAGTGTCCCTCAAAAAGTTCTGACCCCTCAATGTTATCCTTGAAGGTCAAACTCAGGCTCAAAAGACAAGGAACTCCACATCACCAATAAATTATCGGCCGATTTTAAATTCCCAAGCATCAGAATATTCACAGGAACCAGAACCGGCGTCCATCAAAAAGTCCTAACCAACACAGGTCGCCCTTCAGTGGCAAACTCATGCTTAAAGGACGGGAACTTCATGTCACAAAAATTCCGGCCGATTTAAGAGTCATCAGGACATTTACTGGCGCTTGAACTAGCGTCAGCCAAAAACTGCTGGCCTCTCAAATTCACTCTTCAAGGTCAAATGTGGCCTCGAAGGACGGGAACTTCACATCACAAAAAATACCAGCCGATTTCCAGCTTGCAAAAATCAAAATATTCACAAGCGCAAAAACTAACGTCTGTCAAAAAGACCTGACTTCTCAAGGTCGTCCTTCAAGGTCAAATTCAGGCTCAAAAGACGGGAAACCCCAGACGATCAGAAAAATACCAGCAGATTTTCAACCTGCAAGCACCAGAATATTCGCCATAGAAAGTAACAGCGTCCGTCATAAAGTCTTGACCTTTGGCAGTTAAACTTCGAGACCAAACTACTGCTCAAATTGCGGTGGACTTTTAGTCATTTCTTATTCGATTGACTCAGCGACGAGCTCTGATGTTTCTGAAAACATGCCTTAGGGTCAACTATGGCACGAGAACATTGAAATGGCCTTAATTTTGCAGTAACATGTGACCATCAGAGTCAGAATCTAGGTCAAAGGATAGGGAGCGTCACGCCATCAAAAGATTATCAGCCGATTTTTAAGTTACAAACATCAAAATATCCAAAAGCGCAAGAGCTACCGTTCATCAAAGTCTTGACCTATTAAGGTCAATCTTCAAGGTCCAATGCGGGCTCAAAGGTCAGGGAACTACATATGACCAAAAAAGTACCGGCCGATGTTGCTTCCCAGTACCACTCGTCAGCATCAGAATATTCACCACATAAAAACTAGCGCCCGTCAGAAAACCACACCTCTCAAGGCCATCTTTCAGCGTCAAACTCGGTATCAAAGGACGTGGAAATCGATATCACCAAGAGTACCGGCGGATTTCAAGCATGTCAGCATCAACTTATTCACAAGCGCGGGGACCAGCGGACGCCAAAAAGTCCTGACCTTTGAAGCTTATCCTTCAAGGCCAAATTCTGTTCATCGTTCAAAACTCAAAGAACGGAAAAATCCATGTCACCAAAAAAATACCAGCCAGTTTAAAACTTCCAAACGTCAAGATATTCACAAGCGCAAGAGCTAGCGTGCGTAAAAAACCCTTACCTCTCCTTGTCACTGTTCAAGGTGAAACACAGGGTCAGAGGACGGGATCACCATATCACCAGAAGATAACCGGCCGATTTTGAAATTGCAAGCACCAGAATACTCACTACAGAAAGAACTAGCATCCGGGGAAAGGGTCCTCACTTCTCAATGTCATCACTAGTCAGGCTCAAATGACGAGGCACTCCATATCACTAAAAACTAACCGGTTGATTTTAAGCCTACCAGCACCAGAACATAAAAAAGAGCTGGCGCTTTTAAAATGTCCTGACCTCTCAAGGTCAACCTTCAAGGTCAAACTCAGGCTCAATGGAAAGGGAACTCTATACCACCAAAAGGTACCGGCCGATTTGAAATTTGCAACCATCCTAACACTCGCAAGCGCAAGAACTAGCGTTTGTCAAAAAGCTCTGACCTCTCAAGATCACCTTTCAAGGCTAAAAGCGTGCTTAGAGGACGGAGAGCTCCATACCATCAAAAAATACTAGCCGATTTTAAGCGTTCCAACACAAGAATATTGACCACAGAAAGAAATCGCGTTCTTTTAAAGCCCTGACCTCTCAAGATCATCTTTCAAGGTGAAACTCAGACTAATAGGACGGAGTGTTCCAGATCACCATAAAGTTACCGACCAATTTTAAATTCCCCCGTTTCGGAGTATCCGTCATTTGAGCCCGCGTTTGACCTTGATGGGCGACCTTCAGAGGTCAGTACATTTTGACAGACGCTGGTTCTTACGCCCTTCAATATTTTGGTATTTGTAAACTTAAAATCGATCGATTTTTTGGGTGATAGTGAGTTTTCTGTCCTTTGAATCAGCTTTTGACGTTGAAGGTGGCACGGCATTGCAAAATAAATGTCATTTGCGATGTTCTCGTGCCATAATTGACCTTCAGGATTGTTTTTAGAGAGATAAGAGCTCATCACTGAATAATTCGCCGAATAAATCGCCAACATCATCGACATGCAGTATGCCCACGACCGCCCTGGGCCTGGGTTATCCCCGTTGGCCTGTTGCCAGCTGACTTTTCAATGCCAGTGCCACTAAGGAATGCATCAGCTCTGTGGCTAGTGCCCAGTGCTACTGAATTACGAGCCCAACATATTCTCTTTGAACCAACAAAGTGGTTCTTTGCCACCTTCGTTCATAGCGTTACATGACACAGAACAGCGGGAGGTAGAATTATTTTAAGTGTTTGAGATATGTTGAGGGTCAAAATGCGTGATTGGAAGTGGAGCCGTATTGCATCAATTCGCAAGCTTCATTAGTCAGGGACGCATGCATGGTTTAACAATAGAGGAAAGGGGGGAGGGGGTCGTAGCAATGTTCCACTTCGTCACCGAAAAAAAGCATTCAATTGTTCTTATTTGCGCGTTATTTAACTTGATTCCCCGGAAGTTTTTTTCCATAACGGCTTTCTAACGGCGAGGCCGCGCTCAATCTTGCATAACTGTAGACAATTGAAAATCAGATCTTTTGGCATCAAAATTTGGATATGTTTTGTAAGTTCCCTGACATATGGCAGGTCAAAGTCAGGTCATAGATCCCTCGAAGGAAATTTCAAGGGAACCGTTCAGTCTGATGCAACGACGGAGTGTTAGACGAATCTATACATCTCTGAGATAGTTTCTTTAGCAGCACAATAGTTGAATTAACAAATTAAATTACCTATAGTCAGGGTCGAAAATCAGACCAACGTTAAAACTACCCTGATTTTTTTTTACTCAGGAGCTTGCTGTAAGGAGAGCTTCCGATGCCCACTTTGAATCTATCCTCAACACAAATCGCATCTCCCATGGACTTCTGCAAGGTCAGAATAGGTCACTGACCTAAACTGAGCCAGGTCGACATTTTGTTTTGAACATATCACCTTGCGTAATCTTTGACACTTATTCATATGCAACGATCAAAACAGTCTATTATGATTTTGCTTACCATGACTTTATAAAGGCCAAGTAAGATAGCTGATTTTAAATGAACATCATTAACCTTTTATTTAGAACATGTATCTAGGTTCACGGTGGTTACATGATAAGGTCTGGCGACACTTTGGACACCAATTTGGAGCTTGACCTTGTTTGACTTTGTTTGACCCGAACGTCACAACCTTGGAACCTCAAATTTGGCCGCCAGCGAGTTCACATACAGGCCAACACATTGGTGAATTTGGTGCCTCTATCTCTCCTAGTGTTTGAGATCTGAGGAGGGGAGGTCACATTGACCCCCTCCCCTCACCCCAGCGAAGGGTACTCAACCAGCCACCCGGGAGAGCACTGAAAATATTCCAGTTGAAAATTCTAAACCAGCTGGAATGACTAAAAAAAACATTTGAATAAACAAGTCTGAAGATCTCCATGTTTGTACAAAAAAGTGCTAGTTGCATCCGTGCTGCGATCTATTATTCCTCGCTGGCTGGTGCTAACTAGGCTGTTAAAAGATAGAAGCTCGACTTTTTATGATAGCATCTGGCAAGTCCTCCTGGAATGGTGAAAGATCACAGTGAAACATGCAAGCGAAAAGCGGAGGGCAGGAGTGACATCGCTTTTTTCACCATATCTCTTCGAAAATTTCAGGGCATCTAAACGAAACAGAATCGTCAGGCGGCGTGACTGTTGTCAGCGTGGACGTTCGGGACCGAAGACATTCGCACGCATTTCCCCCTGGTATCGGCCTTTGCATTCATCATAGCAGTGTGAACTACTTGCGACATGTCTTTGTCATTGAGACTGAAGCAATGCTGACAGTATCTCTGCATTCGTGTGCTCACGCAACCGACCCAGTGCACGGGGTCGCCTGACGCGAACACCACTACTACCGGGGACGGATCCAGGATTTCGTCAAGGAGGGGGGCACACAACATTGTGGGGGAACCGTCGGGTTTACACCTCCCTTAAAAAATTATGTAAATCCGGCCATCAAGTCTAAAACCATTTTCATACGGAAACACGTCTTACTGTGCGCATCTATAGAAAGTTAGATGTGCTACGTATGCACGTATACGGAGCTCATTCATTTTCTCCAGACATGATGAATGTCGTCATTTTGAAGCTAAGAGTTTTGGAGAAAAAAGCTTGGAAAATAATCCAAAGTTGGCTGCTAAATGTTATTTAAAGTAAGTACGAGCCCGATTCCTAGCATATTTACAGGTAAGAGACTAGTTGGGGTCAACTGATGGATGACTTATTCAGAGTTTTTGCTTTGTTTCTTATAAACGAGTCCAAAATACCCCAGCATTAACATGCATTTAATTAAATGGATAACACTGAGATGCACAAGTCTAATAGGTGTCACAACTTCAATAACAAACCCAAATACCGCACACGGCTACCTTGTGCGCGTGAGTTGGCTTGTACATCTGGCGACATCTCGTGGGCTTTAACGTAAATGGTGTCTGTGGTGACTGGCCGGCCAGGTGACAGCACCAACGGGAGGCGTGCTAGGAGGCCAAGCTGTGCGTGCACTGGCGCGGAAGGGATTGAGCTGTTGACGGCGAGGGTCTGGGCTGGGCGCAGTACCTCTAGACAGATACTAAGTTGAAACGTACGAGTACAGTGACTGCTTGCATTCATTGTTGTTACTCGGCCATCGCGGAACGGAGCGATAAAGGCTAAACGTTTTCGACGCCGGCGGCACGTAAAATTATGTGCGAGAATTATGCGCAAAAATTCATCGGCGCATATCCGACTGCTGCCCTAAGGCTAACACACAAAAGCCAACAGCGACGAAACCTGAGCGATCATGGGTGCCGCCGCAGGCCGACAAAGAGACTTACGTCAACAAGCATAGGGTCCTCAAAGCAAGCGAGAAGAACCCAAGACCAAAGTGATAGGCTTCTGGACGATCGGAAGTGTCCCGGCAGGGTGACATATAGGACCCCGGCCAGAGCATAGGGGCCTTTGGGCAAAGGGACCATTGTGCGTGTGCGCGCACAAGACCAGCGTGCGTGAATGAATGCCACTGTGCGATCAAGCGTGTCCGGGCAGGTTGTCGGAGAGGGCCGTGATGGGAGCGAACAATCTTCCGAAAACGAGATCAAAGGGGAAGAGCCCTGGATCAATGTAAAGGGGCCCGTGAGCGCCGAGTGACTCAGCGTCTTACCTTACATTAGTCCCAGCAGTAGCACAAGGCCACGCGAGCAAGTGGAAAAAACAGAGACCAAAATGAAGGCCCCAAGAGTAACTAAATGTGTCAGAGCACATGGGGCCCAACAAAGGCGAGTAGAGCCTTTTGGACAAACGGGAAGAATACGTGGAGGGGCCCTGATTCAAGAGTGCCAAGGCATGTTAGCGGATAGTGCCTTAACAGCAGCCTGAAGCCCTATGAAAAAATGCAAAAAGATCAAGGGCAACGTGGGAGGCTCTTAAGCGATCGAATATACCCGACAAGTAGACATATAGGGCTCCGGCAACAGCGTGACGTCTCTGGACAGCGTGATGAATTTGACATGGGCTTCACTTTTGCTTCTGACTGTTGTTGGTCGCCTGGAGGCCCAAAGACGTCCAGTTTGATTGTGTTTTATGTTTAAAAACTGCGTCCGCTCATCCGGTCACAAACCGCTTCAGGGCCTATGGGTCCCTTTGGGGCACAAAAGGGGAGTACGATTTCATGTCCCCCCTCTGGATCCGCCATTGACCCCAGCAGTTTGACAGATGGGGCTCCGACAAGAACATAGGGTCATCCATTCAACTAAGAAGCACCCAAGAGACCATGTGGAGGGCCCAAGAATGATCGAGTGTGCCCGAACAGGTTAACAAATGGGGGGGGGGGGGGGGTGACAGGAGTGTGGGACCCTCCATTCAAATAAGACGGACCCAAACCCAGGTGTAGAGGGACACCGAGAAATCGAGTGTACTGTGTTGGCTATCAGATGGCCCTGACAGGGGGGGAGGGGGGAGGGGGGGGGGGCTAGAGCCCTACATTCAAATACCAAGACCCAATGTGCACGGCCCCCCTCCCCGAAAATCCAGTGGGCCTGTGCAGGTGCAGGTTAACAAATAGGAGCCCCGACAAGTGCATAGGGCCCTCATTCAAACGCGAAGTTTCTAAGACCCCATTTGGAGGGCCTCGAACGACCGGATTAGCCTAAGCAGTTTAATAGATGCGTTCCAGACAACAGCGTAAGGCTCTAAGCTGTTGACAGAAAAGTGAAAGCACCCTAGACCAATGAAGAGGCTCATGAGCGTATCGCGAGTGCGCCGGTAGGTCAACAGTGACCAACGTGAAAGGCTCCTGAGCAACAGAGAACTACCCGGCATGCCAATATATGCCCTCCGGCCCTAGCGTATAGAGCGTTTCGGACGAATGGAAAGAATCTGTGGAAGGTCCATGATCGACAAGAAGTGCCCCTGCACGCTGGCTGGCAGGAAGGACTCCACCAAGAGCGCAGGGTCCCCCGAGCAAATGCAAAGAAATCAATTGGAACGTGAAAGGCTCCTTAACGATCAGCTTGACCCTGTAAGTGGACCTATAGGACCCCCGGAAACAGCATGGGCCTCTGGACAGCGTGGGTAGTCTGAAGACATCTCAAAACCATCCTCTCCATCAGAGAGGAATAATTATTGTCTAGCCTTGACCTTGAGCCTTTCACCTTCGCTTGCGACTGTTATTGGTCACCTGGAACCCCAAAGACGTCCAATGTTGTTGCGTTCTGTGTGAAAAAAACTGCGTCTGTTAGGCCGGCGATGGCCCCCTCGGAGGCTATGGATACCTTCGGGCCCAAGAGGGCATGACCCCGTGCCCCCCCCCCCCCTCCCTTTGGATCTGCCCCTGACCACTATTATATTGTAATCACACGAGTTAGGCTCGAGGCCTGAACGGGACACAAGGGATAAAGCCACCCTCAAAGTATGTCAAACTGACTTCTCTGGATTTGGCCCACCGCCTTCTCAAAACTGGGAGAGGGCAGGAGCTCCAAACTAAACCGGAAACTACACTCCTGAACCGACCGCAGTAACAGATCTTGATTCTGCGAGCAGCATTTCTTTTGCCTACCTAAACGCTTTTGTGACACTTTCCCAGCGACCGCTTCGAATATCCTTAATCTATGGATGAGCTCGATATCCGTCGTATGACATCCGGTCCAGTCTCTGTCGCACTGGTCCACATGCTACACCCCTTCACATGACGCCCGCCCCAGCCTTTGTCGCGGTGGTCCACTTGCTTTACCCCTTCGCGTGGCATCCGTGCCGGTCTGCGTCGCACTGCTCCACCTGCTACACCCCTTCGCACGGCATCTGGTCTAGTCCTGCAGCGCTGGTTTATGTTGCACCCCGATGGTTAACCCCGGCTCCGATTCGCGGCTGGCTGACGATGCGCTGTATCCGGCATCTGCACGACGCGATGCGGATGTCAGAGCGTCGGTCGGTGTCGCAGTTTGCGCGCCTTTGTAGTTTTTCTACAGGCAGGTACGTTATACGAGGGGCGACTCCCTGCTCTCTCCCCGACTCTTGGGCGTCCGCCAGCCACTCGGGCCGCTTTTACAAGGGCAACTTAAGATTGAAGGGCGATAGAACGGTCGCAGCTGCTATGCGGAGTTCTCAAACCAACCTGGCTGATTAACAACACCTTACATCTGTGGCGTGGGTTTTTCTACGCAGTATTCCTTCAAAAACGACATTCAGCGCCTGCTCGAATGTAGCATAACGCCCGCCCGTTGGGTACAGCCCAACTAGAGAGCAGCTCACCGTCCCCCAACCGACCTACGTCCACTCACGTCCTCACCAACAGACCGAACTGGACGACCTCCCTCCCCCCCCCCCCCCCCCCACCCAACTCCCGCCCGTCGCTTGAAGGAACTGACGTAAACGTGACGAAAACTTAGTAGGTGGGAGCATCAGAGCCGGCGACCATATGCCGGGTGTGTCATTATTGTCGACACATGGTCCCGTGAACACTTTGGGATGGGTAGAGCGGAATCCAGCTCACAATTTTCAGTGTGCTACTAGAAGTATACTAAATGAATCGCTACCTGGCCCAATTTTAGCTTTTAACGAGGATTTGGCAGCCGGAACCAGAGACCGTATCTAAGCTGCATTTAATCATTGACCTATGACTGGCGTAGGTCAATGCATTTAATAAACATTCTTTCCTACATAAGTTTCCAATCAACCACAGCTGACCGTCACAGCTGACAATCAACCTCAGTTCCAATCACAATCATCACATCGCGTCGCGTGGGGAAACCCTGGCCCTGTACGCGGTTAGTTTATCCATGTGGACGAAAAGCTCTTGACCAGGACAAGAAAATAAACGATAAAACTCTTGGTGCCGGATCCATCGGAACCAGGTGAAATCGAATTAACTTGCACACTTCCGAGAGCATATCACAAACGCTTGAACCTATTGGGCTAGTAGGAGGTTTATACTGTGGGCCTGTAGTGCTACCAACTAACTTTATTGGACCGCGAACATATGGTGCAGCGTATTTATTCCGGCACGTATGAAAATTCCAATACTATACGGATGCTCCCGGTTCTCCGTACGCACCCGCGCGATCGCCTTGCCCGGCAGGATTGCCGTGCGGAGGGAGCTGTGGGCGGGTTGAGGGTGTTTGCGTTGCCGTAGAGATTTAGGTAGCGGCATATCCCGTGGGGAGCGATATCGCATCGCCTATTAGGTAGGTAGGTGTCGGGAGTGTACCGAGGGAGGTCCATGTTGGATGTCAGATGTGTAGCGAGATGGGTCATGCGAGCGAAGTTATGCCGGGTTCTGCTTGATGTGATCGTTGTGGTCGTTTCCGAATCCAGATCGATTAGCGAGAGATTTTAGTATGTACCTGTACCCCTTATATGCTACCACCACCGCAAAGCTGCAGGTGGTGCTGTGGCGACTGGTGACCGCAGATGGCAGATATATTGACAACAGTATGACATTTAAGATTATGGTGGTTCTGGCTGTTGTGTGTGAAGTAAATGGAAAATAGTGAATTGTTTGTGAATTGGCATCTTAAATTGCTAGTGATTTGAGGATGAGTGATAACAGTAATGGAAAATCAGAATTAGTTATAAATATCCAAAATAGACAGCTTGCAACTTAATGGAATCTTGGCAAAAAATATTTATGTATTTATGTCTGTGTTTATATTTTATGTGAATCCACTTCTGCTATTTATGGTGTAGGTATACTTTCCTACCTAACGTTAGAAAAAATCATTGTACACCATTGTCGTGTTTAAGGCATGACATATTGTAAATAATCTCAAAACAGGTAGAATCATGCTCCTACCTTCAAATTTCAATAACTTCGATGGCGGGCCCCCGAGCGCCGCGCGCACCGCACCGCCTGGACTCCCCAGCGCCGTTTCCGCGTTGCCGTTGCGTAAATGCAATATTTCTGCGTACCAAGAACTGTACGAAATGTACCGGACCAAAGTAAACCATTCGTCATGTTTAAGGCAGGACAACCATAACCTAACTGCGAACCATAAAAATATTTACTAAACATAAACCATATTTACCATAACCATATTTACCATATAAACCATATTAACTGTGAACCATACTATAAACCATAACTATAACTATAAACTATACTATATAAACCATACTATAACTATAAACCGTATTTACTGTGAACCATAAAAATGTACCAGACAAGGTAGCAAGAATCCATGAAATTTGATCCTCGACGCCAACGGGACCATGGGTTGCAGGGGGATTGGGTGGGGAATGTAAAGCAAAATAAGAACATGGCAGCTAAATAAAAGCTCACTACATGGCACCTATATATGGCATGGAACATGGATGCCAATGAGATGCTGGGTTGAAGGGGATATAGGGTGGGGAGGTTAGGTTAGGTTAGGTTACGTTACGTTACGTTAGGTTAGGTTAGGTTAGGTTAGGTTAGGTTAGGTTAGGTTAGGTTAGGTTAGGTTAGGTTAGGTTAGGTTAGGTTAGGTCAGGTCAGGTTAGGTTAGGTTAGGTTAGGTCAGGTCAGGTCAGGTCAGGCTAGCTTAGCTTAGCTTAGCTTAGGTTCTGGTCTATTCTCAGTTAGGTTAGGTTAGGTTAGGTTAGGTTAGGTTAGGTTAGGTTAGGTTAGGTTAGGTTAGGTTAGGTTAGGTTAGGTTAGGTTAGGTTAGGTTAGGTTAGGTTAGGTTAGGTTAGGTTAGGATATGTTCTGGACTATTCTGGCCTGCGTGTTTCATAAATGTACCTAAACTCGATAAGAAAAGATTTTGGTTGCTTTATTATTGTTACCTTGGTCCCGTACATGTTTTATGGTTCTTGATAAGCAGAAATATTGTGCTTTCGCAACAACGTAGAAACGGCGCTTGGAAGTCGAGGCAGTGCGGTGCGGGGCGTGCGGTGCTCGGGATCTCGCTATCGTATTTATTAAAATTCGAGGGTAGGAGCATGATTCTATCTGTTTTGAAATTATTTACGATGTGTTCCGCCTTAAACACGACGAATGGTTTACCTTGGTCCCGTACATTTTGTAGAGTTCTTGGTAAGCAGAAATATTGTATTTACCCGCCTGGACTCCCCAGCGCCGTTTCTGCATTGCTGTTGCGTAAATGCAATATTATTTACGATATGTCCTGCCTTAAACACGACGAATGGTTTAGGTTTACCTTGGTCCCGTACATTTTGTAGTTCTTGGTAACCAGAAATATTGTATTTACGCAACAGCAACGCAGAAACGGCGCTGGGGAGTCCAGGCGGTGCGGTGCGCGCGACGCTCGGGAGCCCGCCATCGAAGTTATTAAATTCGAAGGTAGGAGCATGATTCTACCTGTTTTGAGATTATTTATGATATGTCCTGCCTTAAACACGACAAATGGTGTACAATGATTTTTTCTAGCGTTAGGTAGGAAAGTACACCCTGACCCTATTTATTTACATAAAGGCACGCTGCTGAAATATTCCTGCATCTATACTTTCATCATCCTGTTTTTTAATGTGAATGCACACAACAACTTACCTAAGATATGCTATGTTGATGTGTTGGACATGTGCCCCATCAGTCACCTGTCATGTCAACAAAATGTGCTGCTCTCAACTGCCAGTGTGCCATGCTGTTTCATCATGATCATGGGTAATCAGATAGCTCAACAAATAGGACATAACATGACACACATTATGCAATTCAAAATCTATGCAACAGACCATGGTAGATGATTATGTCATGTTAAGCATGACTAACTGTGGCAGGCATATTGTGTCCAAACAAAATGAGCATGCATGGTCATGCCATTTGATGACATGACATTCAGACACATATGGTTCACAACTGAAAATTGTGAGATGGTCAGCTGGCACGCTAGCAGCCAAGGTTGGGGTCAGCAAACTTAATCTACTGTTATGTGGTGATATGTGACAGAATAATTTTTTGTTTTTTTAAGTTTTTTAAATAAATTTATTCTGAACAGTTTGCATGGGTGACTTCAGGTTCAGGGTACCTGCCAAGGGTACCTGCTGTGTGTACTGTGAACCCACCACCCAGGTTGTGCCCCCCAGTTTAACCCATAGTTTTGCCTGGGCCCTTTTGCCAGACAAGAATGGGAAGGTTTTTATGTGACACACCAGGCTGTGGCATGGCCGCCCGTGCCTGGGTCAACCCTCGTTGGCTGCTTGCCAACTGACCTTTTCATGTCAGTTGGGTCAAACAATGCGCCCACTCTGGGACTCATACCCAGTGTTGTTAGATTATGAGACCGGCATCTTTCCTCTGGACCACAGAGGAGGCAAACTCACCACAAATCACAAAGAACTCACCACAAAACAAATCAGGCAAAAGAAGGATGGCTGGTTTACCAATCTCCTATTACAGGTGTCCATGGGATCTAATCTACGATTACATGGTTGTATGTGACAGAAGGATGGCTGGTTCGCTGATCTGTGACAGGCATCCATGGGTTGTCTGTTGTCAGGAGGCGTGGCGATCATGGCCCAGCCGGTGCCAGAGCACATCAGCTTCCCGGCGGAGGAGGAGAAGATCCTCGCGCTGTGGAAGGAAATCGACGCCTTCCAGACCTGCCTGCGCCAGTCCAAGGGGCGGCCGCGCTTCTCTTTTTACGACGGGCCGCCGTTCGCCACCGGCCTGCCGCACTATGGCCACATCCTGGCCGGCACCATCAAGGACATCGTGACGCGCCATGCCCACCAAAGTGGCTTTCATGTGGAGCGCCGCTTTGGCTGGGACTGTCACGGCCTGCCCGTGGTGAGTGTCACAACACCCAGGGCAGCAGTGTGCACCCTCGGAAACACCAGCCATGTCAAGGTTTGCGTGTGCCTGAAAATAGGAAAGTGTAAGCTCAGTAATTTCAAAAAGAGCAAAAAAGGTGGTCACATATGTGTGTAAATGTGTACTCACTGTGCGTACCTATTGATATGCTGTTCGCCAGGACATACCCCAGCTCGTGGGCTCAGACAGGACGATGATAGGAGCATCCAAACGCATTGGCGTGGTGCAGACACGTGTATAACGCGCTAACGTACGTGACCAAGGCTATGCAATGTGGTGGAGCGATTGCTCCCAAAAAGTGGCCCGAGTTTGTCCTGCGGAATTCCAAAATGTCGTAGCGGCCGAACATTCGCTCGGGAAAGGTGCGACGGCGCATCATGATTCCGCCGTTCAGCAGTGAAATCCAGGGAGAAGCATCCATACGTACCACATGCAAATATGACGTCACGCACTTGCGGTCATCCCCCTCCCGCCGGCTACGCGGCGATCACGCCGGGCGATAAAACCCTCGCTTGGTCATATTTGTAAGCGTAGCGTCCCAGACCGGTGGCGTCCGGTAGGCCTCTAACTGGACTTGAGGTGCGGGGCAAAGGCTGGCGTACTGCTTGTCATGAGAGAAAGTCAACCGTATCCGGCAGTAAGGTCTTAAACCATTTAAACAACTTAAGGATAAGCACACCTGAGTGTAACGTTATGTTGTCGGTGCTCTGCTTTGTTACGCACCGGTTATGCTCCAGTATGCCATCCCCCACCCCACAAAATGTATCGTTGTATATCGACGACCCCATACTTCACGTAACAGATGTTAAGCGGGGTCCAAGCAACCACTGTCAACCTAGTGATAGTGTTTCCACATTCGTTGCATTCACCGTATTCAGAAACGACAAATCGACGAAAGAATTGCCACAAGCGATGCCCGAAGTAGTGGGCGATGCGGCCCCGGATGTGCTTGTGCGTGATTCACGAGTCCATGAACAGTTTTCCTAATCGTTGAGATTGCGTGCGGCGCACGATGGAAGTCAAAGATACTAACCGATAGGCAGTTTTTCTAAACGGTGAGATTGCATGCGATGCACGATGGAAGTCAGACATTAGTCGATGGGCAGTTTTTCTAAACGGCTAGATTCCAAGCGATGCACAACGGAGGTCAAGGACACAAAAACATACGACACTCGGCAAAATTCCACTGCCATGTAGTGAGATTTTGTCACTGTCAAAAATTGTCGAAAAAGTGGTGTGCAAACGTAGCGGAGAGAGGGGGGGGGGGGGGGGTTGTCTCGACCCTTACAGCAAGGTGACACCTGCACCCTCATAAGCCCAGCTCGGCCGTGGGGCATGTGGAGCGTCACCAGCACCTGTGACCCTGGTGAGGTGGCGCCCTGGGGAGCCCGCCGCCTGTGACCCTGGTGAGGTGGCGCCCTGGGGACGTGTGACCCCGCCCGCCACCTGTGACCCTGGGGAGCCCACCGCCTGTGACCCTGGTGAGGTGGCGCCCTGGGGAGCCCGCCGCCTGTGACCCTGGTGAGGTGGCGCCCTGGGGACGTGTGACCCCGCCCGCCACCTGTGACCCTGGGGAGCCCACCGCCTGTGACCCTGGTGAGGTGGCGCTCTGGGGACGCATGACCGCGCCCGCCGCCTGTGACCCTGGGGAACCCGCCGCCTGTGACCCTGGGGAACCCGCCGCCTGTGACCCTGGCGAGGGAGCGCCCTGGGGAGCCTGCCGCCTGTGACCCTGGCGAGGGAGCGCCCTGGGGAGCCTGCCGCCTGTGACCCTGGCGAGGGAGCGCCCTGGGGAGCCCGCTGCCTGTGACCCCGATGAGGTAGCGTCCTGGGGACGGGTGACCGCGCCCGCCACCTGTGACCCCGGTGAGAGGGCGCCCTGGGGGCGCGTGGCCGTGTCCGCCGCCCGTGACCCTGGTGAAGTGACGCCGTCTGTGGACGCGTAACCGCGTCCGCCGCCTGACACGTGCCGTTGGTGACGCCATCGGCAGGAGTACGAGATCGACAAGACGCTGGGCATCCGCGGCCCGGACGACGTGGCCAAGATGGGCATCGACCGGTACAACGCCGAGTGTCGCAAGATCGTGATGCGCTACTCTCACGAGTGGGAGACGGGCGTCGGCAGGATGGGGCGCTGGATCGGTACGTGTCGTCCGATTACCTCGGGCCGCCTGCTTCCGTGAAGTTGTCCCAGGAGCCCCCGGCACACTCCCTGCCACTGGTTCTACACTGTCGGCTGTGCATTCATCCCATCACGAAGCGCATCATCTGCTCACTCGTAGGGACAGGCTGAGTTGCAACGCTGTTGTCAGACGCTGTCCGTCGCAGATAACAGTGTTCGAAGCTCAGTTGCGATGCCTTGCAACAGTCACAGTTAAAATTGCAGACGAAGTCGATGACGATGAGGTCATATAATATGATTCACATATGAGATGTTGTCTAGCTATGTTGGGTCGATATATTTGACTTCCAAAACTGCTTTCAGTCGACTTGACAAAGGAAAGTTATCTGCGCGAAGGCTGCTGGGCATTATGTGGATTCTTGCTAAATATAATTTGATATGCCAGTTCGGTATGTTGAGTCACATCACACCTGGCTGTTGCATGCGCCAGTTGGTCTCACTGTGGCTGTGGGCTGATTTACTGAAGTGGTTGCCCGGGTTAGTTTTTTATTGTTTCTGTCCCCGTTCATCGACCCAGGTAAATCCGTAGCTAGCATGTGAAGCTGTCAACAAGCAGTGCAATAGTTATTCTAATAAAGCTCAAGCATGGAAACAGGCGTAACTTAGTCCCGGAACCAAACTGCGCATCCCGCAAACGAGGCCGTGTGGTCCGTTTATGTGATGAGCATATTATTACACGGAATCCTGTGCGTTGTGGGCGACGCAACTGACGTGCCGCTTTCGGTTAAGTTGCGAAGGCTGGATGTCTAATAGTACTCCGGAATGATGCAATACTACCACGGTCTTTTCCCCAGACTTCCGTAACGACTACAAGACGCTGTACCCGTGGTTCATGGAGAGCATCTGGTGGGTGTTCAAGGAGCTGTACAGCAAGGGCCTGGTGTACCGCGGCTTCAAGGTGATGCCGTTCTCCACCGGCTGCAACACGCCGCTGTCCAACTTCGAGTCGGGCCAGAACTACAAGGACGTGGTCGACCCGGCAGGTGGGTCTGCATGGGCTCCCCGACGGGGGTGAGGGAGACGGGTGTGGCGCGGGGTGTCAGCTACCGTCTGTAAATCTGGTGATCGGGCCATCCGTCGGATGCCTTTGAAAACTGAATGTGTGCGGAGCAGTGTGGTGTATGGCAGCGGACGATACTACAAGGAGGGAGTGCCGTCTAGGGAAAACGGTGTCAAAATCGTTTTTGCGAGTAAACGCGTAGCACTGTTTCAAGTCTGTCGTGCAGGTCAAACAGTTGCTTTGTCCTTAGGCCATTTTCAACGTTTATGAGCCCCCTCTGCAGTAACTGAACTTCTGCGATCATTAGCTGTGTACTTGTTACCGTTATTGCCCCACCGCTTATGTGTAGGTGGTGATCAGCCTCGGCCGCCGCTCGGCGGGTGTTGTACGTTGCCGGCCTGGCAGTGACTGTGTGGACTGTGTGTTCTAATACTGGCAGTGACTATGTGTTCCTTGCCTGGCAGTGACTGTGTATGTTTCCGGTCTGGCAGTGTCCATGTGTGTTCTCTGTCTGGCAATGACTGTGTGTGTTCCCTGTCTGGGGCAGTGACAGTGTGTGTGTGTTCCCTGCCTGGCGGTGATCATGTGTGCTCCCTGCCGAGCAGTGACTGTGTTCCCTGACTGGCAGTGACTGTGTGTGTTCCCTGACTGGCAGCGACTGTATGTGTTCCCTCACTGGCAGTGACTGTATATGTTCCCTGACTGACAGTGACTGTGTGTTCTCCCTGCCTGGCAGTGATCGTGAGCTTCCCACTGGACGACGAGCCGGACGTCAGCATGGTGGCCTGGACCACCACGCCCTGGACGCTGCCCAGCAACCTGGCCCTCTGTGTCAACCCCAACATGACCTACGTCCAGGTCCAAGGTGAGCTGGAAACACGGACATGGCCTACGCTCTGACTAAAGCTACCACTTTTGAGACACCGCTGAGTATCTTGTTATGTGATCAAGGCCTCTGACTCTGAGGGTCATTAGTGCGTGATAGGATATTTGTCAGCCAGGTAAAGTAACAAATAGCAAACGAGGTCTCCATACAAGCTGGCGATTTCGTGGAGTGAAGTAATGCAAACGTTATAAGCCTCCTCATCTCGGCCTGCCGTAGGATGTGATCGCCCCAAATCAAACAGCTTATTCTTTACGCGTCATTTCCCTCGGTAGAGAATCACCGTTGTTCAGAACATGTTGTCCAATATGTCCAGGACATGTATGTGCAATATATATTTTGGGATCGTCTGCATGTGACGGAAGTTTTGTGTGGGTGATCACCATGGTTGAGGTGTATGATATGGTGCACTTTTGTGTAGGGGTTTTCCAATACTTCACGAGTCGTTGCTTTTCCAGAGAAAGAGTCTGGAAAGAAGTACATAATGATGGAAGCACGACTGATGTCGCTATTCAAGTCGGAGGAGGAGTATACTGTGCTGAAGAAGATGAAGGGTGCAGAGCTAAAGGGCAGGGCCTACAAGCCACTGTTTCCGTACTTTGCCAAGGTTGGTTGGTGGCCGCACTGCTGATGTCACGTATTTAGTGTGCGAATGTGATACGAATAGTCACGGAAAACTCAGCATTGGGAAGAAGTGATGTCGCTGAGTATGGATATTTATATTGTTGTTACCCTATTGAGTTTTATGTATCATAAAACCTGCTCAAGACTTACCTTTCGAAATACTGGTCGCATCCGTCGTATCCGGATATCACAAACGTTGTGCCTAAATCCCGCTTGCTCGTTTCCCCTTCGCGGCAAATGGCCAACATACTAGTGACGCCATACCGCCTTGTCTTTTTTGTTACAATCGCCGAGGTTTCGGCTCAGTCTCAATGATCAATCTAAGCAATCAATCTCAATGAATTTTATTTTTTTAACGTTCGGCAAAAATGGTGGGAAAGTTAGCCCGGCAAAACGTTCGGCTGAAATGGAACGATAAATAACAGTTGTTTGATAATGTTATAGTCCTTCGAATGAACTTGGATGCAGGCTGTCGCTAGGTGTGGCCCAAGCTCTGCTATTGACACCGGCCGCTGCCAGAACTGGCCCGGCTTTGGTCCGGCCAGTCAGTTCACCTGGCCCATATGCGGCGAGTGGGAGGCAACATTGTTCTACGGTTTTCGGAGAAAACTTTGCCGTATGAATGTAGCAGAGCCTTTTCAGTCACCGCACCGTTCTGTTGGTATTATGGTTTTGCAATTCAAAGTAATCAAGCCAAAAGTGAACCGAGAATTCCAATAGCCTGACCAGATATTGAGTTTGATGTCGACGGCATTGGTATGATGTCGCGAAAGCAGCACATGCTCACTCCACGACTCACTGCGTTGCATGTACTAACAGCGTTCCTGTGCTGAGAATTATCGAAGCATCACTTGTGATTACGCATTTGTCCATGTTGTTGCAGATGAAGTCGTCGGGCGCCTTCCGCGTGCTAACGGACGGCTACGTGACGGAGGAGTCTGGCACGGGTGTGGTGCACCAGGCTCCCTTCTTCGGCGAGGACGACTACCGCGTCTGCCTGGCGGCCGGCGTCATCACCAAGGGCATGGACATGGTCTGCCCGGTGGACGCAAGCGGCAAGTTCACCGACCAGGTCTCCCACTTCAAGGGCCAGTACGTCAAGGTGCGTGAGGCGCAGGCTCGTGGCGCAGACAGCGCTGCGTGTGTGTGTGTGTGTGTGTGTATGTACCCCGGCCCGTGTGGTCACGGCGGGCCGTGAGTCCTGGGCACAGGGGGCTCTCTTAACGCGACGACTCCTAAAAGTCAAGTGGGAAGACAGGACAAACCCCGGACTGAGGCTGCCGCACGATTGTAAAAGGGAAGGCGTGCGCTGCGTGTACCGCCGATCCCCGCCGTCATCTCAGCGCAGCTGACTGATGCCCTTGTTATTGGCGCCGAGTGGCCAGCGATCGTCAGCTGAGTGGCGCGGTTGCCACTCGCCCTGCTAGGGGAGCCGATAGCGGCCGTTCCCACGTGGTGTACCGCCGGGGGATTTGCGGCTATCGGTCGACGCCTGTCCGCGCCGCCAGGACGCCGACAAGCCGATCATGAAGCACCTGAAGGAGGCCGGCCGCCTGGTCAACGCCAGCACCTGCAAACACAGCTACCCGTTCTGCTGGCGTTCCGACACGCCGCTCATCTACAAGGCGGTGCCGTCCTGGTTCGTGCGCGTGGAGCACATGACGTCCCAGCTGCTGGCCAACAACAGCCAGACGTACTGGGTGCCCGACTTCGTGAAGGAGAAACGGTGAGCTGGACATCTGGGGCTGAGCAAGCGGCGTTTTCATTGTCGTCTGATGCTGTAGGAGACACGTTCAGCCTGGGACGCGCCAACTGCAGTGGTTATTGTGTCTTGGCATGAATTACAGAATGGCTAAATATGGGTGGAGGATGAACCCGAATGACCCCTGCGTACGGTGAGAGCAAGGGCCGCTCGTGTGAGGGCGCAGCGCTCTGACCGCCGCGCCTCCTCGCCTCTCCGCAGCTTCGGCAACTGGCTCCGGGACGCCCGCGACTGGGCCGTCTCGCGCAACCGCTACTGGGGCACGCCGATCCCGCTGTGGGTGTCGGACGACCTGGAGGAGGTGGTGTGCGTGGGCAGCATCGCCGAGCTGCAGCAGCTGACCGGCGCCACCGTCGACGATCTCCACCGAGAGACGTGAGTGGCCGGCTGACGACTTCCGCCGAGAGACGTGAGTGCCTGGCCGACGACCTCCACCGAGAGACGTGAGTGACCGGCCGGCTGACCTCCGCCGAGAGACGTGAGTGTCTGGCCGACGACCTCCACCGAGAGACGTGTGTGTCTGGCTGACGACCTCCGCCGAGAGACGTGAGTGTCCGGCTGACGACCTCCGCCGAGAGACGTGAGTGGCCGGCCGTCGACCTCCACCGAGAGACGTGATTGGCCGGCCGTCGACCTCCGCCGAGAGACGTACCGATGTAAGTGGCCGGCCGACGACCTCCATCGAGAGACGTGAGGTGTCCGTGGCCGATGAGTCTGTATCATCAAAGCTCTCCACGTTGTTGGCTTAGGATCTATCGTGTCCCGTTTGCTTCCGCCCGGGCACACTAACGTTTTTTATCTCATGACGGTGCCACAGGTGTCGGTCGGCCACTTTCTGTAAGTCCGTTTACACTCGATTTTTCACGTCCGTCGGAAAGCGCTTGCGTAGTTGCGCTTTAAGCGCGCACCTACCTACGACATACTTTTGTGAACGTGTCCGTACTTTCCGACGGCTATCACCGGGGGCGCACCTGATGTGCCTTTCACCTACCCCGTCTTCCGTCTGCTCACACCTGGCTTTTCATTTAAAGAAAAGGAGTCGAGGAATGTTGTTTGCATGTCGCAAAGACTGGGAAGCGACCTGTTTTTATCATGTTTGGGATGATTTGCGGTGGTTTTTCGATGTCAGCTTTCCCGCATATCGGAACGGTCAAGATGATTTAAGCGGACGTTGGAGCATTGTGGGTAAACATCCGTATGAACAGCCCAAAGCACGAACCGCCTCCATCAATCGCTATGAATCGTCCTGAGGTGAACTCACTGCTCGGCTTCACTGTGGAGGACTGACACCATCAGTCCACCGGCCGGAGGTGGACACCGGGCGTCGGTGGACTGTAGCGTACCTCTGCGCCGCAGGGTGGACGGGCTGACCATCCCTTCGCGGCGGCCGGGCCAACCGCCGCTGCGCCGCGTCTCGGAGGTGTTCGACTGCTGGTTCGAGTCCGGCTCCATGCCGTACGCGCAGGCGCACTACCCGTTCGAGAACCGGCGCCAGTTCGAGGACTCGTTCCCCGCCGACTTCGTGGCCGAGGGCATCGACCAGACACGCGGCTGGTGAGCGGCAGGGCTGGCGGTGGGGGATAATGATGGGTCTAGAACGCTGCCGTGGCCGGGGTGAGGGCAACGCCAGTATGTATGGGCTAAATTCCAAAAACTCTTGATTTTTAAAATTTCAATGATTTCCTTTTTTTGATTCTAGGACTGTAAGGCAAACACTTGTGTAAATCTGCTTCGATATTCATCAAAGTGGAGAAATGCGTCGTTTTTTGCTCAACTTTGACCATCCCAAGGGGATATAGGTTTTCATCAAAGTGGGGATATGTATCATGTGCTGTTAGACTTGGGTGGACATGGTCCAGACCCTACCTCTTCCCTGATGTAAGGGCATCGGTCATGGAGGCGTGCCGGCTGGCAGGCTGGACTGGCCCCCCTCCGGTGGTGCTGCTACGCATGGCCTTACGACGCTTCAACTTGACTAATTATATATATATATATATATATATATATATATATATATCTATATATATATATATATATATATATATATATATATATATATATATATATATGCACAGTTATTGTACTTGATTGACCGTGGTAATCGAACTATGTCATAGTACTGATGTTGGCTGCCGCTGAGACCGTGACCGCTGCCGTATCTGTGGCCGTCACGGCCCGTCTGCCGGCTGCGTTCCTAGCCAGCTGACGGGCTGGTGTGCGACGGCCCGGCGCTGGCGGCGGCGCCCGGCTAGTCGGATTTACGCCGACCCTGCCGACGCCCTCAGACGCGGCCCCTGATGTCGCCAGGTTCTACACGCTGCTGGTGCTGTCCACCGCGCTGTTCGGCAAGCCGCCATTCAAGAACCTCATCGCCAACGGCATGGTGCTGGCTGCCGACGGCCAGAAGATGTCCAAGCGCAAGAAAAACTACCCGGACCCCATGCTGGTACGACGTCCGCTATCACCGCTGCTGCAGCATCTGCTCAGACACGGCGGTGTGGTCGGGAATAACGTAAAGAATGATCTTCTGCTTGGGCTCGGAGATGTGTAAGGCGTGAGAAGGCGTAAATCTCCGCTCTCTAGCAGTTTTGACCGGGGCTGCAAGCATGTTGCAGTGACGAGTTGTGTGACATTACCATGTGTCGGACGTCGCGGACGCGTTGTTCGGCACCGGGTGCGCTGCCTGCAGCCCCACGTGAGCGTTGGATATCGCCTGGCCGCGCGGTCGCCGGGATCGGTGTGTTGAGCGCCGCCCGGCCGTCGGCAGATCGCGGACCGGTACGGTGCCGACGCGCTGCGCCTGTACCTCATCAACTCGCCGGTGGTGCGCGGGGAGAGCCTGCGCTTCAAGGAGGAGGGCGTGCGCGACGTGCTCAAGGACGTGTTCCTGCCCTGGTACAACGCGTACCGTTTCCTCGTGCAGAACGTGCACGGCTTCGAGAAGGTAGGCGGCGCGGCGTGCACCGTCGCTACGGGTTAGTTGGAGGTGTGGTTTCGTGATGGCCAGGTGGTGTAAAGGCTTGCATTAGTTTTCCTTTTGTTGTTGCTTGTCTTCATTTAAATGGGAAACATTTATTTATCTAGTTTTTTGTGCAACGAAACTGTGACTGTGTGACTGTGACTGCGACAAAACCTGTGCAGTTTGAGGGTGTGTACTGCTGGATGAACATAGGACAGCTTTGCCAAAAAAGAGACCCCTTTTTGTGTGGATAAAATGTTAACACTGTGAGCACTTGTGCGTATAACTGCGTATCGTAAGGCGCTGGTGTTTGTTCATTTGCAGGAGGTTGGGGAGAAGTTTGTGTATGACGAGGCCAATGTGTCTCCCTCTACCAACCTGATGGACCGCTGGATCGTCTCCTTCACCCAGTCGCTGCTGCTGTTCGTCAAAAAGGTGACGGCTCGGCGCACAGTCCGGCTGACATGCCGTGCTCGTGTACAGGGACTATGAAGAGGAGCGAAAACTCTAGCACGTAGGAGAGGGGCAGAGTGTGAACCCAGAGCTGGTAATTTATCAGAGGTATGAAGTAGTCAACGATAATGGTGTGAAATAGCCAGCGTGCGGCGTGAGCCTGAATTGTTGCGACGAACTTGGCTTGTGCTTGACCACGGATGGAGTCCAAAGTGAATCTGAAACCAGCCGACTTATAGTTCAGGCATAGTGAGACAGACCCTTTTGAACCATTATGATTGTTAGTTTGACGTAGTCAACAAATACGTCCGTGAGTCAGTGAAACAGAAATCGGACAGCATGCACTCACAGTCAGACAGCCAGTATGTACACCCCAGGAAACAGTGATAGCTCTGTCTTGGTATTGAGCTTGAGCTGTCGTGGTATCGAAATGAATACCATATGTTAAGTCTTATAAAGTCATTGGACATGCCATGTGCCAAATTGTTCTCGCTAGAATTGGCTCCTTCGGACATGGTCACATGATCGAACCATGCGGCCTTGGCTCGGTGTCAGTGAGCGTGCTCTGCAGCTGGCAGTCGGTGTCAGTGAGCGTGCTCCACAGTTGGGAGTCGGTGTCAGTGAGCGTGATGTGCAGCTGAGTTTCGATGCCCGTGAGCGTGCTCTGCAGCTGAAAGTCGATGTCAGTGAGCGTATCAAGCTCACTGATACCGAGCGGCTGGCGCTGAGTGAAGCTGCCGGCCCCGATTGGCTCTGAGAGTGGCTGGTGATCATTGAAGGGCCCGGGGCCTGGTTGGTTCTGTGGACGGCTGGAGCTGTCACTGACCGTCGGGCGGCTTCGCAGGAGATGGCGGCCTACCGGCTGTACACGGTGGTGCCGCGACTGGTGAAGTTTGTCGACAACCTCACCAACTGGTACGTCAGGATGAACCGCAAGCGCCTGAAGGTAAGCCTCTGAGACTGAGGTGATGAGCCGTCACATAAAGAGCGGTGTATAACCCCGTCCGTCCGTGCCGCACCGGCATATGCTCTGCCGCAGTCCATATGACATTGGGTTGCCATAGCATATGACACTCAGTAACAATTGGGTGAATTTGTCGTGCGGTTTGTCTTAGAGTTTAGCTCACGAAATGAATGGGTGACAATGCCCGACCTGCTCGATAATTCCCGACTTACCGCTACCAGACGGACGATCGGTTTGGTGGCGATAAAGCTCCAAGATACATCAAGGCAACACCAGAATGCTGTCATGCTCACTACTAACGTACTTCCCCCGTGTCTGTTTTCTGTCCGAAGTAATACATACTCGGATAGGACTTGAATGCTATGAAATTAACGCACGTGTAATTCTACCTACCGGTTAAGATTGCCGTTCTGCGGCTGCCGTTATCAGACGGAATTATTGTTCTCTTCGAGAATTTGACGCTTGCTGTCGGAATGGCGGCTTTACTGCTTTCAAAATGTGTGTCTGCTATATGCGTTGCAGACGGGCTTCGCCTGCTGAATTTGAAATGCTTTTTTGCTTCAGTACTCCCGCCTTGAGTCTGAAATTTGCATACGTGTCCTCGAAATCTCTGAACGAAAGTCACTAACAAAACACCTTGTTTTTGTATGTTTGGATGCATTAGTGAAAATGTGTTAATGCGCGTCTTGTTTTCTGTGTGCTATATCGGCTCAGTACAGCACAGTTTGTGATCCCCGCGTCCGGTGGTTTACAAATTTGACTACTGCATGTTGTGTTGTGGCTGTGCGGGTGTTAAGCGCCGGCCGCCGCCGTTGTGCTCCTCACGTCCAGTGGTCCACAAATTAGCATTTACGTGTTGTGCTGTAGCTGCACGGGTGCTGAGCGCCGGCCGCCGCTGTGTCGGCAGGGCGAGGGCGGCGCGGACGACTGCCGGGACGCGCTCAACACGCTGTTCTCGGTGCTGTTCTCCATGTGCCGCGTCATGGCGCCCTTCACGCCGTTCCTGACGGAGACCATGTACCAGAACCTGCGCCATCTCAGCAGCAGCGCCGAGGTAGGGCAGCGCGGCAGCAGCCCGAAGGCGGCGGCGGGAGACCCCAAACCGGTACCGGATTTTTTAGTTTGCAACAGCAAAAATAAGTAGCGCTGCAAATCTGTTTGTAATCTATTGAAAACGCCGCTGGGACTAGCACACCAGCGATTATCCCCCTCGAACCCGCCAACGACCATCCCGCCGCGAGTGTAGTTGCTGTAATGCTGGGCGTGTTAATAGCTAATGGTGTGTTTGGCGAATGATGTGAACCCAACGTTATGTTACCAAATAATCCGTCCTATAAGTCACTTTTAAAAAGACGTATTGCATGTCTGTGGCAGTCAGCGTTAGTTAGAGTCGTCGGATGTGCGTGAGACGCGGCTGCGGCACGGCCGTGCTGCTGCGTGACAGTGCGCGGGACGTGGCTGCGGGACGGCTGTGCCGTTGTGTGGCAGTGCGTGTGGGACGTGGCTGCGGGACGGCCGTGCCGCTGTGTGACAGTGCGTGTGGGCTGTGTCTGCGGGACGGCTGTGCCGCTGTGTGATAGTGCGTGGGACGTGGCTGCGGGACGGCTGTGCCGTGGTGTGACAGTGCGGGGACGCGGCTGCGGGACGGCTGTGCCGTTGTGTGGCAGTGCGTGGGACGTGGCTGTGGGACGGCCGTGCCGCTGTGTGATAGTGCGTGGGACGTGGCTGCGGGACGGCTGTGCCGTTGTGTGACAGTGCGGGGACGCGGCTGCGGGACGGCTGTGCCGTTGTGTGGCAGTGCGTGTGGGACGTGGCTGTGGGACGGCCGTGCCGCTGTGTGATAGTGCGTGGGACGTGGCTGCGGGACGGCTGTGCCGTTGTGTGACAGTGCGGGGACGCAGCTGCGGGACGGCTGTGCCGTTGTGTGGCAGTGCGTGGGACGTGGCTGTGGGACGGCCGTGCCGCTGTGTGATAGTGCGTGGGACGTGGCTGCGGGACGGCTGTGCCGTTGTGTGACAGTGCGGGGACGCGGCTGCGGGACGGCTGTGCCGTTGTATGACAGTGCGTGGGACACGGCTGCGGGACGTCTGTGCTGCTGTGTGACGATATGTGGGGGCTGTGGCAGGTGGCGTCCGTGCACTACCTGTCGCTGCCGGAGCCGCGCCAGGAGCTGATCGACGCCGTCATCGAGCGCTCCGTCAGCCGGATGCAGGCCACCATCGAGCTGGGCCGCATCATCCGCGACAGGAAGACCATGCCAGTCAAGGTGGGGCCCAGCGCGCGCGCGCGCCCTTCCCGCGGCACAGGGCCGCCGCCCCGTCCCGCCCCGCCTCGTCCCGCCTCGTGCCGGCACGGCGCGGCAATCCGCGCGCCGCCCCGTCCCGTCCCGTCCCGTCCCGTCCCGTCCCGTCCCGTCCCGTCCCGTCCCGTCCCGTCCCGTCCCGTCCCGTCCCGTCCCGTCCCGTCCCGTCCCGTCCCGTGCCGGCACGGTACGGCTGGCGGGTGTTGATGCTCTCGCGCACGAGCCAACTGTCTTAATCGACTTAAGGTTCTGAGAGCAAAGGCCAATCAATGGCAAGGTTTTTCGACAGTATCATCCTCGCTTCGCGGCGATGTTTTGCTATGCCGACCATCTCAAGTGCAGGCGGCATTTTTCGTGACAGGTGATTGTGGTGTACGTCACTGATCCGACGTTGCCGCCATGCCTGCTGTGTGGTTCGCATCTCAGGAGCAGTTATATATATGTATGTTTTATGATCTCTGCATCTGATGACGCGTGGCTGTCGTGCCATCGGCGTGCGTTGCACCGGCTGCCGCGTGCGTGACCGGCGTGCCCGGCGCCGGCAGTATCCGCTGCCGGAGGTGGTGGTGATCCACACCGACTCGTCCGTGCTGGACGAGCTGGAGCCGCTCACCGGCTACGTGCTGGACGAGCTGAACGTGCGCACCGTGACGCGCACCAGCGACAAGGTCAAGTACGGCGTGCAGCTGCGCGCCGAGCCCAACCACCGCACCCTCGGCGCGCGCTGCAAGGGCGACTTCAAGGCCGTGATGGCTGATGTCAAGGTACGACGAGTTTGCTGGCAGTTCGCAGCGTTAAGGCGGCGGTCAGGGCTGGGGTACGGTCACTAGATCGATAGGGCCCCAACCAGAACACGTGGCTAATCGGTACAGAGGTTGGTGTTATACAGGTTGGGCGCCATATGACCATTGTAGTCGGTGCGCCCCAAAGCCCAAATGATCATCATCATCGCGGTGTTTGACAGATCAATTAAAAGCTTGCGACCTTAGTTTTTAGTGTTTTGATTCATGATGTGCTAGTCTGCGCACATTTTCTCTTACGTTGCCCAAATTCAGCTCCTGTTTGGGATTTCGTGGGACCAGTGGGAGGTTCGGAAAACCGGCGGCTTAAACACCGTACCACATGGGCTGCCCGCAGAAAGGGATGTTTTGCATGGCGGCCTCTAGCGGTGACGCTCCGGGACCATTGCCTGGTAGACTAGCATGAGCGGCTGGGGCAGACGTTCACAGAGTGTCTCGCAATGAGAGATCTGGTCTTCGTAGCGAGCATTTGTCTGCTCTAGTGGGTGGGCAACAGGTGCGTGGGCCATGGGTAGCCCGGATGTTGGACGAAGCATCCCTCAGCGGCTGATCGTTACCGACACGCGTCGCCGGGACATTGTGGCGGTGACGCCCAGTGGCATACGTGGGCCGGTGTTTCGGTTGGCGTGGTGCCCTCGGTCCCTCGGTCTATCAGGGTAGCGGCCGGTTCGGCCCGGCCCGACCCGGCCCGGCCCGCACCGGCCCAACCTGGCCCACACCGGCCCGGTCTGCCTTGAATTGACTGCGCTGTCTCCCATGGCTGACACCCGTCTCCCGTGGCCGACGCCCATCTCCCGTGGCTGACGCCCGTCTCCCGTGACTGACGCCCGTCTCCCGCGGCTGACGCCCGTGTCCCATGGCTGACGCCCATCTCCCGTAGCTGACGCCCGTGTCCCGTGGCTGACGCCCATACCCCGTGGCCCGTCTCGCCCGGCAGGCACTCGACGACGCGGCGCTGCAGCAGTTCCTGGCGGGCGGCTCGCTGACGCTGCGCGGCCATCAGCTCACTCCCGATGACGTGCACGTGCGCTACAGCGTCGGCAACGACGGCCCGGCTCTCAGCCAGTACGAGGCCCACTCGGACAACGACGTACGTGACTGGCGCCGGCCGGCGTCGCTGGGGGGGGGGGGGGGGGGGGGGGGGGGGGCGCGGCCGCGGCCGGCGACGGGCGGAACGGGATCGGATGCGACGGCGGGGCGCGTGCCAGTGGACCTGCGCAGGAAGTGGGCCGCAGGCGGCGTGGCATTTGTGTATGCAATAGCAGCGTCTAACGAGCTGCTATCGTTGCAGTATAAGTTGCAAGGCATTTAGTGCGCTTGAATATTGGCCGATTTCCTTCATCGTTTGCGCGTGGTGCTTGTCACGTTCGACTTAGTAGTCGGTGGAAGTTGATCCCAAATAGTGATGCTTCACAAATCGTGTGACGTACTCAGCCGCGTAGCGTATGACTGCGTTCCTTGGTCAGATATCACTGCGGAAACGCACATCACATAATGGTGTTTTACGCGTGGTGAGTCGCCCAGGTGCGTGACGTCTGACAGCTGTCGCCGTATTCAGATTCTCGTGCTGGTGGACACCACGCCCGACCAGTCGATGCTGGACGAGGGCGTCGCCCGCGAGATCATCAACCGAGTCCAGAAACTGCGCAAGAAGGCCTCGCTGGTGCCGACCGACGAGGTGGGACGGCGCTCACCAGGCGCGGGGCGGCTGCGACTCGGGCGAGTGTGAGGCGCACAGCGCCGCCTGGACGGGTCGCGGTCACGTGGTGACGGCCGATCAGGGGCGGCGGGGTGAATGCTCCACTGGATATACCGCTGAGACTTGTGCCAGGTCCCGTGCCTGGTTGGGGATTGGAGCCTGGTACAGCCCTCAAAGAGGGATATGAAACGTCGCGCGTCACTAAAGGCGTTATGCAGTTGAATGAGCGTGTAAGCACCGCATTTGAAGCAGCGTCACTCCATCACAACGCATCTGCCGATGGAGCAGCAAGCTCATGCGTCTTGCCGCGGCCAGCGTGTGGCGTCTCGCTGTGTGCCGCGCGGCGCCCTGCTCGGGCCGTGGCCATGACGCCGCCGCCCCGCGTGCCGACAGATCACCGTGTACCAGGCCGTGGCGCCGGCCGGGTCGGCCCTGGCCCGCGTGGCCGCCTCCCACCAGGAGTACATCGAGGCGGCGCTGAAGGCGCCGTTCCGGCCGCTGGCGTCGCGCGCCGGCCGCACCATCATCGAGGAAACGGCAGACGTACGTGGCCAAGGCGGAGCGGAGCGGCGGCGGTCACCGGCCCGTGGTCGGGATCGGGCCCTCCTCGGTAGCCGGACGAGGCCTGGGGGTGCTCACGGCGGCCGCTGCCGCGTCGGACCGCTCAGTGTGCGGCCGGGGGCTGGTTGGCCGGCTAGGCCGCGCCGGGTGCAGGGAACGGCGTGCCCGCACCTCTCCCACTCGCCCTATGGTTATGCTGAGCTTTCTGTCCGTATTCTGGAGGTTGGCGCCAGAGTATGTAAGGGGTAGGATATAAGGATGATAGGATAACAACGTGGCGGGTACGCAAATCGAATATTGGGTCGTACACCGAAGACATCATTGCAATCCGAGATTGCGATCTTGTCAATTAACTATTTCATTCTTAATCGCGATAAGGATCCTTCCCCTTTGCGCACCTTACTCCAAGATGTTTTGAACCAGCAAGAAATGCGGATCGCCATCAACGTTAACATGCCATTGCCCCACATGTGCTGCATGCCAAGATGCCTGATATGAGCTATTCTGGCAGTGCGTACGACAGCGAGACTTTCCGAAATGTAACGGTAGCGGACATCGTGTAACTTGGTAATATGTAACTGGGCAATATTTGCACGCCTGTCACGCTTCCATGTCCTATGTGGGCGCCAGCTGCGGAGGTGCCGAGGACCTGGCACCGTCTGGGTGCTCCACAGGTGAAGGGTGCGAAGCTGACGGTGGCGCTGGCGGCCGGCTTCTGCGCGGACTGGACGGCGCAGTCGGCGGCCGAGGCGACCGCCAACGGGGACAAGGTCCAGCCGTTCTGCAGGTGGGACGACCGGGCGTCTGACGCTGGCTCCCCGGCTCGTGTTGGCCGCCGCACACGGTGCGCTGTTCGTGTTCGGGTACGGAGTTGGCCGGTCCGAGACGGCCGATGTCATTGTCTCGCCAATACGGCAAGACGTTGGCCAACATCCGCAGAGGTTTGCGTCATGGGGTCTCGACTCCCGCCGGACTGTTAAAACGGCTGCATGCCTCGGCGCGGAGGAGTGGTTACCGAGGCGCATGCAAGGTGGGATGGGACTGGCGAATCTGGCGATCGCTATCTTCCGCATGTTGTGGATGGCGCATTGTGTAGGCCGACGGTATTCAGACTGCGCGCGTCTGGGCGGACGGTGCCCGGACTCTGCGCGGGTCGCCGGGCGGGTGTGGCTGACGGTCGCCGTGCGCCCGGCGCCTCCGGCAGGTACGTGAATCTGGAGCTGATGGACGCCGAGCCGGCGAACGGCGCGCGCTCCGCCCGCGCCGCCCTGCTGCTGGAGAACCCGGCCGGCCAGAACCAGCTCAGCGTGGCGCAGCTGCACACGGAGGCGCAGGTTGGTCGGTCCCCGGCGACGGCGTGCGCCGCTGTCCGCCGCCGAGCGAGCCGGCGGTCAGTCCCGCGCGTGTCCTGCGGCCACCGGTGGACGGGGGAGAGCGCCGCGTGTCGGTGGGCTCCGCTGGCCGCACGGCGACCCAGAGGTGCGAGGCCAGGGCGCGCCTTATGAGGAGCAGTGTCGCTTGTGGTCAGCAGTTCGTTTAGCTGACCATTCATGACAACCGTTGGTATTGATATTCAGGACGAGTGTTGGCAGGCAGGTGACGATATTGGTGGGGCGCGTCTGATGTCTGGGGTGTGGCAGCGAGCATGGCTGTGGGGCCGTGCGCGCTGTCGGAGCCGAGAGCGAAGCCCGCCGCCAGCGCGCGCCGCTGCCTTGTCGGTAACCCGTCGTGTTGGCCGGCAGCTGGTGTTCGGCCAGCAGCGGCGCAAGGTGTTCATATACGACGGCCCGGACGCGACGCAAGAGGTGGCGGCGCCGGCCGAGCTGGCTGGCCGCACGCTCTACGTGTACACGCGGCCCGACCTGCGGCAGGGGGCGGCCTCCAGTCCGGCCCGAGCGGCCGTCCACACCAGGTACGCACGCGCTGTACCGCCAGCGCACGCCGTCGGCTGGTTGTAGGTGGCGCACACTGGCCGTGCAGGCCGGGTACCGTCCGGAGACCGGAGTGCACCTGACCCAGAGCTGCCTAGTGGATTGCTCGTGATCTCCTCCATGAACCCAGGCGTCACATGAAGGGATCACGATGCAGGGTTGATTCAAGTGGGCAGTGTTGGTGCTGGGCATCATCTAGGTCCGGCCGCCACAAGGACGTCCAGGCCAGTGGTCACTGTATGCTGTGCGTGGACCACCAGCCAAGCGCCCGGTATCCCGAGCTCGCGGCCCGTGTCCAGGTGACCAGGAAGCCCACCATCAGACGTGGTCGCCGCCTCCGTACCTGCGTTTGAGGGAACGCCAGCCCAGGCCATTTAGACTGTAGTGATAACGCGTGCCAAACCGCGGTTCACTTGCGCCCCTCAGTCAGGGTCGGCAACAGCTGGCTAAGCTTCCGCCTGCCAGTTTTTTTTTTTGCCGGAAACTGCTGGCGAGGGAAACGGCGGAAACTGGTGAAAGCCTATCAGCTCGACATACTTAATATTTATGTCGGTCTGTAGTGCCATTGTGTGGCGGCTCACCATTGGGATCGAGCTCAAGTCCAGTACAGTGTTACAGTGCTGACAGAAAGTGGTTTCTGCCATTGATGCTGAATTAAACTGGTAGCAGTCTGTTAAAGCCAGCAAGCGACATTTCCCCGGGCTACAATTCAGCCATGCCTCCAACGCCAGACAAGCGATCCGTCTTCCTGACGCTGACCGGGCCCGCCTCGGCAGGTTTGTGAACCTGCAGAACGGCGTGTGGCGGGCCACGCTGCTGCTGGAGAACCCGCACGGAAGCTTCATGTTGGACTGGACGGCGCTGCGCCGGCGCGCCGCCCAGCTGATGGCGCTCGACTCGCCCGATGACGTCGTCCTCAGCCAATCGGAGGGCGGCGCGCCGCTGGCCGCCGGCGGTGACGTGGCAGCGCTGGCCGGCTCGACGCTGCACGTGCGCCGGCGATAGTGCAGCGCCGTGGGCTGTGGAGCCCCGACGCCCAGTGTGCTACGGCTAGGTTATGTCGGATCGGCTGGACAGGACCGTGGCGTTCTGTCCCGCGCTGGCGCTGGAGGGGAGACGTTTGCCTAGGTGCCGGTTGCTGGTGTGGTGGGTGAAGCATCGCGTTCGTTCTGTTGCGTTGTTGGGGGATCGGACGTCTTTCGGTTGTGTCCTCGTGCGTCGTTTTGTGCGGACGGTCAGCATTCGCGTGCAGATACGCTCAGACATAATACACAGCCGAACGACGACTTCTCAGTGGTTGTATATGTACCGTACTCGCTCTCAACTCCGGAGTGTGGCCATGCTTAGCATGCTGAGGAGCGGGCCGAGGCTCTCCGGCCCGGAAGAGCCTGTCGTCCCCCATCCGACCCAGCTGGTCTACGCGCGCCCGCTAGCGCGGCGGTGGTGCCCGTCTCCGATGTGGCATGAGGCCGTCTCCGTGGTCTCACACCACGGTACCATTATGGCTCGCGACTCTTCCGCACCGCCACTCGCTTTCAGCCATTGCACAACGGTTCGAGGGACCCGGATGAAGATGGGTGTCTGGTCACGTTGGCTTGCGGCGTGGATCGTATTCCACAACCATTCAGTCTATGCCGACGGCGATGTGTTTCGCCCCTCGAGATCATAGCGGGAGATGCCCAAGCATTAGACCTGGTTGTTGCTCGGCCATTTACCACCGGCCTGCCCGTCATGGAAGTAGGACTCCAGACACCGCTGGCCAAAGGACTAACGAAAAAGTTTGGCTCAGCGTTTGAGTAGCACAACCGGCAGCACATAAAAAACCAATGAATCTTCAGACGGTGCGGCAAGACAGGAAACTGTTGTCAAATCATATGTCAGAAGCATTCAATTCAGGTGAGACAAGCCCTGTGATAACGTACTGACAGTCCAGAGACACCAGTGTCGTAGCAAGATTTTTAAGTGACGATGCGGCGTTGCCGCCAGGTTCTGTCGTTGACAACAGTTCTTACGCTAGTGTTCCCGCGCACACCGCCCACCACGTTTCTTTTCTTTAGCAATAACCTTTCTGTTTGATTCATAGTAGTTAAGTCGATCTGGAAGCGCGCCATGATGGCGCATGACGTCACATGTACGTGACCAGCTGGGCTGTAGTCTGCTATTCATCTGGGAAAGCGCCCCTTCCCCTCCTCACTTGGAGTAGGGAGTGGGCCAAATCCGGGGAGAAACCCGCTTGTTGGCGTGTCTTGAGAATGTTGCATAATTTGTCACTGTTCAGCCCCCTTCCCAGCTCGTTTTGCAAAACTACGCTCCCAGTGTCCCGTCTCGCAGAGTCCAAGGCCGGCGTAGGTGGACTGAATGTATCTCTCCACAAAACACTGGGATTCACAGTCAAGACAATACCCCGCACTCGCTACACAGTACCAATGCCACTATGTGTATGCCAACATGACACAGCGAGAGTAAGCATATGACGTCAGTGCCGTGCGGCGACGTTCACACGGCGCTCAGAGACCGGGCGACTCGAGAAAACAAAATCTGGGGGAGGATGAACGCATGAGCCAAGATTGGCACTTCCACACGCAATGGCCCGACCAATTCTCGTCGAGCGGAACCGTCTAGTCGCCAATTTTCTAGGGGTCTTCCCGGCGACGCGGTCTTAATGTCCGAAATTTCCTGAGACAGTTGGTGACTCGACGAACGTGATCCCTGTTTCTCTCTCCTGACGAGCGCCCAGCACAAAAGCTGCACGCGCCTCACACATTACATAGTCGATATCGCTTCAGTATGTCACGATTTGCGGACTCTTCGCCTGCCAATAACGCTACATCACGTAGGCTTTGCCGTTGTGACAGCGCACAGCTGAAATAAAAAAACCTGACTGAATACGATCACATACAAACCAAGGTGCGTGGCGATAGCATTGATAACATCCATCAATTGTTGCAGGCAGTTTGCATGGAAAAGTCACAATGAATCAAAATGTATAAATTATACATGCACATGATTAAAAACTAGGGTGCTGTATTTACAAGTATCAAGTTCCTATCACACTTAGCCTCATATGTATGCAGTACCTACTCACTTATATCAAGGCACTGATTCAACCTGTTCATTTGGAACCACCAATAGCTTAAAATGTTACGTGAAACCAGTTGATGAAAAACAGCTTTTTTTGCTTTACTTTGTCATCAAGCTGGTCGCAACTCCATTTGCTAGCAGTATGCAATGGCCAGTACCTCAAGGGGTCGGAGGTGCTAGAAGATCAAGTCCAACACACTCCCTGGCGACCTTTACACCGACGGCAAACACCGCGATGCTTTTGATGACAGACCTGACAATGGAATCCCATGTTAGATAGGCTGATGTCAGGCTCACCAAGGAATGAGCTTTTTGATAGCATGGACACTACAATCATGGATTTACATAACATTACAGCATACATCATCATCATTCATAGCACAATGAGTGACAAACTGGGTAGCTTAAAGAGAGGAACATACTATGGCAAGACTTTGGAATCAGTCACACTCTATATGGAAAATTATTCATAGGAGGCTAATATGTGCTGGAACATTAAGCAATATCCCTGTGATGATCACTATAGCCAGCATTATGTGTAAGCAGCTCTTAAAACTGCTGTGGCTGCTGCTGCCATGCTAACAACATGCCAAAATCTTCATCACATGAAAACCTGCTAAACATCACGGGAGACATATGATGGCTTGCAGAAGCTGGCTCAATGTGTAGTTTGTACATTCAATGGTACACCTAGATGGTTGGTGTAGCATCTTTCAGCAGCTTGTCAGATCATACATTTGCTTTGAGAAGCAGGTTACATGTGACATTCTGCTTTTATTGAGCTGTTGTTAAAGACAGATATTTCACAGAATAAGTACAGCCAGAAAATGCTCCTAACAAGGAAGCTTTCATAAATTTACAACATCCCGCTTATTCCCAATGAGATTCCATGTCACCCCCACAGGATGGACACAAAATAGAATAATCCCACTGTAACATGTGCTATATGAACTGCCTGATAAACTCTATTGTAACATGTGCTATATGAACTGCCTAATAAACTATACTAGTTTCTGGAAGACATTTTTTTACAGACAAATGAATTTGCATATGATAGACTGGTGGCTTAAGTGGACACATCAGCACCCAGATGTCATAATGCTAGCCAAGAATCTTTCCCAGGACTTTCATTTGGAAGATGCGCATATTACCAACTTCCCAACTGACATTTTACCTCTGCACACAACAAAATAGGGTGATCTCTACTTTTTTGCCCACCCGGAACAAGACCAACACTCCCAGTACCTTGCCTGCAGGCTGCAGCATTAGCACTCAACAGGGACCAGCCTGCACTGATCTCCAATTAATTGACAATACCACCACAGTGTGGGTGCACTAAGCTGATCCTCTAACTAAGATCACAAATTTGACAACCAATCCATTCCAGAATTCTTGGTAGCAACAGCAACATGGTTAGAGTAGTTTCAAGAATGTGCACAGAACCTGAGGTAGACCAACTTTCATGGGCCCTTGTGGCAATTTGTGGGCCAGATGTCTTCATGTCTTTAACTCTTAACAATCAGGGAGATACTGTCTTCACAAGCAGCAGACACCACTCTAAGCAGTACTTCTCTGGCTACCAAGGTAACTATGCACAATTTAACACTTACCTGTCAGCTCCATCTTTAGTACAATGACAAAAATCAAAATATTGGCTCTTGCTGGCAAAATTAAAGCTCATTTCCCAACTACAGGTCACACAGTACTCCCAAAGTAGCATCCCAGCCTGAACACAATGATCATTTTGATGAGATATAATTGGGGCATGGGCACAACACAGATTTTGTGCCACCTTTTTGGAAATTTTGTGCCAGAAATAGCCATATGGTGGCACTGGGGGCATGATAGCATGCTCAATGCCATAAAATGGGAAGTCACAGAAAATAACCAAATGGCATGATGAATCAAGTTCTTTGGGGGCAAGTAATGCTAACAAAATCTGCCCAAGATAGGGAAGGTTACTACCTTAATTGGGGTGGCACTATGTTTGCTCGAACATCCTGTTGGCATATTTGCAGACAGGGGCAGCACCAACCCGACTCGCCACAATGACCCATCTTTGCACAACAGACCTACCATTTGAATGGATCATTGTACAAGTTCTTCACGGCACCGATGATGCCAGTGCTCTTTGCAGGAGCCATGCAGGACGCCTTGCAAATAGGTAACAATATAATCGGCAGCCCCCAGCCGAGAAACAACGACGACCGCGGGGTAGGGGGGACAATCGTTGAATAGTCTAGAGCACGACCCAAAAAGCGGCGCGTGTTCACGCGTGTGCACGCGCTTTCACTCCGGTAGATAGAAAAGTGTCACAGGTGGCAAAAATGTCCTGCAAAGCTACCAAATTGGAATGGAGATGGTTGCATCGCGAGGAATATTATTTATATACAAAATGGAGTATTGATAGCCTTATTCCTCGTGGAATGACCAGGAGATTGGAGGATAAAGAGACTGATACGCGCGGGCTGAACTGTATTCTCGATCTAGGCTGCGTCTATGATTCTATGCGCGCTCGCAAGCCGACTTCTAGCTTTAATGGTCTGTGGTTGGTGGCAGCGGAGCCACCAGCTGGTTGCGCACTTGTACAATATTCTAGTTCTGGGAGCAGGTCGGTAGTCCCGACCAGCTCTCATAACGATACTCCAGTGTGAATAATGGCGTCTGCATCCCAAAACATGCGTAAGCTGACGACAGTTTTATTTGACTTGTGATACTTTTTCCAGCCGAATAGTCCTGAGCATCCTTCATTTCGGTACAAATCATAAAGTTCCTACTATATCTTGGTAACTTGCCTAACCTATTTGGTAAAATTTCAACCCATCTGGTGGATAGTTTCATTCTGGACAATGCTTTCTTGTGTTTAGTGATTTAAGTAGGCATTGCGATCAAGAAGTTAGTTAAATCGTTGTTCAAAACACCCTTATTGGTAGCGATTCCTCCAGATTGAAGGAAGTGTTTATTTTGGTTACCGGTTAATGGGCAGCGAACGGAATTTCATAAGTTTCGTTAGCCACATTGTCTTGCACTTCAGTTTACGATGGAGCCATACGCTGCTTTAATATCAAATTTATCAACAAATGTACCACACTTAATCCGTAGCGAAATTATGGCAAGCTAATCAAGCACGCTACATTTGCAGTTCGGCATTTTTAAAGATCAAATCAGCAGGATGAAATATTCTAGCTGGAAATTGGCAGCCTCTTTCTTTCGCTGCCGACAACCAAATGATAAACCTCATCCTTGATGCGGTGTCGGCACCGCCATTTTGAGGAATCGACCGTTTAGGCTGGATCGTGTGGGGTTTCGGGAGGTCCGTTTGTCGAGAACCAAGGTGAGCGATCGTGATCGTCTCCTATCTGCTTTGTGATGAATTGTTTTACCACCTGAGAGTGCGCGGAAACGTGTACCGCTGCTGGACCTAAAGCTTTTGGATGTATGCGCTATCGACCAGTCGTGGATACCGTGTAACCGCTGTGCCTGTTGGGTTGTCGCGCCGGCTTCGCTGCTCTTCATGCTGCAATTGTTGGAATTTGGTCTCCTTTGGATGGCAGCTGTTGATATGTTCGGACGATAACTGTTAAGTGCTTAGCTAACCTCCCAATTTTGGCGGAAGTTTTTCGCGCTTTTGATCATTGCAATACGTTGGTTTGTTTCTTGTTCCATAAACTCGAAACGAAATGGTGAAGGCAAGCACCGTCATGGCTTACTAATGGAAGAGGCCTGTTCCATGTACTAGGTCATTCAACAGGACTGTGCAGTGGTACTTTGTGAGTTCTTGTGTGTGAGGTGTTTATGTATCTTGTGACTTGACAGTTATTGGTGTATCTCCCTCTTTATGTATTTTTCATGCATAGTTGGATCAGACAGGTCCAATTTGTTTCATTGATAATGTTAGTTATATGAAAACCATTCTGAAAAACCCACAAACTGTATTGAACTGGCTTCTTTTATGTTAGATCTTATTGGATGTCTTCCTCACCAATTTAGCATTATTGCTTGTAATTTATTTGACTTTTTGCAATGTTTGTGTTTTGTGATATTCTTAGTGAAGCAACTTGCAAGTTTTGGTACAATGAATGGTTGAGAGCTTAAAGCCCTCTACTTTGGCAAATATATTTACAAAGATGAGACTGTCAATCAAGCTGTCAATCAAACTAAGCAAAATATTACTTCATGACTTGATTTCTTGCCTATTGTGGCATTTTTTCTTATCAATGTTTAAATGCATAATGACTATTCAAGAGGCCTTTTGACCCTGGGAGGCATTATTTACTTGGATGCTTGTGTTAGGTATGGCCACATATCTAAGGCATGAGTACATTAGCTACATAGCTGGTTTACTGACCTGTGTTTCATCAATACACTGCTTGTGAAATAAATATGCTGCATGCTGTGATTATTACAAGTGTTCATGTCTACTGACTACATGCATACCCAATCAACACATGAATACATCATATGCCCAACACTGCAATTATTATGGTTAAAAGTATCATGTGGTTGAAATGACAAATTTAGCCCCACTTCAGCCTCAGCTTTGCCTGACATGAACTTGCCACACATCCTAACCTCTGTCATCACATTAATTACTTACTCTCACAATCATAGTCAGCCTAAAAATGGTTTGCTGAATGGAGTAGACATGCTTATTTTGTTATCATCCACTTTGCTTTGTCATTGCACAATGTCAGCATGGCACTTTGCATAAATAGTTGGGGTGGATGTTAATCTGCCATTGAGCCACATATGTTGCAAAAAAGCAATACAAATATTTGCTAGTATGTTCACAATGCTCCACTTAGCATGGTCATGTGATTGTTTATTTGCTCAAAATATTGTATAATTATTATAGAAAGATACCTGCAGCTCACTTTGAAGTAAGTTATCAGTAGCTTGCTTGTCTTGTTAAATAACAGCAGTCAATTTGTGATCTATAGTTTAAAAAAGAATATTTCCTGTCACCAGAGATGTGCTATCCACACCTGCTTCATCAGGCAGAGAGCTGGCTATTAAGGCTTTGACATGTAAGATAATGCTAATCAGCAATCACTAGTGTGGAAGTAGCCCCTATTCCTGTGTGACAAATATTTCTGTATGATTGTTTGAGCAGACCAGTTTGTTTCCCTGTTGTTCATGAATAAGCAGTAATATTTGCAGCATTGTTCAGATTTTCATGCTTGAAGTTTAATGTGGTCAATCACATATTGTGGGCCTTTAGCAGCTCAAGTACCCTGCCTGATTTATACAGCAAACTTGCATGTGCTTTCAATTCAAGGTGCTGAAATATTTGTGGAGCATGCTTCAAAACCTTGTTGCTAACATTGAATTTTGTATTCAAATAGAAATCAGGGTTTAAGAAAAAGTCCTGGTTAGCCTGCCTGAAATAGTATTGGCAGGCTGTGACTCCAGGAATCTGCATTTCAAAATCATGAACTAAATTGTTACAGATATGGGTTACTGCTTGTGTGCTTGGATATGGTTGGGTTACTAGCAGATTGGCTTGTAACAAAATGCTAATTTTGTAAAAATCCTTAGAAAAAGTTGTGTTTCTGGGCAAAGGGGAGAACTGGGGAAGACAGATATGTAGAAATATAGAGTATAGAGTAATCAGTTGGTTACATGCAATGTTAAGCTTGCCCAGATTTCCACTGGTCTGTTATCAAAATGGACATGTAAATGTTGCAGCTGTATTTGGGAGTGCCTATATAACCTCTGATTTTCTAGGCCGCAAGTTGAGCATGCAATTTAAGCCTCAATTTCAGCCAGCGCACCAATTTTTCCCATGCTTGGCAAGCCATGTTTCTGGCTAAGATGTAAATGGACAGCACTTAACCCACCCACTGCTCTTTTTTGTGTTCACTCTTACAGTTGCCTGCTGCTTTCTGTACCTGCCCCTATTCTGCCCCTATGCTGCATTGTATATGTTTAGTTTTTAAAGGGTGTATTGTAGTTTGATATGCCTTCTGGCAGGACATGCTTGCTCTGTGTGTGTTACATGTATGATTTTAGGATAACATGACCTCATAGAAAAATGCATAATGAAGATGAAGATGTAATGGGTGTCCTTCCCATGTAGCTGTTAGATTCTGATGTGTCAGATGTGATATTTGCTGCTTAAATATTTGGCAGCATGTTTCCAACCAGAATGTCTTTCTTGGACTTTAAAAGATGTATTCACCAGTTCATTCAGAATTGATAATTGTGAATATGCTAGTATTTGTTGGCTACTCATGTTTGCTTACATGATCTACTGGCACATGATGCTCATGTTTTCATGAAGACCATGGCACACTGGTCAGCTGACTGCACCACACAGCTGCTGCTGCAAGTGCATGTCTACTATATTACTAAAGGAACATATGCAGCTAAACTGAAGAATGATGTAGCTGTTTGGCCACATAGCACTGCCTCAAATTGCAGTTTCTTGAAAGCTGCATAGAGGTAACAGTGATATATCTTCATGTTCCAGGCATTCTTTTTATTTTATATATTTTGACATGATAGGAATGCCCATGCCCTCAAAGTGATCAGTGTGAGCCTGTCAGAGATGTACAGCAACTTCAGAGATGTTGGGCACTGTTGGTCCCACAATGTGCAATCATCATTTTCATCAGCTGAATGTGTGCTGAATGGCCAGTGTGCCAAGGTCTTCACCTTCATGGGCACAGCCACGTTGTTTTTGTTGATGGGCTGCTGGACTGGAGTGTGAGCCAGCGTGTCCGGAGCATTCTGCTTGATGACGTTGACCTGAGTCCATCAGAGCGCAGCGTGCGGCGGCATGTAGCCGGCTGTCAGTCGACCGTCACGTATGCTGGCGTGTGCCCGGTGTCACATGTCAACAGCTCGCCGCTGGCACCCAGGCCAGCTCCGTGGTCGCACCGATCGGCCGGCACCGGCCAGCGCATGGCCATGTCCGGCGTATGTGTGCATGCGTGCGTGCGTGCTTGCGTGCGTGCCGTGCCGGGTGTGTGGCCGGCGCAGCCGCAGGTGGAGCGCTGCCGGCGTCGGCGGCAGGCGGCCGGCCGCCCCACCGTCTGTGACTTCACCGGTGCTGTTCTCGGTAACACGCAGTGTCTCGCGCCGGCGCCGGTCGGAGCGCGCTCGGAGCGGCCCAGCCAGAGCCCGCCGCCGGAGCAGCTCTACCGTGGCGCCGACGGGACCGGTCGTCACACGCTCTCTCGATTGTGACCGGCGTTAGCGAGCGTCCTGTTAGCACGCCGCAACCTCACTTTGTTTGGCCATGGGTGATGCCGATTTAGACCTATATGAAGATGTTGACGACTTCAACATCAAGGTAAAGTACTCAGTGTTCTGCATCCATGTCTGTTCTGTGTAAAGAACTCAATAACGGGAAGTGCTTCACCAAACTTGTCTGGATTCGCGCTGTTCTGTTGTTTTATTTCTTTATTGTTTGGCTTCATTTGTGCTGACTACTACATTTCATACAACCTGTGTTAGCACTGGTGCTGTGATCTTGTTATATATGTGCTCACAAATCATCTACAAGTGTTTATTTTGGTGCAAGCAAATATGCTCGTGAAGGGCTGTTAAATGAATTATGCGACTGTCATGGAATGTGCACGGGATATTTCGCCAAACCAAGCGAGGGCTGCACCTGGCTCGGTCATCGTGGTTGTAGCCCATGTTTCGGTCAAGTTGTGGATTCGGGGCTACTGAAATTTAACTCTAGTGATATCATAATAGCCGTGGTTCGTTCTCACGTGCGTGATGTGTTGGCACGGGTTCACTGCCCAGTTTCGATCCGTGACCTCCAACGCCGTCGCTGATCGTCCCGGGTCAGAGTTCCGGGTGCTGCTCTCGTTATGAACACCATCAGAGGCGGCGATGCAGCGCGTATCTGTTGTGGCTACAGTTGGCTTGTCTCTCTGTTCCCGGCGCTGGACTGCGGCTACTGTGCGGCGCGCTGTTTGGCCTCGCTCGGGCACCGGCTGGCCGGACGCTCATGTGGCCCGTCCGCTCGCGATCTCGATCAAAGTCTGTCCGCGCTCTGCTCGCGCTAGCTTCAGGAGCGTCAAGCGCGTGACTTTGGTCCTTTGTGCTGTAGGGATGGAAATGATCGCTGCAAAATCAGGTGAACTGTCACTGATGGGTCTTGGTTGGTGATATCGGCCAGATTTGGTGTCATTTGCCACCGCGAACTTCGTCGGCTTGAAATCGGGGCTGCTTATATAGAAAATACCGAAAACGAATGTGACCTTGTTGCGCAAACGGCGTCACGAAGTTTGATACCGATGCTTGAATATGCACATGGTTTGGAGAATGGGGAGAAGCGTATATTCGGTTTCGGCATGGGAAAATATGTACTTCATCGGGTTTACGGCAGGCGTTTGCGTTACATACAGTCATTGATCATCTGAGGTATTGCGCTGTTCCCGTGACGTAGGACGTGTAGGCGTCTGCTGCGCCATGTTCGACTGCTTGTTGGAAATCTCGTCATCATTGCCCCCAAAGACAGACCTTTTTCACTGTCCGATTGTACGGCTGGGCTGGTCTCAGTCTGAACCGCTGTTCTTGGGTCATGACTGAAATGCGTTAGCTCTTTCGCCGCCGGTACTTAAAGCGCGTGTCGCCCGGCGCGAGTCCCCACGCGCCATGAAGTCGTCGCTGCGTTCCGCCGTGTGTTTGCCTTCCCCTCCCCCTGCCTTCCGGAACGGCAGTTCCACAACATGGAGCTCGACTAAGTAGCTGTCGTGTCGTGAGGACGCCTTCGACTCTCTGTTTCTCTGGGTGGTATGAGAGCAGTCCGTTGCGCGTCTGCTGGCGGGGAGCGCCGTGGCGGGCGTGCTGCGTGTGGGCGCGGTGCGACCCCCGCCGGCCGTCCGACCGGCGGTGCCATGCGACCCGAGCGCGGGGCTGAACGGTGCTTGTCCGGCGGCCGGTGTTTGACGGCGGCGGCGGCGCCGGGACAGGGCCGCGTCACGGCTTCCGACGCCGCCGCCGCCCGCTCGCCGCCCTTCGTCTGACGTCACTCGTGTGGCGGCGGCCGCAGGACTTCGGCGACACCGACCTCTACGATGACGTGGTCACGGCGGACGGCGGCGAGGTGGAGAAGGCCGGCGGCGGAGGAGGAGGCGGCGGCGGCCGCAGCAACGGAGCCGCCGATAAGGCCGAGCCCGGCTTCAAGCCGACCAGTTCACGCGGCGGCCGCCGCTACCAGCTGTACGTCGGCAACTTGACCTGGGTCAGTACCGACTGCTGCCACGGCCGTGCGGCGCAGACAAAAACTGGGACGGGACAGGGCTATGTATGAAATAGCTGTGTCCAACGTTTACTCGTATGTGACTGTTGTCTGTTTGGAGGCTGTCTTGAAATCATTGGCATAACATACATGCATTGAATAAGTATAAGTGCAATGGCGTGCTGAAAGATGAGTGTATCTAGGCCCGGAGCTCAGCTTGTCACGGGTTGTGGGTTTGCATTCCGTCACCGGAGCCTTGTCGAGGCCGGTATGGGCGCTATGTGGCCTCTGATTTCGACGCGGCCTCAAATCCCAAATCATCGTCATCAGGCGGTGTTGAGGGCTGGCGTATACTCTGGGTACCGAGCGTGTCGCTGGCAGCAACCTAGCGGGCGATCATGGCTTTGTACTGCGCCTGGTGGCCGGAGAAGTCTGGTAACTGCCACGTTGTGAATTTCGGTATCAATCATCCGGACATCGGTGTGATTTGTCATGATGAATGTGTGTGTGTGTGTATGTGGGTACGTGTGTCTTAGGCTAACCTTATTCGGCCTCGGGTTGGCGCAGTGGACAACGGACGCGGACATCTACACTGCCTGCCGTGAGATCGGTGTCAATGACCTGCTCGACATCAAGTTCTACGAGAACCGCATCAACGGACAGTCCAAGGGCTTCTGTATGATCTTCATTGGCTCGGAGGGCAGCTACCAACAGTGCATGGAGAAGCTGAGCAAGAAGGAGCTGCACGGCCAGCACCCGGTTGTGACCTACACCAACAAGCAGGCGCTGCAGCATGTGAGTGACGTCCGACGATCGGCGACTACGCCCGACTGTCCGCTCGTCGCGCTCGGCGGCGCCGCGCTGGGGAGCGGTCCGCGGCCTGGGCCTTGGTGCGAAACAGTTGGCATGGTTGCTGTATCCGCCAAGGGTTAAGTACGGTGGGACTGGGCTGTGAGACGGTGTCTGTGCTGTGAGCGGTTAAGTTGGGTGTTGACGTGCCAGACGGCAGTGTCGGTGGGCAGAGCGGCCGCCTGACTTGTCCGCCCGTCCGTCCCCAGTTCGAGTCGCAGTCGCGGACCCGGCCGCCGAGTCAGCAGCAGCAGCAGCCGCCGTCTCACCACCAACCGCGCGAGCCGCGCGACAGGCGCGGTCCGCCGCCGGGCCCACCCGGGCCGCCCGGACACCACGGCCGCGGCCCGCCCATGCACGGCGGGCCTGGCATGGGCGGCCCGCCCGGCATGGGACCGCCCGGCATGGGGCCACCCGGCATGGGGCCGCCGCACAGCGACTTCGGCCGCGGCATGGGACCGCCGGGGCCGCTGCCGCCGATGGGGCCGCACCACGGGCCGCCAGGTCCGCCGCCGCCACCGCCGCCACCACAGATGAATCACCGCGGCCCGCCAGGGCCGCCGATGCCGGGTCTGGGTCCGCCGCCGATGAGCATGGCCGGGCCGCCGCGCGGCGCGCCGCCGCCCATGATGGCCGGACCGCCGATACACCAGCCGCCCCGCATGTTGCCGGCGCCGCCGCCGCAGCCGCAGCCGCCTCCGCCGCCGCAGCCTGTGATGCTGGCGCAGCGGCCGGCGCCGCTGGAGTGGGGCCGGCCGCCGCAGCAGCCGGCGCCGTTCGCCGGCCCGCCGCCGGCCATGGGTCCGCCGGCCGGGCCGCCGCCGCCGGCCGTCAGCGCGCCGGCGCCGCACGTCAACCCGGCCTTCTTCGCGCCGAGCAGCCAGCCGCCTCCGGGGTACAGCCACGGCCCGCCGCCGGCGGCGCCGGCGCCGGCCGCCACCCAGCCGCCGGCCGCGCCCGCCGCGCCCGCCATCAGCGAGGCCGAGTTCGAGGAGATCATGAACCGCAACCGCACCGTCTCGTCGTCGGCCATCGCGCGCGCCGTCGCCGACGCCTCTGCTGGTGAGAGTCGGCGGATGCCTCGTGGGCAGCATGCGACCGGGCCGTGGGTGCTGCCGAAGTGAAGCACTCCACCCAAGCGCCGACTGTTCCCATGCATGTTAAGTTAAAATGAGGTGTAAGTTTGATGTGAAAAATAACTCGGGTTGATGGCGATAACAGATCTGGCCCGTATTGCCTGGCTTTCGGGCGTTATCTGGCGGCGGCAGTTGTCATGGTGTGCCGAGTGTGGTCTGACTCGGCCGGTGGGCGCGCATTGCGGTGCGGCTGCTGACGAGGCGCGTCTCTGTCTGCCAGGCGAGTACGCCAGCGCCATCGAGACCCTGGTGACGGCCATCTCGCTCATCAAGCAGTCCAAGGTGTCGTCGGACGAGCGGTGTAAGATCCTCATCAGCTCGCTGCAGGACACGCTGCACGGTATCGAGGCCAAGAGCTACGGCCGTAAGGAGCGAGGTCAGTTGCCAGACATCAACACCGCAGAACGCTTCAGCGGTACCCTGGGAAATTCGATTCGGATCAGTTTTACATACCCCTGTTAATTCAACATCAGAACTGATAATGTGGAAAGACCAGGCGCTGAAAGCCGTGCTCCGCCACGTTCAGCGCGTGGCCGCCTGGTTCAACCTTGTGCTCTGCGTCCGGACCGGACCGCGGTCCGCCAGACTGACACGTGTCGTGTGTCCCACAGAGCGGTCCAGGTCCCGGGACCGGGACCGCTACCACAGCAGTCGGCGCCGCGAGCGCTCGCGCTCCCGCGACCGCGAGCGCGACCGATCGCGCAGCCGCGAGCGCTACGCGGACGAACGGCGCGACCGCGACAGGGAGCGCGAGAGGTGAGCGGCGGACCGGGGGAGGGAGGCCGACCGGACGGTGAGTGTAGAGGGGAGGACGGGGAGGGCCCGAGGACCAGGCAGACCGCGCCAGGTGAGAGGCGGGGGCAGCGTCTGGTGTGAGTGGCGTGGTGGGGCGGCGTAGCCGTGGGGGGTCAGAGGAGGGGCGGTATCTGATGTGATGGCTGGGTGGACCGGTGCAGCCCGGGGCCGGACGGGGGCAGCGTCTGGTGTGAGTGGCTGGGTGGGCCGGTGCAGCCCGGGGCCGGGGGCAGTGTCAGGTGTGAGTGGCTGGGTGGGCCGGTGCAGCCCGGGGCCGGGGGCAGTGTCGCCGCTCACTGCTACAACGGGATGACTCAGTACGCTGGTGTGGAGCGAGTGAAGGGAGCGTGCCGGCTGTACAGACCTGCTGTACACGAGGAGGGCAGCTGAGCTGAGCCCCTTAATGTCAAGCGTACCCGGGTCAGCCGCTTAGCCGTAGTTAACTCCGATACGGGATGGGGGTGTGGGCTCCTGTGAGGCTGCTGGAGATTTTTTGCTGCGCTTGTTAGGTCAAGTCGCACGCTGTACGCGTTGTGCTGTGACCAGGGGATTCGATGGCGTTAGGGTGAGTGAACGGAAGAGCATGGAGCTGGTGCTCGTGAAGGAGCCATGAATAGGTGAGACATTGTCGTGTATCCTAAGATTATAGACAGGCTTTATAGACTTTCTGTGTTGTTGTTTCGTTTGGTCCAATAACACTGTTATCGCATAATTTGGATGTAGACAGCGGTCCTCAGGGAGCTTTCAGTGTTAGAAAGCTCAGCAAACTGCATTGAAATAATTCGAACGTGGCGCATTTCGTGTGTATTTAATGTGCAGTGCATGTTGTTCGCCGGGCCAGTGCCGTGGCGGAGAGCAAGATACTAGTTCAAAGTTCTGGAAATCGGGGACGGGAGTCATCGTATAACTTGACTGTTACGCGTCATAGGCGTCAACAGAGGCGTTCTGCCGGCCTGGCACCTTCCATCCGCGGATACCAAATGCATTTTACATTAATGCGGCTTTGCTAAGCCGCTCACAGTTCGCCATTTGCGGCTGTTGGGTCAAACACTCGGGAGCTATAGTAAAATCACGGTTGTCGCATTGTTCGGTTATGTTGGCGTTGTCCGTGAGCGCGGCGTGTGCAGTATCCGCAATATCACCCTCCATGTCTGGCCAACGTGGATGCCGCGACCTGTGTTGGCGCGTCCTCGGTCCGCTGTTGTGTGCCGCCGGCGGCTGCGGGCGTGCGCCGCCGCCGTCGGCGGAGGCGCCCCGTCGGCTCCGTTCGCCGCCGCCGCCGCCGGTCGCTGAGTGCGGCCACCGTTTACCCCGCAGTGCGACCAGAGCGGCGGTCGCTCCGCGCGGCAGCGGCGTCGGACCAAGTTACCCGCCGCTGGCCAGGCCGAAGATCAGCGAGCCGAAGTACATAGCTCTAGTGGTGTCCGTGTTGGGTGGGCTGGGACGCGCCGGGTCTCGCCGGGTGTGCTCCCGCCGACCTCTCTGTCCTGACCCGGGCGCGGCCGCGGTCTGTATTCACGTGGTCATTGGCGTGCTCCGGTGTTTCCACCTGGCCCTCGTAAGGTGTGAGGCCAGGTGGAGGCATGTGTGAAGATGCCTGCCATCTACGTCATCGTTGACCTAGAGCCTAAGAGGAGGCGCCTAGCAGATAGTTTGTTGCTCCTATGAAATCGTGTACCAGAGCCCTGTCCTTAACCGTCTCCCGGCCGACGTACCCCATGTGTTGTGTCGCCTTTCCTAGTCCTGTTTTGGAAGGGTACTGGGTTAGCAAAGCTTGTTTTTTTTGTGCCGGTGTCGGGTATTGCAAAACATATTTTACCTAACTGGATCATTTTGTTCGGGGTAGTTCGTTTACGTAGGAGTTTGTTCACAAAAGCGTTGTCATCGATTTCCAGAAAATACTCATTCGCGCTGATGCCCAATGTCGGTGAACATTCAATACCTTTGTGAAATTCTCGATCATCTTTTTCGTGGTTAAAATTGAACTTGAGTTGCGCTTTTAGTGCTATCGGCAACATCAGACGCCTGGCCGTTTAGTTAATGTTATTAGTTTTTTATTTGTTTTCCGTACAACCTTGAAACTTCCATATAATATGAATTTGCGATTCGCGATCATGCAAGGTGTAAGGACATTGTCCTAAGCTCTTGTTTAGACTGGGTCTTAATTTCGCTGCTAGTGATGAACTAGGACAAGAAAGAAACGGGGACGACGCGGCTGCTGTCTTGTTTGTAACTGTGCAGAGCGCCGGCCAGCGATGTGCGGTGCGGCGCCGCCCTGACCCGCGGCGTCCTCCGGGTGCCGTCTGACCCTCGTCCGCCCCGTTTCAGCCTGTCAGCGCGCTACTACGACGACCGGTACCGGGAGAAAGAGCGGCGCGACGACCGATCTCGCGACGAGCGCGAGGTGCACCGGCGCGACGAGCGCTCGCGGGACCGCGATCGCGACCGGCGCGACCCGCACTAGGCGGCGCCGCGGGCCCGGCCGGCCGGCCGGCACGGCCCGCTCCGGCGGCCGCTCCTCTCTGTCTCCCTGCCCGCTGCTCTGTCCGTTTTATTCAGGCGAGGCTGTGGATGCCTGGCGAGGCCTTGCGCGGGCCAGGCAAGGCCTTGCGCAGGCCAGGCGCACGCAGGTGTCGAAATAAACTTGTCATTAAAACAACGGCTGGTTCTTTGTGGCGTCGCCGGTTTGTGTGCGGGATTTCGAGTGAGAGTGGATGGCTGCTACAATATGCGTGTTTTGTAAACGTCATGCGCATTGCTTGAGGCTGAAAAGCGCCGTAGCTCGTTTAATTGTCATTTGTCGAGCGCCGAAAACATAGTACCATCTCCGGAGCGCAAGCGGCCGGTCATACCTATCGACGATTGCGAGCGCCGTCATTGTAGTACGCGAGCGGCGGACCGACGAAATAACCTGAGAGCCTCCAGCGCGTGTCCCTCTCTTTGGTGTCTAAACAAGATCCGAACACGAGCAATGTCAGGCCCGGTCGAATGCGGTTCTGAAGTGCGACACGTTTGCCACGGGTCATGTTGCCCAGAGAGGTCCTGGATGGGACGAAATGACCAAGCGTCCGCACCTTCGTCTCCCACCTGGGGGTCCTGGTTGGAATCGCGGTTTCGCCCTCAGTCCGTGAGGGCTAATGGTGCCCTGCGGCCGCTGACGCCCCTTGAAAGTGCGCGACGACTAGCGAAGTTTTCCCTGTTCATGAAAAAGGTGAAGTTGATCGGTCGACATCAGACGCGTCCCTGCTGCTACTGCAGGTGGTCGCCGGCACGGGCCCAGCCGGGAACAACAGACGCGTGATAGGCGTTGAACCGGCGGTACGGTAGCCGGACGTACCACCCCATCGACCCGGCCGGTGAGGACGTTTCAGGCTCGCGGCGTCGGCCGCTCAGCCCTCGCGTGGCGTGAGACCTCCGATCAGCGTCAGCGGCCGCTGCCGTACGCGGCACGCGCGGCGTCTGTTCAGCAGCGTCCCGGCGCGTTCACTTCCGATCGCTGCGGGTGGGAGCTGAGGGCGGCGGCCCGCGGAGCCGTCCCAGTGGCCCGCCCGTGTGATGACTGACCTTTGACCTTCGGCCCGGGCCGAACGATCCGTGGGCCACGCGGCCTCGCGGACCGCAAGGTATGGTGAGAAATGGATGCTGAAAGGCTGCGTTTATAATGTTTCACGCATTCCTTTCGTGCACGCCAATTTCACTGATCACTTGCACGTCGAGAACCAATGTGCGTTTATGTCGGGAATTTTCAACAAAGCAGGGTTAGATTGCTATTGCGGCTTATAAAGCACATCAGTCTTGCAAACTCGGCGCCCCATTTCGGTTCAGGGCGTAGAACACCGCACGGACTCATCTGCAGGCTCGAGCTCGGCCGCAAGCTCTTGTGGCGTGTCTGGATCGCAGTGTTCACTGTTACTCGAGTGGCCAGTGACATGGCACGTCACGAGCGGCCGGTGTGCAGAGCCCCTCCTCCAGCCGCTCGCGAACAAGCCGTCTCAAAGTGGCGCTGCCGGCGCGGGGCCGCCCTCTGTTGACAGCGGGCCCATTACCCGGCGCGTCGGCGCCAGGTGACGGCGCGCCCCGCCCGCCGGCCGCCAGGGAACGGGCCAGCCGCACCACCCCTGCCCCAGCACCGAACATTGTTGGTGGCGCGCGCCCGGCCATCTCGGCAAACACGGCGCGCGTTGACAGTGGCGCAGCGGCAAACACGCTGACGAGCGGAGCGGGCGGTGCTGGCTGACACATTTGCCTATGATTACGGTCTGGTTTGGTCTGCCGGCCGGGAGTCCCGGCCCGACCTGGTCGGGCTGGCCATTGCACGTGTGTGAAGTTACCGGCAGTTGCATATTTGCACTCGGCAGAAATGCATTGTTGTGTGGCCGTCAGTCAGGTCAATATGGAGACGGCCTCTTGTGCGGAGCTGCATTCACATCAGCCTGAGTAAGCATTGATGCCCCCTCTAGGTTAAAGGAGTACCCTCACATTTGGTACGTATTTTAAGAACATACTCTAGTGAAACCTCAGGGCTAGTTGCGTCTAAAAATAAAGTTGCGTAGCGCGACTGCAGCACAGTTAAGACATAATGACGATATCAATTCAAGCTATTTTCGAGTCCAAATTTCGCTGAGCGACGCTTTGTAACAGCACTTCGCTTATTCCCTGCAGTCGCAACCACCGTCGTCGTGGCTAGCACCGTGCGCACCTCTTCTCTCTGGTGCGAATAAATGAACGTCTTTATTGGCCTAACGGGCGAGGGCCTGTTTCCGAGAAGCGCACAGGTTAAAGTCTGAACCAGCGCGTCACATGGATCGTGTGATACTCCCATTCCCGACGCCAAAGTGCGCCTCAAAAACGGCCAGTGTGCTAAGCGCCCTAGGGGAGAAATCAACGCCATCGTATAACGTTTCGTTGAATTCAGCAGATAAAAGTTTCATGCTCACATATCTTTTTGTGTAAATAGTGTCTCAGCTATCGTAACATTTATACCACAAACATTTCGACACATTAGTGTGCTGCAAACATTACAGAACACGTAGGTGGGAAAAGGCAAGGCAAATGAAAAGCATTACATTTCTACTGCCGGTTTGGGTACTTCCAACATAAATTTTGAGCTAATCCGAAGGACCCAATGTCAACCAGGATGTTAAATGCGATTTTATCCGTGGGGTCGAATAATTCAAATAGAACTTCTCAGCTAATCAAAAGGATTTTGAGAAAACTGGTATTGCTGATCAAATCGTGCGCGTCTGATGTACAAAGTGAAAAATACAACAAAAAGGTGGGATACTCCCTTTAAACACGTGACGTAACATCAATGGCAGGGTAGCGACCAATCAGGAAGTAGCTTTTGCCCTGATACCCGCTGGGCAACACCCAATCACATGGCAGGGCTTCTCGGTAATCACTGCGTGGCCGCGGGTCACCGGCGGCATGTTGTGTAGGCTGTACCGCCAAGCCGGGTGCGCCCACAGCATCTCCTCCTTCGGGACTGCTGGCCGAAGAAGTCCTTGATGTGGTCGTGGCGGCTGGTCGTGGCCCAACCGGTCCGGCGGTCTTCACTGATGAGCGCTGCACCGGTGAGGCGGTGGCAATGGCGGCGGCAACTAGAGCCGAACGCGTCGAAGTGCTCAATCTTGATAATCTCGCGGCAGACAGAGTAATCAGCCCGGCAGGCCTTCGCTCCCCACATCGTCGCCAGCTGTCTACACCACGGTCTGCAAGCCCCGAGGATTACTATCAAGCGAGGAGTACTGCGGGCGCAGTTCTCAGTTCCACTGACGCTGCTCCAGGTTTGGGAGCCGATGTCGCAGTGACGAGCTCAGACACGGCGCGCTTGCCAGGAGTTCACGACAATATCCTCGATGTCACCCAGCATCGAGGTCTCAGCCGCCAATGGACAGCTGATGCACAGCATGGGAGCCTTCTGGCCATCAGGTGTTGGAACGACAGAGCAGCTGAAGACTCAGACCATGCCTTGAGGGAGTCGCGGGACTCCTCGCTCGGCATCCAGAACATAGCCCACGGGCTGCTCGCTGCTGCAGCCTAGTATCTAGGCTAGAAGCACACGCAAACACCACAGCGTGTCCCCTGTGTGCTCCTCCAGGGACTATTCACGGCAACAGCAACAGAAGCAGCTTTGCCATGGACTCCTTCAGGAGTACGGCGACGTCTTCGGCACTGACGGCAGTAGCACATGTCTGAAGCCAATGGCTGGTCTTCCGATCGTGATTTAAATCGAAGCAGAAACACGCGCGGCACGTCCTGTTTCTAACCCACAGAGGGATCACTGGAAACACCGGCTGGGCGAAATGGTGCAGCAAGGCATCATTACGCTAGCCATTGAGCTGCTGCTGGAGATGCTGCGGCTGCCCGTCCAGAATCTTCTGGAGCCACGCTGGCGGGGTCTCGTCTTCTTTCTCGCCCATCCTGCAGGTAGAGCGCAGCTCATATGTCATGCAGGGACGCCACGGCAGAATTCAGCAGAGGTTCAGAAGAGTGTCGGCTGCGCCATGCCCTGTTGTTGTCTGGCGGGTCGATACAGAGTCGGCGTCTTGTGCAGAGGTGTATTCACACCAGACTCGTTAAGCACACTGATATCTCATTCAGGGTCAAACACGCGACGTAGCGTTGATGAAAGCGTAGTGATTAAAAGGGGCCGTCGAACTGTCGAAGTTTGCGCCAGCGGTATCCTCTAGTGGTCTGACTCATTGCTCGAACACATTTCGCGGGGCGTCAGGCGGCCTCAGATTTCTTCAAAATTGCTACAGGAGTACAGCTTACGAAATGGTGTCCAAAGTCAAGGCCTTTGGTAGAGCACTAAAGCGCTGACCTCTAGGGTCACCGAACATCAGGTCCATATCCTTGGCCATAATACAAGAGCATGCCCGTTCAGTGGTTCATTGACATGTTCGAATCAATCTATAGTAATGATTGTGTTTGTATATCTATAGTAATTGGCTGTGTCTATAATCCATAGTAATTGGTTGTGTCTCGATCGCACAATATTTGAAGTAGCCAAAAAGTCGTGTAACCGAACCGGGAGCGAGGTCAGGTAAGGTTGCATGATGACCTTAAAGGAGGAAGTATAGCTGTCGATGCATTTCTAACGAGCGTATGCAATGGTGAGACGAATGGTGATATCGAAATAATTATGGAGATAATCTCATACATCTTGTATTAATCGACTGATACATTTAATACCTTATCGACATACAATTTTCCATCGATTTTACCATTGGTTGATACCGTTTGGAGCATTACACCTTCAATTGTGTTTAAAAGAGACACAGTTGTAGTACATACAAGATTGTGTCCTCGGCTTTTCACGTGGCACCATCTAGACTTACTGCAATTGGTTCCAGGTATCGAGCGCATCGTGGTTTGGACACACAAAAAGTCAGGCAACGGTCTCAGGAACAAGTCAGGCCAGGTCACGTGGTTAAATTATGCGATCAGTGACACATTTCCAGGCGCCGTGTGCCATGGCAACGTGATGGTGTCATTAGCGTCATCCAGTGGGGGTTGTCTGGATATGGTCTCATATAGATCATAGAATAATCAATTTGTAATCCGATGTGAGATTTCCCATTGACTGAACACGCCACCCCACGGCCTAGAAACTCCCGAACCCTTCAATTGTCTTTGAAATCGGAACGGCTGTAAATAAAGGAGATTATGTTCACCCTTGACTTTTCGCGGGACACCAAAACCTGTGACCTTTGGAGGTCACCGAGCACCTGATCAGTATTCGACAATGGTCATCATGCCTGTGGTAGCCGGCGAGAAGGAGCCCTCCATGAATCCGTGTTCTGATCTACTTTAGTCAAAATGTCCAATAAGTGGCGTAGTAGACCCAGCAGCGAGGTTAGATCGGACCACGTAATGCCCCAATACGAACAAGCATAAGTAGTTAATTTCCTGGCAACGTTTGGCATAACATCGAATGGCGTCTGATGCCGTCGAATGACACCTAGTTTTGTAGATAATCGTAAGGTGGAATGGCCCATTTGAGCGAGGAGCAACTGCATTCAAACTATGCAAACTTGGTTTAAAGAGTAGGGATGAATGGCTGTCTCGCCATGGCAGGGGCTTGATGTACGTATGGTATGCAAGCGTGAATCAGAAATTGGCTGACAGTACTCCTCCATCCTGACACCATGCCAGAGGTTCCATTGGTATTAGCTTGAATTTTAAGCTTGGATCACAATGCTGTAAAGAAAAGAATGCTGGGGCCCAGTCACCTGCGTAATGCTTCCTTCTTGTACAGCATCATGGTCAGGATGGCAGGCTGGTGACGTGACGATGAATGTTCCAGCAGGATGATCGGCGGCCGAACGGCTGCTTCGGCGTCCAGGTTGCCCGTCTGCAAGGCGCTGACACGGGTTTGTACGTCTGCACCTGGTCGCGGTGTGCCTGCACGGCTCCCTGGCCCAGTATCTGCGTGTAAAGTGTTCCCCGCTGGCTAACCAGTGCGCTCAGCTATGGCTGCCCCTGGAAGGATCCGGCGTCGTCAGACACGACAGCGCCAGCTGTGAAGTCAACCTGCCGGCAGACCGGCGGGAGGTGCGCGTCTGGGCAGGGGCCTCGATCCAGAGCTGACGCAGAGCCGGCGAGGCGAGGCGAATGAAAACATGGCCGGAACGGAATCTGCGGCCGTGGAATTGGCAACCGAGGCGACTAGTCTGTAGACGGTGCAGGCTGTCCTGTGCACGTTGTTGTTTTCATTCTCAGGTATGTGTGGCAATGATGACACCAAACCCGGCAGTGCGGTTTCGCTCGTTTCTGACGCATGCTAATTCTATATTGCGCAGAAGCGACCTGAGACAAATGACGTTGATAGTGTTGTGCATTACGAACTCAGACTTTACAAGCTTTTGTGCACATCTGTGCCGCCGACAAATACCCAATTACGGAAACATTGTCGCATGCGCCACCTGATAAAACATTAATGACTAAATGTCAGCCTGATCACGTGTATTTTGGTCAAGCATATAGATTGCCGGATACGAAACATGTGCAGAGATGTGCATAGGCACATGCATGCGGCTATGCCTTCAATTGACGGGCGTGGCGTCGTTCAAGTCAGACGGACGTGCGCTGGACCAGTCCCCGGCTCCAGCCGGCAGCCTTGTTTGGTCCGGACTGAAGCCTCGACACCGACGTCTGAGCGGACAATGTCCCGGCGCCGCGCCGGCACGTGACTCAGCACACGACCGGGGGCGGCGGCGCCTGAAATTCCGGGCGGAACAGGCGGGCCCGGAAATTTGCCGTGCTGCGCACTCGTTTGCTGGACGTGCCCGCTCCAAGATGACGGATGGTGTTGGCTGTGTATTCATGAGGCGGAATATTGAATGAAACCCAAATCAGTGGTCAGGCGTCGACTTGGGTGTGGAGCAGGTGTGGTGTGGTGTGGTGTGGTGCGGAGCCAGTGTGGCGTGGAGGTGTGGAGTAGGTGTGGTAAAGGTGGAGGTGTGGAGCAGGTGTGGAGTAGGGCAGGTGTGATGTGGAGGTATAGAGCAGGTGTGGTGTAGAGGTGTGGTGTGGTGTGGTTTAGGGGTGTGGGGCAGGTGTGGAGCAGGTATGGTGTGGTTTGGTGTGGATGTGTGGAGCAGGTGTGATGTGGAGGTGTGGAGCAGGTGTGGCGTGGAGGTGTGGTCTGGTGTGGTCTGGGGTGTGGAGCAGGTGTGGAGCAGATGTGGTGTGGTTTGGTGTGAACTGGGGTGTGGAGCAGGCGTTGTGTTGAGGTGTGGTGTGGTTTAGAGGTGTGGAGCAGGTGTGGAACAGATATGGTGTGGGGTAGGTGTGGTCTGAGGTGTGGGGCAGGTGTGGTGCGGGGTGTGGAGCAGGTGTGGTCTGGGGTGTGGAGCAGGTGTGGTGTGGAGGTGTGGTGTGGCGTGGTTTAGGGGTGTGGAGCAGGTGTGGTGTGGATGTGTGAAGCAGGTGTGCTGTGGAGGTGCGAGGGCGTGGTGGAAGTCTGCGTATCAGCCTGCTGTCAGGAGCCATGGCTGCCTGCCCCGTCTCCCGTCCCGAGCTGGAGTCCGCCGTCGGGCATTCCCCACTGGCCGGTGAGCTTCAGCCCGCCAACTGTGGCTCTGACGGCCTCAAGCGGCGGCGTTCCAGCCTCGGCCGTCAGAAGCCCTCAGTCCTGTGCTATGCCTGTGCCGACGCTCCGTGCTGGAGCGCCAACAGAAGGACGGCGCTCCAGCACGGCGCTCCAACTGTGATGACGGATGACACTGAGGCGTCATCAGAAGCCGGGCGCCACGAGGCCGAGCCGCGAGCGGCCGGCGGGACCTGGCCACTGTCAGCCGCTCACTCCAGCCGCTCACTCCAACCTCTCACTCTCCAGAAGAGACACTCGCCGCGGCATGAGCGGCGCCGACGCGCGGCTTCCGGTGAATATTCAGCTCGACGCCGATCACCTCATCTCCATGTGACTGACGCTCGTGCGCGGCCAGCCGGCGGTCTTGACCCGCGTCGTGACGCTGAGTGATGGCTCGAGTGTATGCGGCGGCGACGGCGGCGGCGGCGAGCGAGAGCGCCGAGCCGGCCGGCGCGCGCCTCGCGACCTCGGCCCCCGCACACGCGCCGCTCGCCGCTGACAGCCGCCAACGGCACCGTCACGTGTTTGCTGGCGGAGCATGTGTCTGACGGCCGGCCTGGGCTGGTCTGGTCGCTGGTGACGTCTGAGGATGGGAGGAAGGCGTCTGATGGGAGGTGTTTGGTGACTGATGACTAGACTGCTCTGGTGCTTGGTCTTGCTTTGTCCATATGCGTGGAAACAGATGAGCGAAAGGGCTCCCGAAGAGTTTTAGCTTCACCGGTGCACGTAAAAATTAGGGATGACTGTTAAATTACATGGAAATTTGATGGTTTTAAAGTATGTGGTACCTGGGAGACACCGTCCCACTCCCTGCCACCACAATATTGCTCTGGTCAACGGAATTAAAACACTGCAATTACACATACACATGACGCGACTAGCCGTGAATGATCGTTGGAGCTTGATGCAAATACACATCTGAAGAAACACTGAGCTGTATGTAAAACCGTGAAGGTGCAAATAGAGGGATGATTTCCGTTTTTTTATGAATCCAGGTAGATGACAGGGAAAAGGGAATACTGCTGAGCTAGCACATATTTTATCTTACGCACGTCACGCATCGTCGTGCCGCTGAACGCCGTCGTGACCATTATGTTACAGAATTTGGCAAGTCAGCAAACACGACCTTCGCCTCGGCAGATTGATGACGTTTGGAATCCTGGCATTGAGAAGACGTTCTCGGCGTTTTGGCAGGGGCCGCGCCGTTATCGAGACCGAGGCTCGGGCGACAGGCGGTGTCGGGCTCGACAGGCAGGAGAACGCTCAGCCAAACAGGCGCGTGTATGTACGGGAAGTAGGGTACGTCCGGACGTTGGTGCGAGTACGTAAAACGTGATAAGTGCTTGCGGGTGAGTGTTTCCGTTTCTGGCCCGGGGCCAGGTCTGATGCAGGCAGCTATCGCTAGAGACTCTGATCCTAAGCTATTGCGTACAATCTCCGAAAACACCCTGCCCAGAAGACACCGAGCAAAACCGATGTATGTGTGCATCATATCCCTGAAACCCTGGAGCCGCGACTCATCTCTTTTGTCGATGAAAACATCAGTTAGCAGCAAGACGATATATTATCGTGGATGGCGTCTACACTATCGACGCTGACGGCAGATCGGGGCTCGCCCGCTCTAGCGGTTATTTTCATGACAATGAGAATTTCTAACATTGATCAAATCAATTTGCATCGTGATGAAAATCGATTGAACACAAAAATAACGCTTACAAACTGGTTTCCTTTTCAGTAACTTACATTATTCCGATACGCCCGTAAGCTTCGCCATTACGTTGGCATCAGAAGGAGGGGCATATAATCTAGTGTATGCATGTGGGTTGTGACTACAGTGCAGCACAGTAGTGGTGTACCACTGCGTGCCAACTCAGCAGCCAAACCGCTGCGGGTAACCACACCTTCCCGCTTGGCTGCGCTGCAACGGCGGCGAGTGGGCGAGAAAGTGTGTGTGTGTGTGTGTGTGTGTGTGTGTGTGTGTGTGTGTGTGTGTGTGTGTGTGTGTGTGTGTGTGTGTGTGTGTGTGTGTGTGTGTGTGTGTGTGTGTGTGTGTGTGTGTGTGTGTGTGTGTGTGTGTGTGTGTGTGTGTGTGTGTGTGTGTGTGTGTGTGTGTGTGTGTGTGTGTGTGTGTGTGTGTGTGTGTGTGTGTGTGTGTGTGTGTGTGTGTGTGTGTGTGTGTGTGTGTGTGTGTGTGTGTGTGTGTGTGTGTGTGTGTGTGTGTGTATGAGTGTGTGTGTGTTGTTACACAAGCTTGCGTGCGTGTGTGCGTGCGCGCACCCTGTCGGGGGCGCGTGTGTGCGTGCGTACGCGTACCCTGCCGGGCGTCTGCACCTGTCGGTGACGTGCAGCCCGCCACATCCGGGCTCGTGCACGTTCAGCGATGACGCGCAGATCTTCAGCAGCCGGCCCCCATGCCGCCACCGAGACGACCACGCCCCAGCGGGGGCGTACACGTCCGCCCGAATCGCTGAAACGCTCCTGCCAGAACAGGCCAGTGCTGTCGAGTGGAGCCGACCCAGGCCGGGCCGCTGCTGTCGAGTGGAGCCGGCCCAGGCCGGGCCGGCGCCGCTCACACGAGGTCGCAGGTCGGGCCGGCGGCGGCTCGGCGCCGCTGGCCGTCCGCCAGCCGCTCAGTCGGCCGGCCGCTGTCCGCGACCGCGGTCTCACCGTCCGTCCAGCAGCGCCAGCGGCCCGGCCCGGGGCAGAGCGGCGCTGCTCGCACGACCGCGCCGTCGGCAGGCCAGGAGTGGCGCGCTGCCGCCAGTCGACGCTGGGAGGCGCCCCTGCCTCTCCATCGTCGGCTGACGCCACTGGACGCGGCGGCCGCCAACGGCTGGTGGCTGACCCAGGCTCAGCCGCCCTGGAGCTGGACCAAGAGGACCAGCGGCACCAGCAGCTGGACGGCGTGACCCTGCTGCCCGAGGTGACCCTGCTGCCCGGAGACGCTGCGTGACCCGAGGTGACCTCGCTGACAGAGGTGACTCTGCCGCCGCCGCTGAGCCGGTCCGTCACGATGACGCTCGGTGAGGCCTGCCCCTGACCGGGCGGCGCGTCCCTGCACCGAGCGGCAGCTGACGCAGCGGGATGGGGCCGCTGCTGCAGCTGTGGCTGGCGGCGCTCCTCTGCGTCGCCGTCGCCGGCTTCCCCTGCCCCAGCGGCTGCGTCTGCCCGTCAGAGATACAGGTGAGGCTGACACCGGCTACCATGGCGACCAGCCCACCCAGGACCTGGGGTTCTGTGGCTTAGGCCACGTCTGAGTAGTTTACCAGCAATACTGGCATTGCAATGCCGAGATCAGTGTGGGAAGTAACTCCAAGATCATGCATGTAGGCAAATGCCCGAAAGGAAAACGAATCGGCAAGTGTGAAGACCGCGTGGGTCACCTACATTCGAACCGAATTTTGGCCGGCTGAATTAGCTTGACGATTTTTGTCTCATTCACTGTAGGGTGGACTTGAGCATACAAAGTTATCAGATAACATTTTTTTGCGCACGGAACAAGGCAGTTACTGATTTGAAACTACTCATAATGATTTACAAAAAAAAAACAAATTCAAACTTCATGCCCAGTGTAAGACACAAGGACGATTTTTGGAACTGTTGTCAATAATGGGAAATAATTATCGCATGTCGGCAATTATCTGTGCGGACTCCTCGGGCTGTCGATCGTGCAAATAATGTATGTGATATTTTGTCGCATATCACCGCTAGCAATTCATCAGCCCGGCGCGTTCGGAAGGTTTGCAGTTGGACGAGGCATGGACGCTTGCGTTGTGGATGGGAGAAAGCACGCACGATAAGAGGACTGAGTTGTTCGCTGAAGTGATTCGGAAAGCAATGTGTGTCATGCTCTTTCCATTTGACTTAAGCTTTAGCTATCAGATTTGTCTCATTCAGAACGTGCATCCTGAGCTGTGCGCATCGTACAGTGAATGCCTGTCATTTGTGGGAAAGAATTCACCTTAGTCTTTTTCGGAGGACTGGGACACGTCCAACTAAGCTCTAAAGAACTTTACTGGAACGCTCATATCTATAGTGCACTCCGTGTGGACTAACCCATGAAAAGACCCATGAGCTTATCAAAAATCGGCATTTGCTGCCCTCTGTCTCACGATGTAGGATTATATCCTTGTTATTTGAAGCGCTTCTGCAGCATAAACGTCAGTGTAAGTTTAATTGAACGCTTTCGATATCCATCAAGTTGGTGTCGTATTCTCAAACAGGATCGCAAATCGCCCATTATTACATTTTAATCTCAGCAAGGGTCATTTGTTTGTTGGAGGTGTGTTGCGTGTCCTGCCCTATACATGTGCCTCTTCCTGCACAAAACCGAAACATTTAAGATGCATTGCCAGTTTTTATCACCTGTCTATGAACCGGCTGTGTGTGACACAATAAAAAAACACGGGTGCCTTATTGGCTCGGCCGGTACCCCAGCACAGCGCCCACGGAGTCCATCTGCCCCCCCCCCCCCTCCCATCCCCGTCTGTTCCCGGCGCTCCCCAAACCACGTGCGTAAGCGTGGCCGTCAGATGGGCTCGGTTTGACAGGCCTAACCTGCGTGCGTCAGCCCCGGCATGCCATGCGTGCCATCCGAAGCAGAGTAGCTCACTCAGCTCGTCCTCAGACAGCGCTGGGGGAATGCGGTAGACCTGCTGGTGCACAGGCTTAAAAGGCTTTGCTAGGGCTGCAGAAATCTATGAGGCATATGCTCGTCTCGTATGACTTTGCCAACGATCATATACGTGACAAGCATGCTCCCTCCATGTAGTTGATAGCTGAAAAATGGCGGTGTAAACGGTCTGTGTAACCATGAACCCCGGTTATTACTCACAGATGCACACTTATATCATTTCCGCTCACAATTAGTTCTGTTGGGATTTGTGTTGGTGACACATGTGCCACAGTGTTTTACCAGACTTGACTTTCTTTTGTGTCCAAGCCTCTCACCAGAGAGCGGCCCGTAAATGGCTCCGCCCGACTTGTCATCTTACGAACCGCTGTCTTTCTGACCGATGCGCGTATCTGGGGAGATCTTCTCTCGACCCCTGTCTGACACGATCTCGCCGACGGCCATGACGGGTGACGTATTGATGCCTATCAGGCACGGAACAGATGCGTGGGCGCGGCGATTCGGTGGTTTTATGGAGCATGCATACATTTCCATTTGATCTAAAGAGGAAGCTCATCGAGAAGCTGAAAGTCACCTGAACAAGAGCCTGACTGACAAAACGTACAGGGGTCAGCGAGTTTCATGGTGGTGATTTCCCATCAAGTGGTCACTTCCTCCAGGATTTTATAGCTGGCCACAATAATTGAGTTATGTTCTCTAATTACTGTTATAATGTGCTACGCGACTGTCACCGGACCAGCGGGACCGCATTAACTCGGAAGCTTTCACAAGCGATCCGGCCGCGGTATTGACCAAACTCTTCGGATGCACTCGCCTGTTGGCGCTCCCGGACGTCGTGGAACTCCGAACCGCGCCGCGTCGACAAGCAGCTGCGACGCTGAGGGGCGGCGCCTCCACCAGCGTGAATGTAGCGTAGCAGCCCTACGGCACTCCGCGCTCAAAACACGGGCCAGCACCCCACACCCAAGACACGGGTCACGTAGGCGGGTGGCGTAAGCCCGCGCGTAATACCAAGAAGCTTTATTAAACGATTTAATAGTTTATCGTATTATGAATGGACTTTTCGGACATTAAATATTTCACCTGCTGAGTCAGTATATAATTATCACATCAATATTATATCACATCTGGTATTGTATTACAATACAATACCAGAACGACATATACCCACGTGAAGCCATTTCAGCCCACATTCAGGTATTCGATATTCAAGTGAGGGGGTCTGAGGAACGAGGCGATTTCCCAACTCTGCGTGCTGCCTGCAGGTGATGAGTGAGCTGGGCGACACAGAAAGGGTTTTCGTAACATTATCTGTGCAATATCAGGCCAGGGTTGCATTGCTAGAACCCTAACACGCTTGTGCACCTGTGCGACGGCTTACGACAGGCAGTATTTCATTTCAAACCGTACGAAACCTCCTCTCATCTGAAAACGAAACGGTCAGATCCACGAACATTCCGCTGGAATTCCGCCTTCTGCACTCAACTCCGCAGATACGGCTGCAGTCGCACCTGCGCCGGCCAACAGCCCTGCCCGCTCGACATGTCCCTCAGTCGGCTGAGCGGACGGCGGGTATTGTGTGTGCCATCGGTAGCGGCGTCTCCCCGCGCCCCTCGCCTTGTACTGACGCCAGCCGTCTGCTGGGAAACACTGCGGCATTGTGGTCAACAGTCTTTCCGCCGTCAACATGCCGAAGCTGGAAGAGAGACGACATTATACGGTGGCCCCTCTCCTTTGATGTTTGTTTCTTCCAACAAGGCCAAAGATCCCCTCAAACTCATCCATCTGCACGGCTTTCTCGATGAGATGGCATGCATGATTAGCGTGTGTTGTTGTGCCTTGCCTACCGTATGATGAACTCATCATCGTGCGGTCGCTGCTTCGAGGTTTGTTTGCGGCTTGTCGGAGATCGTAGATGAGAGGATCACAGATAGCTTACGCGGACGACGTTCTTCGAGGAACAAAAACGGCCGTGTTGCAATAAGATCTACGTGCCATTGAGACATGCAGTCAATCTCGAGACAGCAGTGTAGAAGAATAGAGGTACACAGGGTCAGTGACGTGGATGAACATTAATCACCCTGTCGTGGCCGGATTTTTATGTCTGACGTGATAGCGTGGCAGGGAAAATTTAAGTTTAATGATGATTAACTATTCCTGTCGCGTGCTTACTTGCACGTTCGGTCGGCCCTTTCATCCCAAGTCATTCTGTGAATGACGCGGGGCTATTGGCCGAAATTTGAGCTTAAATGCGTGGCCATGCCGGAAATGCTTTTTGTGCCGTGGTCGGCCAGCTAATTAATAGAATCGTCAATAAATAGATGGCGCCTGCCTTGTTTAATGGCCGGTAATAGAGTTTTTGCTGCGCTCGACGCGCGCGTCATTCATCAGTGTCGCGGCCGTTACGTTGCGGCGCCGGCGGCGGCCGCCTTGCGGTGCGATGACAAGCCGGCCGGCACGCCGCTGCAACACGTGCAGCGCGTACGGTCGGCCGGCAGCGCCTCTGTTCACCGGCGGCGCCGCAGGCGTCGCCGCCGGCGCCGGAAGTCGTCCGCGCGTCAGCGCCGGCGGCCAGACCCGGAGCTCCTGCCGCCGCGCGCCTGCAGTGGCCGCCGCCGCGTCACGGACCGAGCTGCCGAACTAACCCGGCCGTGAGGCGGGCACGGCGGACGCGGCGAGCCGGCCTGCACCTCTGAACGCAGAGGCCGGAAAGCCAGCCCCGAGCGCGCGTGACGCGGCCGGGCGCCGAGGCTCGCAGCCATTCAGCGCTCAAGTGTGCGTTGTATTGTGATTTCGGGAACCGGAGAGCGGAAGTCGCTTGTGGTAGTTTTGAGTTGACTATGTGACCGAGCGGCCACATATGATTATACGAGCGGGTGAGCGATGGTCAATGATCAGTGCTTATCAGTGGCGATCGTTCATCAGCTGATTTGTAACACGTCACGCTGGTGTCTGAATGAGTGTTCTGATGACAACCCACCGTCTGGATTTCTAGCGCGATGTAACTTGAGCCATAATCTAACTTGCTCGCTGGACCAGACGCGTGCAACGCCGTGATGGGCCCGGCGCTGGAGGGCACGTGACCACGAACGGGGCCTGAAGCCCTACAGCGGGCTACCGGCTGCGCGACTGCGGCAAACGAGTCACCCGACCCGGCGACCGCGACCTCGCGTCGCCTCCCCGACTGCGGGTCACGTCACGTGCCGGGTGTGACGCACACCCGTGGGAGTGTCGTCACGACACCGGCCAGCGCGCGTCGGCGGGGAGTCGGTCGGAGTCTGTCGCTTTCCATCGCGCGCTACTCACCGGCACCGTCGGCGCGTCGGCTTGTGGCCAAGGCTGAGCAACAGCGCACATCGTACGCATGGCATTTGTGCCAGACAAGCTCGACTTGCATTGTTAGTGGGGCTGATGAAAAGATCAGTCAAATGCTGGGAACGCCGGCGGTTGCAGCACGCGGCGGAGTTTCCAGTCCAAGCATGCGAACATTGAACGCCGCACCTGCATACTTGCATGCACACACACGTGCACTTGATTAATGGTCACCATTTCAGACCATGATAACTTCTCACCCTTAGTTACGCATTGTGCTTTTGTCGGTATAGTCCAGCGCCGTAATTACGTTATTGATGAAGACCGTTACTAATCACCCATTTCCCATTGTCTTCGTTAAACCTCATTAGAATATCGCATCGTCATGTTTTCGGTACCTGGTGCTTTTGGCCGCTCCACAGGCGTAACATGTCGACACACACATACTCGAGGGCAGGTGACTGACGAAGGAATGCGAATGAATGTGATGGGCAATGTCCAACGGTAATGATAGTTACTCCCGACGTGGGCAGCACACCACTTCTCGATCACAGATTCTGCAACACTTGTGGACAATTGGAAATGGATTTGAAATCTCAGGACCATGCCTCGGAGTCAGCATTAAGCAGCCCGACTCGCTCAGAAAATATTATCAACATGCCTAAAAGATCCTGCAATCACCGAAAATCACTCTGCATAAGTTTTGTAATAACTCAGATACCTAAGTAAGGGCTCCTGGAGAAAGCCGCAGGATTCTTTCGGTGATGATGACGATATGTTTTCGTTTCAAGCATCGCAGGCCAGTAAAAGGTACGCAGTGATCTGCCCCACTTGAGGCGCCTAATAGGTATACATACAATTTAAGCCATTATACAGCATTCCTCACTGAATTTGGATGATTCTGCCGAACCGTCTAATTTTGCAGTGAAGTGAATTACGTTGTTTACGGAAGTAGCTATTAACACGCGCCCGAGTGGCCGGCTAAATGTGCTTCGCTCGGGTGGGGGATCAAGTTGACCACCAATTTGACCCCATGAGATCTCGGAAACCAAGAGGGCTAGAGACACCAAACTTACAGGGTGTATTGACCTGTACGTGAACTCACTTAGGTCAAAGTTTTAGGTTCCTAGGCCATGACCTCTGGTCCAAATAAGGTCAAACAAGGTCAAATTCTAGGTTGGGCTCCAAAGTGCCTCAGAACCTAAAAATCGCTTTTAAGCAAAATTTCGCATACTCATTCAATGTCAGTGACCTTGTTTGACCTTTTGAAGGTCATGGTGACCAAAACCATACAAGACTGCTCTGAGTTTTGCGGTTGAATAAGCGACAAAGATTGCGCTAGGCAGTATGTTTCTAAAAGCGAAGTGTTCACCTGGGTCATTTTAGGTTCATGACCTATTCCGACCTCTAGGAAGTCCATCGAAGAGGTATAATGCGCTTCCTGCAATCAATAAATTCGAAATGAGCACCAGAAACTATCCCTTACAGCAAGCTCTAGAATAATAAAACAGGTTGGTTTTAGCCTTGGTCTGACGTTCACACCTGACCTTAAGTCAACGTTATTTGCTCATTCAATATTGATGTCGCTTAAGAAAGCATTTCAGAGACGTATTGATTCCGTCTAACACTCCATTGTTGCATCAGAGTGAGCGATTCCCTAGAAAATGACTTCACTGAAACCATGGCCTGACTTTGCCCTGCCATAGGTCAGTGACCTTACTAGGTACATGTAATTTTTGTCAAACGCTCCGTTACTTAATTTTCTGCGGCTACGCAAAATTTGGCGCGGCCACGCCGTGCGGTTCGGAAACCATTCTGGAAAAACCTTCGGGGGTTCAAATTGACCACATGAGCGCGAGGCAAATGATTGGCAACCGCGTTGTGAACCCCACACCCGCATTATGAAATCCTGCGTACGCTCTTGCGAACAATGCAAATTCTAGCAGCCTGCGTTCTGGGACCCGGTGAAGGACAAAGCACGAGATTAAAGAACGATGGCAGTTTCGGGAGTCTGTAAACTGGGGCGATCGTCGCCAGCAGGATAAATGACCACTGGTTCTTTGGCGCATGTCCTTGCGCATTGCGTGCGCATGATGCACATCTCCAGCGCCGTGTGGTTCCTTCTCCGCCCAGCGCGACTAACGGCGCGGCCGGCTTGCTCCGCAGGTGCTCTGCACGAACGCCGGGCTGACGTCACCACCACGGCACCTATCGCCCTACGTGCAGCACCTCTCACTGGCCGGCAACCGCATCCGCCGCATCGGCATCAGCGCCTTCCAGCGACTGCGGCGGCTGCGCACACTGGTGCTGGACGACAACGAGATCGGACGGATCGCGCCGTTCGCCTTCCTCGGGCTACGCGACCTGGAGCGCCTCTCCATCCAGCGCAACCCGCTGGGCGAGCTGGGCCGGTTCGCGCTAGCCGGCCTGCACAACGTCACGTACCTGTACCTGAGCCCCGGCGGCGTGCGCCGCGTGCGGCCGTTTGCTTTCGCCGGCACGGCCGACGTCAAGCTGCTCCTGCTGAGCGGTAACCCGGCCGCCGAGCTGGAGCCGGACGGCTTCTCGGGCCTGCGCCGCGTGGACCACCTGCTGCTGCCGGAGCGGCTGCGGCGGCTGGCGCCGGGCGCCCTCGCCGGCCTCAGCGCCGTGGGGGCGCTCCGGCTGCGGCTGGCGCGGCTGGAGCGGCTGCCGGCCGGGGCGTTTGCCGGTCTGCAGCAGGTGGCCTTCCTCAGCCTGGAGGATAGCGACCTGGGCACGCTGGAGCGCGGCTGGCTGGCCGGCCTGCGCCAGGTCGGCCGCCTCAGCCTGCGCGCCAACACCATCCACGAGCTGGCGGCGCTGAACGTGACGAGCGAGGTGCGCCGACTCGACTTTCACGGCAACCGCGTGCTCAGCGTGCCGGCCGGTGCCGAGCTGGCGCTGGCGCCGACCGTGGAGGCGTCCATAGAGGGCAACCTGTTCCCGTGCACGTGCCAGGTGCACAGGGTGCTCGCTGCTCTGAGCAGGTCGAACTACAGTGAAGTGCGCTTCATGCAGGACAACTTCTGTTTGACTCCGCCCAGTCTGCACAAGCGACGCATCAGTGAGGCGAATGTGACGCAGATCGCGCCGTGTCCGGACCGGGACAGAGCCGAGGAGGAGGAGCGGCGGAAGAGTGAGGAGGTGCGGCTGCCCTCCAGCGTCGGCCGACTGTTCTCAGCCCCGCTGCCGGCCGCCCTGCTAGCCGTCACTGTTGTGCGGCTGCGGTATCTGTGAGCTCCGCTTCGCGCCCTTTGAGCCCAGTGTTGAGTTTGTACGCCTCGTTGGTACGCGCTGGAGCTGCGTGTTCGAGCTCGTCTGCCTTCTTGAATCGTGCGCGGTGTTTGGGCCTGGGCATTCGGCGATGGGTTCGTGGGGGCTTATGCCGCCCTCCGCGATCCCGGTTCACTCCGCCAGAGCATGTCCCTGCCGTGTCCGACCCGGCCCGTGTCTGCGGCGCTGCCTCCACCCCCTCCCACCCATCTCCCCCTCTCCCACCGGAGCACTGGGCGGGGAGCAGGCGGTGGACAAACAGTGACCGATCAGGGTGATGACGAACGAGGCGAGCGCGATGTACACACGCCGGGGCGGAGATAACGGACGAGCGGCCCCCCAAACAGCACAGATGGACGCACGCTGGGCCGATGGACTTCAGACCAAGAGCGTCGCCCTCTCATAACAGCCCCGCATAAATGTATAACGGGCCGCCGATCTAGTCCAAGACGAGGTTTTCGATGATGTTTTGCCCGATATGGACGCCCCCTACGGTTCAAGGTATTGCATGTGGGGAGAGTCTGGCTGATAACTGACACATTGGTTATCAGTGGTCTGGTCTGGCAGCTGTGCTCTGAGCGATTTGTTCGCCTTGTGCCCATCAGTAGTGGAGTGTGTGTGACAGTGGTGCGATGCATTTCACGCTGCCATGCTGCGATATTGGCGATGTTTACTCCGTGTCAACGCATGCTGGTGCGTGATGAGACCAGACTATGTGTGTGAAAGTTGCTGTAAATGCCAAACGCTGGTATGATCTTTTTCGAAGAATCCAATAATACCAGTCACAGCGAGTTGACAGGCATCTTGTTGGCAAAGTGCTACAAACATTATGGCACCCTCCATATTTCACGTCCACGTTCAATGGCTAGTCTGTGAGACCTGTCCCGATAAGCTCAAAATTCGCTCTTCATGCGTTACCAACTGCAATGTTTCTCGACTTTTATGGTACCAAAATGTTATAATGCGCGAAGTGCAGTCTGTATTGTACCCTCAGCCTCCTAACATATACTGGGCGTTTGTACCAGAACATTTTCTCGAGCATCCTTTGCGTCGCGCAGTTAGACCCCACACCCTGTTCGGCGTCCATTACTCAAGGCCTGGGTGCTCACCCCCCCCCCCCCCCTCACCCATTACCGAAGCGCGGAAGGCCGGCAGAAGGGGCAGTGTGAGGCACGCAGGTGTGGCGCCGCAGGAGGCCCGCAGGAGTAGCGGCGCGGGAGGCCCACTGGAGCGGCGCCTCACACAGGGACGGGTGCCGCCCGGAGCAGTCTGATCAGCCGTCTGACCCCGGCTAGTCTGCATGCGACTGGAACTGCACTGCCAACACATGCAAGTGGCACGTCACATGACCCCAGGCATGCTGAGCCCCCACCAATACCTTGTCGGGCTCGTTTTCTCCATGCTCCAGCATATTATAGCCGCTAAAGATTCACGCGCCCGCTGCGCACGCGAGTCAGAAGTGTGGACAGACTTCAGAAACACCAGAACTCCGTGATATCCATTCGTCAAACTGGTTGAGCGCAGCAGCGACCATCACGGATGGCTCTCAGACCTGCTTTACCACCGGGTCGCCTATGCCGCATTGACATCCATTTGCCGGGTTCAGGTTGGTCCTAATATCCTTTAATTTCACCAGGTATGCGCTAAAGTATGTCACTTACGTCCATCAATTTTCGCTGGGGAATCAGGAACGGCCACCCGATGCGGCGACCATTAGCTCAGGCGCATTTTCGACGTTGGCAATATCACGAAAACGACATTTTAGCCATGATTACTGAATCTACACTTCATCCGTTGAGGGATTCTTATAGCTACTGGTTGAGAGTGTTCACAGCTGCGCAAGGCTGTTTATTCATCGACTTCACCTTTCGTGAGCCACAATTACCCGGCCGCTTTGCAGATTGACGATATTACTCGCCAGATAGTGCGGAAAAGTTGGGTCACCAACCGGAACTCGAAGCGGATCTATGGAATGCCGATCCAGTACGCAAGCCAGGGATCCGGCATCCAGGGATCCGGTATCCCAGAGATTAGGTTTGAGCCCCGGCGGGTGGACCCAAATTTTCCGCACTGTCTGGCGAACAATATCACCAAGCTTCCGAGCAGTCAGCCAGTGCTAGCCCAGCAAAGTTGAAGTAACTGAATAAAACAGTCTTGCACGGACATTTTAGGTGTCGAAAAATAGCAAAATTGTCTAGTTGTGGCAAGTGACAATGTAGTAGGGGCACCGCGCCCGTGCTGTCATTGCTCCACGGCCTGTAGAGATGGTGCAATGTGAATATATAAACTTTAAAAATATGAGGTGGCTGAAAATTTCTTTAAATAAAGCCACAAGGGTATCAACTTCTGTAAATTATCGGGGAGGGGGGGGGACGAACCAAGGGTCCGACAGCCTACCACCCCCATTCTTTTCTCACCGGATTTAGCCTACTTTATTGTGATAAAAGGCAATACACGCTTTTATTCTTTGCATAATTTATAAAAAGTCTTTAATCTAAGCCGCATAGAAGTCATTCAGAGGTGGATCCAGGGAGCAGGCACTGGACGCAGGCGTCTCTTCTCATCGACGAGTGAAGGCCACCTTTAGAGGCCACCTTAGGATGCCGATGGTGTCCTATGGCGGTCATGGCACGCGGCACGCATTTTGGTTGCTGGGAAGGAGGACGGAGTTACCATAAAGAACTTAGGTTAACCCATGTTCTGGAGCTTTTCACTTTAACTTTACAAACCAGCGCGTGTATTATGACACTAGGTATGTGAAGCTTATTGCTTCGTTTATCCGCTCAGCTGTTGCGATTCGTACCTGGCGATGAGAGCAACCTTGACGTTATGTTATGAGAGTAGTACGAGACGCCACTACGCGGGAAGATCAAAGAGGGTAGTCTTTTTGCTCTGGTCATCTTTTACCTACGTTTTTGGTAGCATTCCAGTCGAAAACATTGGGACCCAAGCCAACATTGGGGTCCAGGGCCCTCACAAACGGATACAAATCGACACCCGTGCAGAGCCATATATGAAGCCCAGAGGATGAAACAAGCAAATTACCAACAACGTAGCAAGTAAGCAGACCTGAATGCTGATCTTTGATAGATTCGAACAAACAAAGCCCAACACGCACATTTTTAGAAAGTTAGGGCAATTTGCTGACCGTTTTCTTCTATGGAATGACTTTACATAATAGTATTTCTCTTCAGAGCTTTCACCAAGATAGGTGCCAGTTTTATGACATTTTATTGTGATTCACGAGGCTGTTCATTTGCACCAGTCTGGCTAAGTGCAGACCCTAGGCCAATTCGATTTTTATGGAAGATTCATCATATCATTCACGCTGTTAGAAACATTTGTTATCTTTAAGCCCATTCGGCTCTCTTTTATCGGTTTACGACGCGGCCGCTAATCCTCATAACCGTGTGAACTTTGACAGGATGGCGCAATTGATCTGGTCGTGAAAGGAACGGTTTTGAGTATCAATGTGTTTCGACGCAAATACATGATATAGATGTGCGTCCTACTTACGCAATGTTTTAATTTCGGTTCGATGCTAGTGAGTCTTAAATTAAAACCTGAATGCCGTGGTACTGCAAATCAAGCAGACATAAATGTCTTGTAAATTCTGCCACGCCACTCCACGAAAACTATTCCCGGCTGTTGGAGTCGACACTCTTCCGCGAGCGGCATCTGCGAATACATCCGTCTGTCTTAATGTGTACCATCGTGACACATGCGATCTGGATGTGCGGGAGGCTAACCATCTTTCCCGGGCAGCTCAGGTCAGATCGCTTATCAGGATGTTACGTTGACTTTTTGCAATAAAATCAAGACCGAGCATGAGACATAGCCAGCCGTGGTGTGTCTTCGGAAATAATTCATCACACACCAGCTGCGCACAACGGACGGGATATGACGTCACTCGCAGTCCGTCGGGGGACCACCGTGCACTCTGTCCGCCGACGTCAACTGGCTGTGGACAGCGCAGTGCTGTAGCAGAGGGTCAGTGCCGTCCGGAGCACGGCTCCAGCGGCAGGCCAGACCACGTGAGTGGATCGACCTCCGAAGCCGCACAGTTCTGCCTACAATTGGATTACTCCGCCCGGCGCCTGACGCCGGTGACCGACGATGGGAGGCAGTGTGACGGCAGGCCGTGTTCCATCGTCCCGGTCAGCTGCTGACCCGGTGACCTGTCTGGCGGTCAGCGGGGGGCCAAGTGCAGACGCTCCCCTCCCGGTCAGCTGCTGACCCGGTGACCCGCCTGCCGGTCAGCAGTGAGCCACGTGCAGGCGCTCTTCGCCCTGCCGGTCAGCTGCTGACCCGGTGACCCGTCTACCGGCCGGCAGTGAGCCAGGTGCACGCGCTCGTCGCCTGCCGGTCAGCTGCTGACCCGGTGACCCGTCTACCGGCCGGCAGTGAGCCAGGTGCACGCGCTCGCCGCCTGCCGGTCAGCTGCTGACCCGGTGACTCGTCTGCCGGCCAGCAGTGAGCCAGGTGCACGCGCTCGTCGCCTGCCCCCCGGCGCGGGTCACGGTCTCGTGCGCGGCGCTCGGGCAGCGCGGAGTCTGTTAGCCGAGGACCGAACTGGACGGAACAAAATGTCTGACCCCCGGGAGATCCACGTTCGGATTCCGTTGCCGCCAGTGCGGCTTCCATGTCTCGCAGGAGAGCGACCAGGTGGGTGTTCATGCAGCGTGACACGAAGTAAGCAATCATGGAACCGTTAAGTGACCATGCAGCATAGAATCAATGGCCACGCAGCGCACAGCCCGAAGGTGACGTCGTGTGGCGTTGCGGTCGTAACGGAGAGACGGAGTCGAAACTCTGGACCTATGGTGCCATAGAGATGGGGATGGGGTAAAAAAGAGGGCTTTAGGAAATGGTAAGTTGTAACGACGAACATTTTTGCAGTGCAATTCTTCCACAATTTAATCAGCTCATAAACTACCTACAAACAACTCATATCGTTATCTTTCACACTGTATTGCTTATTGCCGACAAATTCATGTCATTACCGATCCAGCTTTGTCCTGGCAAATCGTTTGGTGATCGTGTTGTCACCCATGCTCTACATGCATCGTGTTGTCACACATGCTCCACACACGTGCTATCACCTCGTACGCGCCCTACTGATTCCGAATACTCCACCAATCTGAGTCTATTTTTTATAGTGGAGTAGAGTAGCGAACCGAATGTTTTAGGATGCTATTACGAGAGGATGTCCCAGGCAGTACCCGAGCGCTCACGTCACTTTTGGTCACGCTCCTAAAACACTCGCTGTATGTGGTCTCGCTTTTCGTATTTCACGCAGCATTTGATATTTAGTTATTCTTAATTTGTCAAGCGTCTGACCCACCCGAAGTGCATCAGCACAATGGTCTGACTGGACTCTGACAGTGTGTGAGTCCCTCTCTCTAACTGACCTTTTTCCGACTTTCGACCCATCTCAAAAGCACATGACTCGTTCAGCGTTCCTCGTCGTTCTGCACGCCTTTTGTCCTTTAGGAGGCCTTCTGACCGCCCCGCATCTTCGGCTTTCTCCGGGGCCTCTGATCTGTCTCGGAGTCGCTGGCCGTTTCCGGGCCCCGCTTCAGTGACCAGCGGGCGGCATTCGACGGTTTAAGGAGCCCTGATCGCTCCGAAACCCCGTGCGCTTTGCAACCACCGAAACCCGAAACCACCACAAAACCGCTGGGTGAAGACGATCCGCGCGATAGCGAAGGATGAGCTGGGCAGCCTAACTGTCCCACCTGATCGCCTCCGTGGCCTCAGCTGCCAGCTGGGCTGCCAGCACGTCTCCTTACGCAGAAGGAAAGGCGTAACTTATAAACCGGTGGCTCATGTGACGACTGAAGTGGCCCCTGTACATACTGAGGTCAATACCAGTGGCATGACTTAGTTATGTGTTCTCAGACATCACGTTTCTGATACCGATCACAGCTTGTCTGAGCAAAGATTGATCACGTTATGGGTTCATACAGTTGCAATAGTAGCCTGCGTCTTCTTCACCCACGCCGGAGCCGTCTGCGGCGGCGCCCTCACCGGACCGGGAATTTTTTTGAGGGGGAGGCGGGATTATTACGCACGTTATTCTACAAGTACTTTGGATAACTGAGCCCCGACTGATTCGCACTTGACCCCTGACACGGCAGCGCCGCTCAATATGAAAATAGTTAACTTTGCAAAGGTGATATTAGCTCAAGGAGTCAAACTTTTGAACAAACACATCCTCACGGTCAATAATGTGTTTAAGTAAGTGTCAGACAAACTCATCTGCTGCATACATTCATGTTTACGTCTAAGCAGGGGCGCAGCCAGGGCCTTCGTGAGGGTGGGGGGTGGGCGTGGGGAGCGTGGCGCAGTGTTGACAAAGGACTAATTGATGGTAAAAGCCCCCCCCCCCCCAAACAAAAGAAGAATGACCGGGATGTGATTCACACGATTTCAAGGGGCATGATTTGCTTCGTTTTATTGTCATTTTTACCCTCTTCAACTTGAACAGAAGCAAGAAAATGCGGGAATGTGCAGTCTTGTTTGCAGGGTGTCAGGTGGCTGGGCGGAATAATCCACTGGCACTTTTCATTTCACAATGGTTCAGCGGGGTTTTTCCAAACTGATGGATTTTGGATTTCTCACATATTCAATAATTTTGGCCAAGGTCGACAGAGATATCGAGGGCCCGTGAGCATGGATTGTAGATCGAAACGGAGTCACAGATTTATATCAACGAGGCCAGCCTATGATCGTCTGGAAATGTTCAACCTTCAGTCAGGATCGATAGGTGAGAAAAATTATGCAGCATAGTTTTGAAACACGCGCGCTCGCAGGTCTTAGCAATACAAAAAAGACTCCCGGTAATGCAGTTTCCATCAGCTGAGCGGCGTCGGCTCCGCTGTTACCGCTAGGCGGCAGCCAACGGGTGGACGCAAATGACGACGGATCTGAAATAAATATCATTTAATGTTTTTGACATTGATTCGTTCACTTAAAAGGCAGCCCGCAGGCAAATTTTAAACCCTGCTATTTTAAGACTGATGATAGGAACGGAATATAATTCGCAGTAAAGCAAAGCGGTGCTTGAACCGGGTAGTGGGCCCGAGGAGTACAGGTAGATTCTCCATTTTTCGTGTCACTGTAGCCGTTAATCTATTCAGAGGACATCCCCACCATTCTAAACATGAAATAGGCCCCCCGGGCTTTCTCCAAACGGTGCAAATGAATTTTGGGAGACTTTCGGAAGCATTACTTATTTTACCACGGTCGTTCTCGCGCACCTGACGACTGCCACCCGATATTATCTGCAGTGGCCAACGTCGTTCAATTTTACAGAAACCGCAACCCCGGCCATAGCTATTCTTGATCCTAAGATTGCGGACGCTGAGGCTCAAACTTGTTTCATGTAATTCGTTTCATAACTTGACTTCGCAAATAGAAGTGCTCAAGCGAACATGGGCTACATGGACTGGCCTTTTTACATTTCTGACCTAATTTCGATCCAATCTATTGAGCACTAATGAGACCCCTAACTTTTTTCTTGACAAGTGGACTGGTGGATAGAACACTAGAAGGCACTCCATCGTTCCCGACAAAGGGGTGATGGGCCACATCGTTCCAGCTCAGGGTGCCTGCCGGTTGACAGGACGTGGAGTCACTTCTTGGTCGATCCGGAGGAGCATGGAGAGACACGTGTACGTTCCCCGCGCCCCCCCCCTCCCCCTAATGCGGGATTCGGGACGGCTGGCCCCACGTCGATGCAGGAGCTCTCATTGATGCAACAAAGGCCCTCACCGATGCAGGCAATCTAATAAGCAGCACAGAGACTCTAATTCGGCTTAACAGGCCTTGGCTGAAATGAGGGCTCCTGTCCGAAATGAGGGCCCTTGGCTGAAATGAGGGCCCTTGGCTGAAATGAGGGCCCCTGGCTGAAATGAAGGCCCTTGGCTGAAATGAGAGCCCTTGGCTGAAATGAGGGCCCCTGGCTGAAATAAGGACCCTTGTTGGCTAAAATGAGGACCCTTGGCTGAATTGAAGGCTTTTGGCTTGCAGCCCCTCGGCTGAAATGAAAGGGAGGGCTCTTCGTTCGGTACTGGGCGCTGACCAACACAGCACAGTCACATTGAGCATCGTCTAATTGTAAACTCCCACCCTAAATTGTCATATCTCCTTTCATTGTCAGAGGGCGCCGATCAACGCAAAAGACCCCCTGTCATCCGAGGTCCCGTCCTCGTCCCCTGTTCAGCAAATGTCCTAGTCGACTCATGACACCTTGCCGACGCAGGCCCCGTCGGGCGCTACGGCACCTAACCGTCACAAATACTTATCATTTTTAACGTTAAGCTTTTATCACTCTGTTCCGCAGTGGGTGGGTTACATTAGCGAATGCCAGCAGTCTCTGTACTCGTACGTTTCAACTCGGTATCTACCTATGGACACTGCACCCATCCGACCGCCTCAACACAAACCGCTCAACGACCTCCTTGTCAGTGCGCGCGCAGCTGCTTTCTGCCGGGCCAACGGTTGGTGCTGCTACCTGGCCACCGGTCACTGCAATCACTAGTTACGTCATCCCCTACAAGATGTCATTAGATGCACGAGTCGGGGCAAGTGCACACGACACTTCCCCTTCTCACGACAGTAACGAAAAAATGAAAACCATCGATAGACAAGAATACAGATAGTTATTAGTGGCACCCCTACATCTCTGCGGTCTAAAAGAGTTTTATACACGATTAAAATACTATCAACGAAACAAAATTCTGACATCTGGAACATTGACGACTTCATCGTTCCTTCCTCCTAAATAACGACAAGCCCATCACGACACGTGATTGGTCAGGTATGTTTGAGATCGAGAAGTCCGCCCTGATCTGCGAAGGGTGTGGGAGAACCGCCAGGGGCTGGCTCAGAGGCACCATGCTTATGCACCGAAGGGGATATGGGAGCTGGGCTTTGAGCCGGCATCGGATTATCAGACGGGGTCCTCAGAGCACCGTGCGGCGACCGTGGTGGGGTCACCGGCGGACTCCCGTCACGCCGTGCTGGAGAGATCTGCTCAGACATCGGTCGGACAAGCGGGTCGAGTGGCTCCACACCCAGCGGTGCCGGAGGCGGGTCACCGCTACCCAGCAGCTGTCGGCGGTTACGGCGGTACAACACGCCGTCGACTCGGACCCAGTGCGAGGGCGGCCCCGCCATTTGCATGCACACTCCAAGTGATCACGTCCCCTGCCCGGGGAGGTGGATCCTAACAGACAAGCCTAGAACCATGGGCGACAGCGGCTTCGTCTTTCAATCACAGTAGGAAACCTGACGGGCTTTTTCGCGCGTGAGTATCTCGGGAACCGCAGAGAGGTAGCGCAGGACGAGGGCGGATCGGAGTGTCAGTAATTACGTGTGACAGGTATGGCTGAACAGCTTTGGTGCCGAAGAAGCAGTCATTCCTTCACTCGGAGCATTCTGCCACATCATTAATGTCAAGAGGACAGTTTTACCACCTTCCATAGCTTTGCGCATGATATTTTTCACAGTTTTGATCGAATTTTCGGCTTTACCGTTAGACTGGGGGCGTCGCGGACTGCTGGTCACGTGGGGAATGTCGTGGGGAATGTCGAGGTCTTTGGTGAATGCACGGTTACCTGGATCTTCTGCATCTGGGTGAATGCAAGACCCTATAACGGTGAATGTACGGAGCCGGCCACTGTTGACTGGGGGCCCCATTGTTGCTTACCAGTGTCTCTGGCAGACCATAGCGTGCGAGCTGAGAGGTTAAAGCAGCTATGATCTAGGACGCCGTGAAGCTAGCAACGGGTTTGTTCAACCTGCACACAATTGGTGTAATAGTCCCGCGAGCAGCATGCGCACGGAGCTACGCCGTTCGAACAGATCCACTGCTGCATTTCCCACGGTCTATTCGCGAGTTTTGTGTGGGAGCAGCGGTTCAGGCACCTGCGCAGGCCACTATGCCGAACAGACCGGACAACTGAGGATAGCCTGTCTGATCGTGCCGTACATTCAAATCCACAACACAATTGGCCGCGCCAATCGGAGGATTGACGTCACGCCGATATGAGTACTGTGGAATCTAGGGACAATGTCTCGCTGCTGGGACCACAGAATGATCAGACACCGTTCTTTATACGACAAACCGTCTCGTGTTGCCAGCTCCTCGCGGAACGGGGTGAAATGCCCTCAGTGACCGACAAGGGGCAAGTGTGCTTCGACCATCCCCGCCGCAGTTGTCCAATGACCTCCGTCAGCGCAGGGCTTTAGAAGCTGCTCGACTTGCCCCCAGCCGTTGGAAAGCCATCATCGGTCGCCGGCAAGGTGGCACCTTGGCACCCGCCGAACCCGTCACCTCGGCTGTGTGCTGGTTCCCGCAGCTGCCACCGACCAGGCGGCGGAGCTGTCGTCGGCCGGCGGGCGGCAGCGGCAGCAGCCGGGCGGCTCGGGCGGCTCTCGGTCGGCTGCATCACGGTGGGGACAAACAGGAGTCCACGCGAACTGGTTACCGCCTTCGCCCGTCAAACGCTCTTCTTCCCCACGCCGGGCACAACCGTCTGTTCATGACGTGGCGCCTCCAACAAAACTTGCACAGGCGAGAGGGGCCTGACAGCATAGCACAGCCCTCCTCCGCGGCTGCGGTGACGGGGCTACTGTTCTACGCCCATCGCCATAACACTGTGTCTTGCTGTCTCTTCGGCGAGGGAAATGGCCATTACGAAGGCGAGCGTGAGCTCAGACTTTTCAGAAGCGCTTGTTGCACCCGACGTTCTCGTACTCCCAAGCCGAGTCGATCCCTGATCATCCTGTCTCCATCGGGAAAGCCGGGGACCTCAGTGAGGACACAAACTGCTGTCACGTTCCTCCAGGCTGCTGGTTGTGACTGTAGAAATGATGACGTTTTATTGTCGCATTTTGTTGCGGAACGCAGAACGTCTCGAACAGTTTGAACAACAGCGGCTAGACCATCCGCTCCCTGCAAGTCAGGAAAACGAGATGCGACTTCCTGTACTCCCCTTCCCGCACAGTAAAGCTATTTGCACTACCGGCGGCTTCTTTGAAATCTCGGATGCCATGGTGTAATAAGCCCACTCGGACACCATTACCGCCATTCAGAGGTCAAAGATGGCACCGAAGCGTTAAATTCACGCAACGGGCAAAAATTCGGGTTCGTGGCTATTCTGACACCACGAAACATTCAGCTTGCATTGCCGTATTCCGCGATGAGCGAGTAGCAATAATAAATGCAAGCAGTCTTCGTATTCGTACATTTCAACTCCGTATCTATTTAGGAACAGGGCGCGTAGCTCAGCGCCTCAACCCCGAACGCTCAACCTCCCCCACCCTTCCGTGCACGTGGGCTCGCCGCTCTCTTATACAACGCCGCCGGTTGATGCTGCCACCTGGCCGGCCAGTCATCGCAATCAATAGTTACGTCATAACCCACGAGATGTCCCCAGGTCACAAGCCAAGCCAAGCGCGCAAGACACATTGTTGCAGGGGCCCCGACCAATACACAGCGCGGACCTTCGTCTCTGCTGCTCGTGAGCCTAGGGGCGCAGGTACAGCGTAGGGTTTTATGCCTTCCCGTAGGTCTCGAGGAGTCGAAAGGCTCCTGGGCAGAAGATAATTGTCCGACTGAGGTGCACTAAGAGCCCCAAGGGCTGAGGTCATATTAACGAAACCCGGTCATGCTGATAGAGGTCCTTGAATTCCATTTAGAGGCCCTCCCGCAGCAAGCTTCCCCAGACACAATTTGAGGGGCCCTTTGCGGACCAGAGTCTGCAAAGGCCAAATAGTCGGCACCGTATCATCAGGAGGCAGGATATCGCGAATGGCAGGCTTAAGGGATGTATTTGCAACGCATTAAGAATGTTTGTTCGTTGCGATCGTGACAATGACCGCGCATGGAAGCACTATTATTTACGTTTAAACGCACTACGCGGACTTCTAAAATAGAACCTGCAAACAACGCCGTTTGTAACACATAATACGCATTTTCATGAAAATGGCACTAGTCCAGAGCACGTAAATTGGATTGATTATAATAACCCCTGCTGCACCAAACCTTCCTCATTGCGATTAAGCAAAGGAAACTATAAAACGCGGTAGCCAAATAGTATACGTGACGTCATACAAAATCTTTGTTGTTCGGGTCGCTACGCGTGCCAAAAGTCGCCGATTCTATGTTGTGGGGGTCTGCATCTGCCAGGAAGCCCACAGTGCCCAACAGGGGATCACATGTCTGCTATGGTGCGTAACTCCAAGTCGCTCAGACCGCCATTTCAGGAATTAGTGGCCTGAATGAGGTGCGGGGCCGCCTGAACGGTACTTCGGCCGCGCAGCACGCCCACACGGGTCAATGGCCTCGACCCCTTTTCTGGGCAGGCCTCCGCACACAAGGCCAGTGATCACTGTTCCAATAAGCCAGGTTCAGATCCCCTCCCCCAGCCTTTCGACCCGCAGCTCCGGCTCCCATGCTTCGCTATGGCATTTGGTGGCAGCGGTGGGATAAAAAGTAATACCTCTGAGTGGAGTGATGCCATTACCCATGATGCGTCCTTATACGGACCGGTCCCGTGAGCGGTTCCCTTATGTGATTTATAGAGGAGGTACGATCCAGCAATTTCTGCATAACAAAACACGTAGATTCTTCATTGCAGTATGGCAAATCGTGTTTTACCTCGTCGCGATGTGGCCGTTTGCGAATAATCCACTACCCAGCGTAGTTGACACATGCGCAGAGAACAGCAATGTTTTGCGTTTCCAATTGGTCTCTCCGTGAGCTATGCCGTAAATTGCTTTGAAGAATTGAAAGATTTATGATGGTTACGTAGTGTTCGATTAAACGGTGTGTTAGCCATACCGTGATCGCGCAATTGAGGTCTCTAAGATTTAGAATGAGTAAGTCGAATTTGGGAGCACAAGGCGTGAGCCATGTCGTTAGATGACGTAAAATCATTCAGCATGGTTTCGTTTTGTACAAAATACATTTTACTTTTTCTTTGTTCCGATACAGATTTTCATATCACAAATACCATGACGGAGAATATTTCAGAGGAAGAAGGGCTTACTCAGACTTGTGTTTGCATTAAAATCCAGTCCCGCCAAAGCTTACAAGTTGAGCTGAAAAAGACATGGCATAATTTGAATCAAATTCGTTGAGATGGAAGTCCACCCACAAAGTCAAATCTCATTCTCGTCACGTCATTTATCTTTGTCAACCTAGCAACCATACCTCAGTGGAAATTGTAATCAGTGTATCGGAGCGTGAGCGTGGTGAGTAAGGTTATATTTTCACAAAATGGGTGTGGGGGGGGGGGGGGCTGAGCAGTGAGATATCGTGCAACTCACCTGCACAATACCCCAACAAATGGCTGGAGGCAATCCAACTGAATAGGTAAGTACACCTCTGGTGGTGAGCAAATGACCTAAGCCGGCTACACCCTAAAAATATATCTACGTCGCCGTGTATCATTCCATAAATGTCCGGAGCGTGTGTAGCAATTTCAAAACGCTCACAGGCCGTATACATGACGTGGCCTATCACATCGTGATGTGGACGCATTAGACAGCTAATGGCCAGTTTCGAGATCGGACCTAGCATAAATCTCACCGTGCTACCATGCCGTACCGTGTTCGCTAACGTGCTGCCCCTCGATGAACCAGCTGCCTCAGGCCATCACTGAGCGGCCGACGGTGTCCGCGTTTCGTGCGCCGCTAAGAGGACTGGAGGCCTGACAACCGCTCGCGTTGTGCTTGTTTGTATTGGCCCTTCGCAAATGCTGCACTGACTTTTAATTACAATGTTTATGTGCCTGTGCACCGTTCCTACAACTGCCGTCCCTATTTCATCCTCATGCATGTTTGCCTTACTTCGTGACCCCTTATTTCAAACCTTATGCAATATGACGGCAATACTGAAAAGCCATACTGCATGAATAAATTAGGGGTTCAATACAATACATTTTATCATTCTGGGCATTGGGAGTCGATGGGTGGGATGGAATGTAACAAATGAAATGATATGCAATGGGATATAGTTATGGCATGGGCATTTGGGTATGCCGGTGAAATTCCTCAGACATAATGACAAATGGAACCGGTCATTGGCAATATATTGGCGAAATATTGGAAGCTCGGGTTCCGAAACCAGATACGTTGAGTCCATACTTGTTGTTCATATATTGCTTGGTCTGCTCGAATCACTGCAGCATCGAAGTAACTGACAATTGATAGTGCAATGTGGAACTGTGGGCGTAGTTATGCCATGAAATAAGACGAAGATGGCGAAAGATCTCACGCTGAGTCGAATGGCCCCTTTCATGTCATTGCACCAATCAGAGTTTGACTTGCTTGGAAAAGCTACGTATCACGGCAATAGGACGATGATAACCGGCCAGTGTCTGACTTAAAAGGACTGTCTTTCAAAAACTGACTGGAAAAGCCACAATGACCTAATTTCCTACCGAACGACTGTCGCACTTTTTAAAAACGTTGCCCAAGTTTCTGGTTTGTCTGATTCTCTGCCATCGGCTGTGGAATATGCATTCATTGTCAGGTAACATGACCTATACTGCCATCTGTCGAGCGATTTTGAGGTGTGGTCATCAGCGCCTGCCATATTGGATTTTGTCCGGTGGGCGAGTTTTTGGGCGGACTAAGGTACGCATGGGGAAGTGTTTTGTTCCGTGGAAGTTTTCATGGATTTTGATATCTGCTTGGTGTTATCAAGTTCTGCCATTGTTTTCTGGGATGTTGTATAAAGTCCAGAGAAGGTGGAAAACATTGCGTCGTGTTTGTCCAAGATGAATCATTGTAGATGCAACCAATGAAAATAGTTATTTGCTGTCGTCTTGCACATATTGTGTCTGTTTATTGTGCGTGTTGACTTAAAAAAGACGACTGTTTCATACCTGGGTCCTTTTGAGCTGTAGTGCAATGTTTGAGAATTGATGTTAACAGGTCATTGGCAGTGGTCCAACCTCACCTTTGTGCACTGACAGCAAAATAAAGATTGGGTGAAAGTTGACACATAGTTGTCAGCCCTTCTTGTACATTAACTGAATAATTTCCAGGAGGCTTCAAATGTCATTAGCTTCCTTTAGTGATGTTGCCTTGACTTATCAAGTTCACAGTTTGAGTACTGCAAAGATAAGGTTATAATGTAAGTTGTCCAGCCATACCAGGCATGCATGAATGCCTTTTCTGAGGGACACCATGGTGGATGAGGCAGTGATTGGCAGATTGGCAGATGTGTGGAGCCTTCCAGCGATTGGTCCCAGCGGACAGCAGTGTCAACTGCTAGGTTGCTTATTGGTTGGGATGTGTGGTGTACCAAGTGTATCAGAGTTTGGGCGAAGTTAATGGATAGGTGACAAGTTGATCATTGGCAGTTGCCAGATTTATCAGCTTTCAGCTTGGACTCTGGCTTATTTTTGTCTTGCAAAAGTCTTTTACTATGCTTGTTCAAGCTGTGTTGTTAATTAATTTATAATAGTGGCTATTTGATTTCAGTTGGTATTGGTAATAATTTGATGATTATTAGTTCTTATGTGGCAATTTTTCATTATGAGTCTGTTTCTCCCTATCATTGATATTTCATTTGTTAACCTTTGGTCTGTTGACCTTTTTGATTTGGTCTGACATTGATCTTTGATGCAGGATAGACCTTAATGTGGTAGTGCTGAAGTAACAACTTTCTAGGTTTTAAGTTAGGTTCTAAGTTAGGTTCTAAGTTGGGTTCATTCACCATCAATTTATAGGACTGTTTGACCATTAACATGCTGAACCAACAAGCTGATTCTTGTGTAATGAAGGTTCACTCATTGCATGGAATGTAATAGATGACTTTTTGAAACTAGAGTGCTTAGAGGCCTGTCTTCTGGCTGCTGATGATATAATTGAGACAGTAAAAATGGAAATTCAGTACCAGTGGCATATTCACATTAGGAAAAAGCTATGTGGCATCAACAGAAGTATCAGGGCTGCAGACCAAGGCGGCAGGCATAGCTGTACAACTTATGAATGTCTCTTTTTTAACAACTTATTGTGATTCATACAGCAGTATCATGATGCATCTTTTATATGATTCTGGAAGTTAGAAACACAGGTCTAGTTGTCCACTGCTGAAAATAAATATTTTCTGGCAAAAAACTAAAGCTGGTGTAAAGAAAAGCAGAAAAAGTTGAAAATAAAGATCTGCAGACTGGAACACAAAATGGACCAACCACAATTACATATAAAAGCACATGTGATAGGGATGTGCACTGCACCTTGGAAACAAAAGCTGGCTTCACACCATGTGGTGATATCCTATTTTGCTCAATGTTCTGGTCTCTTAATGACTGGGAGATGTAGTGTTTGTCTCATATTACCATGGAGGTACAGTTCCCACATGATGGACCAACCTCAAAACATTCAAAGACAGTATAGGACATTTTGTTACAGACATATGGTGCATTTCCATGGCATGTTAAAAAATTGTACAGTGCTCATTATGCATTTAACAGGCTGTGCTCAGATAGGACTCTGACCCCAGTTTGACTTTAAAATAGTATTTTTCCCATTAGATATTCCAAGAATCAGGTCCACTTGTGTGATATGTGTGTCAAATGTGATGCCTTTTGTAATCTTTAATCTTCAATGACCATTACTTGGAGGGTGCAATAAGTGACAGAGAAACTGCTGGTGGGCCCTTGACATGGTGTTCAGCATTGTGGTTTGCATGTTGGGTTGTGTCTAACTGCAGCAGTCCCCAGATGCAATGGGCTATCAGGCAGAAAAAACTGACACTCAGGAAGTACAGAATGCAGGTTGCACCACCAGTCATGTATACCTCTGCATGACTGTTTTAAGGTTTTGTGTATGTTGAATGCTGGCAGCACCAAGCAGAAATCACATTGGTTCGAAGTGGGGGGGGGGGGGGGGGGGGGGCATAATGTAACCATTCATATGCATGCAGCCAAATAGCCACTGAAGCACTCACATGTCCTGTACACATGTGTTTTCATATGTAATTGTAGGTATCCATTTTTTGTTCCAACTTGCAGTTCTTTATCATAGTTATTTTTCTACTTTTCCTCAATGGGCATGAGGTATCAGCTGACATCTTGTACCAACTTGGCCTTAACAGATAAGCTAGCAAGGATTGCCCTGAAGGGATCAGACTGATGTGTATGCCTGCACCATTGGCCTGACATTGCAGCAGCCAGGCCCAGTCTGGTTTAGTTTACCATGGGACTGTTAGGTGTGACAGGCTGTTTATGGCAAGCCCGCGGCCGTTGGGTTCGGCGGCCGCGTGCACCGCAGTGAGGCGCCCACTTGCCGCGCCCGGCGCCGGGGACACTGGGCGCGGCACCACACGGCCTCTGAGCACTCCGCGCTGCGACACGGCGCGAGGATCGGGGCTACCGCGGCCGCGTGACCGCCGGTCGGCAGCGGCCGGCTCGTTGACCGGGCTGCCCGCGTGTCCTGCAGAGTTCATGGCGGCCATCCGGAAGAAGCTGGTGATCGTGGGCGATGGCGCCTGCGGCAAGACCTGCCTGCTGATCGTTTTCAGCAAGGACCAGTTCCCCGAGGTGTACGTGCCCACCGTCTTCGAGAACTATGTGGCAGACATCGAGGTCGATGGCAAACAGGTGGGCCGTAGAACTCGGCGGACGCGGATCGGTCGACCCGGGCGATCGCCGCAGACGCGGGATTGGTGCAATGCGTTATGTCAAAAGAGAAAAGATGGAAAGGCAAGGTGCAGGTTTCAGGGTAAGCACACTTGGTTGTACCACTGTAACCAGTGTTTCCGTGTTAGGTCACTGGGTGGTAGGGATGCTGCTATTGTCCGCGTGCTATCACACCCCCCAGCTGGGGGTTTATCACTTGTTGCCCTCGCCTGACTGCAAATCGGCCAATCAGCATTACACTCGGCGGCGGTATACCACCATCTAGGTGACTCAGGTTTGACATTGGCTTGGTAGGTCAGATGTCCATTTGGTGTCAAAGTGGCGGACTAGCGTCTACGAACTACGAGGGAAGACCGCCGGAGAGCTAGTATTCTGGTGCTGTAAACTTATATTTACATCCTGCTCACGCTTCTGGATAAACTTTGGAATGCTGGCTATAACTGCAATAAATTTGGAGGATCGACTAAAAAATTGTGCATGGAAAATCTGCTCCCCGAAATAGACTTGAGGTCCATGTGTGTTTATAAATCGAAATTTTGAAGCATGGCTCTTTGCGGCATCGTCGTTTAAGCTCGCCCTTCGTCCGCCATGTGGTGTTAGCTGCGAAACTGGCGGCATATGAAAACTGCAATACCGAGCGTCGGCTTTATTGCGCTCAAAGATCGGCTTGGAGGACTAAAAAAATGTACAAATAGCCTGTGTGCTGTGGTCCCTTCTTTTCTACATGGTTAAAACGCCTTTTAAGACACACTTGAAAAGTCAGTCACCTTTGTCCCCATCGGACATATGACCATCCACTTGAGCCTTTGATTTTGTGCTGTGGCCCTGTTTCGACGTGCGGTGGTAACGGCGCCAGTGCTGGCAGGTGGAGCTGGCGCTGTGGGACACGGCCGGCCAGGAGGACTATGACCGGCTGCGGCCGCTCTCGTACCCGGACACGGATGTCATTCTCATGTGCTTCTCCATCGACTCACCCGACTCACTGGAGAACATCCCCGAGAAGTGGACGCCCGAGGTCAAACATTTCTGCCCGAACGTGCCCATCATCTTGGTTGGCAACAAGAAGGTGGGTGTGCCGGCCAGCCAGCCGCCCAGTGAACGGCGAGTGGCGCGGCCCGCCGCCCTCGGCCTTTCTCCGCACCGCGCCAACTGGTGTTGCAAACGCGCAGGCTCAAAGCGGCCATTGGCTGGCTCTGTTTACGGCGTTTAGGTCCTGATGAGACCGCAGTAGACACAGTGCTGTTGAGAACTTGGCCCAATGTTCTCTTTGAAGTGTTGTTGGTGGTGCGATTGATAACTTTGCGTTCAATGTTGTGCAGTACTGACTTTTGTATTAGTCATTCGCAGAACAAGTTCGCATGTTTTTTGGTGGTGCCAGCGACGCTGCATTTTCACTCTGTACTAGCCGGGATATGACGCTCGTGTGTCTGCTTCCGACTGGTGACCCCGCGTCTGGCCGCGGCCGCAGGACCTGCGCAACGACCCGAACACCATGAAGGAGCTGAGCAAGATGAAGCAGGAGCCCGTGCGACCGGAGGAAGGTCGCGCCATGGCTGAGAAGATCAACGCCTTCGCTTATTTGGAGTGTTCGGCCAAGAGCAAGGAGGGCGTGCGGGAGGTGTTCGAGACGGCCACGCGGGCCGCGTTACAGGTATGGCACGGCTGGCTGCCTCCCGCGGTGCGGGTGTCTGTGACCTGTGTGATGCGTGTAGCGTTTCAGCCGTCTGGTGCACCGGCATCAGACGACATTCGGTATGGTCTCCGCGTGGGGTCATTATTTCGCGGGGGACTGTTTACATGTTGGGCCTCTTGGCACTGCTCCAAAGAATCAGCCAGCCAACAGTCCGTGTATTGACGTCAGTGCCTCAGATTGTAGAAATACTACTCTGTATGGACTGTGGTACTAGGCATTGTGAATTTTATGTATTCACTGATTGGGCCTTGCTTCCACAGGTCAAGAAGAAGAAGAAACCCAGGTGTAGGCTGTTGTAATGGGCGCCACTGCCAGGTGTGAGGGCGGTCTCTGGTGGGCGCCTCCGAGCGTCAGCGCGTGTCCCGCCCCGCTCCGCCCGCTCTCTCTGCCGTGCTTCAGCCGGCCGGCTGCCGCCCGGCGCCGCGGACCTCTGTTTACCCGTATATACGTGTCCGTAATCGGTGTGCGTGCGTGCGAGTGCGAGTGTGGAGCCGACCGCCGGTCGGCCGTCTGTCTGCCGGCGTGGGCAGCGGCGGCCCGACCGGCCGTCTGTTTGCCGGCATAGGCTGTCTGCCGGCGTGGGCAGCGGCGGCCCGACCGGCCGTCTGTCTGCCGGTGTTGGCAGCAGCGGCCCGACCGGCCGTCTGTTTGCCGGCATGGGCTGTCTGCCGGCGTGGGCAGCGGCGGCCCGACCGGCCGTCTGTCTGCCGGTGTCGGCAGCGGCGGCCCGACCGGCCGTCTGTCTGCTGGTGTTGGCAGCAGCGGCCCGACCGGCCGTCTGTTTGCCGGCATGGGCTGTCTGCCGGCGTGGGCAGCGGCGGCCCGACCGGCCGTCTGTCTGCCGGTGTTGGTAGCAGCGGCCCGACCGGCCGTCCGTTTGCCGGCATGGGCTGTCTGCCGGCGTGGGCAGCGGCGGCCCGACCGGCCGTCTGTCTGCCGGTGTAGGCAGTAGCGGCCCGACCGGCCGTCTGTCTGCCGGCGTCGGCAGCGGCCGCCCGGCAACGGCCCGGCCGGCGGGTACGTCGATCGGTGGCATTGTGTATTGATTATGCTTAGTAGCTGTGGCTATTATTTTGGTTGTAGCATGCGTATGAGTCACAATTGTAATGAAAATAAGGATGTTTTGATATTTCCATGGATCCTTCGTACCAATAAATTTATTTAAAATGGACCATGTTTTTATGACCATAGCCATGACTACGATTAAAGGAAAATGAACTGTGGTTAAGTATCACATAACCTGGCAGCTTGTGGTACTTCTGAAAATTCAAAGTTGATTTTGGCACGGCGTAGCTGGTTATGTCGGTCCGCCTTGCGGTGCTGGGGAATGACGTCGCTCGGTCCCATGTTTTTGTCCTCGGACGGCCGCGTATGTGACGGACTGTGACCACAGCGTGGCCGCGGTCTGGGCGGGGCCGGCCGTGACTCGGCCGCTGACGTCAGCACTGAGTCACGGCCCGGGCCGGATGCGGGCGCGGCCTCTGGACCGGTGATCTACCGCCCCCGGGCCGGTCGCACCCCACAGTCTCGATGTGGTCGCGTGTGGACGCTGTGATGCGACGTGTCTCCGCTCGGCGACCGGTGCTCCCTGAGCTCGGGTTCGCCGCCCGCGCCCCACCCAGCAGCGCTGCCGTTGCGCATGGAATTCCTGACGCGTTCCGGCCCCGGCGGCGTCGAGGCCTGACTACGGCCGTCTGACGCCAGATAGCACTGGAAGGTGACGCTATAGGTGGCGCGACCATCGCGTGGTAGGGGGCCATGCTGGGCTCCACCGAACTGCCTGGCGCTGCCGATGTACTAAGCTCTGATTGCAAGCATACGCGCATGTCACCCCTAACGCTTACTTTTTCATACAATATCGTCTTTTCGCTTCCCATTTTACTGGCGAACCGGAAATTATTGACGACGAATCTTCGCCGGGCTAAGAGCATGCAGCAGCATGCTCCCGACGAATCCCCCCCGTTTGTGCACAAGTAACTAGCCGTGAACAGTGTCCGTTGAATGATACATTTTGTCGTGGAGCACTCCTGTCGGTAGGAGTGTTTACCATAGCACTAATGTGACACCCCGACGCGGAACCGACCGTACGCCGTCCGGTACTGCTGGTACCTGGCCGATATTCAGGCCCTTATAATAAACTCAGTAAGTTTCCGATTGGCGCAAAAGACTCTGACTCATTTGAGGGCCCGCCCCCGCGGACCGGGGCCCCTGAAGAGGACTCATCAGCCCTTCGTGTCCTTAGGGCCTCCAATTGGGCCCTTGACCGTCGGTCCCGGGGACCTAGGCTCTTCGAGCCTCCTCGAACACTGTCTCTGGCCGACGCGGGGCCTATTGCCAACACAGTGCCCTCTGTTAGGCGCTGTGGACCCTGACAGGCGCTGGGACCCTAACAATGTAAATCGCTGGCTCCAGCTTTGTCCCTGCTTGGGGAATGGAACCTCAGGGCCATACTGACACGCGGCCGACTGTACGTCACTGGTGGTATCTGACTGACATACAGGCTTGAGGATCCATTCATCCACTCAGGGACTCCTGATCAGCACACAGGGCCCTTTGACTGGCATTTGGAGAGACCGGCCCCGCCGGCAGGGGCCCCTGAACATGACCTCTAGCCGGCCAGTCGGGCCCTTCAGGCCGTCAAATCGAGCCCTGAATCTTAAGTCCAGAGGGGCCCTTCGGACACCTCGGAGCCTGGGCGTTGTGCTTGTATCCCTGTGCCCCCCCCCCCCATCCCCCCGCCTGCACCACTGCTTGTGCCCAACGACTCACGACAGGATGCACCAGGGGCAGTGACGGCAGACGTTTTCAGCGTCATGCTCCCAGACATCAAACGCGTCTGGCGAATACATGACGCTCTCAGCGCGCCTAAGCATCAGCGGCGGCGCATGAACAACTGACATGACAGGCGGGCGGGGAGACCTGGCTCATCAGGGAGAGCCGTATGGAATAGACCCGCCACTTGACGTCTCGCAACACTACAGAGCACAGCTGAGCAGGCGATGACTTGATGGTAAGCGGAATCCGCATCGATAACGCAAAAAAGAGACAGACCTGCCAACGCCTCCGAGGAATCGTCAATGTCAGGTATCGCATAAAATGCTGCCCGGCCGTCGGCCTCCCCTGGTGTTCGCTCTGGGAGCGAAGGCCGCATTGTCTGCGGAGAGTGCAACGCCGGGGGTCGGCGGCGTTTTTTGTCCTGAGGGATGGGAACCATGCACGCACCAAACGGTTTTATTTAGTTTGGCACTAGCCGCTTTTGAAGACAGGTTGGACGTCCCAGGCGGATATGGGTGGGAGCATGTCAACATAACTTTGATCTCGTCTGCATATAGGCACCGTAGTGTTCAATCCTCCATGGACCTGGCAGTTGGGATGTAAAGCTCCAATCATCATAATTAATCCTCCACTGCACCTATCATCCCTGGCAAATTCCGGCAAAGCTCCAGACTATCATCGGTTTAGAACAGGCCGACTGAACACTTGCAAGATAGAGTGATAGCGCTGGCGGCTTATTCGATGGAGACTTTTGACGAGCGTTTCACAACTTCTAAACATTAGCAGATCTTGTCTTCTGGAAGCTTCTGAGTTTTTTGTTCAGTCAAAGTAGGCTTCAAGAAAGCACACACACGACGAAAATTTGACCCTCTCGAAGTAAAGTGAACCATCTGGTTGCATTTGGGACTGTCGTCCCCATCGGTCGCTCGTCAAACACCCTACCCTCGTCCCCGTTAGTAAACTTGTTCTGCCGCTGGCATTGCGCTTCATCGCTCTGATGGGCACTGATGAGAAGTGGATTTGTATTGCACAGTGCAAGCATGAGTCAGACACAAGGCACGCTGCAATTATTGATCATCGGGCAGGACCTGAATATCCAGCCACATGATAATTCGGACGAGCTGAGCAGCGTCAGCCGTTGCATAGTTGGAGAACACGAACTAGAGCTAGTTTATTGTGATCACGGTGGCGGCGAGCAAGCGTCTCGCATCAGCCGAGCCTTCCATCAGGAATGTCGGAGTCCTTTTAGCCAAATGACTGCAGGGCGTGAGAGATGACGTAGGCCGGCGCCTCGGGCGTTTGTACCCTGACTAGGGTCAGAACGCTCCGCGCCAGGGTGACGACCTGCATCGAGCCCTCGGCCAGCTTCCGCTTTGGCGATATCTATCGTGCGTTAGTTTAAGTACAGGATACGAGCTTCGTTATTCTGGAGATGGGGTCGCTTCCTCGCCGCCACTGCGATCACAATAAACTGCCTTCAACGCACGTTCGCTGCACGTGCCCGAATTGCGCACGGTTCCTTACTACGCGCGGGCGCAAGGAAATGGTCCACAGGTGGTGCTCTTGGGTAACGGCAGCCAGCTGACAGTGACGCGCTAACGCGTGTGCCTTTCTCCATCACGTGAACACCGCTGGGAAGGGTAGATTTGTTTCATCTGGAAAGGGACTGCTTTGTATGAAACAAGCATTTCAATACCTGCCTGAAAAAGTTGCTCTAGTTTGTTTGCCTCTATATAACAGGTCTTTGCACTTGGCCAAGCACGATCCGGTCCTTAGGCTGTGCTTTTAGGGGGCCAGAAAATCTCGCTCTTCATGTCCCCGAAGTCTGTTAGGATCCCCAATGTCGCAGTTACTTGATGTGAAGATCAAACGTCATGTGAGCGAGGTTAAGAGCCGTGCTCTCAAAAGCCGACATGGGCGCGCCTCCTAGTCGCGCACAGCCGTCTGTCGACGTGTGTTCCGGTTTTAAGGTGGACAGTACGCACTCCTTGAATTGGGTAAGAGGCTGCTGTTCTTCATGCTGGCAAAGGTGTGACGGTTCTGGGCTCGGTTCTGACGGCTGATTGGTCGATAGAGGCACGTGACAAATGACTCCATGACAATGAGTTCATCCTCTCCTCACACTAAGCTGGCGTTTTTGCCGCCAGGAGCTTGTTTTTTATTGTTTCATTTGCGGGTCGAGGATAGCAACCATGCCCCATGGATTTGTCACCAGGCCTAGATGTCACCGAACTGTTTCGATGAGGATAGATCTCATTTACTTTTCAGTCGTGATGTGGTACATACCGATAACGTTCTCGGAAAAGGTTAGCAGTGTTCCTGTCAAACATGGCTGGGATCCTGTGGAGTCGGGGGTCCGGCCTCTCACCGGACCCTGTAAAACCAAAAAATGAGGGGGGGGGGCGTCTAAAGTAGGTTTGTCCAGCGCCCCATGAGCCTCACGGGAGCGCTCTTCTGCTCGCGCGACACAAATACAGAATTATCGCGCTGAATGAGAAACACGCTCAAAGAGATTGTTTACCAAAATAGGAGTTCCGACAGGAGAAAATTGCTTCCTCTGGGTGCTCAGCACACCTGATTTGGAAACCCCGGTGCTTCTCGGGTTGTTCAGTGGGCTCTTTCTGCAGCCACGAACACTGACAGTTTAAGCGTCTGTTTAGCTACTTAGGGCCCCCAAGGCCTTCAGAGCTCCACCAGGACACCAAGGGGCATTGGGGGCACCTATGGGCTCCGGCTACTCAAGTGTCTCATTGACCGCTTGGGGCCCTGTGTGCCTGGGGCATATCAGGCCGGTCATGGGCCGTTTTAATGGTTCAGGGCCCTTCTGACCAATGAGGGCTGCTCTGGCCATTGACGGGTCCCCGACCAGTGGTGTTTCTTCCCCTCTGACTGTTTGGGGGCTGCACATTTTCCCCCCTCTTAAGGCTGCACTGGGCGCCCAGGGCCAATCTGGTAACCAATGGGCACCTTTGTTTTTTGCACTGGTCCTCCAGGTCACGTTGGTGCTCATCCGGATATTGCGCGTCTACTGGAGGCTCAGCGGCCCGTCTGGTCGCCGAAAACATTTAGCTGTGTTCTCACGAACCTCTGGACAATCGGGGTGAGGCCCTTTCGGCTGCGCAGAGGCCCCCTACTGACCAAAATTCCTTACGGCAGCTCGTGGGCTCATGGCGCAGACAGGAAAGGACGGGAGAAACGTGTTCCCCTAGGTTTCCAACGCCCCAATTGGAGCTCTATTGGAGAGCTCGTACGGCCCCAAGGCTTGGCCAAAGGTCGCATTAACGAATTCCGGCCCTCCGTGGGCGGGGCCCGCGAATGTTAGTCAGTGGGTCCTTTGCACCTTCTCCTGTCAACACTGCGGGGTCGTGAGAGCAAGCGAGAAGAACCCAAGACCAATGTGGTAGGTCCCTGAAGTATCGGAAGTACCCTGGCAGGTTAACAGGCCCCGGCCAGAGCCCAAGGCGAGCTGAGCAAACGGGAGTAACCCAAGACCGGTGTTCATCACTTAATGCCCTTGACCGTTCGGGAGTGCCTTGGCAGAAAGCGTTTAAGGCTCTGGAAAACGGTGAAGTGTTCTCCGAGCACATATGAAGCGCCCAAGACCAATGTGGCGGGTCCCTGTGCGATCAAGAGTGCCCGGGAATGTTTACAGAAAGGGCTTCGACAAAAGTGAGGCGTTCTTCGCAAATGCGGTCAAAGCGAAAGAACCCTAGATCAGTTTCGCTCGTGACTGGTCTTGGTCCCCTGGAGGCCCAAAGACGTCCAACTGTGTTGTGGCTTCGTGTTAAAAACTGCATCTGTTTGGTCGGTTATGGGCCCACTTCGGGGCCTGAGGGTAGAGAACGGGGGGGGGGGGGGGAGGCATCGCCCCGTGGCCCGCCATCTGGATCCGCCACTGCCAGTAAAGGATCTTTCTGCGTAAGTGAGGGCCCTGCATCGAACCAGGGTTAACTGCTGCGGTTAGGGCGCTCCCTGCATCAAGGAGCTGACCGATGTACGATATACCCTTCCGAAGGCCTGCGGTTCGCCCGAGGGCCCCGGCACCCGTGTCACTTGCGTCTTGTTAGCTATTCGGGCCCTCTTTGGCCGCCCAGGGGTCACTTCTACGCCCAAGAGCGCTTCCGGGTGGTCACAGGCCTTCTGATCCCGTAGCTGTCCCCTGGACGTCACGGGCTCTCAGTAAACGCCTAAGGTTCTATGTCTTCTCAGTGCCATTCTGGCCGTTCGGGGATCTTTAAGTTCTTCAGGGGCTCATCTGGCCATATAAGGGCTCCTCTGGCTGCTAAGGGCCTGCTGGCCGCTGAGCAGCCTGTTTGGCTGATCATAGTCCCCGCCGTCTGTATTCTCACGACCTCCTGAATGCAGTTTTAGTTCTTCGGGGCTCTTTTGGCCCTCGAAAGTCCCTCATGTCGCTTAAGAGTCCTTCTGGCTTGTAGTCCGCCCGCTGACCACTCAAATGTGCGCTAGACACCCAGAAATCGTATTCAAAGAAGTGTCCAACCTTTGAGGCATGTTTCAAAAGCATGCTCTGGCGAAACCGAAGGACCAGCCACGTCTAAAAATAGCGTTGGGTAGTGTCGCTGCAACACCATCAAGATACACAAAAGAGATCAATTTTAGCTGTTTTCGCGTCCAACTTACGCTTTTCATGTTTTGTGACAGTACTACACTTTTTCCTTTGTTGGTAACCTCAGTACGCATACCAAATCTACCACAACCTCAGGTGCCACGACCGCCGTCGTCATGACGACGGCGGTTTCTGCTTGGGGCCGTTGTCAGGCGCTACAAGCTGCTACGGGCTACTATGGACTTTTGAGCAGTTTTAACCCGCACATCGCGGGTCTCCGGGGTAAAAAGTGGCACATCATCTAGGCGTAAATAGTGCGGTACAATTTTGCGTTTGTGACTGACACAGCTGGTGGCAAAGACCAGCTACCGAGAAGCGCGCTGGTTTAAGCTTTTGAATCAATGCGTCACATGACTCATGTGATACTGTTCCCGAAGTCAAAGTGCACTACGAAAAGATCCACTGTGGTTAACGCCGTAGAAGGGAAATCAGAGCCATATTATAACGTTTCGTTGAATTCGCGGGATAATAGGCCAGAGTTTGTATATCTTCTTCCAAACAGAATGTTTCAAGCTTTCGTAGCATTTATTGCACAAACATTTGACGAAGTGTTGTGTGTTGTGTGTGTGTTGTGAACATGTGTTGTAGATGAAGTGTGTTGCAAACATCACAGAACACACCTGTTGGAAAAGTAAGGCAAATGACAAAACACACCAGTTTCATAGTAGTGAGCAGGGAGTTCAATAACATTTCATCCAAGGAAACGGCTACTTCAACATCAAGATTCCAAGCCTTTCAGAAGGATTCCAAGAAAACTGGCACCACCGATCAAAAGACGACACGTTTGATCTAACAAAAGCTAAAGAGTACAAAAGGGTAGCGTGCCACCTTAAGATGTTCGAGGTCCCATCCTGTTGGAAACCTTGTGGCCACTTATGGGCTACCATGTAGTTTCCTTGCCACTGAGATAGCCTTCTGTTTGCTCAGGGACCCCACAGGCTGCTCAGGGTATCTTTGAGCTCTCAGAGCTCTCAACTCACATATCCTCGCGACCTCCCAAAAATTAATGGAGCTTACAACCACACAGGGTCCGGTTTGATGCTCAAAGGCCTTCCGGTTACCAACATGTGCTTCAGTTGCTTTAAAACGCGTGTAAATCATTCCCCTGGTAAAATGTAACGGAGGCTTTGTGCAAGGCTACATCGAGTTGCCTGGTATCCTTTGAACCAATTTGTACCTGACTGAAATGCAAGACCATGCCGACGATGGGGCCTTGGATCAGTCAGGCAAATCCAGGTATTGGTTATAGTGTTACACACACACACACACACACACACACACACACACACACACACACACACACACACATATACATATATATATATATATATATATATATATATATATATATATATATATATATATATATACACGTATGCCAAGAGAGAATGGTCAAACAGAACTCCGATTCCCTGCTGACCCGTTGGAAAGGGTAAAAAAGTACTGAAGACAGACCAGTTCAAGTCTCAATAGCTGGGCTGAAATTATGTCGTTCAAAACAGTGTTGCTGATGATCACTTTTTTACTGGAATTTCCACGTACCTTCAGGCATGGAAAAACATTGGCAAGGAGTAGTGCTTAAAAGAGTGAAATTTGAGGCGCCCCAGGAAACCCACAGGAGGTGCAAAAGGTGCTCAAGAAAGGCCGAACGATGAAGGACGCTTTAGTGAAAAAATGCGCTTCTTCGGCGCTATAAAACAAATGCTCCAGCTGCAGAGCCAAAGTTTCCCAAACCTGTGGCTCGTCAAAATGTGCAACAAGCTTATTTTTGATGGTTTGCGTATTAGTATCTCCCCAGAACCTTTATCTTTGAATTTATCCAGAACCTAAATCTTTGATTGATTCGATGATGATTGATGATGATGATGATGATGATTTGAAAGATTGTGCTCAAAGAACCGCACTCTCGAAATAAACCGTTCCAAAATCAAAGTGTTCTGAAGTGGCGGGCACTTTTATGCCAAATAAAATGGCGGCAGTCGGCGCCTACCCTTGCTTCCATTGATTCTCAACTGCTGGCATACTGGCATGTGCGTGCACATGCCTCTCTTTAAAGGCTCAACCAGGCTCCTCAATTAAAAGCCTAATTTTTTGCTGGAAGTCCCAAGTGGGAGGCAATCTGTCATGGATGGAGATCCCGAAAGCGGTAGGAGTTGCCTTTACCCCTCGTGATTTGATATTTCGCTGAGGTCAACTTTTGTCCGCTAATGATGTCCCCGTTGAATGCACACTTGTTTGTCTCCGCCCAGTTGTGCTATCTCTGTCCCGTCTTATTCGTCGCTTCCCATTAAGGTTCTCTCGTTCCTTCCGTTTCCCGCCTCCAACATGGAAAATCTTCGCCCAAAGTGGACAAGGTGAGAAGCTTCGGGCAGCTGTGTCTGTCGTAAGGCCACGTCGCTTAAGCTTCTGCGCGGTCAGTGAGGCACACAATGCTCCGGTCAGAATGCTGCGAGGCCATTTGCAAGCTGAGTTGCAGGTGACCGCTTGGAGACCGCTTGGAGACCGCTCAGGGAGACACCATTCTTGCATCTGTTCTGACAAGGCTAGCACAGTTTGCCCACGGACTAGCCGCAGACGAGGTCTGCTCATTGGTGTTCCAGTGTTGTGGAAACAATAGTAAAACAAATAAGTTTACCAGTGGGAAATCCGACAGAGCATAGTTAATACTAGTGGGGCTAGGCCATGCGCTGAACTAGGGCTGTGGCCGACTCTGGATTCTTGAAGTTCTAGAGAACGTTGCAAACCTTCGCTTGTAATGCACAGGTCAGTTGAAGCTTTAGCTCAGTGTTATGGAGAACTTTACGTTAGCAAATTTATGTAGATGTATATATATATATATATATATATATATATACATATATACATATAATGATATAGACAACCATATATACGTATGTATGTATATGTAAAATATTAATATATTTATACAATCCAATATCGATGGAACATCTTCGGATGTCAAGCAATAGTGAAAACCTTATGGCAAAGACGTCAGTCAGTATCATTTATGTAATTCGTCAACGTTTCAGTACGTTGCGTGTCATCATCAGGACGAGGGTACGACGCTACAATGAAATATAGTACATTTAATCAACATCGCTAGACCTCACAACGGTCACAGCTCACACAATTCAACACGACGCCTGCGCAGCAACAGGACAGCCTGGAAAATGCATGTGTTTAATAATGCATGTCTCTGTCAGTTAAGTTTGAAGATAATGATGGTGCATTGAAAACATGATTTATTTCTCAAGCTGTCCTGCTTATGCGCGAAGAGGTCGTGTTAACTGGGACCGCTGTCATGTCTGGCGTTGTCGGTTAAAAGTACTTATATTGCGCTGTAAGTTGACACTATCGCACTCGTCCTGATAATCATACGCAATGCATCGAAACATTCACGAATTATATAAATGATAGCGACTGCTGTTCGTTCCATGAAGTTTGTATTGCTACTTCATGTAACATGTTTAATTTTATTGTATCTATACACTATTGATTTATATTATTTTTTTATTTTAATCAACTTTATTGGTTATTATAATTATTCCTGCATAACCACAGATAACTATGCATGATAATCGCTATAGTTACCCTGTATTAAAGGAAATATTCATTACTAGGCATGCGTTCTAAATGCGTTACTGGGCACACGCTAGTAGGGGCTCGGTGCTATGTGCTGTTAGAACGTGTGTTTTAAAAGACGCACGAATGAAGAAATCCCGAGAATTTTTTCTTATTACCACACACATGGGTACATTCGGCTTTCTTATCCCAGGCCCAGACAGACAATGGATTGCACTAGATGTACTGGCTGGGTCACGGCCTTCGTAACTTAGCCTTTCAGTGGCGATTACCACTTGAGTTCTATGTGTGCGGAATTAGGTCACTTTCCTCTTGTATTTCAACACGCCGCAGAGTTTGTTGTTAATCCAAGCACGTGTGAAAAAATAGACGATCGTTTTGAGCGTGTGTTTTGGCTCTTCCACGTGTTGTTCTTGCATATTTAACTGGGGGATGGGATCACGCTGCCTAGCCTGCGCTGCTGCCTGGCCTGACGCCGCTTCGTCTCGCCTCTTCAAGACTCCTCCCTTCTTTCCCGTCACTTGCAAGGCTTAGTACATCATTTCCAGCCTATCTTCCTTTGCTTCTTTCCGTGCTCTCACCGGGGAATTCCTTTGCTGTGTGAACGGCCGACACTACGACCCAAAGACCATACTATCAGACCGCACCTTTGGGCCGGAGCTTTTCACTGTCGCGCTTTGATTTAAGTTTAACCCACACTCGGCGTTCAGCCGGCACTACCGCATCATCCAACAGTTCCAACCACTCACCGCACCTCACCACCGTACCGCCTGACCGTCCTTACCCTCCCGACCCGTCCAGGTGCCGTGAGGCACTCGCCCCTCCCTCGCGTTTACTGCTAAGAAACCCCTGATACTCTCGGACGTCGCAATGAATGGGATCAGCTTACCAATTGTTAGAAGAGCTAAGCTTTTAGGAGTAACATTATCCAGCGATATGACTTGGCAGGCACAAGTTGATGAAATTGTTAGGGGAGGTACGAAGGCTTTATATACGCTTCACGTTATGAAGAAATTCCGTCCGCCACAGCATCAAATGGCAAAAATTTACATCACATATGTGCGACCTCTGTTTGAATACTCTGCGACTGTTTTCATCCCGGGCTCACCGGCCACCAAGCGCAACAAATTGAGCGGGTACAGAAACGGGCTCTCAAAACCATTGCCGGGTATGACAAGAGTTATCAACGACTTCTACAGATTCTGAAAATGGAAACATTTGCAGATAGGAGGGAGACACTGTGCTTACGGTTTAGACAACAAATCCTGAGATCTCCAGAGCATAGAGACATCCTCCCACCAACAAGAGGGGTGATCTCGGGAAGGAGCACCCGATATGGTGACACGTCGCAGACATTTTGCTGCGGCGCAAGGCTGCGAAAATCAGGCGTGCCATACATAACAACTCACATAAACATGAATATCATTGCATCCAACAGAGAGCAAGCCCTCCATTAGACTCGCCGCTGCATTTGTAAATATGTGCAATGAATGCTAAAAGGCTACTCTGTGCTTACGTGCAATGCTTACCTGCGTGCTATATGGGTTGGTACCCGAAGCCGTGTTTTTATAATACACCGTTCTCTCTTTCTCCCTCTCTTTCTGTCTCTCTCCCTCTCTCTCTCTCTCTCTCTCTCTCTCTCTTCCTCCCTCGACCCCCTCCCGACTCGTCGTTAGTGCTGATCACCCACGACAATGGCAAGTCTTTTAGCACGGTGAGCTCGCTCGTCTATCGCCGGAGCTCGGTCCAACCGTGGGCAAGGTCGAGTGGGCCGAGCCTCTTCGATCAGGGTCTCTCCTTGTCAGAGCGCTTACGGGGCACCAAGCAGCCGGCCTGCTGCGCCTGGGGTGCTTTTTGGGTGCCCCCATGGGGTCGACGCTGGTGAACCGCCTGAACATCGCCCAGGTGGCTGTTTTCAAGCTAGCGCTGACGTCTAGCCCCATCAAGCGCCCCAGCGCCCTGCCCCTGCTAGCCCCAAAAGATGACCTAGCAGGCACTGTGCCCTGCGTGGCAGCAGCTGCGTGCCGCACACAGCGAGCGGCAGCGTGCCCCAGCTCTAGCCCTCTGCACATCACGCATCGCGCCACACTTCACACACAACGTGAAGCCAGACCCGCTTCTTAGCGACTATTATCCAAATAACATATGGTTTGAGGTCCCCTCACGACAAGTGGATTTCTGTTTTTGCCCATATGAAACCTGCGCGAAGCGCACTGGACATCATACCAAAATTATATAGACGAGGTGCATCCCCGTGTCCACCGTCAATATGAATAACTCTCTTCACCGTCTTTTAGCCCCAGGCTATTCCACACACTCATTGTCGCCCCGGCGTAAGCATGCGTCCTGGTGGAACGATGAGTGCCAGCGTGTAGTGGCCCTCCGACGCCCGGACCACGCACGCTTTTGAACGTTGCATCTGCCCATCTACATTTTGAACGAACATTGCCCACCTACAAGACGTTCGTAGAGCAGGGCACCAAGCTAACGTATTAAACAAGCCAGGAAAGATAATACAAATGTTCCGATGTGTTTCACGGATCCCCCTCTCCCAAAATATTTGGTTATTAATACGGTGCTTCACTGACAAACGTTCAGCACCATACCAAAGCCTATGCCTCATGGACTACAACCAGCGCTATGATGTGCTTTATGAGGTCGCCGCACAATTCGCAGCACATTACGTCCGCGTGTCACTAGCAGATCAATACTCACAGTAGCTCACTAGCACACTCAATGCCACCCTTCACGCACTCGACTCTCCCCCAAACATCGCTGAAATGTGTAACACGTCCTACACTCCATACAAGCTGAAGCTGGCCATCAGCAAGTGTGGCACACCTCGGTGGGCCCAGACCAGCTAGCGTACCCCTTTTCCCAAAATGTCACTGAGTCTTGGCTAGTGTATCTCCTCTCTGCTTATAACTATATTTGGATTAACGTACGCTTCTCCGACGCCTGGCGCGTTAACACTCTATCTCAATATTTAAACCTCGGAAGCCTCCGCCTAAACCTTCGAGCCATCGCCCCTTCTATCTCACTAGCTGTGCATCAAAGCTATTTGAGCTAATGGTGTATATCATACGTATATATGCAGACACACACGCATGCATGCACACAAGCACACACACACACACACACACACACACACACACATATATATATATATATACACCGCCGCCGCCGACACCGCCGCCGCCGACCGCCGACCGCTACACCGCCGAATTATTAGCCATTCAGTCTACCCTGCTGGACATTAAAGACAAAACCTACAGTAAGCCGTTTTATGTACAGACTGTTGCTCATGTATCCAAACAATTGTCTCTATCCACGACAGATATCGTCCATTCGTAGCGCAAATCAGACAGCACTTTTCTATTTTCCACATTATTATGGTATCATCTTTTCGCGGATGCCGGGCCACTCAGGTGTTCATGGAAGTGATCTAGCAGATGTACTCGGCTCCAGTTGCAAGCAATTCCTCCAACGTGAATGGGACCAACGCGCACCACGCATGCACCGCATCAAACCACGACTCAAACACCAGAACAGCACTCAACAAAACACGCGCCTGAGGGAGCCTTTACTCTCAAAGCTCCGGACAGTTCACACCTTCGAAGGTCACCACCTCCTCTGTCACTTCTGCCACACTCCACACCGTCGAACACTTTTTACTCGCACGTCCTGCACACCGGCGCGCGACAGCCACTCATGCGCCACACAAACACACAGAGGCTCCCACTCACACAATCAGGCGGCTGCTATTCGGACATTTTCGACCTCCTCCTCTTGTAATTTCTACACAGCAGTAGCCTAGACTATTACATAAACATTTTGCGAGAATTCCCCTGCGCAGCTGCAGACGCGCTGGCCTTTGTTTTGCCAAGGGTTTTCCACGCACAATTCGGCCAAAACATGCTGGTTTGCCCATGTGTTTAGGAACCCGGGCTTTTCTAGTTAGGATTTCGCGGGTTAACCTGACGCATCACACGACAAGGCCGCGCCGGGCCGCTGAGCAGGCTCCCTGGTCCCAGCCAGGGCCGCTGAGCAGGCTCCCTGGTCCCAGCCAGGGCCGCTGAGCAGGCTCCCTGGTCCCAGCCAGGGCCGATGAGCAGGCTCCCTGGTCCCAGCCAGGGCCGCTGAGCAGGCTCCCTGGTCCCAGCCAGGGCCGCTGAGCAGGCTCCCTGGTCCCAGCCAGGGCCGCTGAGCAGGCTCCCTGGTCCCAGCCAGGGCCGCTGAGCAGGCTCCCTGGTCCCAGCCAGGGCCGCTGAGCAGGCTCCCTGGTCCCAGCCAGGGCCGCTGAGCAGGCTCCCTGGTCCCAGCCAGGGCCGCTAAGCAGGCTCCTCGGCCGCATGCAGGGCCGCTGAGCAGGCTCCTTGGTCGCAGCCAGGACCGCTGAGCAGGCTCCTTGGTCGCACCCAGAGCCGCTGAGCAGGCTCCTTGGTCGCAGCCAGGGCCGCTGAGCAGGCTCCTTGGTCGCAGCCAGGGCCGCTGAGCAGGTTCCCTGGTCCCAGCCAGGGCCGCTAAGCAGGCTCCTCGGCCGCATGCAGGGCCGCTGAGCAGGCTCCTTGGTCGCAGCCAGGGCCGCTGAGCAGGCTCCTTGGTCGCACCCAGAGCCGCTGAGCAGGCTCCTTGGTCGCAGCCAGGGCCGCTGAGCAGGCTCCTTGGTCGCAGCCAGGGCCGCTGAACAGGCTCCTTGGCCGCAGCCAGAGCCACATAGCCAGGGAAGGGGAAGCCGGTTGAGGCAATGAAGCGGCCCTGGCTTCCGCGCTGTACCGTCCCGTAGGCAACGGGTATTGTGTATGCATTACGTATTGCGTGCGGACTGTTTGTGCTGAATACATGTACGCATGAATTCGCTGTGCTTTTATTCGTTTACTTTTGCACACGGACAAAATGAGCCGTTTAATGTAACGTAGCGTCTCCTATCCCTTGCTTTCGGTCGGATGGTAAAAGCCGGCTTAAGGTAGCTCTTTGCCTGGCTTTCATCCAGAAGTAAGTTTCCTCAGCCCCGGCTATGATTTCAGGCCCCGGGGCATTACAAAAAGGAAAACGCGCCGGGCTTTGCGTCGAGCCACAGCAGCTGATGTCACGAACGCCAACACGGACCGCGTGTGGCAGCCCGGTGCCTGCCACGGCCTCTGTCCGGTGCGAACCGCGCGACTGCCACGGGAAATTGCTGACTAGGAGCACGCTACCCCAGTGGGTCCATACGGGCCATGATTTGGTCAAACATGGACGGCTCGACCGAAGCCACCTGACGCACGGCGCTTGAACGGAGTCGTTCAACCCGTAATGCGTTGCGGGCCCTGGCAACCGCACGTGATGACGCCTTCCGCCACGATGGCCATCTTAGGGCCAGGAAGTAGTTAAAGAGCACATTGTCACCGTCACTGCCCAGAAAAGCCTCGTGATTGAGCTTGCGAAATTTAATCAGAAATTGTCCAAAGGTTTCAGGGAATTCAATCTGAGCTCTTTGAATCGTGGGGACTGGACACGGCTTGATTGTACGGAGCAAAAAGTTCAGGGCTAGTGAATCGTACGCGTTCGGGGCCACACCCGTGAGACAAAGTGACGGGAGGCGCAGGCAAACGTAATCGAAGTTGTAAAGGGAGAAAAAGTCAAAATCAGGTCACAGACATGACAAACAAACCCTCCCCAGAAAATTGAGGTGCGCCGCCGAAAACCCCACCAACTGGACAGCCACAAGAGGCGCGGTTGGAATCTGCCCAGTCTTCAGGTCCGGCTGCTCCTTCGGGTCGGCCATGGTGTACACCAACAGGGACATGTAAGCACAGGCAGACAATCCAGCGTAGCAGCTCGGGCAGACGATCCAGAGCGACAGCTCGGGCAGACGATCTTGAATGGCAGCTCGGGCAGACGATCCAGAGCGGCAGCTCGGGCAGACGATCTTGAATGGCAGCTCGGGCAGACGATCCAGAGCGGCAGCTCGGGCAGACGATCTTGAGATGTCTCGTACCCGGCGATGCCGGTGGACACCGCTGGACACGAGTCGGCCGCCCCTCTCCCCTTCCACCCATGGGTAGCTCGCCACGTATTAAACGGCGCCGGCCCTCCGCGTAACCTTCTGAAGCTCGTTGCAATGGGAGGAAAGCAGGCTTTTCAGTGAAATTTTCACATAACGTCTCAAGTTCCATGGCAACATTGCAAAACTTCGCGGGGAAATTGCTCCACCAGCACTGAGGAAGTTTAAACCGCAGATGTCCTCCAACCCTCCCAGGTGCGCACCGTTTGTACAACGTGCCTCTATTACTAGTTGTTCGATCGCTTCAAAAGCAAGACCCGTTTCTCTTTACTCAATTAATCTACGGACATTGCAGCATAATTGCTTTGACCGTCATCACGTTGCCATTTTTAAACGTTTGAAAAAGCCAGAAACCTTGCTCACACGCATACTAAGCCACCTGCACCTAAGCCACCTTTTGCGATAGTGCGAAACTTGTGAAAAGGCAAACCGTCTGAATTCTTAATGTGATGTAAAGAATTTCAGAAATCATTTGAACTTGCTCACGATAACCATGCTACTGATCAATGGATCATTCACATAATTTCACAGCACACAATGACTGGTCCCTACAATCAATTCCTCCGTCACCAGCTTCGCATGCAGGCATGCGGCTCAGCCAGCAGCGGTGGCGAGGCGGCGGCGGCGGCGGCGGCGGTGGCGGCGGCGAGGGATGGCACGCGGTGGCTTGGAGGCGGCGGCAGCAGGGGATGGCACGCGTTGGCGGGGCGGCGGCAGCGAGGGATGGCACGCGGTGGCTTGGAGGCGGCGGCAGCAGGGGATGGCACGCGTTGGCGGAGCGGCGGCAGCGAGGGATGGCACGCGGTGGCTTGAAGGCGGCGGCAGCAGGGGATGGCACGCGATGGCGGAGCGGCGGCGGGCGGCGGCTGCAACGGGGGATGGCACGCGGCGGCGGGCGGCGGCGGTGGGGATGGCTCGCGGCGGCGGGCGGCGGCTGCGACGGGGGATGGCACGCGGTGGCGGGGCGGCGACGGCGGCGGTGGGGGGGGGGGGGGGGAGGGGGGGGGGGAGATAGCATGCGGTGGCGGAGCAGCAGCGGCGACGGGATAGCACGCAGCGCTGATATCCGGGTCTGGATTGCAGACAGTGCATGTTACGCCGAACATGTCCGGTGAAGCGGCGACATTGCGGCAAGAAGTTCAGCGCTTGCGCGCTATAAATCCGAGAATTTGTCATTCTGCGCACGGTCGCCTCCAATTTCGACCTAAGGACAATCAGTATTTGAAGGATGGTGTCGCAAGGATAATTTCGGGAGGCGCCAGCGCTCCTAAAACCTGTTTTCAAAGAAACATTATTTGAAAATTCCGCACAACTGGCCTGGTCAGAGTTGAGCGCACGCATGCGCCAATTTCGGCGCACGCGTGCACCAGTTTCGGTGCGCACATGCGCCAAGTTCGGCGCAGGCGTCCGGCGCAGTGGATAAACTTTTCGCAGCCTGAATGGGGGCAGCACTCTCAAGTGGAACAGCGCCAGCTAGCACCATCTGCCACGGCCCCGCACGTGGATACCCAAGCAGCGATATGTCAATGTTGGCGACAAACCCGGAGCCGCCGTCGCGCGCCCCAGCATCCGCCGGAGCTCCGCCACCACGCGGACCGCGAACATGCCCCCACCGCCTCTCAACGCGCTGAGTCAGCGGTACGGCAACTGGGCGAGCCGCGCAGGCGGCGTCTCACCCCGTCCGCTGCTGGCCGTTCTACGTCACAACGGCAAGTTGTCGGTTACGTCAGCCGCCCTCGATTCGCGCCTGGTGGGGTGGCACGCTCTGGTGGCACGCTATGGTGGCACGCTCTGGTGGCACGCTATGGTGGCACGCTCTGGTGGCACGCTATGGTGGCGCGCTCTGGTGGCACGCTATGGTGGCACGCTCTGGTGGCACGCTTAGTCTGGAACGTCGCTCCCCGTAGAAAAAACGCGCTCCACTGTAGCGCTGGATGGGATGACTGTGTCACACTTACCGCTGCCCGGTCGCCTCTTTCCCGAAGGACAGGCTGGTCAGGTCATCTCGGCGAATTCTTTACATTTGCACCTCAAGCCACACCTCATTGCTTCCAGAAGTCAGCAAAATACATAGAAAAAGTGTCCGGTTTTCCCCTCGTTGGGGTCATTATTACGGCTGCACTTTGATGGTCTGGATTTGTCGGTCGTCGATGGTCGGATGGTCGGCCGCCTCAACTAAAGCGATCATTCCGCATACAACTGCGCCTTCAAATCAAAGGTGAGGAACAACGGGGTAAAGGCCTGAATCTTGCGCGGGTAACGAACCACAGAGGAAGCGGAAGTTACTTGGTCCACTAACATCTAAAGAAGTGACACGCCCATTCCGCCGTGACTCAAAAGGTAACTCCGAAACAGAACGAAGTAACGGACCATGCCACCCCACGCTTACCGTAAGCGATGTTTCAAGCCGGTGAGGCCAGACCAGATGACGCATGCAACCAAGGCGCTGATACGGCCAGCGTCACAGTGAACTCCGAATGGCTAGGACCTCTCCAGCTGTCTGTTCAGTGAGCACGGGGTGCGACGCCACCGAGCGATCCTGGCACGCCAGTTGTGGAATCGATCACTCGTATACGCGTCAGGGAACGTAACTACGCCACCCGGAACGCAGTCTGCTACAAGCGTCCCAGCGCGTGGCAGCGCGCCACAATACCAGACCGACTGGATGGCATGTCTTTATTAACAGAATGTCATCAGGGCATTCACCGACATCTCAGAATGCCCACGAAGAAACTTTTTACGCACAACACATCTCAGAGAATTGCGACCGCCTTGTGCGCACACAATGACGGTTCAAGGAATACCACAACACAATACTGCAGAGACGCAAGTACGCTTGCGATTCACTTGCTTTAACCAGGAGGGTGGGACAAACGCCGTACAAGCTTCAACCAGCGGAGAAGTTTCATATTTCGGGACGAAACACAGCTGACAAGAGATCGCGGCCCGGCCCGAGGTCAGACTCAGACTGGGCTGATGTCGCCATGGCCTTCGCCATGGCCTTCGCCATGGCCTTCGCCATACCGTTGCCAGAAGGGGGAGGGACATGGGACGGACAGGCGCGGCGCCTCGCGAGCTGCCGCGGGCGTTCACATGCTGAGCAGCCGGCTGCCGGCGGCACGGGAGTCTCCAGTACCGGTCTTGGCCGTGCGGCCCCAGCCGGCGCCCGCCCGCGGCCTCAGCTGGCCGGGACCGGGGCACCTCCCCGCCATTCCGGCGCGGCGGCCTGGGACACGGTGCGAGGGGGGGCAGTACGCGGCGGCGGCACCACACGGCACCGTCGACGACGACCACGGCAAGCCGTCGCCGACAGACCGAACTCAGCTCGGAATGTAGCACAGCGAGCGTCACCGTCGCGCCAGCAATACCGCGGGCGGACGCTGCCCGCACGGTCCCACACAAATGGGTAAAAACATTAGCATATCTTTTAACACATCCTAGCTGTATCACATATAGCTTTTCCGTAGTAATGAACGCTACGTAAACGAATGGGTACACACATAATCGTGCTCGAAATGGCAAGGCAAGGCGAAGGAATGCACACAAAGGCACTTAGTGTGAGTCATCTCATGATCAACGTAAGGCCGTGCCCAACAGACAGACATACCCGTTGGCCTCCAGACAGCAAGGCATCAGCGCCCACTGCATGTCCCTGCCACCGAATTTGGCCCAACGCCCCTGCCTCAGTCTCCCGGGGAGGCTCGGTGATTTCTTTCCTATCATCGGTCGCCCTGACCGCACGCACCGGGCGTCGGCCCCACAGCGTGCGCCGAGCCAGCCCCGCCAGCCGCGGCCGGCCGGGGCGGGTCACACGCCACGGGCGTTGGCCGGCTCGTCCTCGGGCGACCGGCCGGCGCAGGCCGGCCGGTACACCGACAGGGCCGCGGGGGCGGCGCCACGGCCAGACATGCCCAAGGCGAGACGCCCACACGAGTGCTCGGTGCACCGCCGAGGGGGCGCGGCAGAGCAGGCCGACGCTGGGGCGGGAGTGCAGCGCTCTCGCCACACGGTGCGGTGCAGCACAACACATGGCACACGTCCACGTCCGGCGCCCGGTCCCGAGATGGCCGGACATCCGTAGTTTTCAGAAGGGTTTCGCTGTCCGGCAAGACGCCGCCGGCGAATAGACCGCTGTGGCGACATGTCAGTACGCGGCCGTGGTGACGTGACGTCACCAGCAGGCTGTCGTGGCGACGTGACGTCATCAGCGGGCTGTCGTGGCGTTGTGAAGTCAGACGTGACGTCGTCGGCGGGACGCCCGCCGGCCAGCCAGGTGCGGCGCCGGCCCGCCGCTCGAGACGGGCGGGAACCGCACCCAGCGCGCCGCCGCGCGCGCGGCGTGGTCAGTGGTCCGCCTCCGCCGCCGCCGCCGCCTCCGGCTCCGGCTCGCCACACCCGATGCCGTTGGTGATCGCCGCCGGGTGCGACGACGAGACGTGGCGCACTCGCTTCCCGATCGTCTCCACCTCGAAGCCTGGCAGTGAGGCGTCGGGGGTCAACGGCGGCGCGACCCCAGTGGCCGCGGCCGGTGCCCCACTCGGCGCCGCGGCCGCCTACGCGTGGCACGAAGCAGCAGCACTACGAGCCCGCTCCACCACCGCAGAAGAGCTCGAGCCCACGACGCTTCACAGCCTGAGGCGCCACGGCCGCGAGCGCAGCACGCGCCGACAACGGGCTGATGTCATTTCTCTTCTTGACGTACAGTCAACAATCCCAACGTCCGCATTTCATTCACAGAAATTACAAGAAGCCGAGTGAGGTCTGGACTGCACGCCCCCCCCCCCCCCCCGACACCGACCGCCACCGGGCGTGATGGCGCTCCCAGCACCGTGTGCGCAGCGCACTCCACCCGCGCGCGGCAGATCCGTTACACCCACCGGCACGACGACTCCGTGCAGCGACTCACCGATTTTGGTGAGCTCGTCGTGGTTGAGAATCTTCCGGCCGTCGAACACGTACGCCGGTTTGGGCATGGCCGCGAAAATGCGCCGATAGTCCAGCGTCTGTGGCGGGCGACACGGCCGCAACTATCAATGGCACGTCTCCGAACCAGAGCACACCAACCAGCAGTAACACGAAATCGACCCGCCGCAGCAACCCTCCAGACACACACAAGTACGTGAGAACACCGCGCCAAAACGTATAAACTGCCTCCCTTAACTCGTAACGGAAGGGTGAGTGGCATGGGCCCAATGAGGGAGCGGGCACAACCGCCACCTGGAGCTGTCGTTCGAGTTCGTCCTCGGCCCGTTCACTGGCCGATCAACGCGGCTGGTCCGCCGGCCAAGTGGCTGCCCTTACCTGGAAGACGTCCCACTCTGTGCAGATGACGAGCGCATGCGCACCCCTGGCCGCCTCGTAAGGGTCGGCGCACACCTCCACCTGGTCACGCACCGCCTCCGGCTGTCCGGTTACGTGACGCAGGTCACGGATCACCTGGTCCGGGTCGACCTGCGGAAGGTCAGCGGTCAGGTCACGGCCTAGCGAGTGAGTGAAAAACGCCAGACACCACACACTACATCATGGATGACTTCCTTCCAAGAATGTTGAGTACATAGTTGCATCACTGAGCAAAAATCGGGTTGCAAATATTATTTTGCATGTTTAATCTTAGGCCGAACTAGAAAGTTCAAGATCATGCAGGATCAAAACGCAAAACCGCTAAACATAAACGTATGATTATACAATGATTTACTGGGTCGATACGAGATGAACAAAACAAAATCTTGAAATGCAAGATCTATTTCGAACAAGACATAAGCCAACGAAAACAAACCTAATCACCTACTTCACTAATTTCCGAGCGTACCTCCGTCGGTGCAAATTTCTTTATTCGGAAGCGCAGTAAACACGGCTTAAATTGCCGTAAAATTGCCATCTCCTACGTGATCAGCCTTTGCCACGATCCGACACATTTTCACGTTCGTCCGATGCCGTGTGGGGAAAAACCGGCGCGAGCATGACCATCTTTCGCATTTGGCAGGAATGCAATTTGTGTCCATGTAGGAGAAACACAAGCGATTTCTACTTGCTTCGCTTCGCAGCGGAATCGCAAAGAGGCTGCGGCGCTGGCACCGGCAGTGCCGCCACCCGTAACGTGACGCTGACTCGCGTCTCAGCAACATAACGCGCACCGAAGCTGGCGTTTGTAGGCTGCCGACAATAGTGGATCGTCGGGAAACACCACCCGAGCAATGCCGTTCCACACCCTCAAGACGTCACACATATATTTAGTTGTGGTTCCCGCTTGGTTCGCTGTGCCAAGAGGCGGCGCCGCTGAGGTCGGTATGGCACCTCCTCCAGCCACTTAACGTTTAACATTAGTTCGCATCTCAGTGACGCGCACTGCACGCGAGCATCTAGTGTCTCCTTGTTAGTTTTTCCAAGTATTTAATATTTCCGCCCACTGGCAGTCTGTTAGCTGTCGGGCAGTATATTCACAGCTACTCAAGCTTTGCGGCATCTTGTCGACGACTTAGCATTTGCACAACCTACTCCTGACACATACAGTGTCTTCCAGCCAAAAGCTGAAATATGCCCCTCTTGCGAGCGCCCTGACCGATCAGGTTGTGAGTCTATGTTATGTGGGTGGGGGCCACGTTACATCACCGCCAAATGAGGCACCGGCTGGCGGCGCAGCGAAACAAGCATGAATCGATCATCTGATCCCTGAAAGTGCAGAAGACCCAAGGCTAGCGGGGCCACGGCCGCTCTTATCGACGCAAACATTGCACAATTAGGGCACGGACATAAAATAGCCCCGCACTCACTCTAATCTAGACTTGGAACGCGAGATCATTAAGTTGTACTTTCACTGATCGGTTTGAGGTCGAATGTCCGTGCTGATTGGCCTACCGAACGGAGCGTGACCAAGCCAGCACAGCAGACGCTGCCGATTCTGCGAACAGTTAAAGTCCCCCCGCCCAATCGTGTCGCCAGGTGATTGATTGGAGTTCGGCAGAGACCCTGAATCGCTCCCAGCTTTGCAGAGACTTCATGGAAGTTCCGCCGTCGTGGAGACATCCATGCCAACCGGGTGACAAGTTTATAGCAGCGCCAGCACATGCCCCAGTGTGTGATGCGGAGCGTCGCCCAAGGGTCCTCCCTGGGTCGATCACAGCCACCGCAGCAGCGCTGCAGCCGCGCTTAGTGCCCGCTAGACGAGCACTGGACGGCCGACATCAAAAGCGCCCTGCTGCCCACCACCCCGCCACAGCACACCGAGGACGGACGGTCCTTCAGAGAACACAGCGAGGTCGCGCCGCAAAGCGTAGTCAGTGGGGCTTTCAGAGAACACAGCGAGGTCGCGCCACAAAGCGTGGACAGCGGGTCCTTCAGAGAACACAGCGAGGTCGCGCCACAAAGCGTGGACAGCGGGTCCTCCAGAGAACACAGCAGGGTCGCGCCGCTAAAGGTGGACAGCGGGTCCTTCAGAGAACACAGCGAGGTCGCGCCGCAAAGTATGGACAGCGGGTCTTTCAGAGAACACAGGGGGGTCGCGCCGCTAACGGTGGGCAGCGGGTTCTTCAGAGAACACAGCGAGGTCAGGCCACAAAGCATGGACAGGGGTCCTTCAGCGAAGACAGCGAGGTCGCGCCACAAAGCATGGACAGCGGGCCCTTCAGCGAACACAGCGAGGTCGCGCCACAAAGCATGGACAGCGTGTCCTTCAGAGAACACAGCGAGGTCAGGCCGCAAAGCGTGAACAGCGGGTCCTCCAGAGAACACAGCGGGGCCGCGACATGCCACAGCGTTCAGCGCGTCACGAGCCGCCGACCCTTCATTGCGCACGGCAGGAGCCTCGCAGCCGCTCGGGTGGGGTAGGAGATAGTTCCCCTTCACTGTCAGAAGCACCACGCAAGCCGCAAATAAATTACTCAGCATGCGGTAAAACCATTCAGGAGTGAGCTAAGCTTGAGGAAAAGGTCTGACACCGGCTAAACACCTGGCCGGGAGTGAAGCAGTCAGCCTGCATCCTGCTCCACCGCCACAGAACATAGTGTATAGCTCATGCACGCTAAGGTAACACAATCAGCCCGCTAGAAGAATCGTCAGCGGGTAAGTCAATATTGGGATCCGCCCAAGCAAGTCCATATAACCAGCATAGTATCGCTTGCGTTGTCTGCCGACCACGCAAGCAAAATCGTTATCCTCTTGTCACAATCAGGAATATCACCCACTCCCCCTCCCCGCCCCTCTCGCATGTTCTTCTACAGCACAGTGAACTGATAATTAAGCCTGAAGCCCCGTAATCTCTGGTTCGTGACAACACCAGCCGTTTAATCCTATCTATCCGTATCCGAAAGATCGGCAGTTGGCCTGTGACACGAAAGATCACGCCGGCGGTTGCCATTGAGGGAACGGACATCACGCGATCAAGTGGGGCTAATGCTGCGAGGGGCCCGTGCTTCGGTCATACGCGGCCGACCAAGGCGAGTCTTCACATGGGCCATCGGCACACGGTACGCAGGCCCCGCTCAGGGCCCTGCCCTATGCCCACATATGGCCCATCGTCACAACGCACGCTGACCTACCTTGGGGTCATAGACGGTGAGGCGGGCGCCCTCCTCAAGCAGGTGAGCCGAAACATAGATGGCCGCCGACTCCCGCGTGTCGCCCGTGTTCTTCTTGAAGGCGAACCCCAGGATCGCGATCCTTTTGCCGGCCACCGTGTTGAAGAGACAGTTGACAATGCGCTTGGCGAAGCGCTGCTTTTGATAGTCGTTGATGGATACAACCTGGAATGGAGCGAGGCGAATGATCGGGGACCGCCGAAAACCCTCACTGCGGCGTGGCTCCAGCTCCGGTGAACATGAGAACGAACCTGGCGAGTCAGCCACCAGCCCCAGCTGCTTCCTACGGCCCGCGCGTGATCCGGGGTCATGGCGGCGCCTCCACCGACGCCAACCCCACCCAGCCCGACCCGACGCGAACACAGGCTCGGCACCACACGGCGGGCGGGTCACGTGGCCCGCACCGTTCTGAACGCTATCCTTTCAGCCCGGCCACCGTTAACATCCCCACACGGTCGGCCGAGGCCGGCTGAGACCGTTATTGGCCGCCTCTGAGAATCGTCGCCGGCTGGGGCCCAGAGGCCGGCGGCGCCACGCCGAGCTCAGCTTGCAGGAGCCAAGGAAAGGCCACCGCGGGATGCTCGCATGTCGGCCGCCCACGAGGACAACTTCATCAACACCACATTCTGCACCTTCTGGCCATTTGTGTGTACTTGGCGGTAACATTTCCAGACAAACCAAGTAAACCTTTTCCGGCGTCCCTGCAAGTGACTTAATGAATCACACCGCCGCACGGCTGCAGTAAACTATTTCCGAACTATCACCGACTTTTAGATTGAACACCGTCACAGGCTTAACAGCCTACACAGCCCACAAAAATAGAGCTGGACTGGTTCGAAACGTTCCAAAGATCTCATTATAACCTTGAGCGACTTAGGACGCTTGACAGCGAGGTAGCCATAGCTTTCTGCCCATTGATCTGCCGCCACGAAAACATCGCCAGAAAGCACACGCTGCAAATCCTCTGACTCCGTATCATTGCGCACCACACAAAGTCCCCTGTCGCTGAGCCTTGTTCGAGGCGTGCCGTATCAGTCGAGCCCAGCGCGCTGACTTCCCGGACGTCCGCCGCCACGTGTTCGCTTCGGGCGAGCAGTCACGGCTGTCCGCCTCTGGGTGAAGCGATAACGAGTGGCCGGCCCGGCGGTGGGCCGCCCACGTGCCGGGGCCCGAGCAGCCGCCAGGCGGCCGGCCCACCGGCCCGCCCGCCCGCCCGGGGGAGGCGGACCGTCGCGCACGTACACCGCTGAGGCCCGGCCCGCTCCGGACGGCAGGGTCCAGGCCCAGCCAGCACAGAGCCAGCCTCAGCAGACGTCACGCTCGTCAAAGGGCAGCGTCTTTAAATCCACTACCTGCGGTGAACTGCACCACGGTCGCCATCCCTGGATGCTGGCACGATGGAAGGCGCCCCGCCCCCTGTCTGGGCAGCACGAGGTCAGCGCCGCAGCACGCGCCGCGGCCGGTAGCGACTGGTCTTCAACTCACGTTCAGCCAGAACTCGGCCACCTCGGGCAGATTGAGACTCTCGCAGATGTACACCAGGTTCAGGATGTCCTTCTGGAAGCAGCTGCCGCCGAAGCCTGCAGGACGGAGCGAGCCGTCAGCACACGCGAAGCAAACAATGCGACCGAATCCCGTCATTGCTGGAAGGTGCCAACACTCGCAGCGGTTCCGACGCTGGTTTACAACACGGAGCGCGTCACGCTTTCCAGACGCCACCGGTCTCGTGCCTGCTGTGAGGACGAGAGGACTCGGGTGAGGACACACTGCCCAACATCATGACAGAAACTCGCCTTTCGTGGGGATGGACACAGGGGAAATCCTACGAACTTATTGAACACTGTGAGGATGCCCCCGAAGGGAATCACGCGAGCTACAACCTTAGCTTCCATAATTTACCGCAGCTTTATTCACGCACACGCACACGCACACGCACACATACAAGCAAACGAACACGCACACGCACACACGGCGCTGTGACGGCACGTGTCGCTGCGAGCGAGATCAGTCCCAACCGAGGCCGGGACGTTTCAAGTCGCGTCGCCACATCTGAAGCCAGAGGCTGATGTCGCTCCGCCGTCGGCCGCAGTCGACCCCGCCACCCGCCACTGCGTCAATTAACGGCTCAGCATCAGGCGACGATCAATGGCGGCCGGTGCACCGGGGCGCGCGGGGGCGCCGCCCCCGCCGCGCCGGCCGGCCAGGGTGCCGCAGCTGGCGGCCGCGCCGATCAGCCGGGAGGGCGCAGGGTCAGACCCGACGCCGCGTCCGCTTGGTGTCGGGCCTCTTCAAGTCAGAGACGGGCCGGCCAAGGGAGCGGCACCAGGGGCCCACCAGGTCAGGTCAGGTCGGGTCACAGACGCGAGCAAGTCCCGGACTGGTTAAGCGCTGGAGGTGTCTCACAGGCGGGAGTGACTGGATGACCACGCGGTCATGGAAGGGGATAGGGTGGCGTGATGACCCAGATTAGACAAGAACCAAAGAACCGAACACCACGATTAAGTTCCGAGATCTCTTTTCAGAACCTGGGCCTCACACTAGCAGCCAACTGCAGTTTAGCCATGGAACAATCGCCCTGGTTCTGATGAGGAAAAGGATATACGACTAGAATTTCAGGTGGGCTGGGTGACTGAGCCTTCTGGGGCATAACATGCATTACATACAAATCACAGCAGGCCGGTCGACAGACAAACACGACGAGCTGCTGGCTCTGAATAAAATCAACACCTGAAAGTGAAACAAGCCTGTGGAGTTTCGAATCCGACCAAACTTCAGTCGGGGATGATCACGACAAGCACCCAGCATCAAGCACATTCGAGGAAGCGGAGCATGGCGCCGCACTCAACATATTCACGACACGCTGGCTGCCATGCGACACCATTCCCGTCACTCCACCGACACCATCAGCCAGGAGCGGCGCTGAGTCTCTCACCGACGGAGGCCTGCAGGAAGTGGGGTCCGATGCGGCCGTCCTGGCCGACGGCACGCGCCACCTCGCTCACATCGGCACCGGTCGCCTCGCAAACGGCCGACACGGCGTTGATGGCCGAGATCCGCTGAGCCAGGAAGGCGTTGGCCACCTGCCGACGGCGAGGGCACGACGTTAGGACGGCAGCCCAGCCGTGGTCAGCGGTGTGGCATAGTGTAGTGTAGTCACGGCAGCCCAGCCACAGCCGCCATCATACGTCAGACAGTGCGCCACGACGTTGGGGCGGCGTCCCCACGTGGAGGCCGCAGCCAGTCATGCGCCGAGCCCAGTCAGTCAGCATCTTCAACAGTCAGGTTTGCCCCGAAGCAGCCGGCAGGGACGCCGCTGGAAGTTCTTTCCGGTGCACTGAACTGGCTCTTGGGCACAGAGCTTCCATAGCATTAACAATAGACTGTGTTGTACTTCCGGATTGCCTCCTACGTGCATGCGCAACTTCAGGACCAAGAATAACCATCTGATACCGTGTCACAGCCGGCGGAGCCGACTGGCCATACGACCGGTGTACTCTGCTGACGTGAATGGCAGCGTGAAGCGTGGGGCGACAGCGGCAGCATTGCGAAGGACATGGACAGAACGGGGTAGGACGGAAGCGGAGTAGGAAAGCAGAAGCCGCGACCACTGTGTGGAACAAGCTAAGGCAGGGTCAGTAGGGCAGAGCAGAGCACAGCGATACAGAAGAGCACTGGATCACACGGGACGGGGAAGGGCAAGGCACGCAGGGAAGGGCAGAACAGGACAGGACAGGACAGGACAGGACAGGACAGGACAGGACAGGACAGGACAGGACAGGACAGGACAGGGACAGGCAGAGCAAGGACAGGACAGGGCAAGGCACGCAGGGAAGAGCAGAACAGGACAGGACAGAACAGGGCACCGCAGCGCAGGGCAGGACAGGTCAGAGCAGAGCATGACAGGACAGGACAGGACAGGACAGGACAGGACAGGACAGGACAGGACAGGACAGGACAGGACAGGACAGGACAGGGACAGGGACAGGACAGGACAGGACAGGGACAGGGCAGGACGGGACAGGGCAGGGCAGGGCAGGACAGGGCAGGGCACGGCAAGGCACGGCAGGGCAGGGCAGGGCAGGGCAGGGCAGGGCAGGGCAGGGCAGGGCAGGGCAGGGCAGGGCAGGGCGAGGCGACACTGGTCCTAGCCACAACAGGTTCGCAGACTGGCCCAAACTGACGTTGTCGACAGCCGAGCAGCAATGACGCCGCGGCCGTCATTACTTCCGTCGAACAATACCACCAGCTCGCGCCAAAGCCCCAGCCAACAACTCCTTGATTAAAGTCGAAGATTTACATCAGCCTTGGGGACAATCCATCACAGCCGGGCTCTGCATCAGCCACCGTAACGCCGCAATCCCAGAAGACATTTTGCATACGTTACTTGGCATTATACGTAAGGCTCTTACTGCTTGGCAACCCCTCGATTCCACGCCCACGCTCATTGTAACGAGACAAAGGCCACACAACGAATCATCATCTTTCGTGCTGTATCTCATACACCATGGGGTGCCGATCAACACACCCTTCTTCACATACACCCTAAGTTGAAGCGACCAGCTCTCGAGCATAACACCATTATTTTTGTTTACCTGCACCCCCCCCCCCCCCTCAATCACCGAAAGCTCGTCACAATTCAAAACGTAGCTCTTCGATCCAACACTAGCGCGTGGTACGCTTCATCAGTGATCGCACCGCACGCAGATGTTCACCTTCCAACCTTGATTCTCCGCTCTCATCTCGCTCTCCAGCCGAACTCGGTCCGTCGCGCGGTTGGCCGCTTTATTCCTCGACCAAGAGACCAATACCCAGCCCCCCCCCCCCCACCCGGCGGACCGCATTTCCGGTCCGAGTTCAAGTCCACCCACTGTGTCACACTTTTAACAATTAACACCTGTTCGTTCTCCTCTCCCTCCATTCTGAACTGTGGCCGCACCGTTGGTGGACTCCTTTTGGGAATCAGAATCAACATCAATTTCACCAATTCCCACAGCTTCCATCCACATCCATTTTCTTGTTATTCTTGTAATTTTGTGTCCTGTTATTTCCCCTGGACTTTTCGCTATTTTCTTAGCCTCCTGTCAAGTCACAAACCAGAAAATCCCACCTTCAGATATCTGTTCATTTGTTCATCATCTGTTCATCTGACATCTGGTCGGGCTGCAAACTTGTCTTCTTTCCATGCAAAATGTCTCATTAGTGTCTCATAAGAGCCCGCATCATTTACCCGTGCTTTTAATATCAGCGTGCCGCCGTTCTAAGGAGCGTTTCATAACATATATATTTTCAACTACGTGCCATGGGTGCACGACAAGCAGTGTGCACTGGCGATTTCACGTGCTAGTGCCAATGCGGGCTTATCTCGATCTTCGGTCCATCTCTCAGGCAGCTACAAACTGCCGCCAGGCAGAGCGGTAAGAATATCACCGTCACCACACCAGGCAAGCCAGCGGAGAAACTCGTGTTCAGAGGGGCACGGAACTTGATTTATTCCCGAGTATGGCGCGTAGTGCGGAGAGCAGAGGGACATCACTGCAGTGCGACGGAAGTACTGCACTGCAGAAGTAGTGCAGTACGCCGGAGTAAGTGGTGCTGTAGAATAGTGCAACGGAAGTACTGCACTGCAGAAGTAGTACAGTACGCCGGAGTAAGTGGTACTGTAGAAAAGTGCGCCATAAGTACTGCACTGCGGAAGTAGTATTGTACGCCGGAGTAAGTGGTACTGTAGAATAGTGCGCCGGAAGTACTGCACTGCAGAAGTAGTACTGTACGCCGGAGTAAATGGTACTGTAGAATAGCGCGACGAAAGCACTGCACTGCAGAAATAGTACAGTACGCCGGAGTAGGTGGTACTGTAGAATAGTGCAACGGAAGCTACGCGAAGTGTTTATTTACTTTGTTCGACATGAAATGTTGCAGTCTTCGCTTGATCTATACGCTGTTGCCGAAAGGAAATTATGTATATATATTCGTGTGTGCGTGTGCGTGTGTGTACATGCGTGCGTGCGTGCGCGCGCGCGTGTGTGTTTGCGTGTGCGTGTGCAGGCGCGCGTGTACATGCGTCTGCGCCCTCCGGTGCAAACCTGTGCTTGATCCCCAACGTGAATCAAGGCAAATGAAGCTGAATTCCAATCAGATTCAAGCTAGATCGTTTCGAATCCGAATCCAATTATTTTTGTCGTTGAAAAAATAAAGATTTTGAAAGAAGATTTTGAAAGAAGAAAGAAATTGTCGAAAAGGTAAATAAAGATATGAGTGCGTACACACATACGTGTAAGCGTATGAGTGTACGTTTGTGTTTATACCCATGCATCTACGGACATCACAGCCTTCCAGATGCTTGTTGATGGAACAGTGTTGAAAACAGCACTGAAAAGCTAATGCCGTGGATGTGTATAACAAGACATAAATACGATGAACGGCACACCAATATTTAACAAGGAGTGTTGAGGTACATGAATAGCACATATAAAATAACTCGGGCATCGACAACCACAGGATGACAGGAAATGTCAGTCTTCCCGTCAAACTATCATATTCTCAGTAGTTTCACACGTCCCATGTCGCCAAGGCACCCTCTGTCTCCACCAACTGGGCAGATGCTTAACAAACTTCCATGTTACATGTTATGCCATCATATCTTAACTGAAGAACTCGCCTCTTGGCCTGCGAAGCCAACCAGGTGACCCCCCCAGAGACTGCGACTGAATCATTTTAATGCAAACATTTTGAGAGCAGAGTAAAAGCAATTCTGACTCTGTCGCAAACCATGTCAATCCATTCCGAATCTGACCCAGCCGGAAGGCTAAAGCCAATGAATCCAAATCCGATTCAGGTCAAAACGGAACCGATTCGAGCGATTTGATCTTGCAGCAGACCAGCCGCGTCTGCTCCGGAGAGTGCCTGGATAGGAGCAGCAGTCACTGACTGATAGGGGGCAGAGGTGTCTGGACAGAAGCAACAGATTCACTGATAGGGGGCAGAGGTGTCTGGACAGGAGCAACAGAGGCACTCATAGGGGGCAGATATCTCTGGATAGGCGTATCAGAGGCCGTGATCGGGGTCACATGTAAGAGCTGAGAGGTGGGAGGCAGAGACACTCGAGGAGCAACAGAGACAGTGATCTGCAAGGGGTGACCTGCGAAGGTCACGGAGACCATGTTCTGTAGAACATGCGGAAAAGGACTACGAAACGGTCCGTACAGGAAAATGAGAAACATGGTATTACTCTCAAGCCATCTTAATTACCGACCGGTTATCCACTCCCGGAATGCCTTTTCAGAGCCGACGACGAAAACAAACCTTTCAAGCCCGGGAGCGGTTTCGCAACTAGTTATAATTACTTGCGGTGCGACGACGATGGCGACAACACCGTGTGCGACCTAACATTCCTTGTGAAATTAACTAAGAATTATACAAAATAAAGTTACCATTGCTCTAACACACAGAGCCTGTTGGTATCTGGTCATGAGCTGAGTGGCTTCGCACTGTCGGGAAAAATGCGAGGCGAACGCCATGAATTACTTGGGACACTAGCCAATGGGAGCAACCACTACACCAAAGCCTTTGCTCTTCTCAGAAATGTGCTGTCGTTCCTTCACCGAAAACAAAACCCATAAGCTGATGTTCACGACGATGGTGCGCTCGGCTCACAGATTCGGGCAGCTCCGGGAATCACTTCAGACGGCTCGGCTAAACAGCGTAAGGTCTGAGCAACAGGCGTCCGCAGCGCCGATGCCCTTGTCGCACCCCCTTAGACAGCTCAGACTGCTTGAAATTCAAGGCGATGACGCTCCGGGCTCGAAAGTTTAAGAGGCTCCGGGAGCCAACTACTCGTGGCAATGATGCGCTCGGCTCAGCAACTTGGATAGATCAGGGACCATGCATTCAAGGTGGTGATGCGCTCGACTCACCAGTTTGGACAGCTCCGAGAACCATGTGAGGTTCATGGTGATGATACATTACTCACCAGCTTGGACAGCTCCGAGGACCACGTGTTCATGGTGATGATGCGCTCGGCTGGGATCCAGCGGCGGTAGATGGAGCAGAGTGTTTGGATGGCGCGCCAGCCGTCGGCCGAGTCCTCGCCGCCGATCAGGATGCGGTCCGGGCACAGCAGGTCCCTGACAGCCGTGCCCTCCGCCAAAAACTCCGGATTGGACAGCACCTGGCCGACGCGGCACAGCGGGTCACAACCGCAGCACTGCCGCAGAACAGACGGGCCACAGGTCGCAGCACACCGCAGCACAGGTCGCCGTGTAAACATCACGTTTATTTTGTTTCTCTTCCCTGCTGCAGCTTCCCACATGGGACCGAGTTGCAAGCAGCAGCGGATAATGGGGCTAAATGCACTGGCGTTTATCTTAACATCACAAGTTTCGCCCGCAGCGGTGAGCTGACGAACAGACGGAGCATGAGGTTGAAAAAGCCAACTTGATTTAATAAACGCCGTGCCACCCCAGGCAAAGCTCATTTCGTTCAACCACACAACAGGGAACCACTTCCATCTTATAACACAACTCAAGCATCGCGTTCGCGTTTTGCATAATAACCAAGCCAAGCTCAGGCGTCTCCATATATCAGCGAAGCTCTGCGAATCGCTGTTCGTTAACCAGAGTCGGCCAACAACACCAAACAGTCTGCGCAGGGCGGCTGGCCCGGGACGAGGCCGAGCCGGCGGCCGCTGGTCGGCGCGCGCCGGCAGCTCGTACCTGGAATTTGTTCTGGCTCGTTCTGTTGGCCTTGAGGATGTCGGCGATGCTCTGAGCCGACTTCACCGGCACCGTGCTCTTCTCCACCACGATCTTGTTGCCGCGGGCCACCTTGGCGATGTTCCTGGCCACCGACTCGACATACTTGAGGTCCGCAGCTCGGCCCTGCCCGCGGCGCGGACACGGGTCAGGGCGCTGGCCACGGCCGAAGGCGCCACCACAGGCCCCGGTACGTCACCTCCCTGGATGGCCTTGACGCGTCACTATCGCTTAGCGGCTATACAAGCATATAGCCTCCTTAGAAGGTACGCTGAATGAAATGCGCTAACTATTGCGTTCTTCACGGATAAATATGTTGAAACGCCGACGCGCGCAAAAAAAACAAAAACGGAGAGGCAAACGCTCGACAAGAGCATAGCCCACAGCAGGATACGGAGACAGACGAAGATGCAGACTGGAGGCAGGGCCGGAGGGCAAACAGAGGGCAAAAACCGAGAGACAGAGACAGAGGGAAAAAAGGTCACCGGACAGATGAATAAGGGAACAGAGGAAGAGAGCGACAGAGGCGAGGGGGATGTGCAAGTCCAGTCAGACACGCCGGCCCGCCGGTGCCTGAGCCACCGCCGGACCGGCGCCGTTGTCGTCATGGCTTCACAATCAGTTTTATGAGGACGGATTACGGAGTTATGTTTACGACTGCGATTCATTTTACGATTCGGACAGAACAGACGCGTACCAAGCCTGCAGGGCGCGTCCAGCGCGGGCGGACGGCGCCCGGCTCGGCTACGAAGCCCAAGTGGGACCGATGGGCGCGGAGTTCGCACCTTGCCGTGGCCGTAGGTCTTCGTGGGCGTGTTGACGGAGATGAAGAGCAGGTCGGCCTCCTCGATGGCGGCGTCCACGTCCGTGGAGAAAAAGAGGTTGCGACCGCGGCACTCCTTCACGATGTCGTCCAGGCCCGGCTGCGGGTACACGGCAGCGACCGGTCACACGGGGTGCACGGCAGATACCGGTCACGTGGGGTGCACGGTAGCGACCGGTCACACGGGGTGCACGGCAGAGACCGGTCACACGGAGTACACAGCAGCGACCAGCCACACGGGGTACACAGCAGCAACCGGTCACACGTGACACAGCAGCGACCAGTCACACAGGACACACAGCAGCGGCCAGTCACACGGAGTACACAGCAGCGACCGGTCACACGGGACACACAGCGGCGACCATTCACACGGAGAACACAGCAGCGACCAGTCACACGGGACACACAGCAGCGGCCAGTCACACCGAGTACACAGCAGCGACTAGTCACACGGAATACACAGCAGCGACCAGTCGCACGGGACACACAACAGCGACCAGTCACACTGAGTACACAGCAGCGACCGGTCACACGGGGTGTACAGCAATGACCGGTCACGTGCAACACAGACCGGTCACCATCGGCAAAAACGGGAAATCACATCTGATCAACCCCTAACGGACATCACAACACAACTGAGCCGGCACAGCGGTGGCTGGTCACACGCGGGCACGGCAGGGGATGCGCCCAGCCGTTGTCACGGGCGCGGCCCGTCACAGCCGACAGCAGACAGCCCACCTCCATCCGAGGTTAACAGCGGGCGCAGTGGATCGATCAATGCAGACCTGCAGAGCGAAACCTGACATCGACAGCTTCTGCGAAACCGCCACACAGCCATAACTCTAAAGGTGAAGTGCTTCAGCTGATGCAGTGGGATCAACACTCAACGGGAAAACAGCGCATTCAGTTCGCTCAATTCTGACTCTATGAACGTTACCTTGAAATGTGAAGTTTGAACAGATGGGGGAGAACTGAGAATACTCCAAGCTCCTACCCGCACTTGGTCAGCGGTTCCTGAACGTTTTCATCATTAAAACAAACCGAGAAAGTATGGACATCGTTGAATGCCACGAACATAACAGGTTACGGTGAAACGCTGCAAGCTTGTCCAAACAAAGCCGGAGCCGCCTACAGTAAAAAGGAAAGTGCCGCAGGTCTAAAGAAAGACGATTTATACGAGGTGAGATGAACTTGAGGTTGGGCCATCCGGTTTAAGCCTCGGAGCTATTCCCTATGCACGCTTTGAGGAGGGCTGGTTGGATTGGGTTGCCTAATTCCCGCTCCAAGCAGGGGAGCGCAGTCACACAGCAGCATTGCAACCCAGATCCACCGGCCAGGCAATCTGACCACCGACAGCGGCATAGCCCGCGGCAGACAAGCATAACCATGCTGGCCAGTCTCAACTGTACACCCATTACATTACCCGGTAGTGGGTATACACTACCCACTATACGACCAGGTAGTGGGTGCATACTACCCACTACATATGAACAGCATTGTACAACTCGGCGGGCGCAAGGAACCAATGCAGTTCACGCGCCTTAAAACTTAATAACTGACTAAGTAATCCAACTCGGCGCTTGTCTAGTTTGCTGGCGACATTGTTTGGTTTGCTGACAGTCATATTTGGTCACAGGTAGAAAGCGGAATATGACAAATATAATTTACTTCATGGATATATTTGGGTTCCCGTTACCACTGATTTAATAGAAATATATATATATATATATATATATATATATATATATATATATGCAGACATCAGGCCATCAAAGAGCCACAAGGGCACATCGAAGTGGACCTACTCCAGGTTCCGCAGCCATCCTTGACACTAAACATACCACCTGACCTGCCTGAATTTAGCTGTAAATGAGATCCTTAGACCGATAGAACTTGTCCAAACGAGCTTTAAATGCTGCTTTGGAGGGACTTCCTACAACTTTGTTTGGAAGTCCGTTCAATGACTCACTACTATTTGACTAAATGACATCTGTCTCTTCATAGCTCCACTCCTGCCTTTTGCTCATTGAAGCTGGTTTCCCTTAAAACTCGGCCTTATTTCCAGTGCTCCTTGTAGATCTACCTTGTCTATGCCTTTCGTAATCTTGAACATCTATCAGATCCCCTTGAAGTCTACGATATTCCGGTAAAGACAAATCCAAGGTCTCAAGCCTATTGCTATATTGTCAAGGATATGCTTATATTCTAAGTTGCCAAACCCATTTATAGTCCTAGTTACATTTTGCTGTACTCTTTCCAGCCTACCTTTATCTTGGAAGCATGGGGACTAAGCCTGCACACAATATTCAAGGCATGGTCTAAAATAAGCTAAGCACAACTTTGTTCACAACATTCCTACACTTGTAATGGACATTCCCGTTAATAAACCTCGGCATCCGAAGTGCAATGCTCCTAGCAGCCCCCACATTGCTTTTCAGTCCTTAAATCCCTGGAAATTATAACCCCCCCCCCCAGTCATTTTCATCACCGATCTGGTCCAATTCACGGTCTCCCCTCTTATACGCAACGCCCTCACTGTCAGAACTACCCATATGCATCAAATTACTCTGATCATAATTAAGGGTAAAAGCCTAATTCACTAGATTCTCTACGTCAAGTTTCACCTGGTCTGCCTTTTCGACGCCACTTTCAGTTCACTGTCGTCAGCAGCTCTACGCACCTTACTTTTTTATCCTATCTCAACATAATTCGCAAAAATAATAAACGGCAGAGGATCCAACACTAAACCCTGTGGAACCCCACTCTCTACCAACTCCCACTGCGATTCAGTACCATTGAGCACTACTGCTTGTTTCCTTTCTTCCAGCCAAGCCCCTACCCAGCTAAGCATTTCCCTCAATTTCCTGTAATTGTAAATGATATAAGATACGCTAGTGTGGCACCTTATCAAACGTCTTACTAAAATTTAGATAAACAACATCTAAGCTATTGCCTCAATCTCCTGACTAGCGACATACTCCATGAACTCCAGACGATTTGTCAAGCAGGACCAACCATACAAAAACCATGCTGACCACTATTTATCAACTGATGCCAGTATAGGTGTAACTGAATGCTGGCAATCATGGATTCTCTAAGATCTTACATAATTATCTGGTAAGATTGAAAAGCAAAGTTTCACTAAATCATGATGGAAGGTGAACAGCGCAAACAAATGCTGGAACGTGGCATGCCAACGAGATGCTTATAAGTTAAATATCTGGTTCAGTAATGTTGATAAACCTTTCCCGTCTCGTTCACTATTGGTGTGATGGTACAAAAAGATGTCAACACCTTAAATTACGCTCTCACAAGGCTCGCAGTCTCAAGTAACATACGCACACTCGTTCCATTACTAAAAATGTACAAGCATCCTGATCGCGTCGAGCCGTGCCCGACAGGTCTTTCCTGAGAACGCCCTAAAAATGATCGTGGCAGGACTGGTGCCTTCTATCTTCCCCTGATATATGAGGCGGCATTTCTCAGATCAAACGAGTGCATAAGATCAAAACTTTTACGGTGGAGTTAACAACGGTCGGAGACGCGACTGCATTTCTGATGTTATTGATCAGCGCGGCTATATGCGAACGAGAGAACAAGTAGAATGTCACGCTGTGTATAGCACGCGATGTCAGCACGACCGGTAATCCCCAGTGCATTAGTGACTATTGGGCCACGCGGAGCGGAACTACACAACTACACGTCCACACCGCATTACACCGTCTCGCGCCCCAGCCGCCCAAAAGGGGCGGCCACGGCGGTCACGGGCTGACCAGGCAGCCACCCCCGGACCGGGCCTGTCTGGAGGCACGGTGTGCCCGGTCGCGGCCAGGCCGACGCCGGAACGGCCCGCGCGGTGACCGCGGTACCGGCGGCGCCGCGTCGGGCCGGTAACGCTGAGCCAGCGGTCGATCGCAGGAGCGAGTCACGGCGCTGCCAGCGCTGCTCGAGACGGCTGTTCGGAAGGGGGGGAGGGGGCACGCGGTGCAGTCGGCGGCTGGGTCGGTCCCAGTCGCTGCCGTACCCAGCTGGAGGCTCTGTATTCAACACCCGACTTTCATGATAATATCAATGACAGGAGTCCAAAACACCAGTTTGTTCCAATACCCACGCCAACAAATCTTAGCACACCGTATCGCTTTCTTAAACGTTCGGCTTTAACGGCGCAGTTGGAGAAACGTGCACCGGTGCGTGACTCATGCCGACACAAACTGTATCAGCTTAACCGCTGTATGAGAGCTAGCTTTCATCCGCCATGCTTAAGCGGTAGTATAGACACGTAGCTGAATCCAAAAACATATCTTGAAATTTTGATCTTGAGCGCAGTGGCCCTCAACCAAAACATCATTCGTTCCATCAGCCAATGCTGGAGGATCTCACAAAGTTTAGGATCCCCGACCAATACGCCTACAATGACTCAAGGTCACGGCACACGGCGGCTGATTCACCCGACAACGTTGCCCTGAATGTGTTCCTCAAGGCTGTCTTGAGAGTCACACCTGCATGCCGGCCCACCAGTCGGGGACCTCTGCCGGCCCGTGAGACGACCTCAGGAGGGCCACCTCAGATCCCACCTCTTAAACGGAGTGTTCCACACTTGAAGATAACGAAGTGAACATCATATATGATGATAAGCTCACTTATAATCGCTAGTACAATTTCGACTGACAAACTCTACTCGAGACAACACAGTTTCTCTATTAAGTAGATATGCTCCCCAATATGTAATTATCTGATTGTGTTATGAAAAGTCTGTATGCCAAGACGATCAAACAGACCGTGCGAAATTGTTATCTTGAGTACTTGAATGAGGACTTGGGTCATTTTTGGTCAGTGACCTATTTTGACCTCTAAGAGGTCCATGAAAAATGCGATCTCTGTTGAAGATAAATTCAAAATGAGCACCAGAAAGTTACAGAGGATCTCGAGCAAAAACAGAGGTTGCTACCTTGGTCTGACCTTCATACCTGACCCTAGGTCAATACAATTTGTCAATTTAATTGTTGCCTTGCCTAAGAGACTATCTCAGAGATGTATGACGTCGTCTAACACTCGTTACTGCATCAGTTTGAACAATTCCCTAGAACTGCCTTCGCTGAGCCCATGGCCTGGCTTTGACTTGCCATGAGTTAGCGACCTTACAGGATGCATCCAAATTTTTGCTACCAAAAGATCCGCTATTTAACTTTCTACAGCTATGTAAAATTTGGCGTGGCCACACAGCGTCAGTCAGGAATTAATCCTGAAAGCCTTTGGGGGGAGGGAAATTGTCCCCCCCCCCACCCTAGCGCGTGCCATCACGTGACTAAAAGCTATCAATCGCCGTTGGGTTTTTGATCGATTGGAACCTTAGACGTCAGGCGGAGATATGGCTCCGCAGACGGTAGCGGATAACGAAATGCTCCCGCGGTGCGAGGTCTAACCTGGACTTTGGCTACTTTAACGCTGCAAACAAACATTTCCGGTTGCATCGCATGCTGCGTACGAAATCAAAGGCCCTCGGGGGAGCCCACTGAGGCAGCGTTATCATGTGAACACCGCAGCAGTGCTGATACGCAGGCTCCAAGACGCCATGCTGGGTAATCTGGGCATGGGGAAGTGCACCTTCGCGCATCGTTCCGTTTACGAGCCGGTCCAACACAGCATCGATGTTGGCAGGGGAGTATTTGGTCTGATAAGAACGCCGCGTGACCGCCCGCTCGCGCTTACCGCGAAACTGTGCCCCAACGGCCATCCCGTGGAGCTATCATATGTAATTTAAATTCCCACAAACGGATTAGCAAGACAGGTAATCGGCGGCATCTTCTTGTCGCACGGCTGTAGCTGATCATAAGCTTTCACACTTTGGCGGACATTATTTCATCAAAAAACAAAAAAATTGGCGCTTGCCATGGACTCCACACGATGTTTTTTCCCATGAAGGCATGTACAGTACATTGATGTTTCAAAAGTGTTCCGCCGTCGTCAAGCCAAACTGACGTCTCCTCAGGAACAGCAGGTCGAGGAGTTTTGTGATCATCCTACGGAATTGGTTGTGACATTCTTACCCTCAACGTGTTGTATCCATCCATGTCGCTGCAGTATGGATGCCTGTATGCAACCTTCTCATGGTGCACAAACAGACGTGCTTGGAAACAGATACGCGTAATGAGGAAACGACGAGCAGCGCAAATACCGCCCGCCGTTTCTGTTCACACAAGGCGCCGTGAGCCATCACCACTCTAGCCGGGAATACCCAAAAGCTTGGCAGCTCACAGAAAAACGGACAAAACTGTAAGACGAAGAGTGCAGTAGGCATATTTTTGACGTATTTCATGAACAAAGAATGCAACTGACATAGCTCCGGTTCGATTAGCAGAGTGGAGACGGGCGGCATCGGCCAATGATCACTCGCCAGTTTCAAACGTCACCGCGGCGACCTGGCAGGGGCGAGATCAACTCCTCGCACCGGCCTCGAACGCGTTGCCGCACCACGACGGCAGCACCATCTGCGCGGCTGGCCCGCCGCGGCCGGGCTCCGGGGCAAGGTGACCGAAGCGGTATTCTCGACGGTCACGCTGGAGAGACTCGATGTTTTCCGAGGCGGAGACGCGGCAAGCTCAGCAGCGGCATCACCGCATGTGATTCTTTCCACGCAGTCGCCGCGACAGTTTACCTCCGAGCAGAGGTCTGCGTTCCGGTCCGGTCGACGTCCCGTTCGACCCAAGCAGAGCCGACAGCCGCGCGACACACCAGTGCCCGCCGCGCTTGAGCGTGGGTAGCCGACCGCCAGCGCGCAAACTGACGTGGGTTCCGACATTGCGCACGGGACGGAAGTGCGCCGCCCGTCGAGAACCGAGGCCTACCAGTCACGCCGGCCAGCTACAGTTGCCAATGAGTGTCACAGAACGCAGATGCGCGGCCGCACCGAGCACCGAGCGCGATACGACACAGCCGCTGCCAGGCTGGCGGCAGTCTCCAGCGACGGCACGGACCGATAGCAGACGCGATTAAATGGACAGCGACCAGAGTGGGGGCAGGTACCGGGCAGAGGACACCAGATGGCCGCCAGACAGAGCGCCCAACATCCGTGACACCACCTGGACGCGCTCCCGAGGCGACCGCCTTAACTCCTGGCTCATCGTAAATACATGTGAACAATGCATCATACACGGCAATGCACGTGTGGACAGTCACGTACGCTTCAGCTCCGGCGACCAGTGACAAGAATGTAGGATCAATGCATCCTTACCGGCGGCGCAGCTGATTTGCATTACCAAGCAGCTCTGAGGCCGCCATAAATGCTTGACAAGTAACATGCCGATGGTGTTTCAAAGAAATCCGTTTATATTCGAGCGCAAGGCTTACTGGTCCAGAAACGTGCCGTCGAAGCAGCCTGCAGACTGACCTCAAACACAGGCAGCTTGTCGGAGTTCCACTGGGCGACACGGGCGGCGTTCATGTCCACCACGTGTACGCGGATGTCGGGGCACTTAAGCGCGATGACGGCGCACGTGGGGCCGCCAACGTAGCCGGCGCCGATACAGCCGATCGTCGTCACCGTCGACTCCGACATGGCGGCTCTGCAAGCGAGGCGGGCCGCCGAGTCAGTAAACGGTCAGCAGACGGCGGGTCGCGCGATCAGCATCGCACAAAAGCAGGCAGCCGCCGGGTTAGCAGACGGCGAGCTGCGCGATCAGCATCACACAGCGGCAGGCGGCCGCAGGGTCAGCAGACGGTCAGCAGACGGTGGGTCGCGCGATCAGCATCACACAGCAGCAGGCAGCCGCCGGGTCAGCAGGCGGTCAGCAGACGGCTGGTCGCGCGATCAGCATCGCACAGCAGCAGGCAGCCGCCGGGTCAGCAGACGGCGGGTCGCGCGATCAGCATCGCACAGCGGCAGGCAGCCGCCGGGTCAGCAGACGGTCAGCAGACGGCGGGTCGCGCGATCAGCATCGCACAGCAACAGGCAGCCGCCGGGTCAGCAGACGGTCCGCAGACGGCAGCCGCACGGTCAGCAAGCAGGCGGGGGGGGGGGGGGGGGGGGGGAGCAGGTCGCGCTCATCAGCAGACAACGGAACATGGATTGGCAGGTTGCGGCTTAATTAGAGTGTTGGCTCAGTAGACAACAGATTGCAGGGTGACTTCACAGGGGGCAGTGTAATCAGCAGACAGCGGAGCGCAAGGCCGCCGGACAGACAGCGATTGCCAGAGTTCGGCGGCCAGCGGTGCAAACGCTGTCGTGGCCTCGTCAAAGACCCTTCAATAGAAGACTTTGTTGCGTGCCATCGACGCTCATGCAAGCCAATTTACTGGGTGCCGTGCCGTTGCTTGCAGTGGTGCTGTCGCGTCACATCTCGCCTGGTTCCGACGACTACAGCACCCATTGCTCATGTGGTTGAGTTCGAATACTCGGCTCAGTGTCCTCCACTGGATTATGAGCATCTTCCCGCTTATTACGACACAGCATTTATCACGGCACGTTTACTCAGTACAAGAAATCATATTTATACAACGCGTGTCAAGACAGGATAGATTACGCTCAACCTACATCGCTGTCCGGTCTGGTTACACCTGCTCGGCGCTCTCGGTACAACGACCTTTTCATTAAGCCATTTGAAAAGATTAAAGGGAATGCTACACACTGGAAGAAATTAAAGCAAGCACCAGATATGATGAAATGAACACACTTATAATCATTGGTACACTCTCAAGCGGAAAAAGCCGTTCTTGGCCATATATAGAATACATACAATACATAGAATGTCCCTGTTTAGTAAGCATGGTCCACAAAACATTGTTGACTTACGTCATCGCACCTTGCACAACAATGATTGGGAGTAAATTGGCGACCATTTTGTCTAAAATCAGGCTAAGGAACGCCAGATATCAATGACTCGACAATTATGTTTTCTTGGCCTTGATGGCCACATAGCCAATGAAATGACGGGATTTTAATGACGTTTTTGTGGCGTCACGGACGCATGGTGACCTTGAAATGGTCTCCCCCGAAAAAAAGTCTGCAAATCTTCGCGGGCATGTAGGCTCAGACACTAGGAGGAGTTAGGTCTTGAGAAGGGCAGGGCTGCGAGCTGCACCGAATGATAATCAAGATGGTTATTTCAGTTCAAAACCGCACACCATGTGCAACACTCCCTCTAACAATGCTGAACACGGATCTTTCACACATCTAACCATTGCCTGTAATAATTTGCTTCAGCTTTTACCCAAAAATGGGTTTTTCCAGTCAACAATAACATTCCAGTGAAATTTGTTCAGGTCTGCATGTACTCGAACTTTGTGTCTGAGCGTGGGTAAGTGTGGCCACGTTTTATAATCGGTGTGCATTGTGTCTTTTCTTATCTGGACTGCTTCTCGAGTTGTGCTTTTCTTATTCAGAGTGTAAGCGATCCGCCAGCCCAAAAAATAGCAATTAACAACCTTATGAAAATCAAATTAAAACATTCAATCCCGAAACTTACCTGCAAAAGTTGCCTGCAATAAACATAGACATCTCTTTGAGACCAAGCAAGAAAACGACGGTCCGCTCAAAATTGAGGCAGACAGTTAAATCAATGTGCATACAATATCATAGCATTTCGCATCTTTACAGAAATTTAATTTTCAGTATTCTGGCTAGTAACTGGTATGGCGTTTGTCCTAGTAACAAATGCCTGTTTTTCCACATTTTCACATTTACATCATTCGTGTACCACCACACATCGCGCGAAACAGGCTGAAGCGTCCGTGTATAAAGTGAATTGGAGTAAACGTGTCAGCCGCAACTTCGCACCATCAACTTTTCCCTAATAACACGGTCCAATCCCAAACTCGCTGGCGCGGCCAATGTGTCACGTCACGACGGCAAGCCTTTTTGTGCAGGGTCAACGGCTTTGAGTCTGTTCTCGACATCATAATTCAAAAATAAGCCAACTCATGCCACATCCGAATATGTATTTCAAAATTTGTCAGCGATCTTCCCAGGAGTGGAAATGTAGATGTGAATGGTCGAACATAAGAGTGCATGTGGCTTGGTACACTGCATCGTTTGTTGAGTCAGTGCTATCGAATCCGTCCTCAGTTTTAGTCGGAGCGCCTGCATTCCCAATTCTCCACCCATGGCGCGAGTGCTCGAGTCGCTATAGGCGCTCGCTATCTGTCCCTATCTGGAATATCTGGTTATAGCTATCTGGAATAGTCACCAGCCCTGCCGCACCTGCATGGCTGGTGACGTTAGAAGATAGGGTGGACTGTGCCGAGCATCGCGACACGTTAAGCTTTGGCCGCAATACTCCACCGTTGGCCCGGAATGTCACGATCGGATGGTGCGGTCAGGGCTTGCCCAGTGAACACTGCTTAGCGTGGGAGCGTATTCCAGAAATCCACCCGGTCACAATGCTTTGACTAAGCCTCAGTTCAATAGCACAGAAATTCATATCACACATATCGTTCTACAGCGAAGACATTCCCGTTGTCAATGAAAATAGATTACACTATTGCTAAGTGTTGTCCACCACCACCACAACAGGAAAAAGAAAGAAAAGCATGGTGCTGAGTTGATTCAAAGGAGGCAGATTGCATAGCACATAACTTCAGTGCGACATCATTCAACTCGGAAAATCCATTACGACCTCAGCCCAATCAAAGCTAAGAGAAGGTCCAAGTATCATTAAGCATCGGCAGCTCCATTAAACAAAGTGGTTGAAATCAATAAAACAAGACGGATTTCGAATATAGTGAGCAACCTGAAAGGGAGTGTTCCACAGTTGAAGATTTTGAAGTAAGCGTCAGATATGATGAAAACAAGCTCACTTTAGTATTGGTATACTTTTTAGGTCGAAAAGACTACTCTAGACGGTACAATTCTTTGTTCAGTGAATATGCTCCTCGATGTGTCATGGCTTGATTACTTATCCTGCACAACGCTGATTGTGAACCAATCGACAGCCGTAACAGCTGGAAATCGCGCTCACTTTTTCTGGGCCTTGCTCGCCACATGGCCTATGGAATGGCAGGATTTTCATGACGTTATTATGACGCCATGAATGCCAAGGCGACTTTGAAATACTCTCCCCGATATACCTTTTCCCCTTTTAGCGGGCGAGTAACTCAGAAACTAAGCGGGTTTAGGTTTGATGAATGGCAAGATTGTGAGTAGCACCGAAAGGTCTTCACGATGGCTATTTCAGTTAAAACTCCATCTACATGTGGAACACCCTTTAAAGCGCGAAACAGCCATGATGTAAAGCCATAAATGTACCGCTCCAGTATCAGTCATAACATGATAACGTCGGGAATGCAGTGCGACAGCGTATACAGATGCAGCGTTCGCGCGGACGTCCTACTGCAAACCCCCTATCGCCCAGGCCTGCGACAAATATTCATGCTGGCTCCCTTAGCCAGCCGAAAGGACAGTCGAAACGTGGAGTGAAAGACTCAATGAAACTGATCCAATCTCACCAGAGATGCGCACTGTGGTTTGTAATCCGTGGGGCACAGCCAACGCACGAGTACGCCACTGCTTGGAACAGAAGTTGACGCGCCTCCGCCCGATAATGGTGGCGGGAAGCCTGGCTGTAGCAGGGATGTCCGCGGCGGACGCCATGTGAGATCGAGATCAACTGGACCCTGGTTGTATTGGCGCTGGCCTTCCGCGCAATCTTAAAACGCAGTCCGTCTAAACCTGCAAGCGATGTATTATTTATATACATATATATATATATATATATATCTATATCGTGTATATATATATCGTTTAGGTGAGATGGTTCGCACAAAATTACCCATACATTCGTTATTAAATTAATATATATAATAATAAAGCTAGAATGTAATTACTTTACATTCTAACGTTCCGAGATCCTATCTCGTCGTCGGAGAAGACTGAATGGCACAAGAAATAAGTTTTGTTTTAATTGATTAAAATTGTGCATTACTATTGGAAAACATCTTTTGGTGCGGAGAACACAAATGAAGTATGGCTAAGTGAAGTAAGACAGAATCCTATTTTCGCTTTGATATCTATAAAACACACTCATAATGGGAACACTACAAAGACACAATGAGAACACTATTGACAAAACCACATCAAAAGTGCTCACCACCCACCACCTAGAAGCTACACCACCAAACAAAGTCCTGTATAACTCTTGAACTATTACGTGATGGGAGATGAATACTATTGATGTGATTGTGTCAACAGTGTTCTCATTGTTTCGCGGAAGTGCTCCACATGACGCTACTAAGAAAGTTATAAATCTCCCGGCTTTTTGGCGTTCTGAGTTCATATGCTAACAATACAGGTCTTTCAACATGTCAAGAAGTTTTAGTCAAAAGACGACGTCAGTCTCTGACATCCAGATCTCAAGGAACCAGGATCCTACTCCAACCAGTCAAGTTAGCGGCATGTGAGCATGATTTGTATGATATCGCGATGGATGGTAAAGACTGGATCAAAAGCCGTGTAAGCAGCCTTTGCGGAACCTCTCCACGGTTTCCCCGCCCTCAACACAACGCATTTGATGCCGAACGGTGTTCAAGCAACAGCAGTCCGCGCACAATCGTAGGTCATCTGCTACAAAAAACTTTTCAACGTCTGTGCCCGTTAGCAGCCCACCCATTGGCGTGAGAAAATCCGCAATGTAGAAGACGCGAAGCACTGGAACGGCTGCATTTCCAGCCACCCGCACACGTCTCTGTGAGGCCGCGCCGTCCGTGTGTTACTCAGGATGGTGTGACCGGCAGGGCTCGAGGCCGCTGCCGGAACCATGACGACTGGTGCGGTCAGCTCGGGTCACACGCACCAGCGCGATGATCGGCAGCCGAACAAGGCCCGGCCACCAGCCACCGGAAGCCGGCCTCGCTTGGGTGGAACAGTGACGTCAGCAGCGAGAAAAGGGTCGAATACAAAGCATCTCGGAATGAAAGAAACTGGCACAATGAGGATCCCTGTGTCATTGATATGAAGATATTTTGACCGGCTTGTTTTAATGAATGGTAGATTTCGGGAACGCCTCAAAAGGTGCCATTCACTTAAAACAGCCTGGATGAAATATTGCCTTTCTACACTATCTATGTATCAGCACAATACTATCTTCAAACATATCACTGGGCCACTACGTAGTCCCCAATGAAGCGTTTTATGTCAAATCTTGATGACTGAAGTCTTGACTTGAAGTCTTGTCCTGCCGACGTGCGACCAATCCATCTACCCTCACTTCCTCAATGCCCATCTAAGTGCGAAATTTTGCCTAACAAGCCGACGTGCAACCAATCCATCTTTCCTCACTTCCCAATGCCAGCTTAAGTGCGAGGATTTTGTCTAACAAAACGCTGAACCCACATTTATGTCTGAATGAAGTCCGTGGGTAACAGTTCAACACAGTTGTGGGCTTTGTCTAAGTTGCGGCTGGCCAGAGCCTGGCATTGGATTTATTCGGATGGTATTTCTTGTTCACAAATCGTGACACCACAGTCCTTCGCATAAAAACCCTGCACGCACACCTTTGTACGCCAATCTTCGTACCCCAAACCTTTAAAGGCAAAGATTCATGTCCGCAAAATTCATCCCAACAGAATACCGCATGTCCCGTTGTGCATGTCATCTCTACCTGCGCGCGTTTGTTGGTATTGCACTTCATCGTATGAAATGCTTCGTGACGTGGTTCTTCGCATACACATTTCTTCATATCGCATTTCTTTGCCTATCGAAAAGATCTTTCTGCATTGTCTCGTAAATGCATTTCTCGCATCGCATTTTTCGCGTTCACACTCCTCCGTATGACATATTTGATGTTGAGAGCAAAAATATAGGCATTTCTTCACTTCCCCGTTCATCCGCCACCCTTTCATTTTCTTTGTCTTACTTATAATCCACTTCATACGGTTATCAGAACCTTTTTTATGATCCGTTCCATACGATTAGCGGATAGTTACTTATAATCCACTCCATATGGTTAGCGGGTCCTTCTTATAATCCACTCCACACGGCTGGTGGGTCCTTCTTATAATCCACTCCATACGGTTAGCGGGTCCTTCTTACAATCCATTCCATACGGTTAGCGGGTCCTTTTTATAATCCACTCCATCCGGTTACCGGATTCTCTATCACCCCGTCGCGTATATTATTATTCTCTGTCTCCGCCTATGACGCCACGGAGTTGGTGAATGACGTGTCCTTCCGCTGGCACCTCTTGTCAGGCCCTGTAGCTTAGTTGGCGAAGAACTGGACTCTTAGGTCAATGTGTCATGGGCGTTGAGCTCACATCCCCACAACTGCACGTCCCAGAAGTTCGGCTGCCACATCTATTAGTCGCAGACCACGTTCCTGATCCTACGAGGCAGTCCACGTTCGCGTTTCGTCTCGGAGCTCCATTGAAGAGATGCGCCGATCCACACCAAGTGTCCCTTCATCTAGTTTGAAAGGAGGCCATGCCCCGCGCGCCCTTTCACTAAATCCACCCCTCGCTTCTGAACTTCCGGAACTCCGGACCGGAACGGAACCGGAACCGGAACCGGAAGTTTGAAAAGACAGGGAAGAGAGAGAGAGAGAGAGAGAGGAGAGAGATAGAGAGGAGAGAGAGAGAGAGTATATATATAGGATACCTACATCATATATGGGTTAACCAATCAGGCTCCCCACTGTGTCACTCTTCGCAATGACGGGTATTTGAGAACCAGTTTGTTTTCATTTAAGGAAAAATGTAGCGAGCTAACACTATGAAGCTAACCCCAAGCACAGCATAATACACGCATGTTTTCCACGTAATTAGCACGGCAGTCGGATCAAAGCACGACTGTATAATGAGCAGTTTAACGAGTGCCCTTTTTCATACTCGACACGACAAATTTGCGCACATTCACCAAACAGCCTCGACGTGGGCGTCGAGCTGGCCTGAGAACGGTGATCACCGTCGAGGACGCCAAAATTGGATGTTTGTAAACCGCTGCGAAGGAAAAAATAACTCATCGTCTTATACCAAAGCGTGTACCAAGTGGAAATGACGTCCACACATGTATAAGCCTGCATGCCACGCTCACTGACGCATGTCAAATGGGCCTACGGCAGAAACGCAGACTGAGGCTTAACGCCCAGTCAGCAAACTGACGCATATCAAATGGGCCTACGGCAGAAACGCAGAATGTGGCTTAACGTCTAGTCAGCAAAGGCCAGTCGGATGCACCGGTCCCGACGCTACAGCGGTATGGCGGCAATGCCGCCTTTTCTAAGAGGGAGTAATTCCCTGACTGCGACTCGGTGGTCAGAGTCAAGCTACTACACTGTGCAGTACTTCACGGAATATCAGAACAACGCACATCGTGCCGCTTGAATGGTGATCACACATCGCAGTATATATGCAACCGCTACCGCATGATGTCTGGCAGAATGACGATGCAATCATACTTGGCTTCTGAACAATTTTAAATATTGGCGTATCATCACACGTAACTTAAGTTACAAATCAATTCAAACAAACTTGTCACCAGGAGCACTGCAACAGTGTGGTTAGGTTACGCCAAACTAGGGGCCAAAATGAGCGCGCACGGCCACGGCCGTGACACACAAGTCCGTGTCAAGGTGTTAGGGAAAACATCGTGTGAAGCGACGGTCATGCCGAGAGTTCATCATTATGCTGGAAAAACCCTCTCAAATGGTTTCGTGTACCATTGAGGAGTTGTTTTTTCGAAGTCTGAGTGTCAGAGATTTTGTCATTAACTCCTAAATCACGGTTAGTAATCGACAGTCCTCGATTACTCCAAAGAAAAAGATATGACTGAAAAAGCAAGAAATCGAACGTGTAATTATAAACCAAAGCAAAGAGTACTCAAAACATTTTCAAAAACCCGCACAGGAAATGTTTCACAAATTTTAAGAGGTTAGAACTGAAAAAACGATCTTAAGGATCATGTCATGTAGTTCACAGTCTTGCCCTTCATAAGACCTAAAACCTTCCAATGTCTGAGCTACACGCCCGCTAACATGGCCAGATTATTTCGTGCAGACTATTCCAAGGTCCCTCAGGCGTGCATGAAGCCAAATCAGAAAGAACTAGAGACGTCATTCAAATCCCATTGCCCCATTGGCATGCGGCGTTCAAGGTCAAGAAATATGACTTTTAATCCAATAACTCAGCATCGAGTAACGTCATAACCGAGAATGTAGATGTAAGTAAGCATCTTGAACTTACGGATAAATACGCCAGAACCAAAAGGCATATAGGCTAGCACAAGGCTAGCACATAACGATACTTTGTTCAGAAAACACCTCCAGCACCGCCACGGCCACCTCGCGGGAGATTTCAGTACTACAATGAGTCCCAAGAAGGCAATTTCGCACGGCCGGTTTCAGCACCATAACTTCTCACAAACGTTCCATGAGACAATCAAACAACAACGTATTTAGGTGCATATTTACTAAATAAAGGAACTGTGTTATCTAGACCAGTCTTTTCCACTTAAAAGTACACCCAGTTGTAAGTGACCTTATTTCGTATATGATACTAGCTTAAATACCTTCCAATGTGCATCATTTCTCCGAAGGGTAGATGGTTGCTGCTTAAAACAAGAACATGGGTGCAGAGATGAAATACCGCTGCGCACTAGTCTACTTTCAAATATCCACAGTGAAGTGGCGGTACTGCCCAAAACTTCACTAACAACTTTAGACTTGAAGTTTTTTACCCACAACTACTGTCTTATCCGAGTTTAATGACCATCCACTGCCTGAACGTATTGCCTTCCTCACCGCAGATTGAAACCAATTTCAGAATCATCGAACTCATCCCATCTTAACGTAAAAAGGTGCGCTTCCCGCATTGTTTGCCCCCAGCAATTACCTGTTCACAAGAGGTTGCCTTGCAACAAACGCATACTTTCCTCTCATCTTCAACATTCCATTCTTAAAATCTGGGGCTGCATGCGCTCGCTACCGCTGAGCACTGAATCATTTTATGGCTTCGCACTTTTATTTCCCCGAGATATTGGACTGAGCGAAGCGGGGCCCAATAACTGGGGCAAATAACAGCGCGCGACCATAAAACTGCGGCAACAGTATCCGATTCTTGGCAAACAACGGAGCGGCCATTCGAAGCGTCGTGCGGCCCTAGTTTTGCCATACAGCTCAGTAAGCTAACCTGCATCCGTGGTGCCTGGCCGAGATTGTCTGGGGTAGGGTAAGTCCACAAGCTGGGCTATCATTTCGTGATGATATCGAAGTAAATCTTTTAGTATCTCGAGAGCCGGGGAATTTGGGCACCAGGGCACAACGATGAGACAACTTGCAGGCACTTATGTCACATTTGGGCTTCCTATCAGCACATATCGGAAACGATTGCAGCTTGTGGATGGTGCGTGAGAACAGACCGCTGAGGCGTATTTCAGCTGAGGCCAGACTTAGCCGGCAGTCACCTTTGTTGTAATGGACTACTCCTGAATGCGAGACTTGATACTCTGCCAGTTGACTTCTTGTTCTAACAATAGAACATAAATTCGACGTCAGGTTCCAAAAAAAACAACAACATATTCACAGCTTATTTCCCTCACATGAACAACATTCGCAGCCTGTGTGCACATGTCATGAAACTACGGCATCTTTCTTGGTCATTTATTTCCCCCGTCAGATGATTGCTAAGGCACGTCTACAGGCGGTTGCTGTTGCAATGCCCATCCATGGTGTAGTACAGCAGGTAGTCATCGCCCCAGAATCCCCGTGGTTTCCGTTAACATAATTAACAAAAGAAGCAAGGAGAAAAGTTCACTTTAACTGTGAAAACGCCGGAAATAGTATAACATAATCACAAGTAAGCAGCCTGAGTGAACTCGTCAAAAGTTCGCGTTGCGGCTGGCAAACAATTCCCATCTTGAAAAGAAAAGGTGCATATTCAAAGCAGAACATACCCGAACTTGACAACGGGTGACAAACACATTACGCCAAAGCTTATCTACCTTGACAGATGCGGTGGGCGGTTGTTGCAGGGGGCGCGCTGCGCGGGACGTGGCGGCTGGTGGCGTTGACGCGGCGCGCGCAGCTGGCCGGGCGAGCTCCGCGGACCGACAGCGGCGCCGGCAGACGGGCCAGACCGGCCAGCCACGGGCGGACGTGGCCGGCGGCGAATCGCTGCCGCCGCTGCGAGGCCCGATTACGGGGCAATAGCCGAGGTCGGCATCCGCCCCCCCCCCCCGCCCCGCCGTCCCAGCAAGATTCGTGGAGAACGACCGGCGCGGCGGCCGACGATGCTATACGGTACCATAAACCGGCGGCTATCGGGCCTGTAGTGCGACGGTGGAGGGGCCACCACAAGCGTGCTGTTGGGTGTGGCCAGAACACACGGCCTCCGAGCACCAGTTAGCTGGGCGTTAGTTTTGCACCACTGGGCCTGGACGCTGACATTAAGGGAAACGGCTTTAATATCGGTACCTGCTAGG
>NW_023596297.1:19136392-19162407 GCF_011947565.3 Pollicipes pollicipes
TGGTGTAGTACAGCAGGGTAGTCATCGCCCCAGAATCCCCGTGGTTTCCGTTAACATAATTAACAAAAGAAGCAAGGAGAAAAGTTCACTTTAACTGTGAAAACGCCGGAAATAGTATAACATAATCACAAGTAAGCAGCCTGAGTGAACTCGTCAAAAGTTCGCGTTGCGGCTGGCAAACAATTCCCATCTTGAAAAGAAAAGGTGCATATTCAAAGCAGAACATACCCGAACTTGACAACGGGTGACAAACACATTACGCCAAAGCTTATCTACCTTGACAGATGCGGTGGGCGGTTGTTGCAGGGGGCGCGCTGCGCGGGACGTGGCGGCTGGTGGCGTTGACGCGGCGCGCGCAGCTGGCCGGGCGAGCTCCGCGGACCGACAGCGGCGCCGGCAGACGGGCCAGACCGGCCAGCCACGGGCGGACGTGGCCGGCGGCGAATCGCTGCCGCCGCTGCGAGGCCCGATTACGGGGCAATAGCCGAGGTCGGCATCCGCCCCCCCCCCCCCGCCCCGCCGTCCCAGCAAGATTCGTGGAGAACGACCGGCGCGGCGGCCGACGGATGCTATACGGTACCATAAACCGGCGGCTATCGGGCCTGTAGTGCGACGGTGGAGGGGCCACCACAAGCGTGCTGTTGGGTGTGGCCAGAACACACGGCCTCTCCCAGCACCAGTTAGCTGGCCGTTAGTTTTGCACCACTGGGCCTGGACGCTGACATTAAGGGAAACGGCTTTAATATCGGTACCTGCTAGGCGCAGCGCCAGTGCCAAACAGCACGCACCTTAGCTGCCGCCTAAGGTCAGGTTTTTCATTTTTTCATTATTTTTGGAGACCATCCGCTGGAGCCTGACCAAACGAGCACACATGCATGCTCCTTTGATCAAGCTGCTTCAAAACACCGCCATTCGCCCATACAACGGTTTGGTTCTACACGGGTTCGCACTGCCAAATAAAGCCCGTGCAACAGCTTCGTCATCGCTTGACATCGTCTCTCAGCTTAGTAAGCACGTACTGGAGAAGCGAAGCCCAGTGGTAATACCACACAGTCATGCAACAATTGACGGAAACCCATTTCGCTTTCGCTTGGCGTAACACGACCTGCAGCACCGCGGTCCACTTTGCAATTCGCAACTGCATGAAAATGGTACCACACATTAAAGTGCGGGTGTTTTTTCCGTCACTGCCAACAGTGCGGCAGCGTCATAAAAGCGCGATTCCAGAATACAGTTCTCTCAAACGCATCTCGACCGCGGCAAAAGACCACCCGGGCATCCGGCACATGCTCGACATTAACACCATCGCGTTCATCTACATTGCACTTTTCTGAATAATAATTTCATATTATGAGTGTGCAGCGCCGCAGTCACATCACCTTTCATCTGAACCGCACGTACCTGTCAGTTTCCTCCCGAGAATGCGTCCGAGTGCACCCATGCGTGATTTGTGACCCTGGCTGTAAGACGCCTCTCGTGTCCGCGCGCCAGCAGCCCCATGCCAGTGTGCAACATGGGGCTGGAATTTGCGCACGGCTTACATAAGCCCGAGACGATTGGCAGTGCCGAGTGGCGACGACGACGCCCAACAGCGTGAACGCGGCATGTACGAGAATGTCCGTCCCATCAGACTACCGGCAATCGCATTGCCAGCGGTCGCAATAAATAAAACAAAGCAATAACATTAATCTAGATGTTAACACAAATTAATTCAACTAAGGACAACATGAATGAAACACGTGCATTGCCCACCACGCTTTCGTAAGGAAGCGATTCGTTATGCAGCGTGAGCGATGATGAGTCTGGGACCCCCGTTGCGGGAGGGCGCTGATTTACGCCAGTCGGTCCGTTGCGCCAAATATGGGAGCGCAGATCGAGGACGATCGCAGGGATTAGCTATGACGATGATTTTGTTACCGATGTTTGACGCCGTTGGGAATGTGGCAGCAGTGTGCATTAGACGAACGGAGCTGACGGAAGCGCAACGCGGATCATTCTGGAATTGTGCGGAATCGAAGCATTGCGGCTGTGGTGAGATATTCAGAAATACGACAACGGCGGTAGAGTCAACATAGTTTGATTGAAATTTCCCGTTTGTACCGGGTGACTTAGCCAATATCAAATTAACGACGACTTGGCCGTGAACAACCAACTGAGCGCTTTTCACAACGTATTTGTGCACCAAAACACCAAACGCCGCACCGCTTCGTTAGCCATGCCATGAGTCGGCGATAGGCAGGCGGAACTTGACGACGGCAGTACAGACATAAAAAAATAGAGACGTAGATACATCTGGCCATCAAAGAACCACAACAGCCCATCGGGATTGGCCTCCTTCGCGTTCCGCACACACAACATAGCAGACAACATGGTTCGCTTGAAGTTTCCAGTGCGCAAAAAGGGCTGAGCGGTGACCGGCCATGAACTGAGCACGGCCTTGCGTTCGAATTCCACATGACGGTCTGCACTCCGCATCACAAAGGACCGAACCGTTTCGTTCACTACGCATTTGAGGCGCTACCAGCCCGCGATGAATGGATGTGAAATTGGCCTAAAACATATTTGGTAACCATTCAGCAAGGCCGTGATGAAGTTACAAGCGACCGCAACATATGGCGCGTCATTGCGTTCGTTTTTTATCGTGGTAGATTGTGCGGAGGAGGCACGGTGCCAAAGTGAGTCACATATTTGAATCTGAAATACCATCACTGAAACTGGCATGGCATGACTGCGTTGACTTCGCCACCAGTAGGCAGTTATACAATAGGAGGATAAGATGATCACTTACGTGTAAGGTCTGAGTCTGAGGATCTCACTTCTACGAACATATGCATGGGTTAATAATCAGGCATGACGGACAACGCCGTGAATAAACCATGAGGCGCTACGTTGTAAAAACCCGCTCGCCAGCGCATCACTGACTACCAAAGACAGCAAGCACCAGGGGAGGGGAGGGGCCACGGAGACGGGGATGATACAGGAGAACAGGACACCAGGTTAAGGGGGACACACGAAAGGCTGCCCAACCGACTGTCCAGCCCCGCCCCCTCCCCTTTCGCCCCAACAAACTTCGACGTTCAGTGCGGGGAGGTACAGTCAGAGTGATCAGCCACATCTCAGATTAAAAAGCACAACATAAATTTTCGCCAAAGTTGTCCTTGATTCATCTCATGTCGTCGCGCAAGGAAATTGGCTTGCGGGTCGATCTCCCTTCTAACACCCACACGCCCCATGTCTTAAAGAGCATCATCGCAATCTCTCTCCCGCTGCAGCCATGAATGTCGACGACCAAACGGACGAAACAGTCCAAAAATTGTACTGTTAAACCCTTTCCACGCAGGCAACCTTCGGTTGGACGAGGTGCCGCCAGCGTGATTAATTAAAGCCTCAGCGACCGTATGTCACACTCGACATGCATCAGCAGCCGAGGCCACATTCAACTACAATCGGAGTTTGATCTCCTGAATCGATGGCTTTCGAGCTCGAGGCAAAACTCAGTTCAGAAGGCTCGCAAGGATTACTCGCACCCGTGACATAGAAGAGGGGCAGAAACTGCGTATCTAGCCATGCGACAATGTTTTCTCCTGATGCTGTTGCTGTTTGAACCAACACAGTTTATCCCTTCAATGCATTCTCATTCCTGGTTCCGTCCTTCCTTAGATTACACTCAGCATACGCATTGCAGGCCTGCTCACCTGCCTACAAGTCTGCATCAATCATCACATTCGTTGAACAATCTTCACATCCCAACCGGCAAAGGACGTGCATCTAAAGGAAATTTATCCCGATCTCTCTTCATTTCCAAGTATTTTGCTGATGCGCCAATATATCTCAAGCTATTCCGCGCCTCCGTGACGGACACATAGCATGATTCGCCTCGTTGATGCGTCACGTTCAGCATCCGAAAATTTCTTTGAGTCACTGAGTCAAAAGTCCACATCCAGTACTGCCTTACCACTCAAGCCTCATGCAAAACCTAGGCTCCTGCTCGCACGGTTTTCCAAGTGATCTCATCATGATGGGCATGTAAATGAAAGCCATCCATGCTGCAGCATAATCCATACCTCAGTACTTCAATACGTTTGCGACCTTTCGTCTCCTCCGCCGTCAGCGGAAAAAATCACAGTCATTGGTCTTTCTCGCTCCCAGGCTTCTGAACAGTTGTTATCCATGCGTGTCCGCATACACATTAGCACAAACGACAGAAAAAACGTGGTTCACATGGGGATTTGGCCCCAGCCCGAGCCCAAAGCCCACTGCTACCATTCACGATACACCAAACGGACATGTTATCGAAAGTTAACGCGGGTGAAGGTCGTAAAACACATAAAAGGTAGCCACACAGTCTATTTAACATGACTCTAGCCAGATGCGAAATCCACAGGGAATCAATTCGCCCCGCTGTGGAGGCTGACCAAACAGCCGAGGCTGGCGGACGCCAGATTGCCATGCTGCCATGCTGCCAGGCTACCCTGAAACCAGTGCCGAATCTAAGCTCATCTTGACGTACAGGGAGTGATGATGGGGATAAATCACCTATGATGAAACAAGCTAACTTATGGCCGTTAGCATACATTTCAGTGAAAAGACTAAGACAACAAAGTTTCTCTTTTCAACAAACAATACGTTCAACACGCCATTGTACGCTGTTCAATACGTCACTGTTTCATCGCGCTATGGAACGTTTACACGATGTTCAGGTGCGGCGTAACAGCCCGTGCGCTATTGCCAACCCAGCACTCAATTGCTGGTACGTCAATCTCCCGTGAAGGGCCTGTTGCGATGCCAGACGTGTTTGCTGAACCAAATATCGTTATGTGCTCGTGTTTTGGCCCTTGCTCGTGGTGATCTTGCACATTCATTCGTGAGTTTAATGTGTTTACTTGTATTTGCTTACTCGGTTATGGTGCTTGTCTTACTTTATTCGATTTTAAGTCTTAATTTCGATTTCGCGTCTGGCTTCGGCAGGCTTTGGACAACTAGCACCCATGTCCAACTCCCTGTACTGTGTAGCCAAAAAACATGATTCATGATTAAAACTTGCAGAGCTTGCACAACATTGGCCGAGAGTCAATTAACGTCAATCATACCTGGGAATCGCGGCCACAGATGTCAGATATGAACGACTCGACGATTCCATTCTTCTTGATCTTGAACGCATGGTTAATGGGGTGGCAGAATTTGAATGACGTTTCTATGGCGTCATGCATGTCCTGAATGTTCTTGAAAGTCCGTACGAAATAGTCTGCTCACTTTCATGGGCGTATAGTTTAGACACTAGACACTTTTAGGTCTTAAAAAGGGCAGAGCCGTGAACTGCACTGATTGATCTTCCAAATGGCCATTTCAGTTCGAAACCCAATACGGATGTGGAGCACACCCATCAATCCCATAAAAGTTGCTGGCATGTACAGAATAAAACTATGTGCGAATCATTATTTATCATGAGCCATGTTCATAAAATTGTCGCTTTTAGTACTTAAGTACGAAAAGCGACGTTTCGTACGTACGTTTCGTAGTTACGTACGACGTACTTTTCGAACTTTTGGCAAGATTATACAATTAACCAAAACAAGAGAAATCAGCACGAAGTCGGTAAAGTTTTCGCCTGGACAAAATACTCCGCAAATGACGGGGAAACCTACTATAGTGAATGTACACAACATCCACAAAACGCCTTCGACCGACCGGACACTGGATCCCTGCCGGCCGGGCGGACACTGGACCCCGTCAGCCGGGGCGGACACTGGACCACCCCTGCCGGCGGTGTCACAGCATAAAGGCATGCTGGCAGACCCGAACACCACACATTTCCATGCACTGAGCCACAGCGAGATGGCAAACTCGAACTTTTAACCCATAACTTTTCCCTAACTTTTGACGCACGTTGGAGCCTTGGTAAGTAGCCTGCCATTTATGTGCTCGAGACTCGAGCATCATTAGAGGCAGGCTTGTGAAAAAGTCATCGGAATGCAGAAAGTGCACGTACTAAGCCGCCCGTACTCCGCCAGGGCAGACTGCATGGATGCACCACGGCAGGCTCGCCGGTAGTGAGGCACTCACTCAACCACTGGAGCCCACCTCACCAAGCGCACAGCGCTTCAGCTCATCCAGTGGAGCTCAGTACGCCCAGGCCGGGCCGGCCCTTTCCAGCGCAGGTGGACCCACTGGTCGCTGAGGCCGGCGGCGCGCTACGCCCAGAACTGGACCCAGCCGCGCAAGACGTGGATGACGTCATCGGCGCGCGGAGTGCGGCCGCACAGGGAGAGAAATAGTCGGCCTTCAATACACGGCAGCAGGTACTGGTTAAAGGATCAAAAGATCAGCCCGGGAGACCCCAGCGTGTCCAACTGCCAAGAAAAACTTTTCATACGTGCTTGAATAGGTTGAAAGGAAAATGCACAAAAATGCCGTGCTCTTATCTTGCCCTGTCTCAAAGTAAAACTTGTCAAGCACGCCTCAATGCCTTGAAAGGAAACTGCACACAACGATCAGGGCGCGGCAATTAAAGCCGGTTTCATTATGGGGTGTAGTGCTGCACACACCAACATTTAATTGTATTTTTAACAGCACAGGACTAGCGCACAGGACTACAGCACGGGACTACTGACCACAACACCTCCATGCACGTGTGTGGCTTGCTCTTGAAGAAAACACACTAGCTCCGTCTTGGGCCGTGATTTAAGGGGCTTTTCTCACTTGACATAGTGCCGTGCATGGGTTGTTAGGATATGTGTTTGAATGATCTATAGTTCAAGCTCGTTTTTTGGCAGAGCGTGCATACGTTACCAACATTATCCGTTTTACTCCTTAGTTTGCTTAGCCTTGATATTTTCTATGCTTCTGGCTCCTTGGTTTTAACACGTTTTATTCTCTATATTTCAAGCTCCTCAAATTTTAAGACTGAACATTTCATATAATTCATGACAATTTTCAAAATTAATTCATGACCACCACTGGAAACGACGAACATTCTCCTGATACACCTCAACGACTGTTTGGCTTTTTCACCCTCACACTGACGCGGAGGGGGAGAGAGGGGGAGGGTGCTGGCCTCACCCCTGATTTTTTTATAGAATAAGTGTAAAACGGCCCGCGCCATTCTCCTTATGCTGTTCTCACCTTATCGCACACCATAAAAATTCATTCCGACATTCTCCGGTCAATTATACCAGTAAAATAACCTAGACAAGTTTTAGCTCAGTTATGGGCTCAGCCGTGGTTGAATTTCGGTAAAAACGTCATTTGCATTGCTAATCCAATACTACACCGTTATTGCGGCTCTCCGACGCACTTAACTGCTGAGGTTATATATATATATATATATATATATATATATATATATATATATATATACATATATATGGCGTCACCCGCCTCTAACCTTGGCAGGAAGGGCGGGCACCGAGGAGAATCGAACCCCGTACCTTTGGTTTGCCAGACGCGCAGCTGATCCACTACACTGGCTGTAGTACTATCACTACACTAAAACAGTGGTGCAGCTAAGCAAGCCGTTCTGTTGTCATAAGAGTGAAACGGCAGACGAATTGTGGGATGATTGTTGACGTACTACATAAAAAATGAATAGATGACGTCGTGTGATCTGGCATAAAATTACGACATAATACAAGCAAGAAGTCATAATTCCATAGTCTCTCAAACGATGTTTAAATTCCATCCGCACCTCTATCCTGCCCGTGGATAATGGATAGCAAGGGGTCAGGTACCTGCCCGCGTCCAGCCCCCCCCCCCCCTCGGTCAGTTCTTGATTAGTGCGAAGCCCTGTCGGCGCGAGGGTTTGCCAGCATCTCACGGTACATTTGATGGCCAGTTGTTTCTGGTATGAAGACAACACAAAAGTGTACTTTGTACGCTACCAAGACCATCCATGCTGTCAGACTAAACCGCCACGTTAAGAGGACATCAATCTGTCCGTCTCAAGTCTGCCTTACATGTCTGTGTATGACTTGATGAAGACATCTCTTTACGTCCATCAATATATAGCGGATATTCATGCATAATCATTAAGGATATTTGAGAATGTAATGAACATAGTATCTTGCAGGTCTGCAAACTGTGCATTTCAGAGTTGTCTGATAACATTGCTCTGTGATGGCACTGCCAATTGATGTTTCATACATGTGCTTATTTACGAGTTGCTGGTTACAAACATGCCTCACAAACATGCCTCATGCAAATACCACAGCACAATTTAATCTAAAAGTTCGAGTTTCGTGTGGCTTCCGGGCCACTTCACAAGATCGGGCAATAATGGCGCAGGCTGAGCAGCATCTGTCGCGCTCAAATCCCCGCCTGCTGTCCCGGATCTCGCTGAGCGGGCGGCTATTTCACCCAATGAAGCCGTGTTTGGCAGGCCGGGAACTCCGCGGCGTGTACATAGGTGATAAATTGGTTGCTCGCTCAGACTTAGGCTGAAGCTGGTGGTGATAAATCGGTGGTCCCATTGAACCCTTGTTGAAACCGAAAGCTTTTGGAGTACGACGAAAGAACAACGTCTGGCAAAAAGATAGATGCCATGGGAATCAGAGCTGTGCTGATATTCCCAACGCACTAAAAATGCAACAAAAAAGTAAAGTTTTGGTAAATCAGCTCGCCACGTTAAGAAATTCATGTCCTTTGGCGACCGCGTTGGAAACCAGCAGTTAGCGTAGCAACTGAGTGCGCTCCAAGTATTTTCGTAAGCATTTTCCCTCATTTTCGTCCGAAACATCATACCCATTAGTTAATGCATGTTATGGGCCATAGTCTAAACGTTCACCAAAAAACGGCGTTACAATGCATATCCGTCGTCTGATTACACTCTGTCTACGCGTCATTGCGGCGACCTTCAAGTACAACCTGCGCGCCGGCGGCGAAAACAAAGCAGCAAACAAAGGGGTACCGGCGTGCCTCGCCGACACCGCGCATGTGGGAAACCCAGGCAAGCGAACAAAGAGCGCGGACAGAAGGGCTGACCGTGCGGGGGGATGGTACGCCGGGCCGGGACGGGCCGGGGCCGGGGCCGAGGCCGAGGCCGGGCCGGGGCAGGGGCGCCGGGCGGCGCCGGCAGCCCCCGCCGCAGGCGCCGGCTGACGACATCGGCTGGGGCCAATGACCAGCGGCACGCTCCCCACCTCTCGCGCAAGGCCGCCGAAGGACGGCCATACCCGCCTACGCTGTGAGGCCGCGACCGGCCCCCGTACGGCCGGCGGCCGGCCCGCGCCGCGGGACGGCGCCCACCGTCGCACTCGCGGGATTCGTCACCGCTTTACCGGAACGAGGCAGTCACATGTCATACACGGTCGGTTCACATCGCATGACACATGGTGTGTCGGCTCGTGTGTCGGTCGGCTCACACGGTGCGGTCACATTTTTGCGCGTGATGGACGTGAAACGCGTGTGATGTTTATCGGATGTGTCGTAGCCGCAAACAGGACATGCTCTCTTCTCCTGCCTTCCTTCTGGTCACGCTGGGTCCGAAGAGCTTACGAGAAGACGAACTAACGCAATTTTGATGGCATATTTGAATGCCTGGCATGCAGTTTATGTTTGCCCTGTTGAAGACAGCTAACGACGGTGTATCAATTGCAGCTTTCTCACACAGCTCATTTGGATTCAAACAGGATTCCTGCTTCCTTCGCTGCGCGAAGGAGATATGCTATCAGCGTCGGTAGCTTCTCCGCCAACGTCACGTTGACTAATGTATCAACAATAAGAAGTACACTTGAGTTAATACGGGCACTACCATGCAGCCATAACTTTCCTCTAAGGGGGCAGGGGCAATGTTAGAAACTCGAACCTCCTGCATTTTGGAATGAATCGCTGCGAAATCCCCCACAGCATCTGATGTAAGAACTACGGACTCAGGGAGGCAATGACTCCCACCTTCCACCCCTGGCTACGCCCCTGAGTAAACATTGCATGCTATTGCACACACACGACTCCCTCGGATACTGTTCCTTCGAATGCTATTCCGCGCCCTCGGGCCATACACCAATGGCTATTACTTAGATGTGGTTCATGCCCCCGTTTTGCGCAAAGAATCCGTGCCGTTGGCATCGGTAAAGCACCGCCTCCAGTCGCACATTGGTCTGCATCTCAGTGATGCACCACGTATGCTAATCATCTTAACACCCGCTCGGGTAAGGAGGGGGCAATTTGACCCCCGAGGGTTTTTTGGAATGGTTTTCCAGCGACGATTTTGCATAGGTGTAAACAATTGAACAGTTTAGATGTACCTTGTAAGGTCACTGACCTAAGGCAGGTCAGTCGGGCCACATATTCGGCGCAGACGATTTCTAAAAAAAAATATTTTAGCTTATTGGTATACGCAGTCATGACAGTCATGAAGATGTCACTTAACAGAACACGTGTCACACTGTGAGCACATCCCGCAAAGATTCTATGTGACATCACGTAAAATAACACATTTTTGATGCCCTGCATATACACCCTCGATGTCTCTGACCATGATTGGGGTTCTAGGGCCTCCCCACTACAAACGTCATGTTGTGCCCACCCTTCATGCATCACCCATGTTGTTTTGTACCCTTTTGTTTTGCTTCCTTGTAACAAAATTTCAAACAAAGTTAAAGCATGCACAAAGCCAACATGCTTTGGGTATCACTTGATGGTCATGACTACCATAAATCTTGCTCAAATAAATGGGTGTTTGGTAATGATACAAGAAACAAGCAGTGGAAATTGCAGTTTGTGACAATACAGAATGTTACATGTGTTGATAAATGCAAAGATGGAGGAAGCAAGGTTGCTGGCCCTCTAGCTCCACAAGTATTTACACACATTGTTGCCCCTAGATAGGAATAACTTGGCAAGAGATGGGGAAACAGCAAGGAAAATGCAGTTCAAATAAAATCTTCACCACTACAGCATACCATGCAGCTTATGAAAAGCTTGTCCCCAGGTGGAAAGTGCACATCATACAGAGTTTTATCAAAGCTTAAATGATGCTAAGCTGTTGTCCCCTCCCAACCCAAATCCTACAGCCTTGATAGCTATGCAACATTTTGATGTACTATGGTACATTACCAGAAGTTGATATTTGAGTAAAATGGCCAGATGGCCAGATCTCAAGGGAAATGGCCAGACCTCATGAATACCAAATAAAAGACAGCAGCACCACTCATAGTAAATATACCAAATAAAGATATTATTCTAACAAATTTATTGAAATATTCAGGTGCTAGGTGTGTATGCTCATCATGACTTCAAGTACGACAACCCTATATATGCTATACATACAAGGTTTTCCTGCCAAAAAACATCTTTCAGGCCTCTTATGTGTGACATTGGTGCATGAATGCAGAAACAGGGATTTAGGCAAGAAAGAGATTGGAAGCTGTCCATTTAAATCATCAAAAATGTGTGACATAATATGTTGACACAAAACACTTCTTACATTGTGTATACCTTCACAAAACATTTCATGATACCTTAAACAGTCCTGCAAAACATCATATGAAACATTCTACTCGGCACACAGTGCATGCACACTAGCGTGGCACTTTGCTGCGCAATACACACTTGAAATGTGCACTTGTAACATTTTGCATCTTGGGATTTGCAAGATGCCACACCCAATTGTGCCTGATATTTGCAAGATGTCATGTCAAATTTTAACTGGTAGCTGTAAGGTGACACATGCAATGTTTAACTCAAAGTAATGTTTAAGTTAGCTGAATAGCTAGCTCCAGGTATACAAGTTAAAAACTCTGGAATCAGTCACATCAATTTTTCTGGATAGGTCATTCACTTACTTTTACCATGGCAAGTCAGTGAAAAACATCCCACCATCATTTCATGCATCAAGATGCAACCATTATTATCAGACACCAAAATAAATACCAACATTTCAGACACAGCTGAAAAGTGAGGCAATGCATGCTGATGTCACATAGTTAATAACACGTACATGAAACCCTGTACAATAATTCCAAAACACATTCCTTCGAGGGTGAGCAGCAAAAGGAGGCTCATCAAGTATTTATCAACAGGAACCTACCGGTGAACAGATTCATAAACATGTGCGCCATCACTCACCTATGACAGATGGACCACCAGGCTGGAATAGGGCCGGAGGTTCAGTGAATCATTGGCAAAGGATGTCCCTTATCCCAAAGAGCCGGATACCACAACTAATGCAATTTCAATCACCTCGAACAACTCACTCGCCTCTGCGAGCAATATTACAGCCGATGCTTAAACAACTTTGCGCGCCGCAATGGTAGCCATAGCGTACAATATGAAATAATAAATTGCTGCCAAATTTGATCATTTTTTGAAGGAGATAAATTCACTTACAAAAACAAAAAGCGCATTTTTTTCTCAGTCCCTCCAGACGCATGGCCCAACATTGGGCACCGAGGGTCTCGACCAATAAAGGAGCCCTTTACCGTTGCAGCCGCCCCGAACGAAGCACAAATCCTTGAAAGGGGCCCTGAGGTTCCCACTAGGATAGGGCCGACAGTTTGGTATTTATTATCTCACTGGCATGGAAGGAAGCCCACTGGCATGGAAGCCCTCACTGCACCAGGGTGCCCCCGGTTGGTGCAGGAGACCCTCTGACTGACATTTTGAGGTCCGTCCTTCGACCTGGGCTCTGTTCATATGGCTTGGTGCATAAGGTTTCCGTTTCAAAACGTTCATAATGTTTTGGGCCCTTGCAAAGGCGGACTTGAATTCCATGCCCGTTGAAAATTTGGTGTCTGAAATTGAGTGCCTCTAGAAATAAAGATCATGGCGCCCTGAGAGGAAGGTTTTGGTGATAATTCGTCGTCTGGGCCAGTCCAGAATTCGGCAAGGGACGCGGCAAGGACCTTGTGGTTGGTGCACTTAGTATTTGATGCCTCATGGCGATAAGATTCATGTGATAAATGAATGAAAGTTTTGATGCTGATTACAAATAACATTTTGGCCTCTTTCGGGGTACCAAAGCCTCGTGAGAACCAAGGGAGGAGGAGGGGGTGCACGGCCTATGCCCCCCCCCCCCCCCGGGATCCACCCATCCACCCTTGGCAGTGACGAGACTTGAATCGCAGGATCGTATTAGAATCTGGTTCTTTTTAATCAATTTTGTTTAACTTATTTTGTTCCAAAGCCATCAACAGTCACGTAACCAGAAGCGCACGCAGTAAGGGGCTAATCGGGCCTGGAGTGATCATTCAACCGAAGAGACCCACTTCGCTGCTTAGGTGCCCTCCTTTCGGCAATTGGATTGGGGAGCCATCATAAAGTCCGTGATCGCAGCGTCCAGTGTTCATGTCGTCCAGCAATTCCGTGCTCATTGCGGGTGTTTATAAGAACCAGGGACGCAAAGTCCAGAGTTGCAAAGTCCAGAGTCGTAAAGTCCACTGTTCAAAACGTCCAGTATCCATGGCAACCAGGGTAGTTTGGATTCCTGCCGCTAGATGATACTACGGAAGCATCTTTGAGTCCTGCCGCTATTTCTCTCTTTTGTCAACAGAGGCACAGTCAATCTGGCATTCTACTGATGATGACGTGATGCGTACAGTCAGGCATGGTTACTATAAATAACCTAGACACCTGGCGGCCGTGTCCGGCCTGGGCGCGGCCGCGGCCCCGGGGCTCACCAGCGGACTGGGCGCAGACGCGCCGGGCGGCGGCGCGGGCTCGGCGGGGACCGCCGCGCCTGCGGGACAAGCGGGCTCTACCGCCCCGCCGCTGCTGCCGGGACCCCAAATGCCGGGGTACACTCGGTTGCTTCGTGGCCCTTCATATTGGTATCGGGTTCTTTCCACTTGCTTGGAATACCCCATGCTCTTGCGCCCCATATAAAGTCACCAGGCTCCGAGGCACCCGATGTTCAGGGGCCCTCTTCATTGACCTATGGCTCTTTCCCTTTTTAAGCTTATTTGCTGGGGACCCTTCACTTGTCAGAGCACTTTTTGTTAACCTGCCCGGGCACTCTTGTTTACACAGGGGTGTTAATTCATGCACACTGATCTTCGGTTATTGCCCTTTGTTCAGGGCATCCTGTACTCCGACCGAGTCCTATATGTTGGCGTGCCGGGGTGCTCCCGATCGTTCAGGAGTCCCACCATATTGGTGTAAGGTTCTTCTCGTTTGTTATGAAGACTATTTACTGTTCACTAGAGCCTCTTTATTGGCCTGCCACGGCAGCTTCGATTGCTCGGGTGCCGTCCTTTTAAGTCTCGGGTTTTTTCCATATTATGGGAGGGCCTACGCCGTTGACGGGGACCTAAATCTTGATAATTTTTCTTGGGGATTTACTTCTTACCGACCGATGACTGAATTTGCGGCTGATTACGCCGATGAATTCGCTCTTGTCATTGTCGAACATAATTTTACACGCCGCCGACGCCGTGCATCTTAGTTTTGCTGCTTGTTCAGTTTGTGACGATTATTCTTTTTCTGCGTTACGTTTAAATATATTTTGAAGAAAAGGATATTCTGTATTGGCTCGCGACAGACAAAGCAAAAACTCTGTATTGGTCTTCATCCATCAACTGATCTCATCAGCTACCCCGCTAACCGTATATAAGCTAGGAATTAAGCTTGCGCTCGATTTTGATGGTATTTAGCAGCCATTTTAAGTGTATGTTGCCATGTTTTCTTCGAAATAATTAGCCTTAAAATGACAGGATTCACCATGTTTCGACGAAAACGAACATGTTCCATGTATTTGCGTACGAAGCACGCCTAGTTTTCTAGGGCTGTGCACAGTAAGCTAGGCTCCCGTATACAAACTGCATACATATGAATATTAAAACTCATTGGCCGGAATATGAGGATTTCTGGCGGGTAGAAACCTGAACTCTAGGGAGCTCACAAAGTAAGAGACCTTCTTCAGTTTTCTAACATTTTCGCGGTGTACATGTGTGGAGATTTAGTTACCGTGAAGTTAACTGCTTCTAATCACTCCGATATGGTGTTGTGTTAGTTCTGCCCGCTGTTTTTGCCCGAATCGCACAGAGTGTTCAATAGTGATGTATACATGCATACATACATACATACATACATACACGCACACACACACATATATATATATATCTATACATACATATATATATACATATATATATATATATATATATATATATATATATATATATATATATATATATATATATATATATTACATACCCACACTTTTATGATGACAGACGCGCAAAGTTCGAAGAGCTTGCACGGCATATGACTGCTGACTGACTCCTCTATATATCTGGCTCTTCACTTCATTTCGGCGCCTGAAACACTTTAAATTAGGGCATAAAACACGAGTACGCAAACCAACAATAAACTTTTCACTGAACAACACTCACTGTCGTTTTTACTTGGCAACAACAAACAGTTCTTTAGCCGTGCAGAAGACATCAGTAGTACCACACACTGCGATTAACACAATCAACATAGCAAATCACAACACTGCGTGCCAATCACTCAATACTAGCGCCATTCATCGGTGTCTTGTTCCCTGTCCAAGTGATTCATTTGTGATACTGCTCTAAAAAGATAATTCAGTAGTTTGATTTATTTTTTGCTTGGAAGTCGTTTGTGGTCATGAATGAGAAATGCATGCAGAATGTTGAATTTCATTGCTTTGTGTGTAGAGGGTAGAATTGCAGTGTTTTGTGCAAACGCTCGGCGCGCGGGAAGAGTGTTGTGGCCGGGCTGTACGTGATTCCTTGGTGCCCCCTCCGTGAGGTGCTCTGTGAGACGTCGGAACAAAAATGTTGTACATGTACCATTGCAGCATACGGAACTCTGCAGCAACATCTGGCAGTGATCAACAGACGTGTGGAAATGACCACGCGTCGAATTCGGTACTTTCCAACGCTTTATGAAGTTAATGGATGTGTGTGTAAAAGGTGTCCCTTGCCGGATGTTTCACTAGTGCAATTTTTAGATTGGTAGTCGGGACTGATTGCGGGAAGGCCAAATGGGAAGGCGCAAGGGCGTAATCTATCTTGCTGCTCATAATGCTGCAACGCTGAACCCGTTCAGAGAATCGACTGGTCAGTCAATTAAATTGCATTGGTAAAACGTTCTGGTCAGCAGCTGAAGCGCATTACGTCCCATCTGGGGTTTCCAGCGGCTTTTAGTCTCGTGAAAGCTCCCAGGACCGTGCGGAGACTCTTTAGAGGGATGCATCACAACCGGTCCCCTCCTCGATGCGGCTGGCCCTCTAACCGAGACATTCAGAAACGGATCGGCGCGGGGGCCCTGGCTGATGCAAACAGACTCTTTACTGGCACAAGAAGTCCAATCATTGGTATCGAGACACTAATTCACCTTATCGGTCTCTGGATGAAATGATGCAGAGGATCCCTTGTCCGGTTCCGGTGTCCCTGACTGGCAAAGGCCTCTCCACTGTCTCATTGTACATGAGAACCCCTTTTTGTTTCTCATGAGTCTTTTCATTGTCAGGAGGGTCCAGACCAGACCAGCACAATAGGTCGTTTGATATACAAGGGCCCATTATCGTACCTATTCAGCAAATGTGTTCCTGGTCGACCTGGGGCTCATCGCGGACACACGGTCTCCTGCTAGGAACTGTGGCCACTGACCAGCACTGTGGGTTCTTTATTGTCTCAGGTGTCCCGATGAATGTAGGATGCCCTCTAATTGGCATTTAGAGATCTTGCCCTTGTCTCTGCTCGGGAAATAAGTGCTAGGCCCCAGAATAGCACGGGACGGACTGTTCGACATGGCTGTTCTCAGTCAGTTGATTCAAATAGAGACAGAGTCACACGGGTCTCCGAGCACTCATAGAGTTACTCTTGCATTTTAGCGTCCGGCCTTCGGGCTGTGATCCCTCCATACGACCTCTGGCCTGCCCTTCGGACCCTTTCATCAGGCTCTTGATCTTCGGCCCCAAGGGACCAAAAAATAATCTTCGGAACCTATGGGACCCTCGGGCCTAAGAGAGGGGGGAATCGTGCTTAATTCGGTTCCCCGCGAAAATAAAGCCTTAGGGGCAATTTTAAGTGCCCCTGGAATCTTGCATCGCTTTAAAATGAATGCTTGGGCTGATCATGGTGTTCCAATTTCAAATGGTGGATCATAAAAATGAATGTTATGATGCCCCGCTTTCAAGGTACTTACCTTTTCACCGAAGGAGCCAAACCAGGATTTGAACAATGTAAGGCAGGGCAAATGTGCGGCCCCTGTATTTCGGTGTCTCTTGAAAGGGAAGTTTTGGAGCATCTTCAATTGACTTTTTCAATCGCCCACTTGTATTTGGTGCCCCAAGGAAATAAATGCAGTGCTGGTCCGAAATAAAGGTGTCGCTTGGCCCAATGGGCCGGTGCATGATTTCGTTAATGGAGAGGCGCGGGCATTGTGATGACTCGTCGTAAAGCCCCAATGACAACGTAGGCTGTTGGTGCCTGTTTTCCTGAACAGGGTGCCGCTTCCCTAAACGGTCCGATTCAAAAATTTCCAAAGTGAAAAGCACACCGATTGTTTCGGCGGTGGACATTGGTGCCCTTTTAAAATTATTTGTTTTTGGGCTTCATGAATGGCCCGCCTTGATTTTGTGCCCCTTGGCAATCAAGATGATGTCGCCCTGTAAGGACGGTTTTTGTGCCTCCTTGCCCAAGGGTCCAATGCAGGATTTTATGAGGGCGGAAAGCTCAACATAGTTGTGTCCCTGGAATTAATGGCTCGTTCAGAATAAAGGCCCAGGGCCTTTCCGGTACTCTCCGTAATTGTGTGCTCCTTGAAAATAAAGGTTATGTTGCCTCGAAATGAAGGATTTGGTGCTCCCTCACCTGATGGGCCGATGCAGGGTTTCGTCGAGGTCACGGCACGAAAGTCGTGGTGCCCCTGCAATTTGGTGCCTCATAAAAATATAGGCTATGAGGGCCTGAAATCAAGGCATTGTTGCCCTTTTGCGATGTGATTTGGTGCCTCTTCAGGGAATCCAAACCTTCTTGGGCCCAAGGGGGAGAGGAACAACCCCATGGCCACTCCCCCCTGGGCCCGCCCCTGCTTTGTGGTACCTCAGGAAATTTGTGCCTCTGGAAAATAAAAGCTAAGATGCCCGGAAATGAAGTTTTTTTGTGCTCCCTCGTGGAAGAGGCAGATCGAGAATTTTTGCGAGGGTGAAATAAGGTGAAAAGGGTGAAGGTGAAATTTTGAAGATTTTTTTTGCAAGGGTGAATATATATATATATATAATATATATATATATATATATATATATATATATATATATGTATATACATATATTGATGCTCATGGGTTTTGAACGCTGTTTTAAACCAAAGCTTTGGGAAATTTGAAATACCCACTTATAGGGGCTCTTTAAAATAAAGATTGTGGTGCCGCGAAAGGAAAGTTATGGTGCTCCAAACTGACCATTTTGGTGCTCCCTAGCCCAAGGGGCCAATCCAAGATTTCGTCAGGGTGGGAGACACAACACTGCTGTATCCCTGAAATTTGGTGCCCTTAGAAAATGAAGGGTTTGAGCCGGTTATGGTGTACCCGATGTTCAGTACCTATCGAAAATAAATGTTTGTGGTCATTTGTGGTGCCCGTGAAATTTGGGGGTCTTTTGAAAATATAGGTTATGTGGAAACGGAATGAGGCTTTTGATGCCCCTTCACCACGATAATGTGTTGCCCCCTCAACCCAAGGGGCAGGGGGCATAGCCCCATTCCACCCCCACCCCCACTCGGGATCCGCCTTTGGTCAAGGTGGGTTGAGAAGACGCACCTCATGCCCTCATCGCCTCAAAGCGTAGCCCGTTATTTCTCCGTAATTTGTTATTCGGCTCCTCACGTAAGCTCCATTTATGTCACTTTGGTGGGATCTGAATATATACCGTGTTGTGTTTATGACTGCAAAACCCAATTCTATGTTCCGAAAAGTGTTGTTTGTACATGCTATGTAGCTGGCGCCTCGTTCGCACGAGACACGTGTACTGGGCCATGCTGCCTCTAAACTCTCCCCACGCAGGCTCTAAACGCATTTTTTCTTCGAGTCAACAACTACCCACAAGCGGATCAGGTACGCACGCGAACAGGCAAGCACGCTGTGTTGCTACATACGGCCCACTGCTAGACGTCTATTGCATACTGCATCGCTCATCCCGTTTCAAGAGCATTTGCAATAAGCACTGTTGAAAGTGCTCTCTGCTGCCCTTGCCCCGGGCACACGATGTTGCTACCTCCGTTGTCAAGAACGTAGCAAAACAATGGAACGAGCTGTGCATATTAAAAACGATAGTTATCACATCCATAATGTATGTGTATATATATATATATATATATATATATATATATATATATATATATTATACACACACACCCATATATATATATATATATATATATATATATGTATATATGTATTATCTCTCTCCCCATATGATATATATATATATATAATATATCATATATCTCTCTCTCTCTCTCCTCTCTCTCTCTCTCTCTCTCTCTCTCTCTCTCTCTCTCTCTCTCTCTCTCTCTGCATCTTGGTCGTATTTGCCTTGGCCTTATGCGAAGTCTGTTTCACTGACTTCTGACTTACGCGGTCACAGCCATCGGCTGCCTTGGCCGATCAACTGATCGTTCGCGCCATTTTCATGCGCGCCAGCTTGCCTGCTGTCAAGCGCGTGAAGTTCGGCGCGTGGATGAAAATGCTCTATTGACATTCATAATTGGTCGGACATGGACGTTTCCCGTTTTGAGTTTCTCGCGCGCCGTAGTCGTCTAGCACCAGGCCCCAGACAGATCGCGACTTGCCGCGCGGGAGTTGGTTTTCGGAGGCGGGCTCAGTGTGGGATGAAACAAGGAGCAAGTAAATATGGAAGTAAGCAAACACTCTTGCCCCACATGGTTGCCAGCGTCGACAAAATGAGGATCACCTTTTCACGAAATATCATTGCCGATATCCAACGCAGCAATAAGATAATGTGTAAGACAACGAGAGTAGGTACTTACACATGCGTACGACATAACACATGCATCACCATCAGCCACATATTTCCAAGCATTACGTGATATAAATTCACACTTTCGCACTCTAATTCTGGTGGCAGATATCTTTCGTTATATAACTCCATCCACAACTAGGCATGATATTACGGAGACCAGAAAAAAACGTGAGAAGAAACATCAGTGCACGGTATGCTGTCATTTTAACCGAGACATGCATCAGAGAAAACCTGCCTCCGCCTAAAATGGCGGAAAAATCGAGTTAAATGGCAGAACCTGCCGCCACCCTGCTGCCTACCGGCCACGTATCCGCTAAATACCCACAACAACATGATGTTCTGACATTTGTCTCGGTGTTCCTATATGCGATCGGCTGTTTACCGCCTAACGCCTACACTTTTGCATCTCTCGTTTTAAGAGCATTTGTAGCATGCCCCACACACTGGCCTTGCCGTAAACGCACTGTGTGCTACTACATCCATGATCAAAGACTTAGCGAAACGATGAAATGAGCTGAACATATTGAAAACTATCATGATCATATTCAAATTGCAACTGCAGTTCGTCTTACGCGATAACAGCGATCGGTTGCCTTGGTCGATCATCTTATCGTTCGCGCCATTTTCATTTGCGTCAACCTGCCTGTCGCCAAGCGCGTGCGAACAGTTTGGCGCGTCAATGAGATGTTCTCGTTGTTCGGAGGGGAAAGTTTCGCGAGCGTCGGAACCTTCCGGCGCCAGCCCATGGACAGAGCACATCTTGTTGCGAGAGACTTGGTCTTCTGGAACGGTGTCAGTGTGAGGTTAGGCTAGGAGCAAGCAATTATGGAAGGAAGCAATCATTGTTTTTTCCCTGTTTTGCCCGCCATGGCTTCAGTTTTTAGCAAAATGAGGAATATCGCTTAACGAAAAATACTTGCTGATACCCAAAGCAGCAATAACATGACGTTTTATCCTCGCCATGATAGGCGGTGTTATGACACGTGTTTTGATACCAAAACGCGTTCCTAGATTTTCTGGATTCGGAGCAGCGGCAGTTTGAGATGAGCGCTCGACGGCGATCTATGGCTGGCTCAGGCGGTGGGCGGCAAGAGAATTGCACTACAGCATGTACTCAGAATTGAACAAGACACACGCCAATTTTAGGTTCGTGCTACTGCGAGGCTTGTTCTCGTCAACATAAAGTAAAGCTACAGAGCGTGGTTTTCTGTAAAATTCAACTTTTGACCTGTCAACAAGATAAGAAATAGTGCTGATCGTGAGATCGTGTGCAGAACAATATGCTGCTGTTCTCGGCAGGTCGGCGAACTCATAGGCGTAGGAACGTTTCAAAAAGTGGGGGGGGGGGGCCGAGCTTGGTGTACTTCAGGAGCTTTTCTGGAAAGCGAGCCCGATGACCGGGGGGGGGGGGGGGGGGAAGTGGAGTAGGAATGGAGATTGCTATCGTTCTTTATTCAAATGTCATGGCTGTTATGCTAGCTATGCATCTAGGGCTGTTTATCACTGGTGCACAATCTTGCCTATTCGACTCATCTGGCATTTGGCAAATAAGGCTATCCAGCTTCCCAAGATCATTCGTTCATTTTAACATTGTCTTTCCTGGGAAGACCAAATTCCACGAGCGGGTAGGCATTTTGGATCATTAAGGAAGCATTTGCCTCCACAGTGTAGATGCCAAAATACGGCATGGATATAGGCTGGTGAGAATTTTGAAAGTGGATCGATGGCTCACAGTGCGCCAGGTTTTTCATGCGCCTTTATCTCGCTGGCTGTTTTTCAAGAAATAAGACATGTCGCAGCATTTGGGGCGGAAACAGACTCGGGAGCTTGAAACTACTGGAAACAATGTGACAAGTCCATAAAACTGGAGATTCTCTTTTAAGAATCAAGCCACAGAATAAGGCCCATCTGTCATATGCTCCTTATCTGGGCCGTGCTCCAGTCCGCTGTCGGTGGTCACTGCCCTAGCCCGGATGTCTCCCGCATGACTGACTGCGAGCTGATCGTGTGGCTACTTTGTTGCATACTTTTGGATCAGCGTTACTTCTACATGGTGTATGAAACATGTGTTGGACACCTGCAACAGTACTTTTCCAGAATTATCTTCCCTTATACCACAACATCGCAGAAAAATAGCCTCCGGGAAGCTGTCTGCCTTAGCTATGGATTGACCCAACGGACACTTCATTGCCCATCATGCAACGTACGCGACTTGATCTGCTTTGGTGTGTAGGCAGGGGCGTAGCCAGAGCCTTGCCAAGGGGGGGGGGCACAGGGTCGACAAAATCCCATCTTATGGTGACGCCCCAAAAAACAATCCCCGGATATGGCTTACTCGTTAACAAGTGACACGGTTTTCTTCGCTTTATTGTTATTTTTACCTTTTAACCAGAACAGAAACCAGGAGCTACCGTGAGCTAAATTCTGTTTGCATTTTGAGGCCAACAAGCTGCAGAAATCAGGCGTTGAACGACTGCATGGAAGAAATCACCGGTGTTCTTAAGTTGCAATGGTTAGCTGACTCTTTCTGAACCGATAGAATTCGGAAGCTTTGCCAATTTTTTATCTGGGTTCTACAGACATTGAAGACATCGCGAAGGTAGATTGTAGTTCGATGTGTTTGATTCCGATTTGAAGACGAAAATTTGATTGCAAACCGAGTGGTCAACAATGTGTACCAACATGGCCAAGCCATGTTTGTCTGAAAATGTTCACCATTCAGTCAGAATCGATTAGTGATACAGTTCATGTAACGTGTTTTTAACATGCTCGCTCGCAAATCTTAGCAACAAAAGCCTTGACACCAGGCGTTGCAGTCTCCATTGTCCGCGGAGCGTTAGTCCACTACTTAACATTTAGCCGTGGCCCACCGGTGGACGAAAATGATGACGCTTCTGAAATGATTACCTTTAAACACGTTAATCGACTAGTTAAGCAAGTTACGTGGCGTAGTTTTGAGCATGCGCGCTCAAAATTTTTAGAAAAACAAGCCTCGACCCAGGCGTTGCAGTCTCCGTAGGCAGCGCGGCGCTGACCTGGCAGCTAATATTAAGTTGTGGCCAACGGGTGGACGAAAATGACGACGCTTCAGACAAAGTATCCTTGGACGCTTCACGACATCAGATCTTGCATTTAGAAAGCAGTCTGAGGGCATATTTTACGCGTACAATTTTTAGATTGACGAAACGAACGGATTTGCTCCTAAAGCACCGCAAAGTGGGGCTGGAATCTGATGGTTGAGCTGGAAGAGTGAAGGTAAAATCTCTATTTTTCGTGTTTTCGCAGCTATTTATCTGCCCAGAAAACAGATTAACACGGCGCCCGCCGTTTGGTGGCACTTGCAGTGGCCGAAACTTATCGGTTTTACGGAAGTTGCAACCTAGACCATCCTCGTCCTTGCTCTCGAGACTACGGGCGGGCATGTTCAATCCTTTTGATGTGATTCGTTCCTCTAATATATTCTGAAAGAAATGAACGTTCTCAGGCAAACATGGCATGACCTTGCTCGTTTTTAAAATTCATTTCGATGCTTGTCGATGCCGGGACGGATTGCCGGATTCGACGTGACGATGCCGTCCCGTGCTTTTCAACAATAATGAGAGCCCACTCTACTCAACAATAATGAGGCCCCTTATTGCCTTCCGGGCAAGGGGCCTCATGAGGAGAACACCAGGGATACATAACCATTTCCGGTAAAGCGCTGAAGGGCCACTCCATCCCATCGCAAAGTGTCTTCTGGCTATCATTCTGGTGGCACGTGGCGGGATATCCTGGTCGATCCGGAGGTCATTAGAAGGATATATCATATCAAATTGTTGCCATCCCTGACACGGAAGGCCTTCTGATCCGCACAGTTAGCCCCGGATCATCACAGGGACCCTCATTGACGCAGCATCATCCCTGATCACCGCGGGCAGTCCGCTAGTTTTGACATAGACTCCAGTTTCATGTTTTTCTGTGTTCTTCAGAAATGTTGAGTTCTCTCTGACTGTAGATTGCAGGTGGAATGGGGTTCATAATTTGCATTCACATGGCTAGTCCATGTTCGTCTTATAATGCTCAAGATCCTGTCAGAGCTGATTACTGATAAGGAAACTGCGTAATATGGTGTCAAACATGCGTGCTCGCAAGTCATAGCAATAACAGCCTCGACGCCCGGCGTTGCAGTCTTTAGGCTGCGCGGCTGTAACACTAAGTGCTGGCCAATGAGCAAACGAAAAAGATGACACACCTTAGGGGAGATGGCTGGTGAACGAAGTAAATCGGCATGCATGTTTAATGCAGTGCAAAAGTAAGCCAAATGCAACTTTAATCTGAAAAGCGTGGGGGACCCAGTTAACACTGCTGGCCCCTCCACCTTGAAAAGTGGGGGGGGGGGGGGCATGGCCCCCTGCCGCCTCTCCCCCCTGTTCCTACGCCCATGGGTAAGCTCTATCTTTATAAACTTGGAAACGCCGGCGGAGGGTCGCATCAACCCCCTCTCCCCTATCAGTCCGAGTTATGCAAAACGGCGAGTCAGGGCGATGGTTAAGACACACAGCGAGCATAAGTACTTAGACATACGTACAACGCATATGCAGGAGGATATTACTATCAGCCACATATTTCCTGAGCGTAACATTACACGAATCCACACTTTTGCACTCTGATCTGTGGGTGCCAAAGCTCTCCCGTTATGTCACTCTGGTCATAATTCGGCCAGATATTCCGAAAACTAGACAATCTCCACAAGAAACAGAACATTGTACGATATGCTGTCATTTTCACCCAACGAGTCATCTAAATAACTTATCACCGTCAATCACGAAAACATATATGATGCATGTGAGCATTTGACGTGGCACTGCTTTCAAAATATAAGTATTTTTGAAGATGTATTTACACTGCCTTGCCATGAGGTTGTCGTTAGTGAATGGGGACACGCACTGGAGCTAATTTTCGATAACAAATCCGATCGATTTAACCTCCAATGGCCCTCTGTCTTGGCCGATCCTGGACCACTACCTGGCGCGAAATCTGATACATGACTTAACCGCATGTCCCGACTGAGCGGCCAGATAGGGTCCACGAGTTTACCAGCGAGGGCTTCTTGGACTGCTAGACGCTACTACGGTATTGTCAGAATTTTTCTTTTGGCAATATTTTTTGCTCTTCTCATTCAGTATGGTCTTTTTTGGACTTCACGGTTACGACAAGAACTCTTCCCATGGGGTTCCTGGACCCCTCGACCTTCTCCCACCGCCCACTTACCCCCCCCCCCCCCCCCCTTCAACTGCCAGACCCCAATAGAGTTTTCAGCCAAGACTTGAGACCCATGCATTTCCCGATTGGGGCTAAAGGACCTCTTCGTCCCCTTTCAAACTGCCAATCGGTTGCTATTACTACACATTATACATTAATACATTGGTCCCCTCTCTGACGCCGAAGACCCTCTGACTGGGATGGTTGACACTGGATCAACGTGGGGCCACTCATCGTTTCAAAAAGGTCCCAAGAGTAGCGGGTTTAATACATAGCACAGGGATTCCATTTCGACGCATTTGGGCCCTAGAGAAAACGGGCAGAGGGACCCTGTGCGGTGCTGGCTCATGACTGGCATGAGGCTCTTCCATTAAGGCGCCCGCCAAGAAGGAGGAAGAGGGGGGGGGGGGGGGGAGCGGCTCCGGTCCAGCACGAGCGAGATCCCGAGATGTCCGACACATTCGGATGTCCGGTCCGCCGGAATGTGTACCGCCGCGAACCGAGTGAAACCGGGTCAGAGCCCTCGGGCTCTGACGCGAATATGGCGGCGTACCCGACTGAGCTGGCAGCGTGTCGACCGCGGACGGGCTGCCCCATGAACAGGCCTCGCGTGCGCGTGGCGGGGTTGGGTTCTTGGGCGAGGGACGGCGCGCGCGCAAATATGCTCTTTTTTGGCGACCGGGCTGCCTCGTCCTCCGGCCCGCCGCGGGCGTGGCTGCCGGCCAGACTGTCGAGCTGGGCAGCCTCTGGGCAGGCCTGTGTGTCCGAGCTCCGCGTACAAGCGATTGCACATTATTACTCCCACATATATTCAGTCATTGAGCGGAAGCAT
>NW_023596297.1:19163712-19172075 GCF_011947565.3 Pollicipes pollicipes
GCAATACGTTCAGGCAGTGGATGGTCATTAAACTCAGATAAAACAGTAGTTGTGGGTAAAAAACTTCATCAAGTCTAAAGTTGTTAGTGAAGTTTTTGGCAGTACCGCCACTTCACTGTACCCTTCGGGGAAATGATGCACATTGGAAGGTATTTAAGCTAGCATCATATACGAAATAAGGTCACTTATAACTGGGTGTACTTTTAAGTGGAAAAGACTGGTCTAGATAACACAGTTCCTTTATTTAGTAAATATGCACCTAAATACGTTGTTGTTTGATTGTCTCATGGAACGTTTGTGAGAAGTTATGGTGCTGAAACCGGCCGTGCGAAATTGCCTTCTTGGGACTCATCGTAGTACTGAAATCTCCCGCGAGGTGGCCGTGGCGGTGCTGGAGGTGTTTTCTGAACAAAGTATCGTTATGTGCTCGTGCTTGGGCCCTTCCTTTTGGTTCTGGCATATTTATCCGTAAGTTCAAGATGCTTACTTACATCTACATTCTCGGTTATGACGTTATTCGATGCTGAGTTATTGGATTAAAAGTCATATTTCTTGACCTTGAACGCCGCATGCCAATGGGGCAATGGGATTTGAATGACGTCTCTAATTCTTTCTGATTTGGCTTCATGCATGCCTGAGGGACCTTGGAATAGTCTGCACGAAATAATCTGGCCATGTTAGCGGGCGTGTAGCTCAGACATTGGAAGGTTTTAGGTCTTATGAAGGGCAAGACTGTGAACTGCATGACATGATCCTTAAGATCGTTTTTTCAGTTCTAACCTCTTAAAATTTGTGAAACATTTCCTGTGCGGGTTTTTGAAAATGTTTTGAGTACTCTTTGCTTTGGTTTATAATTACACGTTCGATTTCTTGCTTTTTCAGTCATATCTTTTTCTTTGGAGTAATCGACGACTGTCGATTACTGACCGTGATTTAGGAGTTAATGACAAAATCTCTCACACTCAGACTTTGAAAAAAAAACTCCTCAATTGTACACGAAACCATTTGAGAGGGTTTGCCAGCATAATGATGAACTCTCGGCATGACCGTCGCTTCACACGATGTTTTCCCTAACACCTTGACACGGACTTGTGTGTCACGGCCGTGGCCGTGCGTGCTCATTTTGGCCCCTAGTTTGGCGTAACCTAACCACACTGTTGCAGTGCTCCTGGTGACGAGTTTGTTTGAATTGATTTGTAACTTAAGTTACGTGTGATGATACGCCAATATTTAAAATTGTTCAGAAGCCAAGTATGATTGCATTGTCATTCTGCCAAACATCATGCGGCAGCGGTTGCACATATACTGCGATGTGTGATCACCATTCACGCGGCACGATGTGCGTTGCACTGATATTCCGTGAAGTACTGCACAGTGTAGTAGCTTGACTCTGACCACCGAGTCGCAGTCAGGGAATTACTCCCTCTTAGAAAAGGCGGCGTTGCCGCCATACCACTGTAGCGTCGTGGCCGGTGCATCCGACTGGCCTTTGCTGACTGTGGACGTTAAGCCACATTCTGCGTTTCTGTCGCAGGCCCATTTGATATGCGTCAGTTTGCTGACTGTAGACGTTAAGCCACAGTTTGCGTTTCTGCCTTAGGCCCCTTTGATATGCGTCGGTTTGCTGACTGGACGTTAAGCCTCAGTCTGCGTTTCTGCCGTAGGCCCATTTGACATGCGTCAGTGAGCATGGCATGCAGGCTTATACATGTGTGGATGTCATTTCCACTTGGTACACGCTTTGGTATAAGACTATGAGTTATTTTTTCCTTCGCAGCGGTTTACAAACATCCAATTTTGGCGTCCTCGACGGTGATCACCGTTCTCAGGCCAGCTCGACGCCCACGTCGAGGCTGTTTGGTGAATGTGCGCAAATTTGTCGTGTCGAGTATGAAAAAGGGCACTCGTTAAACTGCTCATTATACAGTCGTGCTTTGATCCGACTGCCGTGCTAATTACGTGGAAAACATGCGTGTATTATGCTGTGCTTGGGGTTAGCTTCATAGTGTTAGCTCGCTACATTTTCCCTGAAATGAAAACAAACTGGTTCTCAAATACCCGTCATTGCGTAGAGTGGCACAAGTGGGGAGCTGATTGGTTAACCCATATATGTGTAGGTGTATATATATATATATATATATATATATATATATATATACCCGCTAACCGTATGTAGTGGATTATCAGAAGGACCCGCTAACCGTATGGACTGGATTATCAGAAGGACCCGCTAACCGTATGGAGTGGATTATAAGAAGGACCCACCAGCCGTGTGGAGTGGATTATAAGAAGGACCCGCTAACCATATGGAGTGGATTATAAGTAACTATCCGCTAATCGTATGGAACGGATCATAAAAAAGGTTCTGATAACCGTATGAAGTGGATTATAAGTAAGACAAAGAAAATGAAAGGGTGGCGGATGAACGGGGAAGTGAAGAAATGCCTATATTTTTGCTCTCAACATCAAATATGTCATACGGAGGAGTGTGAACGCGAAAAATGCGATGCGAGAAATGCATTTACGAGACAATGCAGAAAGATCTTTTCGATAGGCAAAGAAATGCGATATGAAGAAATGTGTATGCGAAGAACCACGTCACGAAGCATTTCATACGATGAAGTGCAATACCAACAAACGTGCGCAGGTAGAGATGACATGCACAACGGTACATGCGGTATTCTGTTGGGATGAGTTTTGCGGACATGAATCTTTGCCTTTAAAGGTTTGGGATACGAAGATTGGCGTACAAAGGTGTGCGTGCAGGGTTTTTATGCGAAGGACTGTGGTGCCACGATTTGTGAACAAGAAATACGATCCGAATAAATCCAATGCCAGGCTCTGGCCAGCCGCAACTTAGACAAAGCCCACAACTGTGTTGAACTGTTACCCACGGACTTCATTCAGTCATAAACGTGGGTTCAGCGTTTTGTTAGACAAAATCCTCGCACTTAGGCTGGCATTGGGAAGTGAGGAAAGATGGATTGGTTGCACGTCGGCTTGTTAGGCAAAATTTCGCACTTAGATGGGCATTGAGGAAGTGAGGGTAGATGGATTGGTCGCACGTCGGCAGGACAAGACTTCAAGTCAAGACTTCAGTCATCAAGATTTGACATAAAACGCTTCATTGGGGACTACGTAGTGGCCCAGTGATATGTTTGAAGATAGTATTGTGCTGATACATAGATAGTGTAGAAAGGCAATATTTCATCCAGGCTGTTTTAAGTGAATGGCACCTTTTGAGGTGTTCCCGAAATCTACCATTCATTAAAACAAGCCGGTTAAAATATCTTCATATCAATGACACAGGGATCCTCATGGTGCCAGTTTCTTGCATTCCGAGATGCTTTGTATTCGACCCTTTTCTCGCTGCTGACGTCACTGTTCCACCCAAGCGAGGCCGGCTTCCGGTGGCTGGTGGCCGGGCCTTGTTCGGCTGCCGATCATCGCGCTGGTGCGTGTGACCCGAGCTGACCGCACCAGTCGTCATGGTTCCGGCAGCGGCCTCGAGCCCTGCCGGTCACACCATCCTGAGAACACACGGACGGCACGGCCTCACAGAGACGTGTGCGGGTGGCTGGAAATGCAGCCGTTCCAGTGCTTCGCGTCTTCTGCATTGCGGATTTTCTCACGCCAATGGGTGGGCTGCTAACGGGCACAGACGTTGAAAAGTTTTTTTGTAGCAGATGACCTACGATTGTGCGCAGACTGCTGTTGTTTGAACACCGTTCGGCATCAAATGTGTTGTGTTGAGGGCGGGGAAACCGTGGAGAGGCTCCGCAAAGGCTGCTTACACGGCTTTTGATCCAGTCTTTACCATCCATCGCGATATCATACAAATCATGCTCACATGCCGCTAACTTGACTGGTTGGAGTAGGATCCTGGTTCCTTGAGATCTGGATGTCAGAGACTGACGTCGTCTTTTGACTAAAACTTCTTGACATGTTGAAAGACCTGTATTGTTAGCATATGAACTCAGAACGCCAAAAAGCCGGGAGATTTATAACTTTCTTAGTAGCGTCATGTGGAGCACTTCCGCGAAACAATGAGAACACTGTTGACACAATCACATCAATAGTATTCATCTCCCATCACGTAATAGTTCAAGAGTTATACAGGACTTTGTTTGGTGGTGTAGCTTCTAGGTGGTGGGTGGTGAGCACTTTTGATGTGGTTTTGTCAATAGTGTTCTCATTGTGTCTTTGTAGTGTTCCCATTATGAGTGTATTTTATAGATATCAAAGCGAAAATAGGATTCTGTCTTACTTCAGTTAGCCATACTTCATTTGTGTTCTCCGCACCAAAAGATGTTTTCCAATAGTAATGCACAATTTTAATCAATTAAAACAAAACGTATTTCTTGTGCCATTCAGTCTTCTCCGACGACGAGATAGGATCTCGGAACGTTAGAATGTAAAGTAATTACATTCTAGCTTTATTATAATATATATTAATTTAATAACGAATGTATGGGTAATTTTGTGCGAACCATCTCACCTAAACGATATATATACACGATATATATATATATATATATATATATATATATGTATATAAATAATACATCGCTTGCAGGTTTAGACGGACTGCGTTTTAAGATTGCGCGGAAGGCCAGCGCCAATACAACCAGGGTCCAGTTGATCTCGTCTCATGTTCCTGCGTTGATCTCACATGGCGTCCGCCGCGGACATCCCTGCTACAGCCAGGCTTCCCGCCACCATTATCGGGCGGAGGCGCGTCAACTTCTGTTCCAAGCAGTGGCGTACTCGTGCGTTGGCTGTGCCCCACGGATTACAAACCACAGTGCGCATCTCTGGTGAGATTGGATCAGTTTCATTGAGTCTTTCACTCCACGTTTCGACTGTCCTTTCGGCTGGCTAAGGGAAGCCAGCATGAATATTTGTCGCAGGCCTGGGCGATAGGGGGTTTGCAGTAGGACGTCCGCGCGAACGCTGCATCTGTATACGCTGTCGCACTGCATTCCCGACGTTATCATGTTATGACTGATACTGGAGCGGTACATTTATGGCTTTACATCATGGCTGTTTCGCGCTTTAAAGGGTGTTCCACATGTAGATGGAGTTGTAACTGAAATAGCCATCGTGAAGACCTTTCGGTGCTACTCACAATCTTGCCATTCATCGAACCTAAACCCGTTTAGTTTCTGAGTTACTCGCCCGCTAAAAGGGGAAAAGGTATATCGGGGAGAGTATTTCAAAGTCACCTTGGCATTCATGGCGTCATAATAACGTCATGAAAATCCTGCCATTCCATAGGCCATGTGGCGAGCAAGGCCCAGAAAAAGTGAGCGCGATTTCCAGCTGTTACGGCTGTCGATTGGTTCACAATCAGCGTTGTGCAGGATAAGTAATCAAACCATGACACATCGAGGAGCATATTCACTGAACAAAGAATTGTACCGTCTAGAGTAGTCTTTTCGACCTAAAAAGTATACCAATACTAAAGTGAGCTCGTTTTCATCATATCTGACGCTTACTTCAAAATCTTCAACTGTGGAACACTCCCTTTCAGGTTGCTCACTATATTCGAAATCCGTCCTTGTTTTATTGATTTCAACCACTTTGTTTAATGGAGCTGCCAATGCTTAATGATACTTGGACCTTCTCTTAGCTTTGATTGGGCTGAGGTCGTAATGGATTTTCCGAGTTGAATGATGTCGCACTGAAGTTATGTGCTATGCAATCTGCCTCCTTTGAATCAACTCAGCACCATGCTTTTCTTTCTTTTTCCTGTTGTGGTGGTGGTGGACAACACTTAGCAATAGTGTAATCTATTTTCATTGACAACGGGAATGTCTTCGCTGTAGAACGATATGTGTGATATGAATTTCTGTGCTATTGAACTGAGGCTTAGTCAAAGCATTGTGACCGGGTGGATTTCTGGAATACGCTCCCACGCTAAGCAGTGTTCACTGCGCAAGCCCTGACCGCACCATCCGATCGTGACATTCCGGGCCAACGGTGGAGTATTGCGGTCAAAGCTTAACGTGTCGCGATGCTCGGCACAGTCCACCCTATCTTCTGACGTCACCAGCCATGCAGGTGCGGCAGGGCTGGTGACTATTCCAGATAGCTATAACCAGATATTCCAGATAGGGACAGGATAGCGAGCGCCTATAGCGACTCGAGCACTCGCGCCATGGGTGGAAGAATTGGGGAATGCAGGCGCTCCGACTAAAACTGAGGACGGATTCGATAGCACTGACTCAACAAAACGATGCAGTGTACCAAGCACATGCACTCTTATGTTCGACCATTCACATCTACATTTCCACTCCTGGGAAGATCGCTGACAAATTTTGAAATACATATTCGGACTGTGGCATGAGTTGGCTTAATTTTTTGAATTATGATGTCGAGAACAGACTCAAGCCGTTGACCCTGCACAAAAAGGCTTGCCGTCGTGACGTGACACATTGGCCGCGCCAGCTGAGTTTGGGATTGGGACCGTGTTATTAGGGAAAAGTTGATGGTGCGCAGTTGTCGGCTGACACGTTTACTTACTCCAATTCACTTTATACACGGACGCTTCAAGCCTGTTTTCGCAGCGATGTGTGGTGGTACACGAATGATGTAAATGTGAAAATGTGGAAAAACAGGCATTTGTTACTAGGACAAACGCCATACCAGTTACTAGCCAGAATACTGAAAATTAAATTTCTGTAAAGATGCGAAATGCTATGATTGTATGCACATTGATTTAACTGTCTGCCTCAATTTTGAGCGGACCGTCGTTTTCTTGCTTGGTCTCAAAGAGATGTCTATGTTTATTGCAGGCAACTTTTGCAGGTAAGTTTCGGGATTGAATGTTTTAATTTGATTTTCATAAGGTTGTTAATTGCTAATTTTTTGGGCTGGCGGATCGCTCACACTCTGAATAAGAAAAGCACAACTCGAGAAGCAGTCCAGATAAGAAAAGATACAATGCACACCGATTATAAAACGTAGCCATACTTACCCACGCTCAGACACAAAGTTCGAATACATGCAAACCTGAACAAATTTCACTGGAATGTTATTGTTGACTGGAAAAATTCATTTTTGGGTAAAAGCTGAAGCAAATTATTACGGGCAATGGTTAGATGTGTGAAAGATCCGTGTTCAGCATTGTTAGAGGGAGTGTTGCACATGGTGTGTGGTTTTGAACTGAAATAACCATCTTGAACATCATTCGGTGCAGCTCGCAGCCCTGCCCTTCTCAAGACCTAACTCCTCCTAGTGTCTGAGCCTACATGCCCGCGAAGATTTGCAGACTTTTTTTCGGGGAGACCATTTCAAGGTCACCATGCGTCCGTGACGCCACAAAAACGTCATTAAAATCCCGTCATTTCATTGGCTATGTGGCCATCAAGGCCAAGAAAACATACTTGTCGAGGTCATTGATATCTGGCGTTCCTTAGCCTGATTTTAGACAAAATGGTCGCCAATTTACTCCCAATCATTGTTGTGCAAGGTGCGATGACGTAAGTCAACAATGTTTTGTGGACCATGCTTACTAAACAGGGACATTCTATGTATTGTATGTATTCTATATATGGCCAAGAACGGCTTTTTCCGCTTGAAAGTGTACCATTGATTATAAGTGTGTTCATTTCATAATATCTGGTGCTTGCTTCAATTTCTTCCAGTGTGTAGCATTCCCTTTAATCTTTTCAAATGGCTTAATGAAAAGGTCGTTGTACCGAGAGCGTCGAGCAGGTGTAACCAGACCGGACAGCGATGTGGGTTGAGCGTAATCTAGCCTGTCTTGACACGCGTTGTATAAATATGATTTCTTGTACTGAGTAAACGTGCCGTGATAAATGCTGTGTCGTAATAAGCGGGAAGATGCTCATAATCCAGTGGAGGACACTGGGCCGAGTACTTGAACTCAACCACATGAGCATTGGGTGCTGTAGTCGTCGGAACCAGGCGAGATGTGACGCGACAGCACCACTGCAAGCAACGGCACGGCACCCAGTAAATTGGCTTGCATGAGCGTCGATGGCACGCAACACAGCCTTCTATTGAAGGGTCTTTGACGAGGCCATGGCAGCGTTTGCACCGCTGGCCGCCGAACTCTGGCAATCGCTGTCTGTCCGGCGGCCTTGCGCTCCGCTGTCTGCTGATTACACTGCCCCTGCGAAGTCACCCTGCAATCTGTTGTCTACTGAGCCAACACTCTGATTAAGCCGCAACCTGCCAATCCATGTTCCGTTGTCTGCTGATGAGCGCGACCTGCTCCCCCCCCCCCCCCCCCCCCCGCCTGCTTGCTGACCGTGCGGCTGCCGTCTGCGGACCGTCTGCTGACCCGGCGGCTGCCTGTTGCTGTGCGATGCTGATCGCGCGACCCGCCGTTCTGA
>NW_023596297.1:19173075-19194383 GCF_011947565.3 Pollicipes pollicipes
CTTTGAGCTCTCAGAGCTCTCAACTCACATATCCTCGCGACCTCCCAAAAATTAATGGAGCTTACAACCACACAGGGTCCGGTTTGATGCTCAAAGGCCTTCCGGTTACCAAATGTGCTTCAGTTGCTTTAAAACGCGTGTAAATCATTCCCTGGTAAAATGTAACGGAGGCTTTGTGCAAGCTACATCGAGTTGCCTGGTATCCTTTGAACCAATTTGTACCTGACTGAAATGCAAGACCATGCCGACGATGGGGCCTTGGATCAGTCAGGCAAATCCAGGTATTGGTTATAGTGTTACAACACACACACACACACACACACACACACACCCACACACACACACACACCCACACACACACACACACACACACACACACACCACACACACACACACCCAACCACACACACAACACACACACACACACACACACACCACACCCCACACACACACCACCCACACAACACACACCACCACACCACACCCACACCCACAACACACCACACACACACACCCACACACACCACATATATATTTATATATATATATATCTATTATATATATATATATATATATATATATATATATATAATATATATATATACACGTATGCCAAGAGAGAATGGTCAAACGAAACTCCGATTCCCTGCTGACCCGTTGGAAAGGTAAAAAATACTGGAGACAGACCAGTTTCAAGTCTCATAGCTGGGCTGAAATTTGGTCGTTCAAACAGTGTTGCTGATGATCACTTTTTTACTGGAATTTCACGTACCTTCAGGCATGGAAAAAACATTGGGCTAAGGAGTAGGGCTTAAAAGAGGTAAATTTGAGGCGCCCCAGGAAACCCACAGGAGGTGCAAAAGGTGCTCAAGAAAGGTCGAACGATGAAGGACGCTTTAGTGAAAAAATGCGCTTCTTCGGCGCTATAAAACAAATGCTCCAGCTGCAGAGCCAAAGTTTCCCGAACCTGTGGCTCGTCAAAATGTGCAACAAGCTTATTTTTGATGGTTTGCGTATTAAGATCTCCCCAGAACCTATCTTTGATTGATTCGATGATGATTGATGATGATGATGATTATTATTTGAAAGATTGTGCTCAAAAGAACCGCACTCTCGAAATAAACCGTTCCAAAATCAAAGTGTTCTGAAGTGGCGGGCACTTTTATGCCAAATAAAATGGCGGCAGTCGGCGTCTACCCTTGCTTCCATTGATTCTCAACTGCGAGCATACTGGCATGTGCGTGCACATGCCTCTCTTTAAAGGCTCAACCAGGCTCCTCAATTAAAAGCCTAATTTTTTGCTGGAAATCCCAAGTGGGAGGCAATCTGTCATGGATGGAAATCCCGAAAGCGGTAGGAGTTGTCTTTACCCCTCGTGATTTGATATTTCGCTGAGGTCAACTTTTGTCCGCTAATGATGTCCCCGTTGAATGCACACTTGTTTGTCTCCGCCCCAGTTGTGCTATCTCTGTCCCGTCTTATTCGTCGCTTCCCATTAAGGTTCTCTCGTTCCTTCCGTTTCCCGCCTCCAACATGGAAAATCTTCGCCCAAAGTGACAAGGTGAGAAGCTTCGGGCAGCTGTGTCTGTCGTAAGGCCACGTCGCTTAAGCTTCTGCGCGGTCAGTGAGGCACACAATGCTCCGGTCAGAATGCTGCGAGGCCATTTGCAAGCATGAGTTGCAGTGACCGCTTGGAGACCGCTTGGAGACCGCTCAGGGAGACACCATTCTTGCATCTGTTCTGACAAGGCTAGCACAGTTTGCCCACGGACTAGCCGCAGACGAGGTCTGCCTCATTGGTGTTCCAGTGTTGTGGAAACAATAGTAAAACAAATAAGTTTACCAGTGGGAAATCCGACAGAGCATAGTTAATACTAGTGGGCTAGGCCATGCGCTGAACTAGGGCTGTGGCCGACTCTGGATTCTTGAAGTTCTAGAGAACGTTGCAAACCTTCGCTTGTAATGCACAGGTCAGTTTGAAGCTTTAGCTCAGTGTTATGGAGAACTCTTACGTTAGCAAATTTATGTAGATGTATATATATATATATATATATATATATATACATATATGAATAATAGAGCACCATATATACGTATGTATGTATATGTAAAATATTAATATATTTATACATCCAATATCGATGGAACATCTTCGGATGTCAAGCAATAGTGAAAACCTTATGGCAAAGACGTCAGTCAGTATAATTTATGATAATTCGTCAACGTTTCAGTACGTTGCGTGTCATCATCAGGACGAGGGTACGACGCTACAATGAAATATAGTACATTTAATCAACATCGCTAGACCTCACAACGGTCACAGCTCACACAATTCAACACGACGCCTGCGCAGCAACAGGACAGCCTGGAAAATGCATGTGTTTAATAATGCATGTCTCTGTCAGTTAGTTTGAAGATAATGATGGTGCATTGAAAACATGATTTATTCTCAAGCTGTCCTGCTTATGCGCGAAAGAGGTCCGTGTTCGAACTGGGACCGCTGTCATGTCTGGCGTTGTCGGTTAAAAGTACTTATATTGCGCTGTAAGTTGACACTATCGCACTCGTCCTGATAATCATACGCAATGCATCGAAACATTGACGAATTGTATAAATGATAACGACTGCTGTTCGTTCCATGAAGTTTGTATTGCTTCTTCATGTAACATGTTTAATTTTATTGTATTTATACACTATTGATTTATAGTATTTTTTATTTTAATCAACTTTATTAGTTATTATAATTATTCCTGCATAACCACACATAACTATGCATGATAATCGCTTAAGTTACCCTGTATTAAAGGAAATATTCGTTACTAGGCATGCGTTCTAAATGCGTTACTGGGCACACGCTAGTAGGGGCTCGGTGCTATGTGCTGTTAGAACGTGTGTTTTAAGAGACGCACGAATGAAGAAATCCCGATAATTTTTTCTTATTACCACACACATGGGTATGTTCGGCTTTCTTATCCCAGGCTCAGATAGACAATGGATTGCACTAGATGTACTGGCTGGGTCACGGCCTTCGTAACTTAGCCTTTCAGTGGCGATTACCACTTGAGTTCTATGTGTGCGGAATTAGGTCACTTTCCTCTTGTATTTCAACACGCCGCAGAGTTTCTTGTTAATCTAAGCACGTGTGAAAAAATAGACGATCGTTTTGAGCGTGTGTTTTGGCTCTTCCGCGTGTTGTTCTTGCATATTTAACTGGGGGATGGGATCACGCTGCCTAGCCTGCGCTGCTGCCTGGCCTGACGCCGCTTCGTCTCGCCTCTTCAAGACTCCTCCCTTCTTTCCCGTCACTTGCAAGGCTTAGTACATCATTTCCAGCCTATCTTCTTTTGCTTCTTTCCGTGCTCTCATCGGGGAATTCCTTTGCTGTGTGAACGGCCGACACTACGACCCAAAGACCGTACTATCAGACCGCACCTTTGGGCCGGAGCTTTTCACTGTCGCGCTTTGATTTAAGTTTAACCCACACTCGGCGTTCAGCCGGCACTACCGCATCATCCAACAGTTCCAACCACTCACCGCACCTCACCACCGTACCGCCTGACCGTCCTTACCCTCCCGACCCGTCCAGGTGCCGTGAGGCACTCGCCCCTCCCTCGCGTTTACTGCTAAGAAACCCCTGATACTCCCGGACGTCGCAATGAATGGGATTAGCTTACCAATTGTTAGAAGAGCTAAGCTTTTAGGAGTAACATTATCCAGCGATATGACTTGGCAGGCACAAGTTGATGAAATTGTTAGGGGAGGTTCGAAGGCTTTATATACGCTTCACGTTATGAAGAAATTCCGTCCGCCACAGCATCAAATGGTAAAAATTTACATCACATATGTGCGACCTCTGTTTGAATACTCTGCGACTATTTTCATCCCGGGCTCACCGGCCACCAAGCGCAACAAATTGAGCGGGTACAGAAACGGGCTCTCGAAACCATTGCCGGGTATGACAAGAGTTATCAACGACTTCTACAGATTCTGAAAATGGAAACATTTGCAGATAGGAGGGAGACACTGTGCTTACGGTTTAGACAACAAATCCTGAGATCTCCAGAGCATAGAGACATCCTCCCACCAACAAGAGGGGTGATCTCGGGAAGGTAGCACCCGATATGGTGACACGTCGCAGACATTTTGCTGCGGCGCAAGGCTGCGAAAATCAAGCGTGCCATACATAACAACTCACATAAAACATGAATATCATTGCATCTAACAGAGAGCAAGCCCTCCATTAGACTCGCCCGCTGCATTTGTAAATATGTGCAATGAATGCTAAAAGGCTTACTCTGTGCTTACGTGCAATGCTTACCCTGCGTGCTATATGGGTTGATACTCGAAGCCGTGTTTTTATAATACACCGTTCTCTCTTTCCTTCTCCCTCTCTTTCTGTCTCTCCCTCCTCTATCTCTCTCTCTCTCCTCGTCTCTCTCTCTCTCTCTCTCTCTCTCTCTCTCTCTCTCTCTCTCTCTCTATCTCTCTCTCTCTCTTCCTCCCTCGACCCCCTCCCGACTCGTCGTTAGTGCTCATCACCCACGACAATGGCAAGTCTTTTATCACGGTGAGCTCGCTCGTCTATCGCCGGAGCTCGGTCCAGCCGTGGGCAAGGTCGAGTGGGCCGAGCCTCTTCGATCAGGGTCTCTCCTTGTCAAGGCGCTTACGGGGCACCAAGCAGCCGGCCTGCTGCGCCTGGGGTGCTTTTTGGGTGCCCCCATGGGGTCGGCGCTGGTGAACCGCCTGAACATCGCCCAGGTGGCTGTTTTCAAGCTAGCGCTGACGTCTAGCCCCATCAAGCGCCCCAGCACCCTGCCCCTGCTAGCCCCAAAAGATGACCTAGCAGGCACTGTGCCCTGCGTGGCAGCAGCTGCGTGCCGCACACAGCGAGCGGCGGCGTGCCCCAGCTCTAGCCCTCTGCACATCACGCATCGCGCCACACTTCACACACAACGTGAAGCCAGACCCGCTTCTTAGCGACTATTATCCAAATAACATATGGTTTGAGGTCCCCTCACGACAAGTGGATTTCTGTTTTTGCCCAGATGAAACCTGCGCGAAACGCACTGGACATCATACCAAAATTATATAGACGAGGTGCATCCCCGTGTCCACCGTCAATATGAATAACTCTCTTCACCGTCTTTTAGCCCCAGGCTATTCCACACACTCATTGTCGCCCCGGCGTAAGCATGCGCCCTGGTGGAACGATGAGTGACAGCGTGTAGTGGCCCTCCGACGCCCGGACCACGCACGCTTTTGAACGTTGCATTTGCCCACCTACATTTTGAACGAACATTGCCCACCTACAAGACGTTCGTAGAGCAGGGCACCAAGCTAACGTATTAAACAAGCCAGGAAAGATAATACAAATGTTCCGATGTGTTTCACGGATCCCCCTCTCCCAAAATATTTGGTTATTAATACGGTGCTTCACTGACAAACGTTCAGCACCATACCAAAGCCTATGCCTCATGGACTACAACCAGCGCTATGATGTGCTTTATGAGGTCGCCGCACAATTCGCAGCACATTACGTCCGCGTGTCACTAGCAGATCAATACTCACAGTAGCTCACTAGCACACTCAATGCCACCCTTCACGCACTCGACTCTCCCCCAAACAACGCTGAAATGTGTAACACGTCCTACACTCCATACAAGCTGAAGCTGGCCATCAGCAAGTGTGGCACACCTCGGTGGGCCCAGACCAGCTAGCGTACCCCTTTTCCCAAAATGTCACTGAGTCTTGGCTAGTGTATCTCCTCTCTGCTTATAACTATATTTGGATTAACGTACGCTTCTCCGACGCCTGGCACGTTAACACTCTATCTCAATATTTAAACCTCGGAAGCCTCCGCCTAAACCTTCGAGCCATCGCCCCTTCTATCTCACTAGCTGTGCATCAAAGCTATTTGAGCTAATGGTGTATATCATACGTATATATGCAGACACACATGCATGCATGCACACAAGCACACACACACACACACACACACACACACACACACACACACCACACACACCACACACACACACACACACACACACACACACACACACACACACACACACACACACACACAACACACACACACACACCACACAACACCACACACACACACACACCCACACCAAATATATATATATATATATATATAATATATATAATATATATATATATATATATAATTCGGCGGTGTAGATGCTGTAATGACCAGAAATCCGGTTGGATTTTTAATTGTTTTTGTGTATGTACGCTGCTCCTGCGCGGGAGTCTGCGCGTGATCCATATGTATATGCGTATATATATATATATATATATATATATATATATATATATATATATATATATATACGCATATAAATATGGATCACGCGCAGACTCCCGCACAGGAGCAGCGTACATACATAAAAACAATTAAAAATCCAACCGGATTTCTGGTCATTACAGCATCTACACCGCCGAATTATTAGCCATTCAGTCTACCCTGCTGGACATTAAAGACAAAACTTACAGTAAGCCGTTTTATGTACAGACTGTTGCTCATGTATCCAAACAATTGTCTCTATCCACGACAGATATCGTCCATTCATAGCGCAAATCAGACAGCACTTTTCTATTTTCCACATTATTATGGTATCATCTTTTTGCGGATGCCAGGCCACTCAGGTGTTCATGGAAGTGATCTAGCAGATGTACTCGGCTCCAGTTGCAAGCAATTCCTCCAACGTGAATGGGACCAACGCGCACCACGCATGCACCGCATCAAACCACGACTCAAACACCAGAACAGCACTCAACAAAACACGCGCCTGAGGGAGCCTTTACTCTCAAAGCTCCGGACAGTTCACACCTTCGAAGGTCACCACCTCTTCTGTCACTTCTGCCACACTCCACACCGTCGAACACTTTTACTCGCACGTCCTGCACACCGGCGCGCGACAAGCCACTCATGCGCCACACAAACACACAGAGGCTCCCACTCACACAATCAGGCGGCTGCTATTCGGACATTTTCGACCTCCTCCTCTTGTAATTTCTACACACAGCAGTAGCCTAGACTATTACATAACATTTTGCGAGAATTCCCCTGCGCAGCTGCAGACGCGCTGGCCTTTGTTTTGCCAAGGGTTTTCCACGCACAATTCGGCCAAAACATGCTGTTTTGCCCATGTGTTTAGGAGCCCGGGCTTTTCTAGTTAGGATTTCCCGGGTTAACCTGACGCATCACACGACAAGGCCGCGCCCGGCCGCTGAGCCGGCTCCCTGGTCGCAGCCAGGGCCGCTGAGCAGGCTCCCTGGTCCCAGCCAGGGCCGCTGAGCAGGCTCCCTGGTCCCAGCCAGGGCCGCGAGCGGCTCCTTGGTCGCAGCAGGGCCGCTGAGCAGGCTCCTTGGTCGCAGCCAGGGCCGCTGAGCAGGCTCCTTGGTCGCAGCCAGGGCCGCTGAGCAGGCTCCTTGGTCGCAGCCAGGGCCGCTGAGCAGGCTCCCTGGTCCCAGCCAGGGCCGCTGAGCAGGCTCCCTGGTCGCACCAGGGCCGCTGAGCAGGCTCCTTGGTCGCAGCCAGGGCCGCTGAGCAGGCTCCTGGTCGCAGCCAGGCCGCTGAGCAGGCTCCTTGGTCGCAGCCAGGGCTGAGCAGGCTCCTTGGTCGCAGCCAGGGCCGTGAACAGGCTCCTTGGCCGCAGCCAGAGCCACATAGCCAGGGAAGGGGAAGCCGGTTGAGGCAATGAAGCGGCCCTGGCTTCCGCGCTGTACCGTCCCGTAGGCAACGGGTATTGTGTATGCATTACGTATTGCGTGCGGACTGTTTGTGCTGAATACATGTACGCATGAATTCGCTGTGCTTTTATTCGTTTACTTTTGCACACGGACAAAATGAGCCGTTTAATGTAACGTAGCGTCTCCTATCCCTTGCTTTCGGTCGGATGGTAAAAGCCGGCTTAAGGTAGCTCTTTGCCTGGCTTTCATCCAGAAGTAAGTTTCCTCAGCCCCGGCTATGATTTCAGGCCCCGGGGCATTACAAAAAGGAAAACGCGCCGGGCTTTGCGTCGAGCCACAGCAGCTGATGCCACGAACGCCAACACGGACCGCGTGTGGCAGCCCGGTGCCTGCCACGGCCTCTGTCCGGTGCGAACCGCGCGACTGCCACGGGAAATTGCTGACTAGGAGCACGCTACCCCAGTGGGTCCATACGGGCCATGATTTAGTCAACATGGACGGCTCGACCGAAGCCACCTGACGCACGGCGCTTGAACGGAGTCGTTCAACCCGTAATGCGTTGCGGGCCCTGGCAACCGCACGTGATGACGCCTTCCGCCACGATGGCCATCTTAGGGCCAGGAAGTAGTTAAAGAGCACAATTGTCACCGTCACTGCCCAGAAAAGCCTCGTGATTGAGCTTGCGAAATTTAATCAGAAATTGTCCAAAGGTTTCAGGGAATTCAATCTGAGCTCTTTGAATCGCGGGGACTGGACACGGCTTGATTGTACGGAGCAAAAAGTTCAGGGCTAGTGAATCGTACGCGTTCGGGGCCACACCCGTAAGACAAAGTGACGGGAGGCGCAGGCAAACGTAATCGAAGTTGTAAAGGGAGAAAAAGTCCAAATCAGGTCACAGACCTGACAAACAAACCCTCCCAGAAATTGAGGTGCGCCGCCGAAAACCCCACCAACTGGACAGCCACAAGAGGCGCGGTTGGAATCTGCCCAGTCTTCAGGTCCGGCTGCTCCTTCGGGTCGGCCATGGTGTACACCAACAGGGACATGTAAGCACAAGCAGACAATCCAGCGTAGCAGCTCGGGCAGACGATCCAGAGGGACAGCTCGGGCAGACGATCTTGAATGGCAGCTCGGGCAGACGATCCAGAGCGGCAGCTCGGGCAGACGATCTTGAATGGCAGCTCGGGCAGACGATCCAGAGCGGCAGCTCGGGCAGACGATCTTGAGATGTCTCGTACCCGGCGATGCCGGTGGACACCGCTTGGCACGAGTCGGCCGCCCCTCTCCCCTTCCACCCATGGGTAGCTCGCCACGTATTAAACGGCGCCGGCCCTCCGCGTAACCTTCTGAAGCTCGTTGCAATGGGAGGAAAGCAGGCTTTTCAGTGAAATTTTCACACAACGTCTCAAGTTCCATGGCAACATTGCAAAACTTCGCGGGGAAATTGCTCCACCAGCACTGAGGAAGTTTAAACCGCGGATGTCCTCCAACCCTCCCAGGTGCGCACCGTTTGTACAACGTGCCTCTATTACTAGTTGTTCGATCGCTTCAAAAGCAAGACCCGTTTCTCTTTACTCAATTAATCTACGGACATTGCAGCACAATTGCTTTGACCGTCATCACGTTGCCATTTTAAACGTTTGAAAAAGCCAGAAACCTTGCTCACACGCATACTAAGCCACCTGCACCTAAGCCACCTTTGCGAAGTGCGAAACTTGTGAAAAGGCAAACCGTCTGAATTCTTAATGTGATGTTAAGGATTTCAGAAATCATTTCAACTTGCTCACGATAACCATGCTACTGATCAATGGATCATTCACATAATTTCACAGCACACAATGACTGGTCCCTACAATCAATTCCTCCGTCACCAGCTTCGCATGCATGCATGCGGCTCAGCCAGCAGCGGTGGCGAGGCGGCGGCGGCGGCGGGCGGCGGTGGCGGCGGCGAGGGATGGCACGCGGTGGCTTGGAGGCGGCGGCAGCAGGGGATGGCACGCGTTGGCGGGGCGGCGGCAGCGAGGGATGGCACGCGGTGGCTTGGAGGCGGCGGCAGCAGGGGATGGCACGCGTTGGCGGAGCGGCGGCAGCGAGGGATGGCACGCGGTGGCTTGAAGGCGGCGGCAGCAGGGGATGGCACGCGTTGGCGGAGCGGCGGCGGGCGGCGGCTGCAACGGGGGATTGGCACGCGGCGGCGGGCGGCGGCGGTGGGGGATGGCTCGCGGCGGCGGGCGGCGGCTGCGACGGGGGATGGCACGCGGTGGCGGGGCGGCGACGGCGGCGGTGGGGGGGGGAGGGGGGGGGGGGGAGATAGCATGCGGTGGCGGAGCAGCAGCGGCGACGGGGATAGCACGCAGCGCTGATATCCGGGTCTGGACTGCAGACAGTGCATGTTACGCCGAACATGTCCGGTGAAGCGGCGACATTGCGGCAAGAAGTTCAGCGCTTGCGCGCTATAAATCCGAGAATTTGTCATTCTGCGCACGGTCGCCTCCAATTTCGGCCCAAGGACAATCAGTATTTGAAGGATGGTGTCGCAAGGATAATTTCGGGAGGCGCCAGCGCTCCTAAAACCTGTTTTCAAAGAAACATTATTTGAAAATTCCGCACAACTGGCCTGGTCAGAGTTGAGCGCACGCATGCGCCAATTTCGGCGCACGCGTGCACCAGTTTCGGGTGCGCACATGCGCCAAGTTCGGCGCAGGCGTCCGGCGCAGTGGATAAACTTTTCGCAGCCTGAATGGGGGCAGCACTCTCAAGTGGAACAGCGCCAGCTAGCACCATCTGCCACGGCCCCGCACGTGGATACCCAAGCAGCGATATGTCAATGTTGGCGACAAACCCGGAGCCGCCGTCGCGCGCCCCAGCATCCGCCGGAGCTCCGCCACACGCGGACCGCGAACATGCCCCACCGCCTCTCACGCGCTGATTCAGCGGTACGGCATGGGCGAGCCGCGCAGGCGGCGTCTCACCCCGTCCGCTGCTGGCCGTTCCACGTCACAACGGCAAGTTGTCGGTTACGTCAGCCGCCCTCGATTCGCGCCTTGCGGGGTGGCACGCTCTGGTGGCACGCCTGGTGGCACGCTCTGGTGGCACGCTATGGTGGCACGCTCTGGTGGCACGCTCTGGTGGCACGCTATGGTGGCACGCTCTGGTGGCACGCTCTGGTGGCACACTCTGGGTGGCAACGCTCTGGTGGCACCTCTGGTGGCACGCTATGGTGGCGCGCTCTGGTGGCACGCTATGGTGGCACGCTCTGTTGGCACGCTCTGGTGGCAGCTCTGGTGGCCCGCTAATGGTGGCACGCTCTGGTGGCACGCTATGGTGGCACGCTCTGGTGGCACGCTATGGTGGCACGCTATGGTGGCACGCTCTGGTGGCACGCTTAGTCTGGAAACGTCGCTCCCCGTAGAAAAAACGCGCTCCACTGTAGCGCTGGATGGGATGACTGTGTCACACTTACCGCTGCCCGGTCGCCTCTTTCCCGAAGGACAGGCTGGTCAGGTCATCTCGGCGAATTCTTTACATTTGCACCTCAAGCCACACCTCACTGCTTCCAGAAGTTAACACAATGCATAGAAAAAGTGTCCGGTTTTCCCCTCGTTGGGGTCATTATTACGGCTGCACTTTGATGGTCTGGATTTGTCGGTCGTCGATGGTCGGATGTCGGTCGCCTCAACTAAAGCGATCATTCCGCATACAACTGCGCCTTCAAATCAAAGGTGAGGAACAACGGGGTAAAGGCCTGAATCTTGCGCGGGTAACGAACCACAGAGGAAACGGAAGTTACTTGGTCCACTAACATCTAAAGAAGTGACACGCCCATTCCGCCGTGACTCAAAAGGTAACTCCGAAACAGAACGAAGTAACGGACCATGCCACCCCACGCTTACCGTAAGCGATGTTTCAAGCCGGTGAGGCCAGACCAGATGACGCATGCAACCAAGGCGCTGATACGGCCAGCGTCACAGTGAACTCCGAATGGCTAGGACCTCTCCAGCTGTCTGTTCAGTGAGTACGGGGTGCGACGCCACCGAGCGATCCTGGCACGCCAGTTGTGGAATCGATCACTCGTATACGCGTCAGGGAACGTAACTACGCCACCCGGAACGCAGTCTGCTACAAGCGTCCCAGCGCGTGGCAGCGCGCCACAATACCAGACCGACTGGATGGTATGTCTTTATTGACAGAATGTCATCAGGTCATTCACCGACATCTCAGAATGCCCACGAAGAAACTTTTTACGCACAACACATCTCAGAGAATTGCGATCACCTTGTGCGCACACAATGACGGTTCAAGGAATACCACAACACAATACTGCAGAGACGCAAGTACGCTTGCGATTCACTTGCTTTAACCAGGAGGGTGGGACAAACGCCGTACAAGCTTCAACCAGCGGAGAAGTTTCATATTTCGGGACGAAACACAGCTGACAAGAGATCGCGGCCCGGCCCGAGGTCAGACTCAGACTGGGCTGATGTCGCCATGGCCTTCGCCATGGCCTTCGTCATACTGTTGCCAGAAGGGGGAGGGACATGGGACGGACAGGCGCGGCGCCTCGCGAGCTGCCGCGGGCGTTCACATGCTGAGCAGCCGGCTGCCGGCGGCACGGGAGTCTCCAGTACCGGTCTTGGCCGTGCGGCTCCAGCCGGCGCCAGCCCGCGGCCTCAGCTGGCCGGGACCGGGGCACCTCCCCGCCATTCCGGCGCGGCGGCCTGGGACACGGTCCGAGGGGGGCAGCACACGGCGGCGGCACCACACAGCACCGTCGACGACGACCACGGCCAGCCGTCGCCGACAGACCGAACTCAGCTCGGAATGTAGCACAGCGAGCGTCACCGTCGCGCCAGCAATACCGCGGGCGGACGCTGCCCGCACGGTCCCACACAAATGGGTAAAAACATTAGCATATCTTTTAACACATCCTAGCTGTATCACATATAGCTTTTCCGTAGTAATGAACGCTACGTAAACGAATGGGTACACACATAATCGTGCTCGAAATGGCAAGGCAAGGCGAAGGAATGCACACAAAGGCACTTAGTGTAAGTCATCTCATGATCATCGTAAGGCCGTGCCCAACAGACAGACATACCCGTTGGCCTCCAGACAGCGAGGCATCGGCGCCCACTGCATGTCCCTGCCACCGAATTTGGCCCAACGCCCCTGCCTCAGTCTCCCGGGGAGGCTCGGTGATTCCTTTCCTATCATCGGTCGCCCTGACCGCACGCACCGGGCGTCGGCCCCACAGCGTGCGCCGAGCCAGCCCCGCCAGCCGCGGCCGGCCGGGGCGGGCCACACGCCACGGGCGTTGGCCGGCTCGTCCTCGGGCGACCGGCCGGCGCAGTCCGGCCGGTACACCGACCGGGCCGCGGGGGCGGCGCCGCGGCCAGACATGCGCAAGGCGAGACTCCCACACGAGTGCTCGGTGCACCGCCGAGGGGGCGCGGCAGAGCAGGCCGACGCTGGGGCGGGAGTGCAGCGCTCTCGCCACACGGTGCGGTGCAGCACAACATATGGCACGCGTCCACGTCCGGCGCCCCGTCCCGAGATGGCCGGACATCCGTAGTTTTCAGAAGGGTTTCGCCGTCCGGCAAGACGCCGCCGGCGAACAGACCGCTGTGGCGCATGTCAGTACGCGGCCGTGGTGACGTGACGTCACCAGCAGGCTGTCGTGGCGACGTGACGTCATCAGCGGGCTGTCGTGGCGTTGTGAAGTCAGACGCGACGTCGTCGGCGGGACGCCCGCCGGCCAGCCAGGTGCGGCGCCGGCCCGCCGCTCGAGACGGGCTGGGAACCGCACCCAGCGCGCCGCCGCGCGCCGCGGCGTGGTCAGTGGTCCGCCTCCGCCGCCGCCGCCGCCTCCGGCTTCCGGCTCCGCCTACAACCCAACCAACCCGATGCCGTTGGTGATCGCCGCCGGGTGCGACGACGAGACGTGGCGCACTCGCTTCCCGATCGTCTCCACCTCGAAGCCTGGCAGTGAGGCGTCGGGGGTCAACGGCGGCGCGACCCCAGTGGCCCGCGGCCGGTGCCCCACTCGGCGCCGCGGCCCGCCTACGCGTGGCACGAAGCAGCAGCACTACGAGCCCGCTCCACCACCGCAGAAGAGCTCGAGCCCACGACGCTTCACAGCCTGAGGCGCCACGGCCGCGAGCGCAGCACGCGCCGACAACGGGCTGATGTCATTTCTCTTCTTGACGTACAGTCAACAATCCCAACGTCCGCATTTCATTCACAGAAATTACAAGAAGCCGAGTGAGGTCTGGACTGCACGCCCCCCCCCCCCCCCCCGACACGACCGCCACCGGGCGTGATGGCGCTCCCAGCACCGTGTGCGCAGCGCACTCCACCCGCGCGCGCAGATCCGTTACACCCACCGGCACGACGACTCCGTGCAGCGACTCACCGATTTTGGTGAGCTCGTCGTGGTTGAGAATCTTCCGGCCGTCGAACACGTACGCCGGTTTGGGCATGGCCGCGAAAATGCGCCGATAGTCCAGCGTCTGTGGCGGGCGACACGGCCGCAACTATCAATGGCACGTCTCCGAACCAGAGCACACCAACCAGCAGTAACACGAAATCGACCCGCCGCAGCAACCCTCCAGACACACACAAGTACGTGAGAACACCGCGCCAAAACGTATATAAACTGCCTCCCTAACTCGTAACGGAAGGGTGAGTGGCATGGGCCCAATGAGGGAGCGGGCACAACCGCCACCTGGAGCTGTCGTTCGAGTTCGTCCTCGGCCCGTTCACTGGCCGATCAACGCGGCTGGTCCGCCGGCCAAGTGGCTGCCCTTACCTGGAAGACGTCCCACTCTGTGCAGATGACGAGCGCATGCGCACCCCTGGCCGCCTCGTAAGGGTCGGCGCACACCTCCACCTGGTCACGCACCGCCTCCGGCTGTCCGGTTACGTGACGCAGGTCACGGATCACCTGGTCCGGGTCGACCTGCGGAAGGTCAGCGGTCAGGTCACGGCCTAGCGAGTGAGTGAAAAACGCCAGACACCACACACTACATCATGGATGACTTCCTTCCAAGAATGTTGAGTACATAGTTGCATCACTGAGCAAAAATCGGGTTGCAAATATTATTTGCATGTTTAATCTTAGGCCGAACTAGAAAGTTCAAGATCATGCAGGATCAAAACGCAAAACCGCTAAACATAAACGTATGATTATACAATGATTTACTGGGTCGATACGAGATGAACAAAACAAAATCTTGAAATGCAAGATCTATTTCGAACAAGACATAAGCCAACGAAAACAAACCTAATCACCTACTTCACTAATTTCCGAGCGTACCTCCGTCGGTGCAAATTTCTTTATTCGGAGCGCAGTAAACACGGCTTAAATTGCCGTAAAATTGCCATCTCCTACGTGATCAGCCTTTGCCACGATCCGACACATTTTCACGTTCGTCCGATGCCGTGTGGGGAAAAACCGGCGCGAGCATGACCATCTTTCGCATTTGGCAGGAATGCAATTTGTGTCCATGTAGGAGAAACACAAGCGATTTCTACTTGCTTCGCTTCGCAGCGGAATCGCAAAGAGGCTGCGGCGCTGGCACCGGCAGTGCCGCCACCCGTAACGTGACGCTGACTCGCGTCTCAGCAACATAACGCGCACCGAAGCTGGCGTTTGTAGGCTGCCGACAATAGTGGATCGTCGGGAAACACCACCCGAGCAATGCCGTTCCACACCCTCAAGACGTCACACATATATTTAGTTGTGGTTCCCGCTTGGTTCGCTGTGCCAAGAGGCGGCGCCGCTGAGGTCGGTATGGCACCCTCCTCCAGCCACTTAACAGTTTAACATTAGTTCGCATCTCAGTGACGCGCACTGCACGCGAGCATCTAGTGTCTCCTTGTTAGTTTTTCCAAGTATTTAATATTCCTTCCGCCACTGGCAGTCTGTTAGCTGTCGGGCAGTATATTCACAGCTACTCAAGCTTTGCGGCATCTTGTCGACGACTTAGCATTTGCACAACCTACTCCTGACACATACAGTGTCTTCCAGCCAAAAGCTGAAATATGCCCCTCTTGCGAGCGCCCTGACCGATCAGTTGTGAGTCTATGTTATGTGGGTGGGGGCCACGTTACATCACCGCCAAATGAGGCACCGGCTGGCGGCGCAGCGAAACAAGCATGAATCGATCATCTGATCCCTGAAAGTGCAGAAGACCCAAGGCTAGCGGGGCCACGGGCCGCTCTTATCGACGCAAACATTGCACAATTAGGGCACGGACATAAAATAGCCCCGCACTCACTCTAATCTAGACTTGGAACGCGAGATCATTAAGTTGTACTTTCACTGATCGGTTTGAGGTCGAATGTCCGTGCTGATTGGCCTACCGAACGGAGCGTGACCAAGCCAGCCACAGCAGACGCTGCCGATTCTGCGAACAGTTAAAGTCCCCCCGCCCAATCGTGTCGCCAGGTGATTGATTGGAGTTCGGCAGAGACCCTGAATCGCTCCCAGCTTTGCAGAGACTTCATGGAAGTTCCGCCGTCGTGGAGACATCCATGCCAACCGGGTGACAAGTTTATAGCAGCGCCAGCACATGCCCCAGTGTGTGATGCGGAGCGTCGCCCAAGGGTCCTCCCTGGGTCGATCACAGCCACCGCAGCAGCGCTGCAGCCGCGCTTAGTGCCCGCTAGACGAGCACTGGACGGCCGACATCAAAAGCGCCCTGCTGCCCACCCACCCCGCCACAGCACACCGAGGACGGACGGTCCTTCAGAGAACACAGCGAGGTCGCGCCGCAAAGCGTAGTCAGTGGGGCTTTCAGAGAACACAGCGAGGTCGCGCCACAAAGCGTGGACAGCGGGTCCTTCAGAGAACACAGCGAGGTCGCGCCACAAAGCGTGGACAGCGGGTCCTCCAGAGAACACAGCAGGGTCGCGCCGCTAAAGGTGGACAGCGGGTCCTTCAGAGAACACAGCGAGGTCGCGCCGCAAAGTATGGACAGCGGATCTTTCAGAGAACACAGGGGGGTCGCGCCGCTAACGGTGGGCAGCGGGTTCTTCAGAGAACACAGCGAGGTCAGGCCACAAAGCATGGACAGGGGTCCTTCAGCGAAGACAGCGAGGTCGCGCCACAAAGCATGGACAGCGGGCCCTTCAGCGAACACAGCGAGGTCGCGCCACAAAGCATGGACAGCGTGTCCTTCAGAGAACACAGGCGAGGTCAGGCCGCAAAGCGTGAACAGCGGGTCCTCCAGAGAACACAGCGGGGCCGCGACATGCCACAGCGTTCAGCGCGTCACGAGCCGCCGACCCTTCATTGCGCACGGCAGGAGCCTCGCAGCCGCTCGGGTGGGGTAGGAGATAGTTCCCCTTCACTGTCAGAAGCACCACGCAAGCCGCAAATAAATTACTCAGCATGCGGTAAAACCATTCAGGAGTGAGCTAAGCTTGAGGAAAAGGTCTGACACCGGCTAAACACCTGGCCGGGAGTGAAGCAGTCAGCCTGCATCCTGCTCCACCGCCACAGAACATAGTGTATAGCTCATGCACGCTAAGGTAACACAATCAGCCCGCTAGAAGAATCGTCAGCGGGTAAGTCAATATTGGGATCAAGCAAGTCCATATAACCAGCATAGTATCGCTTGCGTTGTCTGCCGACCACGCAAGCAAAATCGTTATCCTCTTGTCACAATCAGGAATATCACCCACTCCCCCTCCCCGCCCCTCTCGCATGTTCTTCTACAGCACAGTAAACTGATAATTAAGCCTGAAGCCCCGTAATCTCTGGTTCGTGACAACACCAGCCGTTTAATCCTATCTATCCGTATCCGAAAGATCGGAAGTTGGCCTGTGACACGAAAGATCACGCCGGCGGTTGCCATTGAGGGAACGGACATCACGCGATCAAGTGGGGCTAATGCTGCGAGGGGCCCGTGCTTCGGTCATACGCGGCCGACCAAGGCGAGTCTTCACATGGGCCATCGGCACACGGTACGCGGGCCCCGCTCAGGGCCCTGCCCTCTGCCCACATATGGCCCATCGTCACAACGCACGCTGACCTACCTTGGGGTCATAGACGGTGAGACGGGCGCCCTCCTCAAGCAGGTGGGCCGAAACATAGATGGCCGCCGACTCCCGCGTGTCGCCCGTGTTCTTCTTGAAGGCGAACCCCAGGATCGCGATCCTTTTGCCGGCCACCGTGTTGAAGAGACAGTTGACAATGCGCTTGGCGAAGCGCTGCTTTTGATAGTCGTTGATGGATACAACCTGGAATGGAGCGAGGCGAATGATCGGGGACCGCCGAAAACCCTCACTGCGGCGTGGCTCCAGCTCCGGTGAACATGAGAACGAACCTGGCGAGTCAGCCACCAGCCCCAGCTGCTTCCTACGGCCCGCGCGTGATCCGGGGTCATGGCGGCGCCTCCACCGACGCCAACCCCACCCAGCCCGACCCGACGCGAACACAGGCTCGGCACCACACGGCGGGCGGGTCACGTGGCCCGCACCGTTCTGAACGCTATCCTTTCAGCCCGGCCACCGTTAACCATCCCCACACGGTCGGCCGAGGCCGGCTGAGACCGTACTTGGCCGCCTCTGAGAATCGTCGCCGGCTGGGGCCCAGAGGCCGGCGGCGCCACGCCGAGCTCAGCTTGCAGGAGCCAAGGAAAGGCCACCGCGGGATGCTCGCATGTCGGCCGCCCACGAGGACAACTTCATCAACACCACATTCTGCACCTTCTGGCCATTTGTGTGTACTTGGCGGTAACATTCCAGACAAACCAAGTAAACCTTTCCGGCGTCCCTGCAAGTGACTTAATGAATCACACCGCCGCACGGCTGCAGTAAACTATTTCCGAACTATCACCGACTTTTAGATTGAACACCGTCACAGGCTTAACAGCCTACACAGCCCACAAAAATAGAGCTGGACTGGTTCGAACGTTCCAAAGATCTCATTATACCTTGAGCGACTTAGGACGCTTGACAGCGAGGTAGCCATAGCTTTCTGCCCACTGATCTGCCGCCACGAAAACATCGCCAGAAAGCACACGCTGCAAATCCTCTGACTCCGTATCATTGCGCACCACACAAAGTCCCCTGTCGCTGAGCCTTGTTCGAGGCGTGCCGTATCAGTCGAGCCCAGCGCGCTGACTTCCCGGACGTCCCGCCGCCACGTGTTCGCTTCGGGCGAGCAGTCACGGCTGTCCGCCTCTGGGTGAAGCGATAACGAAGTGGCCGGCCCGGCGGTGGGCCGCCCACGTGCCGGGGCCCGAGCAGCCGCCAGGCGGCCGGCCCCACCGGCCCGCCCGCCCGCCCGGGGGAGGCGGACCGTCGCGCACGTACACCGCTGAGGCCCGGCCCGCTCCGGACGGCAGGGTCCAGGCCCAGCCAGCACAGAGCCAGCCTCAGCAGACGTCACGCTCGTCAAAGGGCAGCGTCTTTAAATCCCACTACCTGCGGTGAACTGCACCACGGTCGCCATCCCTGGATGCTGGCACGATGGAAGGCGCCCCGCCCCCTGTCTGGGCAGCACGAGGTCAGCGCCGCAGCACGCGCCGCGGCCGGTAGCGACTGGTCTTCAACTCACGTTCAGCCAGAACTCGGCCACCTCGGGCAGATTGAGACTCTCGCAGATGTACACCAGGTTCAGGATTGTCCTTCTGGAAGCAGCTGCCGCCGAAGCCTGCAGGACGGAGCGAGCCGTCAGCACACGCGAAGCAAACAATGCGACCGAATCCGTCATTGCTGGAAGGTGCCAACACTCGCAGCGGTTCCGACGCTGGTTTACAACACGGAGCGCGTCACGCTTTCCAGACGCCACCGGTCTCGTGCCTGCTGTGAGGACGAGAGGACTCGGGTGAGGACACACTGCCCAACATCATGACAGAAACTCGCCTTTCGTGGGGATGGACACAGGGGAAATCCTACGAACGTATTGAACACTGTGAGGATGCCCCGAAGGGAATCACGCGAGCTACAACCTTAGCTTTCATAATTTACCGCAGCTTTATTCACGCACACGCACACGCACACGCACACATACAAGCAAACGAACACGCACACGCACACACGGCGCTGTGACGGCATGCGTCGCTGCGAGCGAGATCAGTCCCAACCGAGGCCGGGACGTTTCAAGTCGCGTCGCCACATCTGAAGCCAGAGGCTGATGTCGCTCCGCCGTCGGCCGTAGTCGACCCCGCCGCCCGCCACTGCGTCAATTAACGGCTCAGCATCAGGCGACGATCAATGGCGGCCGGTGCACCGGGGCGCGCGGGGGCGCCGCCCCCGCCGCGCCGGCCGGCCAGGGTGCCGCAGCTGGCGGCCGCGCCGATCAGCCGGGAGGGCGCAGGGTCAGACCCGACGCCGCGTCCGCTTGGTGTCGGGCCTCTTCAAGTCAGAGACGGGCCGGCCAAGGGAGCGGCACCAGGGGCCCACCAGGTCAGGTCAGGTCGGGTCACAGACGCGAGCAAGTCCCGGACTGGTTAAGCGCTGGAGGCGTCTCACAGGCGGGAGTGACTGGATGACCACGCGGTCATGGACGGGGATAGGGCGGCGTGATGACCCAGATTAGACAAGAACCAAAGAACCGAACACCACGATTAAGTTCCGAGATCTCTTTTCAGAACCTGGGCCTCACACTAGCAGCCAACTGCAGTTTAGCCATGGAACAATTGCCCTGGTTCTGATGAGGAAAAGGATATACGACTAGAATTTCAGGTGGGCTGGGTGACTGAGCCTTCTGGGGCATAACATGCATTACATACAAATCACAGCAGGCCGGTCGACAGACAAACACGACGAGCTGCTGGCTCTGAATAAAATCAACACCTGAAAGTGAAACAAGCCTGTGGAGTTTCGAATCCGACCAAACTTCAGTCGGGGATGATCACGACAAGCACCCAGCATCAAGCACATTCGAGGAAGCGGAGCATGGCGCCGCACTCAACATATTCACGACACGCTGGCTGCCATGCGACACCATTCCCGTCACTCCACCGACACCATCAGCCAGGAGCGGCGCTGAGTCTCTCACCGACGGAGGCCTGCAGGAAGTGGGGTCCGATGCGGCCGTCCTGGCCGACGGCACGCGCCACCTCGCTCACATCGGCACCGGTCGCCTCGCAAACGGCCGACACGGCGTTGATGGCCGAGATCCGCTGAGCCAGGAAGGCGTTGGCCACCTGCCGACGGCGAGGGCACGACGTTAGGCGGCAGCCCAGCCGTGGTCAGCGGTGTGGCGTAGTGTAGTGTAGTCACGGCAGCCCAGCCACAGCCGCCATCATACGTCAGACAGTGCGCCACGACGTTGGGGCGGCGTCCCCACGTGGAGGCCGCAGCCAGTCATGCGCCGAGCCCAGTCAGTCAGCATCTTCAACAGTCAGGTTTGCCCCGAAGCAGCCGGCAGGGACGCCGCTGGAAGTTCTTTCCGGTGCACTGAACTGGCTCTTGGGCACAGAGCTTCCATAGCATTAACAATAGACTGTGTTGTACTTCCGGATTGCCTCCTACGTGCATGCGCAACTTCAGGACCAAGAATAACCATCTGATACCGTGTCACAGCCGGCGGAGCCCACTGGCCATACGACCGGTGTACTCTGCTGACGTGAATG
>NW_023596297.1:19194483-19224086 GCF_011947565.3 Pollicipes pollicipes
AGAGAACCCGCACGGAAGCTTCATGCTGGACTGGACGGCGCTGCGCCGGCGCGCCGCCCAGCTGATGGCGCTCGACTCGCCCGATGACGTCATCCTCAGCCAATCGGAGGGCGGCGCGCCGCTGGCCGCCGGCGGTGACGTGGCAGCGCTGGCCGGCTCGACGCTGCACGTGCGCCGGCGATAGTGCAGCGCCGTGGGCTGTGGAGCCCCGACGCCCAGTGTGCTACGGCTAGGTTATGTCGGATCGGCTGGACAGGACCGTGGCGTTCTGCCCCGCGCTGGCGCTGGAGGGGAGACGTTTGCCGAGGTGCCGGTTGCTGGTGTGGTGGGTGAAGCATCGCGTTCGTTCTGTTGCGTTGTTGGGGGATCGGACGTCTTTCGGTTGTGTCCTCGTGCGTCGTTTTGTGCGGACGGTCAGCATTCGCGTGCAGATACGCTCAGACATAATACACAGCCGAACGACGACTTCTCAGTAGTTGTACATGTACCGTACTCGCTCTCAACTCCGGAGTGTGGCCACTGCTTAGCATGCTGAGGAGCGGGCCGAGGCTCTCCGGCCCGGAAGAGCCTGTCGTCCCCCATCCGACCCAGCTGGTCCACGCGCGCTCGCTAGCGCGGCGGTGGTGCCCGTCTCCGATGTGGCATGAGGCCGTCTCCGTGGTCTCACACTACGGTACCATTATGGCTCGCGACTCTTCCGCACCGCCACTCGCTTTCAGCCATTGCACAACGGTTCGAGGGACCCGGATGAAGATGGGTGTCTGGTCACGTTGGCTTGCGGCGTGGATCGTATTCCACAACCATTCAGTCTATGCCGACGGCGATGTGTTTCGCCCCTCGAGATCATAGCGGGAGATGCCCAAGCATTAGACCTGGTTGTTGCTCGGCCATTTACCACCGGCCTGTCCGTCATGGAAGTAGGACTCCAGACACCGCTGGCCAAAGGACTAACGAAAAAGTTTGGCTCAGCGTTTGAGTAGCACAACCGGCAGCACATAAAAAAACCAATGAATCTTCAGACGGTGCGGCAAGATAGGAAACTGTTGTCAAATCATATGTCAGAAGCATTCAATTCAGGTGAGACAACAAGCCCTGTGATAACGTACTGACAGTCCAGAGACACCAGTGTCGTAGCAAGATTTTTAAGTGACGATGCGGCGTTGCCGCCAGGTTCTGTCGTTGACAACAGTTCTTACGCTAGTGTTCCCGCGCACACCGCCCACCACGTTTCTTTTCTTCAGCAATAACCTTTCTGTTTGATTCATAGTAGTTAAGTCGATCTGGAAGCGCGCCATGGTGGCGCATGACGTCACATGTACGTGACCAGCTGGGCTGTAGTCTGCTATTCATCTGGGAAAGCGCCCCTTCCCCTCCTCACTTGGAGTAGGGAGTGGGCCAAATCCGGGGAGAAACCCGCTTGTTGGCGTGTCTTGAGAATGTTGCATAATTTGTCACTGTTCAGCCCCCTTCCCAGCTCGTTTTGGAAAACTACGCTCCCAGTGTTCCGTCTCGCAGAGTCCAAGGCCGGCGTAGGTGGACTGAATGTATCTCTCCACAAAACACTGGGGTTCACAGTCAAGACAATACCCCGCACTCGCTACACAGTACCAATGCCACTATGTGTATGCCAACATGACACAGCGAGAGTAAGCATATGACGTCAGTGCCGTGCGGCGACGTTCACACGGCGCTCAGAGACCGGGCGACTCGGGAAAACAAAATCTGGGGGAGGATGAACGCATGAGCCAAGATTGGCACTTCCACACGCAATGGCCCGACCAATTCTCGCCGAGCGGAACCGTCCAGTCGCCAATTTTCTAGGGGTCTTCCCGGCGACGCGGTCTTAATGTCCGAAATTTCCTGAGACAGTTGGTGACTCGACGAACGTGATCCCTGTTTCTCTCTCCTGACGAGCGCCCAGCACAAAAGCTGCACGCGCCTCACACATTACCTAGTCGATATCGCTTCAGTATGTCACGATTTGCGGACTCTTCGCCTGCCAATAACGCTACATCACGTAGGCTTTGCCGTTGTGACAGCGCACAGCTGAAATAAAAAAACCTGACTGAATACGATCACATACAAACCAAGGTGCGTGGCAATAGCATTGATAACATCCACCAATTGTTGCAGGCAGTTTGCATGGAAAGGTCACAATGAATCAAAATGTATAAATTATACATGCACATGATTAAAAACTAGGATGCTGTATTTACAAGTATCAAGTTCTTATCACACTTAGCCTCATATGTATGCAGTACCTACTCACTTATATCAAGGCACTGATTCAACCTGTTCATTTGGAACCACCAATAGCTTAAAATGTTACGTGAAACCAGTTGATGAAAAACAGCTTCTTTTGCTTTACTTTGTCATCAAGCTGGTCGCAACTCCATTTGCTAGCAGTATGCAACGGCCGGTACCTCAAGGGGTCGGAGGTGCTAGAAGATCAAGTCCAACACACTCCCTGGCGACCTTTACACCGACGGCAAACACCGCGATGCTTTTGATGACAGACCTGACAATGGAATCCCATGTTAGATAGGCTGATGTCAGGCTCACCAAGGAATGAGCTTTTTGATAGCATGGACACTACAATCATGGATTTACATAACATTATAACATACATCATCATCATTCATAGCACAATGAGTGACAAACTGGGTAGCTTAAAGAGAGGAACATACTATGGCAAGGCTTTGGAATCAGTCACACTCTATATGGAAAATTATTCATAGGAGGCTAATATGTGCTGGAACATTAAGCAATATCCCTGTGATGATCACTATAGCCAGCATTATGTGTAAGCAGCTCTTAAACTGCTGTGGCTGCTGCTGCCATGCTAACAAGATGCCAAAATCTTCATCACACGAAAACCTGCTAAACATCACGGGAGACATATGATGGCTTGCAGAAGCTGGCTCAATGTGTAGTTTGTACATTCAATGGTACACCTAGATGGTTGGTGTAGCATCTTTCAGCAGCTTGTCAGATCATACATTTGCTTTGAGAAGCAGGCTACATGTGACATTCTGCTTTTATTGAGCTGTTGTTAAAGACAGATATTTCACAGAATAAGTACAGCCAGAAAATGCTCCTAACAAGGAAGCTTTCATAAATTTACAACATCCTGCTTATTCCCAATGAGATTCCATGTCACCCCCACAGGATGGACACAAAATAGAATAATCCCACTGTAACATGTGCTATATGAACTGCTTGATAAACTCTATTGTAACATGTGCTATATGAACTGCCTAATAATCTATACTAGTTTCTGGAAGAGATTTTTTACAGACAAATGAATTTGCATATGATAGACTGGTGGCTTAAGTGGACACATCAGCACCCAGATGTCATAATGCTAGCCAAGAATCCTTCCCAGGACTTTCATTTGGAAGATGTGCATATTACCAACTTCCCAACTGACATTTTACCTCTGCACGCAACAAAATAGGGTGATCTCTACTTTTTTGCCCACCCGGAACAAGACCAACACTCCCAGTACCTTGCCTGCATGCTGCAGCATTAGCACTCAACAGGGACCAGCCTGCACTGATCTCCAATTAATTGACAATACCACCACAGTGTGGGCGCACTAAGCTGATCCTCTAACTAAGATCACAAATTTGACAACCAATCCATTCCAGAATTCTTGGTAGCAACAGCAACATGGTTAGAGTAGTTTCAAGAATGTGTACAGAACCTGAGCCAACTTTCATGGGCCCTTGTGGCACTTTGTTGGCCAGATGTCTTCATGTCTTTAACTCTCAACAATCAGGGAGATACTGTCTTCACAAGCAGCAGACACCACTCTAAGCAGTACTTCTCTGGCTACCAAGGTAACTATGCACAATTTAACACTTACCTGTCAGCTCCATCTTTAGTATAATGACAAAAATCAAAATATTGGCTCTTGCTGGCAAAATTAAAGCTCAGTTCCCAACTACAGGTCACACAGTACTCCCAAAGTAGCATCCCAGCCTGAACACAATGATAATTTTGATGAGATATAATTGAGGCATGGGCACAACACAGATTTTGTGCCACCTTTTTGGAAATTTTGTGCCAGAAATAGCCATACGGTGGCACTGGGGGCAGGATAGCATGTTCAATGCCACAAAATGGGAAGTCACAGAAAATAACCAAATGGCATGATGAATCAAGTTCTTTGGGGGCAAGTAATGCTAACAAAATCTGCCCAAGAAAGGGAAGGTTACTACCTTAATTGGGGTGGCACTATGTTTGCTCGAACATCCTGTTGGCATATTTGCAGACAGGGGCAGCACCAACCCGACTCGCCACAATGACCCATCTTTGCACAACAGACCTACCATTTGAATGGATCATTGTACAAGTTCTTCACGGCACCGATGATGCCAGTGCTCTTTGCAGGAGCCATGCAGGACGCCTTGCAAATAGGTAACAATATAATCGGCAGCCCCTAGCCGAGAAACAACGGCGACCGCAGGGTAGGGGGGACAATCGTTGAATAGTATAGAGCACGACCCAAAAAGCAGCGCGTGTTCACGCGTGTGCACGCGCTTTCACTCCGGTAGATAGAAAAGTGTCACAGGTGGCAAAAATGTCCTGCAAAGCTACCAAATTGGAATAGAGATGGTTGCATCGCGAGGAATATTATTTATATACAAAATGGAGTATTGATAGCCTTATTCCTCGTGGAATGACCAGGAGATTGGAGGATAAAGAGACTGATACGCGCGGGCTGAACTGTATTCTCGATCTAGGCTGCGTCTATGATTCTATGCGCGCTCGCAAGCCGACTTCTAGCTTTAATGGTCTGCGGTTGGTGGCAGCGGAGCCACCAGCTGGTTGCGCACTTGTGCAATATTCTAGTTCTGGGAGCAGGTCGGTAGTCCCGACCAGCTCTCATAACGATACTCCAGCGTGAATAATGGCGTCTGCATCCCAAAACATGCGTAAGCTGACGACAGTTTTAATTGACTTGTGATACTTTTTCCAGCCGAATAGTCCTGAGCATCCTTCATTTCGGTACAAATCATAAAGTTCCTACTATATCTTGGTAACTTGCCTAACCTATTTGGTAAAATTTCAACCCATCTGGTGGATAGTTTCATTCTGGACAATGCTTTCTTGTGTTTAGTGATTTAAGTAGGCATTGCGATCAAGAAGTTAGTTAAATCGTTATTCAAAACACCCTTATTGGTAGCGATTCCTCCAGATTGAAGGAAGTGTTTATTTTGGTTACCGGTTAATGGGCAGCGAACGGAATTTCATAAGTTTCGTTAGCCACATTGTCTTGCGCTTCAGTTTACGATGGAGCCATACGCTGCTTTAATATCAAATTTATCAACAAATGTACCACACTTAATCCGTAGCGAAATTATGGCAAGCTAATCAAGCACGCTACATTTGCAATTCGGTATTTTTAAAGATCAAATCAGCAGGATGAAATATTCTAGCTGGAAATTGGCAGCCTCTTTCTTTCGCTGCCGACAACCAAATGATAAACCTCATCCTTGATGCGGTGTCGGCACCGCCATTTTGGGGAATCGACCGTTTAGGCTGGACTGTGTGGAGTTTCGAGAGGTCCGTTTGTCGAGAACCAAGGTGAGGGATCGTGATCGTCTCCTATCTGCTTTGTGATGAATTGTTTTACCACCTGAGACTGCGCGGAAACGTGTACCGCTGCTGGACCTAAAGCTTTTGGATGTATGCGCTATCGACCAGTCGTGGATACCGTGTAACCGCTGTGCCTGTTGGGTTGTCGCGCCGGCTTTGCTGCTCTTCATGCTGCAATTGTTGGAATTTGGTCTCCTTTGGATGGCAGCTGTTGATATGTTCGGACGATAACTGTTAAGTGCTTAGCTAACCTCCCAATTTTGGCGGAAGTTTTTCGCGCTTTTGATCATTGCAATACGTTGGTTTGTTTCTTGTTCCATAAACTCGAAACGAAATGGTGAAGGCAGGCACTGTCATGGCTTACTAATGGAAGAGGCCTGTTCCATGTACTAGGTCATTCAACAGGACTGTGCAGTGGTACTTTGTGAGTTCTTGTGTGTGAGGTGTTTATGTATCTTGTGACTTGACAGTTATTGGTGTATCTCCCTCGTTATGCATTTTTCATGCATAGTTGGATCAGACAGGTCCAATTTGTTTCATTGATAATGTTAGTTATATGAAAACCATTCTGAAAAACCCACAAATTGTATTGAACTGGCTTCTTTGATGTTAGATCTTATTGGATGTCTTCCTCACCAATTTAGCATTATTGCTTGTAATTTATTTGACTTTTTGCAATGTTTGTGTTTTGTGATATTCTTAGTGAAGCAACTTGCAAGTTTTGGTACAATGAATGGTTGAGAGCTTAAAGCCCTCTACATTGGCAAATATATTTACAAAGATGAGACTGTCAAGCAAGCCGTCAATCAAACTAAGCAAAATATTACTTCATGACTTTATTTCTTGCCTATTGTGGCATTTTTTCTTATCAATGTTTAAATGCATAATGACTATTCAAGAGGCCTTTTGACCCTGGGAGACATTATTTACTTGGATGCTTGTGTTAGGTATGGCCACATATCTAAGGCATGAGTACATTAGCTACATAGCTGGTTTACTGACCTGTGTTTTATCAATACACTGCTTGTGAAATAAATATGCTGCATGCTGTGATTATTACAAGTGTTCATGTCTACTGACTACATGCATACCCAATCAACACATGAATACATCATATGCCCAACACTGCAATTATTATGGTTAAAAGTATCATGTGGTTGAAATGACAAATTTAGCCCCACTTCAGCCTCAGCTTTGCCTGACATTAACTTACCACACATCCTAACCTCTGTCATCACATTAATTACTTACTCTCGCAATCATAGTCAGCCTAAAAATGGTTTGCTGAATGGAGTAGACATGCTTATTTTGTTATCATTCACTTTGCTTTGTCATTGCACAATGTCAGCATGGCACTTTGCATAAATAGTTGGGGTGGATGTTAATCTGCCATTGAGCCACATATGTTGCAAAAAAGCAATACAAATATTTGCTAGTATGTTCACAATGCTCCACTTAGCATGGTCGTGTGATTGTTTATTTGCTCAAAATATTGTATAATTATTATAGAAAGATACCTGCAGCTCACTTTGAAGTAAGTTATCAGTAGCTTGCTTGTCTTGTTAAATAACAGCAGTCAATTTGTGATCTATAGTTTAAAAAAGAATATTTCCTGTCACCAGAGATGTGCTATCCACACCTGCTTCATCAGGCAGAGAGCTGGCTATTAAGGCTTTGACATGTAAGATAATGCTAATCAGCAATCACTAGTGTGGAAGTAGCCCCTATTCCTGTGTGACAAATATTTCTGTATGATTGTTTGAGCAGACCAGTTTGTTTCCCTGTTGTTCATGAATAAGCAGTAATATTTGCAGCATTGTTCAGATTTTCATGCTTGAAGTTTAACATGGTCAATCACATATTGTGGGCCTTTAGCAGCTCAAGTACCCTGCCTGATTTATACAGCAAACTTGCATGTGCTTTCAATTCAAGGTGCTGAAATATTTGTGGAGCATGCTTCAAAACCTTGTTGCTAACATTGAATTTTGTATTCAAATAGAAATCAGGGTTTAAGAAAAAGTCCTGGTTAGCCTGCCTGAAATAGTATTGGCAGGCTGTGACTCCAGGAATCTGCATTTCAAAATCATGAACTAAATTGTTACAGATATGGGTTACTGCTTGTGTGCTTGGATATGGTTGGGTTACTAGCAGATTGGCTTGTAACAAAATGCTGATTTTGTAAAAATCCTTAGAAAAAGCTGTGTTTCTGGGCAAAGGGAAGAACTGGGGAAGACAGATATGTAGAAATATAGAGTATAGAGTAATCAGTTGGTTACATTCAATGTTAAGCTTGCCCAGATTTCCACTGGTGTGTTATCAAAATGGACGTGTAAATGTTGCAGCTGTATTTGGGAGTGCCTATATAACCTCTGATTTTCTAGGCCGCAAGTTGAGCATGCAATTTAAGCCTCAATTTCAGCCAGCACACCAATTTTTCCCATGCTTGGCAAGCCATGTTTCTGGCTAAGATGTAAATGGACAGCACTTAACCCACCCACTGCTCTTTTTTGTGTTCACTCTTACAGTTGCCTGCTGCTTTCTGTACCTGCCCCTATTCTGCCCCTATGCTGCATTGTATATGTTTAGTTTTTAAAGGGTGTATTGTAGTTTGATATGCCTTCTGGCAGGACATGCTTGCTCTGTGTGTGTTACATGTGTGATTTTAGGATAACATGACCTCATAGAAAAATGCATAATGAAGATGAAGATGTAATGGGTGTCCTTCCCACGTAGCTGTTAGATTCTGATGTGTCAGATGTGATATTTGTTGCTTAAATATTTGACAGCATGTTTCCAACCAGAATGTCTTTCTTGGACTTTAAAAGATGTATTCACCAGTTCATTCAGAATTGATAATTGTGAATATGCTAGTATTTGTTGGCTACTCATGTTTGCTTACATGATCTACTGGCACATGATGCTCATGTTTTCATGAAGACCATGGCACACTGGTCAGCTGACTGCACCACACAGCTGCTGCTGCAAGTGCATGTCTACTATATTACTAAAGGAACATATGCAGCTAAACTGAAGAATGATGTAGCTGTTTGGCCACATAGCACTGCCTCAAATTGCAGTTTCTTGAAAGCTGCATAGAGGTAACAGTGATATATCTTCATGTTCCAGGCATTCTTTTTATTTTATATATTTTGACATGATAGGAATGCCCATGCCCTCAAAGTGATCAGTGTGAGCCTGTCAGAGATGTACAGCAACTTCAGAGATGTTGGGCACTGTTGGTCCCACAATGTGCAATCATCATTTTCATCAGCTGAATGTGTGCTGAATGGCCAGTGTGCCAAGGTCTTCACCTTCATGGGCACAGCCACGTTGTTTTTGTTGATGGGCTGCTGGACTGGAGTGTGAGCCAGCATGTCCGGAGCATTCTGCTTGATGACGTTGACCTGAGTCCATCAGAGCGCAGCGTGCGGCGGCATGTAGCCGGCTGTCAGTCGACCGTCACGTATGCTGGCGTGTGCCCGGTGTCACATGTCAACAGCTCGCCTCTGGCACCCAGGCCAGCTCCGTGGTCGCACCGATCGGCCGGCACCGGCCAGCGCATGGCCATGTCCGGCGTATGTGTGCATGCGTGCGTGCGTGCTTGCGTGCGTGCCGTGCCGGGTGTGTGGCCGGCGCAGCCGCAGGTGGAGCGCTGCCGGCGTCGGCGGCGGGCGGCCGGCCGCCCCACCGTCTGTGACTTCACCGGTGCTGTTCTCGGTAACACGCAGTGTCTCGCGCCGGCGCCGGTCGGAGCGCGCTCGGAGCGGCCCAGCCAGAGCCCGCCGCCGGAGCAGCTCTACCGTGGCGCCGACGGGACCGGTCGTCACACGCTCTCTCGATTGTGACCGGCGTTAGCGAGCGTCCTGTTAGCACGCCGCAACCTCACTTTGTTTGGCCATGGGTGATGCCGATTTAGACCTATATGAAGATGTTGACGACTTCAACATCAAGGTAAAGTACTCAGTGTTCTGCATCCATGTCTGTTCTGTGTAAAGAACTCAATAACGGGAAGTGCTTCACCAAACTTGTCTGGATTCGCGCTGTTCTGTTGTTTTATTTCTTTATTGTTTGGCTTCATTTGTGCTGACTACTACATTTCATACAACCTGTGTTAGCACTGGTGCTGTGATCTTGTTATATCTGTGCTCACAAATCATCTACAAGTGTTTATTTTGGTGCAAGCAAATATGCACGTGAAGGGCTGTTAAATGAATTATGCGACTGTCATGGAATGTGCACGGGATATTTCGCCAAACCAAGCGAGGGCTGCACCTGGCTCGGTCATCGTGATTGTAGCACATGTTTCGGTCAAGTTGTGGATTCGGGGCTACTGAAATTTAACTCTAGTGATATCATAATAGCCGTGGTTCGTTCTCACGTGCGTGATGTGTTGGCACGGGTTCACTGCCCAGTTTCGATCCGTGACCTCCAACGCCGTCGCTGATCGTCCCGGGTCAGAGTTCCGGGTGCTGCTCTCGTTATGAACACCATCAGAGGCGGCGATGCAGCGCGTATCTGTTGTGGCTACAGTTGGCTTGTCTCTCTGTTCCCGGCGCTGGACTGCGGCTACTGTGCGGCGCGCTGTTTGGCCTCGCTCGGGCACCGGCTGGCCGGACGCTCATGTGGCCCGTCCGCTCGCGATCTCGATCAAAGTCTGTCCGCGCTCTGCTCGCGCTAGCTTCAGGAGCGTCAAGCGCGTGACTTTGGTCCTTTGTGCTGTAGGGATGGAAATGATCGCTGCAAAATCAGGTGAACTGTCACTGATGGGTCTTTGGTTGGTGATATCGGCCAGATTTGGTGTCATTTGCCACCGCGAACTTCGTCGGCTTGAAATCGGGGCTGCTTATATAGAAAATACCGAAAACGAATGTGACCTTGTTGCGCAAACGGCGTCACGAAGTTTGATACCGATGCTTGAATATGCACATGGTTTGGGGAATGGGGAGAAGCGGATATTCGGTTTCGGCATTGGAAAATATGTACCGCATCGGGTTTACGGCAGGCGTTTGCGTTGCATACAGTCATTGATTATCTGAGGTATTGCGCTGTTCCCGTGACGTAGGACGTGCAGGCGTCTGCTGCGCCATGTTCGACTGCTTGTTGGAAATCTCGTCATCATTGCCCCCAAAGACAGACCTCTTTCACTGTCCGATTGTACGGCTGGGCTGGTCTCGGTCTGAACCGCTGTTCTTGGGTCATGGCTGAAATGCGTTGGCTCTTTCGCCGCCGGTACTTAAAGCGCGTGTTGCCCGGCGCGAGTCCCCACGCGCCATGAAGTCGTCGCTGCGTTCCGCCGTGTGTTTGCCTTCCCCTCCCCCTGCCTTCCGGAACGGCAGTTCCACAACATGGAGCTCGACTAAGTAGCTGTCGTGTCGTGAGGACGCCTTCGACTCTCTGTTTCTCTGGGTGGTATGAGAGCAGTCCGTTGCGCGTCTGCTGGCGGGGAGCGCCGTGGCGGGCGTGCTGCGTGTGGGCGCGGTGCGACCCCGCCGGCCGTCCGACCGGCGGTGCCATGCGACCCGAGCGCGGGGCTGAACGGTGCTTGTCCGGCGGCCGGTGTTTGACGGCGGCGGCGGCGCCGGGACAGGGCCGCGTCACGGCTCCGACGCCGCCGCCGCCCGCTCGCCGCCCTTCGTCTGACGTCACTCGTGTGGCGGCGGCCGCAGGACTTCGGCGACACCGACCTCTACGATGACGTGGTCACGGCGGACGGCGGCGAGGTGGAGAAGGCCGGCGGCGGAGGAGGAGGCGGCGGTGGCCGCAGCAACGGAGCCGCCGATAAGGCCGAGCCCGGCTTCAAGCCGACCAGTTCACGCGGCGGCCGCCGCTACCAGCTGTACGTCGGCAACTTGACCTGGGTCAGTACCGACTGCTGCCACGGCCGTGCGGCGCAGACAAAAACTGGGACGGGACAGGGCTATCTATGAAATAGCTGTGTCCAACGTTTACTCGTATGTGACTGTTGTCTGTTTGGAGGCTGTCTTGAAATCATTGGCATAACATACATGCATTGAATAAGTATAAGTGCAATGGCGTGCTGAAAGATGAGTGTGTCTAGGCCCGGAGCTCAGCTTGTCACGGGTTGTGGGTTTGCATTCCGTCACCGGAGCCTTGTCGAGGCCGGTATGGGCGCTATGTGGCCTCTGATTTCGACGCGGCCTCAAATCCCAAATCATCGTCATCAGGCGGTGTTGAGGGCTGGCGTATACTCTGGGTACCGAGCGTGTCGCTGGCAGCAACCTAGCGGGCGACCATGGCTTTGTGCTGCGCCTGGTGGCAGGAGAAATCTGGCAACTGCCACGTTGTGAATTTCGGTATCAATCGTCCGGACATCGGTGTGATTTGTCATGATGAATGTGTGTGTGTGTGTGGGTACGTGTGTCTTAGGCTAACCTTATTCGGTCTCGGGTCGGTGCAGTGGACAACGGACGCGGACATCTACACTGCCTGCCGTGAGATCGGTGTCAATGACCTGCTCGACATCAAGTTCTACGAGAACCGCATCAACGGACAGTCCAAGGGCTTCTGTATGATCTTCATTGGCTCGGAGGGCAGCTACCAACAGTGCATGGAGAAGCTGAGCAAGAAGGAGCTGCACGGCCAGCACCCGGTTGTGACCTACACCAACAAGCAGGCGCTGCAGCATGTGAGTGACGTCCGACGATCGGCGACTACGCCCGACTGTCCGCTCGTCGCGCTCGGCGGCGCCGCGCTGGAGAGCGGTCCGCGGCCTGGGCCTTGGTCGAAACAGTTGGCATGGTTGCTGTATCCGCCAAGGGTTAAGTACGGTGGGACTGGGCTGTGAGACGGTGTCTGTGCCGTGAGCGGTTAAGTTGGGTGTTGACGCGCCAGACGGCAGTGTCGGTGGGCAGAGCGGCCGCCTGACTTGTCCGTCCGTCCGTCCCCAGTTCGAGTCGCAGTCACGGACCCGGCCGCCGAGTCAGCAGCAGCAGCAGCCGCCGTCTCACCACCAACCTCGCGAGCCGCGCGACAGGCGCGGTCCGCCGCCGGGCCCACCCGGGCCGCCCGGACACCACGGCCGCGGCCCGCCCATGCACGGCGGGCCTGGCATGGGCGGCCCGCCCGGCATGGGACCGCCCGGCATGGGGCCACCCGGCATGGGGCCGCCGCACAGCGACTTCGGCCGCGGCATGGGACCGCCGGGGCCGCTGCCGCCGATGGGGCCGCACCACGGGCCGCCAGGTCCGCCGCCGCCACCGCCGCCACCACAGATGAATCACCGCGGCCCGCCAGGGCCGCCGATGCCGGGTCTGGGTCCGCCGCCGATGAGCATGGCCGGGCCGCCGCGCGGCGCGCCGCCGCCCATGATGGCCGGACCGCCGATACACCAGCCGCCCCGCATGTTGCCGGCGCCGCCGCCGCAGCCGCAGCCGCCTCCGCCGCCGCAGCCTGTGATGCTGGCGCAGCGGCCGGCGCCGCTGGAGTGGGGCCGGCCGCCGCAGCAGCCGGCGCCGTTCGCCGGCCCGCCGCCGGCCATGGGTCCGCCGGCCGGGCCGCCGCCGCCGGCCGTCAGCGCGCCGGCGCCGCACGTCAACCCGGCCTTCTTCGCGCCGAGCAGCCAGCCGCCTCCGGGGTACAGCCACGGCCCGCCGCCGGCGGCGCCGGCGCCGGCCGCCGCCCAGCCGCCGGCCGCGCCCGCCGCGCCCGCCATCAGCGAGGCCGAGTTCGAGGAGATCATGAACCGCAACCGCACCGTCTCGTCGTCGGCCATCGCGCGCGCCGTCGCCGACGCCTCTGCTGGTGAGAGTCGGCGGATGCCTCGTGGGCAGCATGCGACCGGGCCGTGGGTGCTGCCGAATGAACACTCCACCCAAGCGCCGACTGTTCCCATGCATGTTAAGTTAAAATGAGGTGTAAGTTTGATGTGAAAAATAACTCGGGTTGATGGCGATAACAGATCTGGCCCGTATTGCCTGGCTTTCGGGCGTTATCTGGCGGCGGCAGTTGTCATGGTGTGCCGAGTGTGGTCTGACTCGGCCGGTGGGCGCGCATTGCGGTGCGGCTGCTGACGAGGCGCGTCTCTGTCTGCCAGGCGAGTACGCCAGCGCCATCGAGACCCTGGTGACGGCCATCTCGCTCATCAAGCAGTCCAAGGTGTCGTCGGACGAGCGGTGTAAGATCCTCATCAGCTCGCTGCAGGACACGCTGCACGGTATCGAGGCCAAGAGCTACGGCCGTAAGGAGCGAGGTCAGTTGCCAGACATCAACACCGCAGAACGCTTCAGCGGTACCCTGGGAAATTCGATTCGGATCAGTTTTACATACCCCTGTTAATTCAGCATCAGAACTGATAATGTGGAAAGACCAGGCGCTGAAAGCCGTGCTCCGCCACGTTCAGCGCGTGGCCGCCTGGTTCAACCTTGTGCTCTGCGTCCGGACCGGACCGCGGTCCGCCAGACTGACACGTGTCCTGTGTCCCGCAGAGCGGTCCAGGTCCCGGGACCGGGACCGCTACCACAGCAGCCGGCGCCGCGAGCGCTCGCGCTCCCGCGACCGCGAGCGTGACCGATCGCGCAGCCGCGAGCGCTACGCGGACGAACGGCGCGACCGCGACAGGGAGCGCGAGAGGTGAGCGGCGGACCGGGGGAGGGAGGCCGACCGGACGGTGAGTGTAGAGGGGAGGACGGGGAGGGCCCGAGGACCAGGCAGACCGCGCCAGGTGAGAGGCGGGGGCAGCGTCTGGTGTGAGTGGCTTGGTGGGGCGGCGTAGCCGTGGGGGGTCAGAGGAGGCGCGGTGTCTGATGTGATGGCTGGGTGGACCGGTGCAGCCCGGGGCCGGACGGGGGCAGCGTCTGGTGTGAGTGGCTGGGTGGGCCGGTGCAGCCCGGGACCAGGGGCAGTGTCAGGTGTGAGTGGCTGGGTGGGCCGGTGCAGCCCGGGGCCGGGGGCAGTGTCGCCGCTCACTGCTACAACGGGATGACTCAGTACGCTGGTGTGGAGCGAGTGAAGGGAGCGTGCCGGCTGTACAGACCTGCTGTACACGAGGAGGGCAGCTGAGCTGAGCCCCTCAATGTCAAGCGTACCCGGGTCAGCCGCTTAGCCGTAGTTAACTCCGATACGGGATGGGGGTATGGGCTCCTGTGAGGCTGCTGGAGATTTTTTGCTGCGCTTGTTAGGTCAAGTCGCACGCTGTACGCGTTGTGCTGTGACCAGGGGATTCGATGGCGTTAGGGTGAGTGAACGGAAGAGCATGGAGCTGGTGCTCGTGAAGGAGCCATGAATAGGTGAGACATTGTCGTGTATCCTAAGATTATAGACAGGCTTTATAGACTTTATGTGTTGTTGTTTCGTTTGGTCCAATAACACTGTTATCGCATAATTTGGATGTAGACAGCGGTCCTCAGGGAGCTTTCAGTGTTAGAAAGCTCAGCAAACTTCATTGAAATAATTCGAACGTGGCGCATTTCGTGTGTATTTAATGTGCAGTGCATGTTGTTCGCCGGGCCAGTGCCGTGGCGGAGAGCAAGATACTAGTTCAAAGTTCTGGAAATCGGGGACGGGAGTCATCGTATAACTTGACTGTTGCGCGTCATAGGCGTCAACAGAGGCGTTCTGCCGGCCTGGCACCTTCCATCCGCGGATACCAAATGCATTTTACATTCATGTGGCTTTGCTAAGCCGCTCACGGTTCGCCATTTGCGGCTGTTGGGTCAAACACTCGGGAGCTATAGTAAAATCACGGTTGTCGCATTGTTCGGTTATGTTGGCGTTGTCCGTGAGCGCGGCGTGTGCAGTGTCCGCAATATCACCCTCCATGTCTGGCCAACGTGGATGCCGCGACCTGTGTTGGCGCGTCCTCGGTCCGCTGTTGTGTGCCGCCGGCGGCTGCGGGCGTGCGCCGCCGCCGTCGGCGGAGGCGCCCCGTCGGCTCCGTTCGCCGCCGCCGCCGCCGGTCGCTGAGTGCGGCCACCGTTTACCCCGCAGTGCGACCAGAGCGGCGGTCGCTCCGCGCGGCAGCGGCGTCGGACCAAGTTACCCGCCGCTGGCCAGGCCGAAGATCAGCGAGCCGAAGTACATAGCTCTAGTGGTGTCCGTGTGGGGTGGGCTGAGACGCGCCGGGTCTCGCCGGGTGTGCTCCCGCCGACCTCTCTGTCCTGACCCGGGCGCGGCCGCGGTCTGTATTCACGTGGTCATTGGCGTGCTCCGGTGTTTCCACCTGGCCCTCGTAAGGTGTGAGGCCAGGTGGAGGCATGTGTGAAGATGCCTGCCATCTACGTCATCGTTGACCTAGAGCCTAAGAGGAGGCGCCTAGCAGATAGTTTGTTGCTCCTATGAAATCGTGTACCAGAGCCCTGTCCTTAACCGTCTTCCGGCCGACGTACCCCATGTGTTGTGTCGCCTTTCCTAGTCCTGTTTTGGAAGGGTACTGGGTTAGCAAAGTTTGTTTTTTTGTGCCGGTGTCGGGTATTGCAAAACATATTTTACCTAACTGGATCATTTTGTTCGGGGTAGTTCGTTTACGTAGGAGTTTGTTCACAAAAGCGTTGTCATCGATTTCCAGAAAATACTCATTCGCGCTGATGCCCAATGTCGGTGAACATTCAATACCTTTGTGAAATTCTCAATCATCTTTTTCGTGGTTAAAATTGAACTTGAGTTGCGCTTTTAGTGCTATCGGCAACATCAGACGCTTGGCCGTTTAGTTAATGTTATTGGTTTTTTTTATTTGTTTTCCGTACAACCTTGAAACTTCCATTTAATATGAATTTGCGATTCGCGATCATGCAAGGTGTAAGGACATTGTCCTAAGCTCTTGTTTAGACTGGGTCTTAATTTCGCTGCTAGTGATGAACTAGGACAAGAAAGAAACGGGGACGACGCGGCTGCTGTCTTGTTTGTAACTGTGCAGAGCGCCGGCCAGCGATGTGCGGTGCGGCGCCGCCCTGACCCGCGGCGTCCTCCGGGTGCCGTCTGACCCTCGTCCGCTCCGTTTCAGCCTGTCCGCGCGCTACTACGACGACCGGTACCGGGAGAAGGAGCGGCGCGACGACCGATCTCGCGACGAGCGCGAGGTGCACCGGCGTGACGAGCGCTCGCGGGACCGCGATCGCGACCGGCGCGACCCGCACTAGGCGGCGCCGCGGGCCCGGCCGGCCGGCCGGCACGGCCCGCTCCGGCGGCCGCTCCTCTCTGTCTCCCTGCCCGCTGCTCTGTCCGTTTTATTCAGGCGAGGCTGTGGATGCCTGGCGAGGCCTTGCGCGGGCCAGGCAAGGCCTTGCGCAGGCCAGGCGCACGTAGGTGTCGAAATAAACTTGTCATTAAAACAACGGCTGGTTCTTTGTGGCGTCGCCGGTTTGTGTGCGGGATTTCGAGTGAGAGTGGATGGCTGCTACAATATGCGTGTTTTGTAAACGTCATGCGCATTGCTTGAGGCTGAAAAGCGCCGTAGCTCGTTTAATTGTCATTTGTCGAGCGCCGAAAACATAGTACCATCTCCGGAGCGCAAGCGGCCGGTCATACCTATCGACGATTGCGAGCGCCGTCATTGTAGTACGCGAGCGGCGGACCGACGAAATGACCTGAGAGCCTCCAGCGCATGTCCCTCTCTTTGGTGTCTAAACAAGATCCGAACACGAGCAATGTCAGGCCCGGTCGAATGCGGTTCTGAAGTGCGACACGTTTGCCACGGGTCATGTTGCCCAGAGAGGTCCTGGATGGGACGAAATGACCAAGCGTCCGCACCTTCGTCTCCCACCTGGGGGTCCTGGTTGGAATCGCGGTTTCGCCCTTAGTCCCTGAGGGTTAATGGCGCCCTGCGGCCGCTGACGCCCCTTGAAAGTGCGCGACGACTAGCGAAGTTTTCCCTGTCCATGAAAAAGGTGAAGTTGATCGGTCGACATCAGACGCGTCCCTGCTGCTACTGCAGGTGGCCGCCGGCACGGGCCTAGCCGGGAACAACAGACGCGTGATAGGCGTTGAACCGGCGGTACGGTAGCCGGATGTACCACCCCATCGACCCGGCCGGTGAGGACGTTTCAGGCTCGCGGCGTCGGCCGCTCAGCCCTCGCGTGACGCGAGACCTCCGATCAGCGTCAGCGGGCGCTGCCGTACGTGGCACGCGCGGCGTCTGTTCAGCAGCGTCCCGGCGCGTTCACTTCCGATCGCTGCGGGTGGGAGCGGAGGGCGACGGCCCACGGAGCCGTCCCAGTGGCCCGCCCGTGTGATGACTGACCTTTGACCTTCGGCCCGGGCCGGACGATCCGCGGGCCACGCGGCCTCGCGGACCGCAAGGTATGGTGAGAAATGGATGCTGAAGGGCTGCGTTTATAATGTTTCACGCATTCCTTTCCTACGCGCCAATTTCACTAATCACTTGCACGTCGAGAACCAATGTACGTTTATGTCGGGAATTTTCAACAAAGCAGGGTTAGATTGTTATTGCGGCTTATAAAGCACATCAGTCTTGCAAACTCGGCGCCCCATTTCAGTTCAGGGCGTAGAACACCGCACGGACTCATCTGCAGGCTCGAGCTCGGCCGCAAGCTCTTGTGGCGTGTCTGGATCGCAGTGTTCACTGTCACTCGAGTGGCCAGTGACGTGGCACGTCACGAGCGGCCGGTGTGCAGAACCCCTCCTCCAGCCGCTCGCGAACAAGCCGTCTCAAAGTGGCGCTGCCGGCGCGGGGCCGCCCTCTGTTGACAGCGGGCCCATTACCCGGGGCGTCGGCGCCAGGTGACGGCGCGCCCCGCCCGCCGGCCGCCAGGGAACGGGCCCGGCCGCACCACCCCTGCCCCAGCACCGAACATTGTTGGTGGCGCGCGCCCAGCCATCTCGGCAAACACGGCGCGCGTTGACAGTGGCGCGGCGGCAAACACGCTGACGAGCGGAGCGGGCGGCGCTGGCTGACACATTTGCCTATGATTACGGTCTGGTTTGGTCTGCCGGCCAGGGGTCCTGGCCCGACCTGGTCGGGCTGGCCATTGCACGTGTGTGAAGTTACCGGCAGTTGCATATTTGTACTCGGCAGAAATGCATTGTTGTGTGGTCGTCAGTCAGGTCAATATGGAGACGGCCTCTTGTGCGGAGCTGCATTCACATCAGCCTGAGTAAGCATTGATGCCCCCTCTAGGTTAAAGGGAGTACCCCACATTTGGTACGTATTTTTAAAACATACTCTAACGAAACCTCAGGGCTAGTTACGTCTAAAAATAAAGTTGCGTAGCGCGACTGCAGCACAGTTAAGACAAAATGAAGATATCAATTCAAGCTATTTTCGAGTCCAAATTTCGCTGACGACGCTTTGTAACAGCACTTTGCTTATTCCCTGCAGTCGCAACCACCGTCGTCGTGGCTACCACCGTGCGCACCTCTTCTCTCTGGTGCGAATAAATGAACGTCTTTATTGGCCTAACGGGCGAGGGCCTGTTTCCGAGAGGCGCACAGGTTAAAGTCTGAACCAGCGCGTCACATGGATCGTGTGATACTCCCATTCCCGAAGCCAAAGTGCGCCTCAAAAACGGCCAGTGTGCTAAGCGCCCTAGGGGAGAAATCAACGCCATCGTATAACGTTTCGTTGAATTCAGCAGATAAAAGTTTCATGCTCACATATCTTTTTGTGTAAATAGTATCTCAGCTATCGTAACATTTATTACACAAACATTTCGACACATTAGTGTGCTGCAAACATTACAGAACACGTAGGTGGGAAAAGGCAAGGCAAATGAAAAGCATTACATTTCTACTGCCGGTTTGGGGACTTCCAACATAAATTTTGAGCTAATCGGAAGGACCCAATGTCAACCAGGATGTTAAATGCGATTTTATCCGTGGGGTCGAATAATTCAAATAGAACTTCTCAGCTAATCAAAAGGATTTTGAGAAAACTGGTATTACTGATCAAATCGTGCGCGTCTGATGTACAAAGTGAAAAATACAACAAAAAGGTGGGATACTCCCTTTAAACACGTGACGTAACATCAATGGCAGGGTAGCGACCAATCAGGAAGTAGCTTTTGCCCTGATACCCGCTGGGCAACACCCAATCACATGGCAGGGCTTCTCGGTAATCACTGCGTGGCCGCGGGTCACCGGCGGCATGTTGTGTAGGCTGTACCGCCAAGCCGGGTGCGCCCACAGCATCTGCTCCTTCGGGACTGCTGGCCGAAGAAGTCCTTGATGTGGTCGTGGCGGCTGGTCGTGGCCCAACCGGTCCGGCGGTCTTCACTGATGAGCGCTACACCGGTGAGGCGGTGGCAATGGCGGCGGCAACTAGAGTCGAACGCGTCGAAGTGCTCGATCTTGATAATCTCGCGGCATTATCTCTTTTTTATCTCTATCTCTTTATCTCATTATCTCTCTCGGGTTATCAGCCCAGCAGGCCTTCACTCCCCACATCGTCGCCAGCTGTCTACACCACGGTCTGCAAGCCCCGAGGATTACTATCAAGCGAGGAGTACTGCGGGCGCAGTTCTCAGTTCCACCGACGCTACTTCAGGTTTGGGAGTCGATATCGCAGTGACGAGCTCAGACACGGCGCGCTTGCCAGGAGTTCACGACAATATCCTCGATGTCACCCAGCATCGAGGTCTCAGCCGCCAATGGACAGCTGATGCACAGCATGGGAGCCTTCTGGCCATCAGGTGTTGGAACGACAGAGCAGCTGAAAACGCAGACCATGCCTTGAGGGAGTCGCGGGGACTCCTCGCTCGGCATCCAGAACATAGCCCACAGGCTGCTCGCTGTTGCAGCCTAGTATCTAGGCTAGAAGCACACGCAAACACCACAGCGTGTCCCCTGTGTGCTCCTCCAGGGACTATTCACGGCAACAGCAACAGAAGCAGCTTTGCCATGGACTCCTTCAGGAGTACGGCGACGTCTTCAGCACTGACGGCAGTAGCACATGTCTGAAGCCAATGGCTGGTCTTCCGATCGTGATTTAAATCGAAGCAGAAACACGCGCGGCACGTCCTGTTTCTAACCCACAGAGGGATCACTGGAAACACCGGCTGGGCGAAATGGTGCAGCAAGACATCATTACGCTAGCCATTGAGCTGCTGCTGGAGATGCTGCGGCTGCCCATCCAGAATCTTCTGTAGCCACGCTGGCGGGGTCTCGTCTTCTTTCTCGCCCGTCCCGCAGGTAGAGCGCAGCTCACATGTCATGCAGGGACGCCACGGCAGAATTCAGCAGAGGTTCAGAAGAGTGTCGGCTGCGCCATGCCCTGTTGTTGTCTGGCGGGTCGATACAGAGTCGGCGTCTTGTGCAGAGGTGTATTCACACCAGACTCGTTAAGCACACTGATATCTCATTCAGGGTCAAACACGCGACGTAGCGTTGATGAAAGCGTAGTGATTAAAAGGGGCCGTCGAACTGTCGAAGTTTGCGCCAGCGGTATCCTCTAGTGTTCTGACTCATTACTCGAGCACATTTCGCGGGGCATCAGGCGGCCTCAGATTTCTTCAAAATTGCTACAGGAGTATAGCTTACGAAATGGTATCCAAAGTCAAGGCCTTTGGTAGAGCACTAAAGCGCTGACCTCTAGGGTCACCGAACATCAGGTCCATATCCTTGGCCATAATACGAGAGCATGCCCGTTCAGCGGTATATTGATATGTTCGAATCGATCTATAGTAATGATTGTGTTTGTATATCTATAGTAATTGGTTGTGTCTATAATCTACAGTAATTGGTTGTGTCTCGATCGCACAGTATTTGAAGCAGCCAAAAAGTCGTGTAACCGAACCGGGAACGAGGTCAGGTAAGGTTGCATGATGACCATAAAGGAGGAAGTGTAGCTGTCGATGCATTTCTAACGAGCGTATGCAATGGTGAGACGAATGGTGATATCGAAATAATTATGGAGATAATCTCATACATCTTGTATTAATCAAATGATACGTTTAATACCTTATCGACATACAATTTCCCATCGATTTTACCATTGGTTGATACCGTTTGGAGCATTACACCTTCAACTGTGTTCAAAAGAGACACAGTTGTAGTGCATACAAGATTGCGTCCTCGGCTTTTCGCGGGGCATCATCTAGACCTGCTGTAATCGATTCCAGGTACCGAGTGCATCGTGGTTTGGACGCACAAAAAGTCAGGTAACGGTCTCAGGAACAAGTCAGGCCAGGTCACGTGATCAAATTGCGCGATCAGTGACACACTCCCAGGCGCCGCATGCCATGGCAATGTGATGGTGTCATTAGCGTCATCCAGTGGGGGTTGTTTGGATGTGGTCTCATATAGATCATAGAATAATCAATTTGTAATCCAATATTTGATTTCCCATTGACTGAACACGCCACCCCACGGCCTAGAAACTTCCGAACCCTTCAATTGTCTTTGAAATCGGAACGGCTGTAAATAAAGGAGATTATGTTCACCCTTGACTTTTCGCGGGACACCAAAACCTGTGACCTTTGGAGGTCACCGAGCACCTGATCAGTATTCGACAATGGTCATCATGCCTGTGGTAGCTGGCGAGAAGGAGCCCTTCATGAATCCGTGTTCTGATCTACTTTAGTCGAAATGTCCAATAAGTGGCGTAGTAGACCCGGGAGCGAGGTTGGATCGGACCACGTAATGCCCCAATACGAACAAGCATAAGTAGTTAATTTCCTGGCAACGTTTGGCATAACATCCAATGGCGTCTGATGCCGTCGAATGACACCTAGTTTTGTAAATAATCGTATGGTGGAATGGCCCATTTGAGCGAGGAGCAACTGCATTCAAACTATGCAAACTTGGTTTAAACAGTAGGGATGAATGGCTGTCTCGCCATGGCAGGGGCTTAATGTACGTATGGTATGCAAGCGTGTATCAGAAATTGGCTGACAGTACTCCTCCATCCTGACACCATGCCAAAGGTTCCATTGGTATTAGCTTGAATTTCAAGCTTGGATCACAATGCTGTAAAGAAAAGAATGCTGGGGCACCGTCACCTGCGTAAGGCTTCTTTTTTGTACAGCAACGTGGTCAGGATGGCAGGCTGGTGACGTGGCGATGAATGTTCCAGCAGGATGATCGGCGGCCGAACGGCTGCTTCGGTGTGCAGGTTGCCCGCCTGCAAGGCGCTGACACGGGTTTGTACGTCTGCACCTGGTCGCGGTGTGCCTGCACGGCTCCCTGGCCCAGTATCTGCGTGTAAAGTGTTCCCCGCTGGCTAACCAGTGCGCTCAGCTATGGCTGCCCCTGGAAGGATCCGGCGCCGTCAGACACGACAGCGCCAGCTGTGAAGTCAAGCTGCCGGCAGACTGGCGGGAGGTGCGCGTCTGGGCAGCGGCCTCGATCCAGAGCTGTCACAGAGCCGGCGAGGCGAGGCGAATAAAACGTGGCCAGAACGGAATCTGCGGCCGTGGAATTGGCAACCGAGGCGACCAGTCTGAAGACGGTCACGGGCTGCCTAGTGCACGTTGTTGTTTTCATGCTCAGGCATGTGCGGCAATGAAGATAGCAAACCCGGCAGTGCGGTTTCGCTCGTTTCTGACGCATGCGAATTCTATGTTGCGCAGAAGCGACATGAGACAAATGACTTTGATAGTGTTGTGCCTTACGAACTCAGACTTAACGAACTTTTGTGTACATGTGTGCCGCCGACAAATACCTACTTACGGAAACACTGTCGTATGCGCCACCTGAGAAAACATTAATGGCTATATGTCAGCCTGATCACGCGCATGTTGGTAAAGCATGTAAATTGCCGGATACGAAACATGTGCAGAGATGTACATAGGCACATGCACGCGGCTATGCCTTCAACTGACGGGCGTGGCGTCGTTCAAGTCAGACGGACGTGCGCTGGACCAGTCCCCGGCTCCAGCCGGCAGCCTTGTTTGGTCCGGACTGAAGCCCCGACACCGACGTCTGAGCGGACAATGTCCCGGCGCCACGCCGGCACGTGACTCAGCACACGACCGGGGGCGGCGGCGCCTGAAATTCCGGGCGGAACAGGCGGGCCCGGAAATTTGCCGTGCTGCGCACTCGTTTGCTGGACGTGCCCGCTCCAAGATGACGGATGGTGTCGGCTGTGTATTCATGAGGCGGAATATTGAATGAAACCCAAATCAGTGGTCAGGCGTCGACTGGGGTGTGGAGCAGGTGTGGTGTGGTGTGGTGTGGTGCGGAGCCAGTGTGGCGTGGAGGTGTGGAGTAGGTGTGGTAAAGGTGGAGGTGTGGAGCAGGTGTGGAGTAGGGCAGGTGTGATGTGGAGGTATAGAGCAGGTGTGGTGTGGGGGTGTGGTGTGGTGTGGTTTAGGGGTGTGGGGCAGGTGTGGACCAGGTATGGTGTGGTTTGGTGTGGATGTGTGGAGCAGGTGTGATGTGGAGGTGTGGAGCAGGTGTGGCGTGGAGGTGTGGTCTGGTGTGGTCTGGGGTGTGGAGCAGGTGTGGAGCAGATGTGGTGTGGTTTGGTGTGAACTGGGGTGTGGAGCAGGCGTTGTGTGGAAGTGTGGTGTGGTTTAGGGGTGTGGAGCAGGTGTGGAACAGATATGGTGTGGGGTAGGTGTGGTCTGAGGTGTGGGGCAGGTGTGGTCCGGGGTGTGGAGCAGGTGTGGTCTGGGGTGTGGAGCAGGTGTGGTGTGGAGGTGTGGTGTGGCGTGGTTTAGGGGTGTGGAGCAGGTGTGGTGTGGATGTGTGAAGCAGGTGTGCTGTGGAGGTGCGAGGGCGTGGTGGGAGTCTGCGTATCAGCCTGCTGTCAGGAGCCATGGCTGCCTGCCCCGTCTCCCGTCCCGAGCTGGAGTCCGCCGTCGGGCATTCCCCACTGGCCGGTGAGCTTCAGCCCGCCAACTGTGGCTCTGACGGCCTCAAGCGGCGGCGTTCCAGCCTCGGCCGTCAGAAGCCCTCAGTCCTGTGCTATGCCTGTGCCGACGCTCCGTGCTGGAGCGCCAACAGAAGGACGGCGCTCCAGCACGGCGCTCCAACTGTGATGACGGATGACACTGAGGCGTCATCAGAAGCCGGGCGCCACGAGGCCGAGCCGCGAGCGGCCGGCGGGACCTGGCCACTGTCAGCCGCTCACTCCAGCCGCTCACTCCAACCTCTCACTCTCCAGAAGAGACACTCGCCGTGGCATGAGCGGCGCCGACGCGCGGCTTCCGGTGAACATTCAGCTCGACGCCGATCACCTCATCTCCATGTGACTGACGCTCGTGCGCGGCCAGCCGGCGGTCTTGACCCGCGTCGTGACGCTGAGTGATGGCTCGAGTGTATGCGGCGGCGATGGCGGCGGCGGCGAGCGAGAGCGCCGAGCCGGCCGGCGCGCGCCTCGCGACCTCGGCCCCCGCACACGCGCCGCTCGCCGCTGACAGCCGCCAACGGCACCGTCACGTGTTTGCTGGCGGAGCATGTGTCTGACGGCCGGCCTGGGCTGGTCTGGTCGCTGGTGACGTCTGAGGATGGGAGGAAGGGCGTCTGATGGGAGGTGTTTGGTGACTGATGACTAGACTGCTCTGGTGCTTGGTCTTGCTTTGTCCATATGCGTGGAAACAGATGAGCGAAAGGGCTCCCGAAGAGTTTTAGCTTCACCGGTGTACGTAAAAATTAGGGATGACTGTTAAATTACATGGACATTTGATGGTTTTAAAGTATGTGGTACCTGGGAGACACCGTCCCACTCCCCGCCACCACAATATTGCTCTGGTCAACGGAATTAAAACACTGCAATTACACATACACATGACGCGACTAGCCGTGAATGATCGTTGGAGCTTGATGCAAATACACATCTGAAGAAACACTGAGCTGTATGTAAAACCGTGAAGGTGCAAATAGAGGGATGATTTCCGTTTTTTATGAATCGAGGTAGATGACAAGGAAAAGGGAAATACTGCTGAGCTAGCATATATCTTATCTTACGCACGTCACGCATCGTCGTGCCGCTGAACGCCGTCGTGACCATTATGTTACAGAATTTGGCAAGTCAGCAAACACGACCTTCGCCTCGGCAGATTGATGACGTTTGGAGTCCTGGCATTGAGAAGACGTTCTCGGCGTTTTGGCAGGGGCCGCGCCGTTATCGAGACCGAGGCTCGGGCGACAGGCGGTGTCGGACTCGACAGACAGGAGAACGCTCAGCCAAACAGGCGCGTGTATGTACGGGAAGTAGGGTACGTCCGGACATTGGTGCGAGTACGTAAAACGTGATAAGTGCTTGCGGGTGAGTGTTTCCGTTTCTGGCCCGGGGCCAGGTCTGATGCAGGCAGCTATCGCTAGAGACTCTGATCCTAAGCTATTGCGTACAATCTCCGAAAACACCCTGCCCAGAAGACACCGAGCAAAACCGATGTATATGTGCATCATATCCCTGAAACCCTGGAGCCGCGACTCATCTCTTTTGTCGATGAAAACATCAGTTAGCAGCAAGACGATATATTATCGTGGATGGCGTCTACACTATCGACGCTGACGGCAGATCGGGGCTCGCCCGCTCTAGCGGTTATTTTCATGACAATGAGAATTTCTAACATTGATCAAATCAATTTGCATCGTGATGAAAATCGATTGAACACAAAAATAACGCTTACAAACTGGTTTCCTTTCAGTAACTTACATTATTCCGATACGCCCGTAAGCTTCGCCATTACGTTGGCATCAGAAGGAGGGGCATATAATCTAGTGTATGCATGTGGGTTGTGACTACAGTGCAGCACAGTAGTGGTGTACCACTGCGTGCCAACTCAGCAGCCAAACCGCTGCGGGTAACCACAACCTTCCCGCTTGGCCGCGCTGCAACGGGCGGCGAGTGGGCGAGAAAGTGGTGTGTGTGTGTGTGTGTTGTGTGTGTGGTGTGTGGTGTGTGTGTTGTGTGTTGTGTGCTGTTTGTGTGTGTGTGTGGGTGTGTGTGTGTGTGGTGTGTGTGTGTTGTTTGTGTGTGTGTGTGTGTGTGTGTTGTTACACAAGCTTGCGTGCGTGTGTGCGTTGCGCGCACCCTGTCGGGGGCGCGGTGTGCGTGCGTACGCGTACCCCTGTCGGGGCGTCTGCACCTGTCGGTGACGTGCAGCCCGCCACATCCGGGCTCGTGCACGTTCAGCGATGACGCGCAGATCTTCAGCAGCCGGGCCCCATGCCGCCACCGAGACGACCACGCCCCAGCGGGGGCGTACACGTCCGCCCGAATCGCTGAAAACGCTCCTGCCAGAACAGGCCAGTTGCTGTCGAGTGGAGCCGACCCCAGGCCGGGCCGCTGCTGTCGAGTGGAGCCGGCCCAGGCCGGGCCGGCGCCGCTCACACGAGGTCGCAGGTCGGGCCGGCGGCGGCTCGGCGCCGCTGGCCGTCCGCCAGCCGCTCAGTCCGGCCGGCCGCTTGTCCGCGACCGCGGTCTCACCGTCCGCCAGCAGCGCCAGCTGCCCGGCCCGGGGCAGAGCTGCGCTGCTCTCACGACCGCGCCGTCGGCAGGCCAGGAGTGGCGCGTTGCCGCCAGTCGACGCTGGGAGGCGCCCCTGCCTCTCCATCGTCGGCTGACGCCACTGGACGCAGCGGCCGCCAACGGCTGGTGGCTGACCCAGGCTCAGCCGCCCTGGAGCTGGACCAAGAGGACCAGCGGCACCAGCAGCTGGACGGCGTGACCCTGCTGCCCGAGGTGACCCTGCTGCCCGGAGACGCTGCGTGACCCGAGGTGACCTCGCTGACGGGGGTGACTCTGCCTCCGCCGCTGAGCCGGTCCGTCACGATGACGCTCGGTGGGGCCTGCCCCTGACCGGGCGGCGCGTCCCTGCACCGAGCGGCAGCTGACGCAGCGGGATGGGGCCGCTGCTGCAGCTGTGGCTGGCGGCGCTCCTCTGCGTCGCCGTCGCCGGCTTCCCCTGCCCCAGCGGCTGCGTCTGCCCGTCAGAGATACAGGTGAGGCTGACAACCGGCTACCATGGGCGACCAGCCCACCCAGTACCGGGGTTCTGTGGCTTAGGCCACGTCTGAGTAGTTTACCAGCAATACTGGCATTGCAATGCCGAGATCAGTGGTGGGAAGTAACTCCAAGATCATGCATGTAGGCAAATGCCCGAAAGGAAAACGAATCCGGCAAGTGTGAAGACCGCGTGGGTCACCTACATTCGAACCGAATTTTGGCCGGCTGAGTTAGCTTGACGATTTTTGTCTCATTCACTGTAGGGTGGCTTGAGCATACAAGTTTATCAGATAACATTTTTTGCGCACGGAACAAGGCAGTTACTGATTTGAAACTACTTCATAATGATTTACAAAAAAAAACAAATTCAAACTTCATGCCCAGTGTAAGACACAAGGACGATTTTTGGAACTGTTGTCATAATGGGAAATAATTATCGCATGTCGGCAGTTATCTGTGCGGACTCCTCGGGCTGTCGATCGTGCAAATAATGTATGTGATATTTTTGTCGCATATCACCGCTAGCAATTACATCACAGCCCGGCGCGTTCGGAAGGTTTGCAATTGGACGAGGCATGGACGCTTGCGTTGTGGAGGGGAGAAAGCACGCACGATAAGAGGACTGAGTTGTTCGCTGAAGTGATTCGGAAAGCAATGTGTGTCATGCTCTTTCCATTTGACTTAAGCTTTAGCTATCAGATTTGTCTCATTCAGAACGTGCATCCTGAGCTGTGCGCATCGTACAGTGAATGCCTGTCATTTGTGGGAAAGAATTCACCTTAGTCTTTTTCGGGGGCTAGGACACCTCCAACTAAGCTCTAAAGAACTTTACTGGAACGCTCATATCTATAGTGCACTCCGTGTGGACTAACCCATGAAGAGACCCATGAGCTTATCAAAAAATCGGCATTTGCTGCCCTCTGTCTCACGATATAGGATTATATCCTTGTTATTTGAAGCGCTTCTGCAGCATAAACGTCAGTGTAAGTTTAATTGAACGCTTTCGATATCCATCAAGCTGGTATCGTATTCTCAAAGAGGATCACAAATCGCCCATTATTACACTTTAATCTCAGCAAGGGTCATTTGTTTGTTAGAGGTGTGTTGCGTGCCCTGCCCTATACATGTGCCTCTTCCTGCACAAAACCGAAACATTTAAGATGCATTGCCAGTTTTTGTCACCTGTCTATGAACCGGCTGTGTGTGACACAATAAAAAAACACAGGTGCCTTATTGGCTCAGCCGGTACCCCAGCACAGCGCCCACGAAGTCCATCTGCCCCCCCCCCCCCCTCCCCTCCCGTCTGTTCCCGGCGCTCCCCAAACCACGTGCGTAAGCGTGGCCGTCAGATGGGCTCGGTTTGACAGGCCTAACCTGCGTGCGTCAGCCCCGGCATGCCATGCGTGCCATCCGAAGCAGAGTAGCTCACTCAGCTCGTCCTCAGACAGCGCTGGGGGAATGCGGTAGACCTGCTGGTGCACAGGCTTAAAAGGCTTTGCTAGGGCTGCAGAAATTTATGAGACATATGCTCGTCTCGTATGACTTTGCCAACGATCATATACGTGACAAGCATGCTCCCTCCATGTAGCTGATAGCTGAAAAATGGCGGTGTAAACGGTCTGTGTAACCATGAACCCCGGTTATTACTCACAGGTGCACACTTGCATCATTTCCGCTCACAATTAGTTCTGTTGGGATTTGTGTTGGTGACACATGTGCTACAGTGTTTTACTAGACATGACTCTCTTTTGTGTCCAAACCTCTCACCAGAGAGCGGCCCGTAAATGGCTCCGCCCGACTTGTCATCTAACGAACCGCTGTCTTTCTGACCGATGCGCGTATCTGGGGAGATCTTCTCTCGACCCCTGTCTGACACGATCTCGCCGACGGCCATGACGAGTGACGTATTGATGCCTATCAGACGCGGAACAGATGCGTGGGCGCGGCGATTCGGTGGTTTTATGGAGCATGCATACATTTCCATTTGATCTAAAGAGGAAGCTCATCGAGAAGCTGAAAGTCACCTGAACAAGAGCTGGCTGACAAAGCGTACAGGGGTTAGGGCGTTTCATGGCGGCGATTTTCCATCAAGTGGTCACTTCCTCCAGGATTTTATAGCTGGCCACAATAATTGAGTTATGTTCTCTAATTACTGTTGTAATGTGCTACGCGGCTGTCACCGGACCGGTTGGAC
>NW_023596297.1:19224108-19340271 GCF_011947565.3 Pollicipes pollicipes
TGAGCGATGCGTATGCAATAGGCGCTAGTAGTGGGCCTATGTAGCAACACATCGTGCAAACCCTTCTCGCTTGCGTACCTGAACCGCTGGTGGGTACCTGTTGACTTGAGGGACATGCTCTCAGCGCCTGCGTGGGGATAGTTTAGAGGTAGCATGGCCCAGTGCACATGTTTGGTGCGAAGGAGGCGCCAGCTACATAGATGTACGAACAACACTTTTCGGAACATAGAGTTGGGTTTTGCAGTCATAAACACAGCACGGTGTATATTCAGACAAACACCAAAGTGATACAACTAGGGCTTACGCGAGGAGCTGAATGACAAATTAGGAAGAAATAACGGGCTAAGCTTTGAGGCGATGAGGCGATGAGGTGTGTCTCGTCAACCGACCTTGACCAATGGCAGATCCAGAGTGGTAGGGGGTGGGGGTTGCATGGGGCTATGCCCCCTGTCTCTTGGTGTGAGGGGCAATTAAATATCATGGTAAAGGACAGCAAAATATTCATTTCGTATCCACCTAACCTTTATTTTCAAAAGCCCCAAAATTTCACGGGCACCACAAATGACCACAATATTGATTTTCGATAGGCACTGAAGTCCGAGTACAGCATAACCGGCCCAAACTCTCCATTTCCGAGGGCACCAAATTTCGAGGATACAGCAGTATTGTGCCTCCTACCCTGACGAAATCCTGGATTGGCCCCTTGGGCTAGGGGGCACCGAAATGGTCCGTTGGACCACCATAACTTTCATTTCGCAGCACCATACGCTTTATTTTAAGAGGTCTCTATCTAAATGGGCAATTCAAATTTCTGAAAGCTTGGTTTCAAACAGCGTTCAGAATCCACGGACATCAGAATATTTACGTCTTTTACTCTTGCAAAATTCTCGATCTGCCTGTTCCGCGAGGGAGCACCGAAGAATTTCATTGCGGAGTATCTTAGCTTTTATTTTCCAGAGGCACGCACTTCCTGAGGCACCACAAAGCAAGGACGGGTCCAGAGAGGGAGGGCCATGGAGTCATTCCCCTCCCCTTTGGACCCAAGGAAGTTTGGATGCCCTGAAGAGGCACCAAATCTCATCGCAAAGAGGCAAAATATTCATTTTGAAACCACATAACCTATATTTTTAAAAGGGCCTTAACTCTTGATTCGGAACAGCCATTAATTCCATGACCATAACTATGTTGAGCCTTCCGCCCTAATAAAATTCTAGATCGGACCCACGGGCAAGGAGGCACAAAAACCGCCCTTGCGGGGCGACATCATCTTGATTGCCGAGGGTACTAAATCAAAGCGGGCCATTTACAAAGCCCAAAACCATAACTTAAAAGGGCATTTAAATTCAACAGCATTACAATCGTGTGTTTTTCATTTTGGAAAATTTCTGGACCGGTTCGTTCAGGGAAGGGCACCCTGCTCATGGAAACAGGCACCAACAGCCTCCGTTGTCATTGGGGCTTTACGACGCGTCATCACAGTACGTGCCTCTCCAGTAACGAAATCCTGCATCGGCCCATTCGGCTAAGCGACACCTTTCTTTCGGACCACCACTACATTTATTTCCTTGAGACACCAAATGCAAGTGAGCGATTGAAAGAACAACTGAAGGTAGTCCAAAGCTTTCCTATCAAGGAACACCGAAATACAGGGGCACCACAACTGCCCTGCCTTACAATGTTGAAATCCTGGTTCGACTCTTGCGGTGGAAAGGCAACACGAATCTTGATTGCAGGGCATCATGATATTTTTTGAGCCCCTAATATAAATTGGAACACCACAATCGGCCCAAACATTCATTCTAAAGGCGATGCAGGATTCCAGGAGAGCTTTAAATGGCCCCTAAAGCTTTATTTTCGCGGGGAACCGAATTAAGCACTTCTTAATTAAAAAAAGCACTTCGACTCCCCCACTTCCCCTAAGCACGACTCCCACACCCCGACCTTAAGAGCCCGATACCAATATGAAGGGCCCCTGAGCAACCGAGTATACCCTGGCATTTGGGGCCCAGGCAGCAGCGGCGGGGCGGAGAGTCCGCTTACCCTGCGAGCGCAGCGGTCCCGCCGCGCCGCGGTCGAGCCCGCGCCGCCCGCCGTGTCTCCGGCCACGCCGCCGCCCGGCGCATCTGCGCCCAGTCCGCCGGTAAGCCCCGGGGCGCGGCCGCACCCAGGCCGGCCACGGCCGCCAGACCCCTAGGTAACTAACAGTACCCATGCTTGACTGCACGCATCACGTGATCATCAGTGGAATACCAGGTTGACTGTGCCATCTGTTGACAAAAGAGGGAAATAGCGGCAGGACTTAAAATGCTTCTATAGTGTTATCTAGCGGCAGGAATCCAAACTACCTGGTTGTCATGGATATTGGACGTTTTGAACACTGGACTTTACGATTCTAAACTTCGCGACTCTGGACTTTGCGTCCCTGGACCTTATGAACACCCATTGGGTACGGAATTGGATGATCTCTGGACTTTACGAACACTGGATGCCGCGATCCTGGACGATATGAACACTGGACGCTGCGATCCTGCACTTTTTGATGGCTCCCGCGCCGACCCCCCCCCCCCCCCCCCCCGATGTCTCCGGCCGCGCCGCCGCCCGGCGCGTATGCGCCCAGTCCGCCGGTGAGCCCGAGGGCGCGGGTGCGCCCAGGCCGGACACGACGGCTAGGCTCTAGGTAATTTATAGTAACCATGCTTGACTGTACTCATCAGGTGATCATCAGTGGAATGCCAGGTTGACTGCGCCATCTGTTGACAAAAGAGGGAAATAACGGCACAACTCAAATATGCTTCTGTAGCGTTATCTAGCGGCAGGAATCCAAACTAGCCTGGTTGCAGTGGGTACTGGGCGTTTTGAAACTGGACTTACGAATCTGGACGTTGCGTCCCTGGACCTGATGAACGCTCCCAATGGGCACACCATCGAACGCTTTCTGGACGTTATGAACGCTGGAGGCTGTGATCCCGGACGATATGAACACTGGACGCTGCGACCCTGGACGTTTTAATGACTCCCCGGCACACACATCAATGGGTATTCGGCAGTCACGGGACTAGTCGACCAGCGCAAAGCAAATGTGCGTAGAAAACAGCAAGCATTTCCACCAGAGCTTACATCTGCTCCCAAGAGCAGCGGGCTGCACATCTTTGAATGGATAGTTGGATTGGCTAATGCCCATATCGCCTAGGTCACACTCAATCGCGACGAACATTTAGGCATGCGTATGGCCATTCGGCAGCCTGGACCATGACAATGCGGGATAAAGCAGCAATGCAACTAATACATTAGAGGATGTGTGCACACATTGTTGTTTTGCAGCAGTCTCGACAGCGTGTGGTCAGCATGTTCATTTGGTCCATGCAGTGGAGCGCAATGCATGAACCGACTAATTTCATCACATGTGGTTTCATTGGTGAAAGCCGGCGTGAAGCAGAATTCTCAAGCTGGGCGTGCGGTAGCTGGCGATGAAAGTATCCGAGTATTTCGGAGAACATGTGGCACTAGCAATGCTGGGGCCCGAACCGGGGTCTTGATATTACGAGGCCAACAATCTGTCATTGACTTATCCGAACAAAATGTCGTGATACGTTCTGCACTTACTAACATCCTGGACGGGAACGATACTCTAAGCAATCGCTCTTTCGGCAACACTTATTATAGCATGCTGGTGAGATCAGTCATGTCAGATACAGTGAGGATCCAAAGCACTCCCCAGCCTTGTCAAGCCTTAACAAATACAGTTAAATGCACGTATACCTATGGTCCTCTCATTATTTCCATATTTTGCAAATTGCATGCAAAATTTCGGTTCGTTTCTATCTCTGGCTTCTGGCATCCTACGAAATCCATCAGGTATAGTGAGCCACGCCATTCAGACCTACAGCATGCGGCAGGCCTTCCTGCTTTCTTGCCCCGTCTTGTGACCCCGTGGACCCAAAAGAAGCAACTGCACAGTGCATATCGAACTGGGGATGAAAGAGCATCAACTAGCTATCTTTTCACAAAGAACCTTCGTATGTCCATTGCAGAACACAACGACTTAAACGAGAACACCAATCGACGACGGATCCGCCACAGGCAATGCATTAACGTTTATAGGGCCTAGCCCTAGAAGTTGCTGTAGGGCGTTGAGCCTAACGTCTGCCAGCCGAGGTTTGCCGCCGTTGCCAAGCAACGAATTTGTATATGCTGCGTCGTTAAAAAACCGCTGGCTGACAAGAGACTACCATTTTAGGAAAAGACGCGGTGAAAAACTTTACAGAAACACAATGTCACCATCGTTCGTAATTGTGAGCTTCAGGTATGTTCCACCATTGCTGATTTCTCTACTCAGGCAGCGTATTACCGTTTTTGCTAATTTTTTTGATCTCCCACGGGGGCAAAATGAGTTAACTGGTGGGGGGGGGGGGTCGGTCACTGCGGGGGGCATTTGCCCCCCCCCCCCGCCCCCCAACCCCCAGTTAACATGTTATCCGAAGCCCTGCACTGGTCAGCAGCTCTACAAGGTACATCTAATTTTCTTTAATCAAAGATCCGCTTTACAATCTTCTGCAGCTATGTAAAGTTTGGCGCGGCTACGCCGCGCTGTTCCGAAATAATTCTGGAAAAACCTTCAGGGAGTCAATTTGACCACCACCCGAGCGCTTCATTAGTCTAAATTATTTGAGATAGGATGCACAATGTTCACGAGCTCGTCCCCCCTTAAAAATGTAAAGTTCCATCTCTGGGCATGGCTTTGAACTGCATTAATGATTTTCAAAATGCTATCTCCGTTCAAAACCCCATACAAATATGGAGCACTCCCTTCAACTGAAGCAAGTGAAAACAATAGTAAAATTCCCCTTAACGCCATTCGCATTGGATGACTTTTGCGTACTTTGGCACTCTGTGATGTGAAGATTGTTCCGCAGAATAAGCACACCATATGTGGATCGAGAACCCATGCATAAATTGCGTCCATTGGACCCAGGTCGAATCTTTCAGCTTTGCAAAATTAATGCAGAGGGAGGATGGAAGGGCTGTCGAAAAGAGTTTAGCGTTTAAGTGAAACGCAATTAAGACAATGTTTTACCCATGCAACGACAATAACGTGGTGGTACATTTACGGTCGCAAGATATGTCAAATATTAGTGATATGCTGAGCAATGCTGCGCACAAGAGATTTTTCCGCAAAAGAATATTCATCGCCTGTGTCACGTTCATCACATATCAAATGCAGTAGAACACAAAATATGTATTGCAGAACAAGCACTGACCAACATTTAGGAACAGTGCAAACATATGTTCCACTGGTTGACGTATACCTCAGCTTGTATTCTTGCTGTAAAGTCGATGTCCAGCCAGTCAGAAGTACTGAACTGGATTGTCTACTGAATCCCCATATCCTATTCGGACTACCCCTATGGTCAGAGTATCACAGTGTCTGCGCTCTGTCTCCACCTCTGCTCGGAAACGGAAATATGTCAATACTCTAAATTCGTAGCCTGGCTTGAGAGCAACAAAAAAGACTGTTAACGTGAAATGTAAAAAAACCGCTCCCACCACAAGTATTGTGCAGGGGAGACGCGACGCTGATAAAACCATGCGAATGTGCCTAAGGCCAGTTATTAGAAGACTAAGTACAAAGACATTGCATAATACTTTAGTCTACGAAGCCTAAAGGCAACGCTTTTGGAAATTCTAACCCCATTTACGCACAACAGGGAGTTCTTAACTACTGTGCGCAAGCCCATAACGGCGAATGGAGACCGACCATAACTGACATGAATCCTTGACAGCCTCCGGGGATCCATGAAACGATGTCTGAGTGAGCGATACATGCGAGCATTCTCATCCTCAACACGGGCGGGCAGACCGAGGAATCACAGAGCGAGATCGGGGTGCCGTCAATGTCGCTAGATGGTCCACACCTGCACCTTCTCCGCCACCACGCACCAGTTGGCGTGATCGTAGTACGACGAGATAATATGCAGGTTGTCCACGTACTTCTCGATCAGCCGGTCCAGTTCGCCTTCGCGGAACACGTGGTAGTAGCGATGGTGGCCGAGCGCGCCGCCCACGTCCGACGGCAGAGACTCCTCCGAGGACGCCTGACGGCTGCCCGGTCCCTCTTCCTCCTCGCCCGCCGCCGTCGCCTTTGCCGTCGCCGACGCCGTCGCTGCCGTCGACGTCGCCGTCGCCGCCGCCGCCGCCGCCGCCGCCGCCGCCGCGCGCGATCAAAGATGTGCTGCGCTGTGAGCGCCGGCCGGGCGCAGCGCGCCGTCTCGCTGTCGGAGATGGCCGTACCGGAGGCCGAGCCGTCGGTGCTGCTCGGCCGCTCAGGGCCGCTCGACTCGCCCAGACTGGCCGTCCGCGAGGCTTCCGACGTCGACAGACTGGAGGCAGAGCTGAGGCTGGAAGCCAGCGAGGTGCGCCACTCACTCGGCTCGACCGCGCGCCGGCGGCCGGCGCCGGCGCGCGCCGCCGCCTCAGGTTCGGCCTCCTCCAGCACCTGCTCGAGCGGCGGCGCATCCAGCCGCGCCATCGTCACCTTGCGGCGGCCGCGCGGACTACTGAGCCGCGCCGGCGGCTCCGGAGAGCTGCTCAGGCTGTCGTCCGTCTCGGAGGGCGCCGCCAGGTGGGAGGCCGACGCGGGCCCGGGGCCGGACTCTGCCAGCGCTCCCGCCGCCGCCGGCGCTGCGCCGTTCGCTGGGGAGGAGGACAGGAAGTGAGGCATCGGTGTCAGCAATTACACCAAAAGCCAACGCTCGCCGAGCGGTGGAAGAGGAGTCTAGAAACAACAGCAATCTAGCCATGCCATTAAGGCATACTGATCATCACCAAACCAGATCTGTTTCCTTCGCATTGAGCTTGAAGAACGCTTGGCCTTAGCCTTTTATGACGGAATGACATCAACGCCAGTGGATGGAAACGGAAGCCGCTGCGACCTGCGCGTCGCCGGACTGACGGTGGCCCGGCGGACGTGCCACCAACCCGTCAGCGCTCATTGTCTTCTGATTGAGCACTGACCACAACCGGCCGCTCCGTGGTCGCCAACATGTGCAGAATACGTGGATGAATTAGGAAACTCGACTGGTCATTGGCTCTGCTCACTATCCGTCTCGCAGGCCAGGGTATTCAGCGTTTGTACATTGGGAACTTGCTACTTGGGTCCACAACCCTGGTTGCAACACCCGTCTGTACTCTGCTTCGTCAAGCCAAACCCCTTCCCTGCTGAAATTTTGCCCGCGAGCACGCGCGTTCTTGGTGGAGCGCCTCACCTTGTGGCAGGGCACACCGGATCCCAACTTCTGCACCGCACGAGTGCAGCGCGCTCACCTGTCTCCCGCTCGCTGAGGCGGTCTCGCTGCTGCTGCTCGATCTCGCGGTCCAGCTCCTGGATCTCTTGCGCCGAGGGCCAGTCGGAGGCCATGCTGATGACGCTGCAAGCGCTGCTGGGGCTGCTGGCGCTGCTACTGGCGCACGAGCTCTCGCTGTCCAGGTCATCCGTCTCCGGGTTAAACACCTCAAACGTGAGATACTTGGGCGCGGCCCGGCGCACGATCTGCACGTTGCGAAAGCCCTGCACGCCAGGCCGCCGGATGATCTCGATGTTTTCGCCCATGATGAGCGACGACACTTGGCTGCTGACGCCGGCCGGCCGCGCCGCGCCCAGCCCGCCGCCACCGCTGCCGCTGCCGCTGCCGCTGCTGCCGCTGCCGCCGCTGCCGCTGCCGCCGCTGCCGCTGCCGCCGCCGCTGCGCCGCGCCGCCGCCGCTGCCGCTGCCGCCGCCGCTGCCGCCGCTGCCGCCGCCGCCGCCGCCATCGCTCGGCTCCGGCCGGAACTGGAAGCTGCTGGCGTCGGTCCGTGCCGGCGCTGGGGATGGCGGCTGAACGGCGCCGGCCGACAGCGCGGCGCCCGGCCTCGCGACGGTGAAGTGCGCACGCCGCCGCAGGTGGCGCCACTGCTCGTCACCACGTCTGGCAGGGGGCCGTGCTTCGCCGGTGCGCTGGCGTCCGGCGTCGGGGCACTCTCATCGGCCGGTGGTGCGGCGACGGCGGGACAGCCGCCGGCCGGCAGCTGGCCGAGTGTTTCCGTCTGTGGCACCACCAGCTCAGCAGTGACATCGACCGGCGACGGTGACGGCGCCGGCGGACCTACCGCCTCCGACTCGGACGCCGGCACCACGCCCAGCGGCGGGTCCATCAACTGGAACCGGCCCTGAAGGTGGCTCTGCAAGACCTGCGCGCCCAGCTTGGGAAGGCTCTTGAGGGTGTTGATTCGGATCGGCGCCGACGGCAGCCGGGTGGGCGAGGAGGGCAGGGTGCCGGTCAGCGGCGATTTGGGCGACACCTTACCGTTGGAGCCGTCCGACGACTCGCTGGAGGCGGAGCGGCTGCGCTCCTTGGCCTCCACCTCAGCGTCCAGTTTCGGCACGTATATGACGGAGACGCAGCTGTCCTCAGAGTCGAGGCTGGTGTCGCTCTGGAAGCTGTTCTCCTTGGAGCTGTCCGAGCTTTCCTCGCGCGAGGTTTTCCGTTCGCGAGAGCAGTAGCGGTATAGCGTTCTTCTGTCGGCGCGCGTGCATGTGGCTCCACCGGGCAGCGCGGCGGCCGGCGCCCTGGAGCTCGACTCCACTGGCGGGTTCTCCAGTCTCTCCGCCACGCTCTTGAGCGCCATCTCGGCGGCCAGTCCGTTACAGGGCGCCGCCAGCATCACAGCGGGCGGCTGCTGGCCTCCGGGGGCGGACCCTGAACCCCTTCCTCGTCGCACGCGTCCGGGCGCAGCGCTGTACCGTCCGTCAGCTGGCGCACGATCTTAACCAAACCATTCTTGAGCGCGGACGTCGGCTGGTCCTTGTCGGCCAGCTTCTCCAGGCTCTCGCTCAGCTTGCCCAAGTTGTCGCGCAGCGCGCGCAGACGGCTGTAGTTGGCGAAGTGAGCCGGCTTCGGCACCTCCTGGCTGCCGGCCATCTTGCCGTAAATGACGTTCTCGTTGAGGCTTTGCTGCTTGCGGATTTTGGCGCGGATCTGGTCGCGCTCACCCGTCCGATCGCGACGCATCAGATTCTCGTTGAGCGACGCCTGCTTGAGTATACCGCGCACCGGCCGACCGACCGAGGGCGTCTCCTCGCTGAGCACGCGCGGCACGCCCGACTCGTCCGCCAATCGTCGCTGTCGCACCAGCGACGGCTTCGGCGCCGCCGGCTCGACCGTCTCCTCGCGCACATCGTTCTCCGGCACGGTGGTCAGTGGCGCCTTCAGGAGCTCACATGAGCGCACGCGCGAGTCCAGCACGCTGTCGCTCTTCGACTTCTCGCCAATGACGGTGAGCGCGAGCTTCTCGCGCGGCAGCGTCAGCGACTGGGTGGAGAAGGTGACGGACTTGCGGCTGCCCTTCTTGGCCGCCTGCTGCTGCAGCAGCGCCGAGCTGCTGCTGTGAGATCGCTCCATGCTGACCGCCGTCGCCTCGTCGAACGCGAAGCTGCGCGGTCGGTCGGCTGGCGGCCGCGTCGCATCGCCGCGCCGCGCGCCCAGGATCGAGGCCGACAGCAGGCTCCACATGTCGCCGACACTGCGCGACTTGAAGGTGCCCAGCGGCTGGGCGGCGCCGGCCGCCGGCGCGTCGCAGCCCAGAGTGTTGCGCCGGCGAGGCGCTTCCTCCAGACCCGTGACGTCATCATCCATCCGGATCTCGATCAGCTGGCTGCCGTCGGTCGCGTCGCCGGACTTGGTCGGCTTCATCTCCGAGTAGCTGGTCCAGGGCGATAGAGGATCCAGGGCCGCGAGCCGTCCACCTCCCCGCGACGGGCCAGCTTCTGCAGCGTTGGCGGCAGTCACTGGGCCAGCCACGGCTGCATTATGACAGAGATGCGTCGGACGGCGGATTGGAGCGAACGGAGCGCATTGGTAAGACAAATGAGACTCATCCAGGTCATGAAAACCTATGCCTGATTTGAAGACACTTCTAGGTTACTATTCCTGATGTTTCGCATACCGCTTCTCTCTAGCGGTGAACGTGAAGCATGGCCAACTATGAAAAGGTTACCAAAAATGAGCGACCAGCATTTACCACATCCTCACTAAAAACAAGTCCACAAAATAGCAGGCACGACAACGGTAATTACGACGGAAAGAAGTCTTCTCCTTGCTACAATGGCGGCCTCGGCGGCGACCAGCGACCTGCAGCGCCCCGACGGACGAAGCTGTTAGCACGACTGCTGGGCGACGAGAGGCCCGACGAGCTTTGCGACGAACTGGCCATGGTCGGGTCGATTGAGCGGATCCTCCGCGGCCGCCGGCCCGTCCGCCACGTGAAACCTGGCGCACAGCGGCCCATGTCGGCATGGCAACCGGCGGCCGACGGATTTCGGCGGCGTTTGTGGAGTCAATTTGATAAAAATCGAGGACATTACAGGGCCACTTCACAACGTCCAGACTGATGAGACATTAGCGCACAGACAGAGTACGGCTCACGTCTAAATGTTCACGAAATGTTCGCGACGGAACATCCGTGTCTCTCGTACGGATTTTCCAAGCAAAGGCAGCTGCCATAGATCTGTTAAGTCGCTCTGTGCATTACGCCATAATGTCAGTAGTTTAGAACCCGTTAAAGACCGGATTTGCGGCACGCTATCTCAGCAGGTATGCTTACCACACACAACAATGACTGATGAATATCGTGCTCACGTGCAGAATCCGACTCCTGGAATCTGACCGCGCGGTCTTTTCCAGACGCCCCTAAGTGCGCTGCAACGAGGCACCCTGGCAGGTGACTCAGCAGAAGTAGAGGGGGGGGGGGGGGGGGGGCGCCTAGCAGTACCGGCACAGTCATCTGCGGCCAGGTCCGAGTGCAGCTCACCTGGTCGACCCTTGACGAGTCGCTGTCGCTGGTGTGCGTGAAGGCGCTGTAGTTGAGCAGGTCGTCGTCCGATGTGGTAGAGATGGCTTCCGGGCTCGACCACGGAAGGCACCTCCTCGCTGGCGCTGGTTTGCTGCTGATTCCACGGCACCAGCACGTCTTGGCTCTCGAACTGTGGCACGCCCGGCCCGTGGCCCTCACTGACACTTCTCGGTCACGATACCAGTGCAACCACTGGAGCTTTAAGGTTAACCCGGACACGGATGATATCACCTCACAGACAGCGCAATACAGCGAACAGCAATGCTCGAATAAAGGGATCGAGCGTCTCCAACGCTGACGTAGCGCTCAGCTGATCATACATGCCATGCTGTCATCACCGCACGCATGGTCAAGTTGCAAAAAATCAGTTTGTATTGGATATTTGCGACCTCTCAGTCTCTCCGCCTTCACCCGCTCGCGCCCGATCAGGTGCAATGCGAGTCAGCAAGCCACCCACTCACATGACGCTTGCAGCAGCTCTCAGCGGCACGCTGTTTGCCAATGCATAATGCATAGCTTAAACACCGGTGCAACAGAGTGCATCAACGCAGTGCGCAGACACACCAACAGAGCCGCGACAGAACACACATGACTTAGTCACCTTACAGCTCATACTGCCGGCGCGGTGAGCAGCAGCCGCATTGCACAGACTCGCCGAGCGTCTCAGCACGGCTGCTGACCGTACGGCGGTGGGCGTTCGGATGGGCGCCGGGCCGTACCTTCTGGTGCGCTGCTCCATGGCCCAGACGGTGACGATGAGCCTGCCGCCGATGCGGAGCACCCTGGCCAGCTCGCGGAGGGCGCGCACCCGCCGCTCGGTGTGCCAGGTGATGGATCACGGCCACCGAGACGGCCGCGTCCGCCGACTCGTCCCGGAACGGCAGGCCCAGCGCGCACACACACCAACACCTGGCGGACACAGTGACGGTGTGTCACACACCAACACCCGGCGACACAGTGACGGTGTGTCACACCCACCACCCGGACACAGTGACGGTGTGTCACACGCCCCTGGCGGACACAGTCACGTGTGTCACAACCACCACCTGGCGGACACAGTGACGGTGTGTCACACGCCCCACCTGGCGGACACAGTCTGTGTCACACCCCCACCTAGCGGGCACAGTTACGGTGCGTTACACACCGCCATCTGGCCCCGCACAGCGTTTTGCACACATGCAGCTAAGTCATAATCTCATAGGCCGCCATCCGTTGATTACAAAGTGTTAGGCATAACAACAATAGCTTGCTGTGATGAGCACCACCTGCTGTGGACCTGATCACAGCTCCGAGCTCGGGTCACAGTCACAGCCACAGCGAGCCGAAGGGCCGTCACGAGACGCTCGCACAGGGAGCCGGCCTGTCAGCGCAGACCTGGGATTTTCCAGAGCGCAGTGCCGAGGGGGCCCAGGCGGTTTCATAGCGGGGCTCACACTAGATTGCGGTTGACCACTGGCACGCCAAGTGACATTAGTCATGAGACGTATATTGGGGCCATCCATGTTGCACGTGGTCATTCCAGTACATCACCAAAGTATAAGCGCAACGTAAAAGGAAGGGGGTGCGGAAGCATATGCATACGAAGTAAAAGACATGCACGCTGTGTTACCAATCCGATCCAACTAGCCACAGCCGCATAACCTTTCCTCATATGCGGATGTGGCGCGCTATGAGTCTGTCAGAAGGAATCCAGCTGGAGGTGCCCCAGCTCCGGTGGCAGCACCTGGTACAATGGAGCCGCCCGGCTGGTCCAGGTCAGTCTACAACTTCATCACATGGACGCAACCTTCCAGGCTCGCACAACGCTCGTGAGTCTCAAGACCTGCCACCAACTGGCAGCCAAGCACCTCGGACTGCCGAGGCCAAAGCTCTGTGCTTCAGAGAGACAGTGTGATCGCGCCAGCCCTCCAGCGGTGAACCAGTCGAGATCCTGAAGCAGCTCCGGCATATTTCCGGGTGTTTTGGGTGTTCCCGTGAAAGGTTATGCAATGAAGCAGTTACGTAAGGTCCCGGAGATCACAGTCCTTAGATCACAGAGGATGGCAAATAGCTTCGCAGATGTGAACGACCGGAAATAACCTAAAAAACATGTCATGTAACAAGAGATCTGTGGGAATTTCACGTGAGAACGCCTTAGAAAGCAGACTGATTTGTTCATCTCCAAGCAAGGGCGAAGGTCGGGCCACGACATGAAGCTGCATATCTGAGAACGTTGCGCAGTTGTGGACTGCTGCCGAGCAACACAGGCTGTGCTTTGCATGCATTTACTTCAAGGCCGTACACGCAGAACCAGATAACCGTAGAGACCAAGATATATTCACGTGGACCACACGGCTCAGCAGCCTGGTCCCAGCTGTAGTATTGGCAAACCCAGCCCTCAGTTCGCAGTTCCAGAAGTGACCAGTCAAAAGCCATGAGCAATGAAATTAACCAGTGACGGTCACCGGTCACCAGTCACACCGCCACCATAGTTTCTTGGTACGCAACAAACGCATGTAATGAATATGAGTGTCAACCTGAGCGCTCATTTCGTTGCACTTCTGTCGCTGACTTCGCCAGTTTGCGCAGACCATACTCTTCCACTCGCGGCAACCATACGCATGACCAAGCAAAACACCTTCGTGCGACACCCCACATGTAAACCAGTCCTCATGAAGAGAGAATGGCGTACAATTGTGGCGTAGTAAGTAGGGTCTTAAAGTTTTGTAAATCGTGGGTAGGGGGGGGGGGGGCGCGAACCGATGGCCCGACAACCTACACCCCTCCCATTTTTTTTCACTGAATTTGGCCCACTTTATTTTGATTAAACGCAATTTATGCTTTTTACCTTTGTATTATGTATACAAAATATTTAATCCAAGCGGTACAGAAGCCATGCAGGGTTGAATCCAAGGAGCAGGCACTCGACGCACGCGTCTCTTCTGATCGGCACGAGAAGGCGCCCTTTCTGGCCACCTTGGAGACCGGTGGCGCTCTCCCATGACAGTCATAGGGGGCGGCACGCATTTTAGTTGTGGGGGACGGGGACGGGCTAGCCACGAAGCGCTTAGGTCATTCCCATATTCCACAGCTTCTCGCTTTATCCTCACAAATGTGTCTTGTGGCGCTTGGTATGTGAAGTTTATTGCATCTTTTATCCGCTCAGCTGTATCCCACAACGATTTCTATCTTGTGGTGAGGCAAACCATGCTTTTTGTTATAAGAGTGGTACTAGGCGCCACTACGCAGAAAGATCAAAGAAGATAGTGTTTTGCGTTATGATCATCTTTTACCAACGTTTCTTTGTAGCATTCCAGCCAAAAACTGGGGGCCAAGCCAACATGGGAGGGGGAGGGTCAGGGAGGGCCCCCACAAAGGAATGCAAACCGACACCCATGATAGGAAGTAACTTCTCAAGCTTTTACTTCAAATCTAGTTGCGTAGGGTAAAAGGCCACCAATTAAACGCCGGTAAAATTCTTGTATTTAAGGGACATCTGAAGTAGGAAGTTACTCCTTTCTCAGTAACTTCTCAAGCTTTTACTATGAATCCGGTTGCGTTAAGTAAGGAATAACTATGAACTTCTACGCCATAAACTTCTACTTTTTACGGAGACTTTGCAAGTAAGGAGTTACTCCGCACTTCACCAGGCATCCATCGGGCTTCACAAATGCAGCTGGTTTGACCATGGAGTAGACATTCACTACAAATTGAAGTAAAATAAAAGATGGTCTAGCCCGTCGTCAAATCATCAATGGTGATCATAGAGGAGGCGGAGCATGACAAGCACGAGCGGAGGAACAGGCCATTTGGACCGAAAATCAGCCTGCTTTGAGAAATTGCTAAACTACGAAGCGATGCCGACATACGGGTGGACGACTACGCATATATGAGAAATTCAATGCAACTGCACTTCGCATAGTAGTTGATGGGCATCAGAAACAGAAGTACTGAGGAGGATAATGCTGGCACGCTATTGTGAAAACCAACCTCCTTCCCACTTGTCGCGGATTTCTCGAGATCATGTTTTTCTTTCCTGCTATGACGCGAACACACATGATATAAGTTCACAAATACCCCACCTAGGGTAAGAATAAGGTAAGCTATTTCAGGCAGATTTTGTCTTTGATGTGCATGTTGCCGTCATAACTAGCACGGGAAGGAGACCCCAGAGTGTGAGTACAGGAGATATAAACAGCTTTATTTACTTCTGCGAGTAGCGGAGCAGTATTGACAATTATAAGACGTCTGCATTTCAGCGAATGACAAAAGAGATCGCATTTAGTCCATGAACTACTCGTCACACAAATCACAAATTAATTATTTACTTCATCCGTAAATGACCCCACTCTTTATATCACCCTCGCGGTATTTCTGCGTTTATCTTAGGCATCTTAAACCTCGTCAGGCCCGAGGTTTAAAAAACGCAGTCAGGCTCACCGTTCTCGCATTGGCTGCCGCCGGTATCTGTGTCATCAGTCCGAACAGGGCCAACGGCTCCCGAGCCCGGAAAGTAGTCAAGCAGTCAATCTGAATGTCCCAGCTGAGCTCGGCCGCACATATTGCCATGCATTAGTTGCGAATCGCGAAAATTGGTGCGCCGTTTTAAAAGCAGACCTCAGGTGCAATGCCGGAAAACGACTCCCGCTGTGACCTCAGCAGCCTCCATGCAGAGCCCGAACCACGCGTTCCAAGATGACCCCCGTGACCTCAGCAACGCTCCACACACAGTTAAGCTCATGCGTTCCAGGGTGGCCGCTGAGGCCTGGCAGGCTTCATACAGTCTGGGACACACGTCCCGCTGATGACCTCAGCAGGCGCTCCATACAGATCGCAGGCCACGCGTCCCAAGGCGGCCGCTGTGACCTCGGCGGACTCCATACACAATTCAGGTCACTCGTTCCAAGGTGGTATAGGTCAACACACAGTCTAGCCAACGCGTCTCAAAAAGACTGTTGCCATCCCAACGGGCTCCACACACGGGTCGATTGCTACGTCATAGAGCAGCCGGCAGCCCGTCCCCCTCTGCTATTAGTTTAAACCAGTGAGAACGGAAGTCGCTACGTCTCGGTCCCTCTCAGTCCCAGACTCCCAACACGATGTGACACTCCTCAAACAGCTCCATGCCGACATCGGGGCGCCCCTGCGGAACCGGCTAGAGTAGCCAGATCCCAAACCAGGCACCCCAGGGTTGACACCGGCGCCATGCCTAGCACAGCTATATACGACATGCAAGACCGCTCACGCTTCAATACGAGGTACCCACGCTTCCTCATTCCTTTCACAAGACGACTGTGCATTTACTCTTGCCACAGCAGGACTGTGTGTAGCCTCTCTGGCATTTGAAACATATTACATCACAGCCAACATCAAGTAAGCGCACAGGTAGTTGCTCACTTTATTCTTGCCCTACGTCATGTATTTTGTGAGCGTATATCATGTCTCACGAAAAAGAGAGTCATATATTTGTCACATGTTTCTTTTCTTGAAAAAACGTGACATAAGAACTGTACAAATTAAAAATAATATTCAGACATCCGCGACATTCCGGAAAGAGATAGGTTTTCATACCGACCTGCCAGCTTCATCCATCACTCTTCTTGGCACATGTTTGTGATGCTTACAAAGTTACAGCACGAATTGCAGCTATATTGATTTTCTCACATATCCGCACAGGTGCCCCTACGTACAAAGTCTGCCCTCGATATGATGACATCGCCTTATAGCTCAACAATTTCTCACTGCAGGTTTATTGTCAGTCTAAATGTTCCTTCGCTTCCGCATGGCCATGTGCCAGTCCCTCTATGATCACCACTTCTGATTTTACATCGGGCCAGGGCATCGTTTCGTTTTATAACTCCTTACTTCGGGTTTCCCTGTACATAGTAGAATGTGATGGGCGCAGGAGTGCATAGTTACCCCCTTACTTCATGCAACCGGATTGGAAGCAAATGCTTGGAAGGTCACTCTCTAGCAAAAGCTGTATGCAGTCCTCTTTATGGAATCTGAAGTAAGGAATCACTCCATAGCTCACCAACCATCTATCGGGTTTCAAAAACGCAGCTGATTTGACCGCGGAGCAGACATCCACTCCGAAACTGAAGCCAAATAAAAACGTGCTCCGGCTCGTCGTAAAATTAGCAGTGATGATCATAGAGGTGCTGACGCATGGCCGGAGCAGCGGAGGAATACAGCATTCAGACCAAAAATCACCATTCAGTGAGCAACCGTTGAGTTATGAAGCGATGCCAGCACATTAAGGGCGGACGTGTACGTCTACGTGAGGAAATAAGTACAGTTGCAATTCGTATTGTAGCTTTGTAGGCATCACAAACATATGCCATAAACTGTGGTGGATAAAGCTGGCAGACCGCCCTGAAACCTACCTCTTCCCCACGTATACCGGATTTCACGAGATCATGTCTTTTTTCTTGCTATCACTCGGACAGACATGATATAACTTTACCAAATGTACATTCTGAGGTAAGGAAAGTCAGCTTTTTCACAGAACTTTCGTCGTCGAAGTGTATATTGCCTTCACACGTAGTACAGGAAAGCTCAGAGCATGAACACACGGGGCAAGCGACTTTGTTTGCTTCTACGAGAAACGGAACAATATCGACAATTATACACCTGCATATCAGCGAAAGAAAAAAGTGATGGCAATTAGACTTTCAATCAATCGTCACGCAGATCACAAGTTTATCCATGAGTTAAGCAGTAAATGTCCACACCTTTTATGCCAGCTTAGTGATGTTTTTTATCTACTATAGGCATCCAAATCTCTCGGGCCCAAATCGACGACATCGTTGCCACGGCAACGTCCGCTTGTACCGCCATTAAGATCACTCCAGCCTCGGAATTTTCCGATTTACTTCGTAGGGGCACCGCCAAGTTTATGAAACCGGCGTAGGAAGCACGGAGTTACGCGGAAATTACATTGGCCGGCCTGATGAAAGGATAAATTTATCTTTATATAGCTGGTTACTGGCGGCCATCACGCAACAACCATGGGCCCTCCCATGACCCTGCAGCGGAATAACACCCCGGCTTCCCAAAAGCAGACAACCGTGTTGACAACCGAGCTTCGCTCTGCGCTGCTAATATGGCCGGTGTTCCGGCTCCGGTTGATCTCGCTGACGGACGAGCTGATCCGCCGCCGACCGGCAGATCAGTTGTTTCCGTCGCAAGCCGATCTGCAGATCGCCGCAAGCCGATTTGCAGATCGGCTTACGACGACGACCAGCACAGAGCACTGTCGCTAGTGTTAGGTCACGAGTCGGCCATTTACAGATCTGTCATAGCGCCGCAGACGATAAGCGGAGAAATTTTCAGCGGATTAACTACCTCTGCTGGCATGGGAAACACCTCAGGGGTGCAAGGTAATGAGAAGCGACTCAGACGATCGTACTGGCCCTGTCTGGCGCCCGCTATGCTTTCCAATTGGTGCTCATGGACGCTAAGAGACAGTATGCACTTCACCGTCCTCGGAGAAGCCAGCACTAGGAGTGCATCGCACTCGCTGATGAGACCCAGCGGCGGCTTATGATTTTTACGGATCACAACTGACCACCCTAACAAAGAATAACTTAAGTTCTTGACAGAAGCATGAGCGCCAAGGCATGTCTGTTCGTCTGACTGCATCTTTGCTCTGTCCGGCTCAGTGACCGCCCTCCGAAAAAGACAAAGAAGGCACTGGACGCTTCACCTGCTGAGCCCGTTGATCGGAAGCAGCGCCAATACGTGCAGGGTAAATACCCATGGTATATATCACCCGTAGGGCCAATGCCCGAACGATGTTGTTGTGAAGCGCCGCCCTCGCCGTCGTGACATGCCAATGCGATCGGCGATCTGTAATCAGAGCTCGCCAAACAGGTATATCCAGCAGAAACGCCTCAGCTCGACTGAATACCTTGCTCTCGGCCGTAACCCATGACTGAATACCTCGCTCTCGGCCGTAACCCATGACTGAATATATTGCTCTCGGCCGTAACCCATGACTGAATATCTTGCTCTCGGCCGTAGCTAATGGCTGAATACCTCGCTCCCGGATGTAACCCATGACTGAATGCCTCGTTCCCGACCGTAACCCATGACTGAACACCCCGGACTCGGCCGCAACCCATGACTGAATACATTGGTCTCGGCCGCAACCCATGACTGAATACATTGGTCTCGGTCTAACCCATGGCCACGACTCGTTAGGCCGCAGAAGGCGATACAGCGGAAACAGGACGGATGACACGCTTGGAGAGCGTTTACGGCAATAGCTGACCAAACCCAACAAAGCATGCGGCTCTGCTACATTAGCAGTTCAGGAGGACATTGAACAGCAGGCACTCTTCACCCGTAGTGTGGATCCCGGCACCAATCACCGCGTAACCATAGCAGGTCACCGAGTCCACCCGAAAGCTGCACTTGGAACACTTGACACCGAGCCCATTGTCTAGCCATCGCTCAAGCACCTCTCAGGCAATTGTCATAGGCGTTCTGGGAAGGATCGCGATTATCAAGTGATCGGGAAAGCCAAAAGGCCAAAGGCACAGCAGGCACCGCACGTCAGGTTGTTCCACACGCGCTGAAAAGGGAAGGCACACTTGTATATCGATAACTAAACCCCATAAGCATCGGCCTAACGAGACCGCGTGGCGTCGCCAGGGTGAGATATTACCTTGGAATTATCGTCAAAGACAAACTAATAAAACACGATTCCAAGTCCATTTTGGAGAAGGCAGTAGTACTTGTGAGCTTAACCAGCAACTCCTCAACTCTCAGCAGCGCACAGTGTTACAATCGAGTCACCTGGTTGACGGTCAAGCAGTAATCACCGCAGAGAAGCAGACATATGCTCGCATTGTAACCACTATCGGTGGTGCAGCAGTGTCTGGTAGTTTTTCCCACAAACCTACGCGCATACCCCTGTCTAGCTCGACGTGAACGGTACGCGAGAAAAGATGCACGAGCTTTGACAAATCGCGGTATGGTCTCAAATTCGAAATAAATGTTGATTTCTCGCCCTTAAATCGTCTTTATTGGTCCCTGATAGCGTTCGTGAATTACACTAACACGAGACGCTGCCGATTCCCCGACTCTGAGATAGGACACGCGCATATCTTGCGGAAAATAGCAAACCATCCCAATTAGAAATCAGCCAACCAGTCTCAGCCCTACAAAAGTAAAGCAGACTCGATCATAATCAATGGTAGGTAGGTTAACTGTAACTCAGTCATGCTGCAAATACACAAGCGCTTTGCCACTCAGCGAGACTGCCACCACCATCTATATACTACATACGGCACGAAGGCCCAATCACCCGGTCCTCGCACCTCGCGAAACTCGCCGAGATGCTCCTTTCAGAGCATACAGCGCTCTGCGTCCGACTGCTGTCTCGCGTCCAACTCTGCGCGAGCGGCACGGCCATTCACGGCGATGATTCGATTGGTTCGGTGTTTCCGATTACCGCATGGCAGAACAGGCTGGCAGAACAGCTGGCGAGGCTCATCTGAGTCATCGCCGTCCACAGCGCTTACCCACGACGTCCGCGCGGACAAAGCGCCCCCTTCACTCGGTCCATTCGTGTTGAATATCACCGTGCAGCAGAAAGCGGCGCGATCTCTCCCCGTACACGTCCACATTCTAACCCAAAATCATGCGCGACATCCAAGTCGCCGGACGCAAATGGCCTTCCTGATAGCAAGAGTAAAACCAGAACCGGGCTACGATTACTGACGACTACAGTTCAAAGCATTCTCGCAACACATCTACCGACTGTTTGTAGAACCTACAAAATAATGCTATAATATAAGGCAGCAGTAATTGAAGCTAACAGCCTAGCTGAATCAAACAATAAGGCAAACGTCTTTGGGTAATGACACGAGGAAAGGTCGCCCATCTGTTGGTTAGTCGATCTTCTTTCACCACGTTAAAAACAAAATATTGCTTTAGCCTCCCGCCTCTGAAGGAGCCTCGACTTGTGCTAAACTCGCGGACCGATTCCCCAACCTCGCCTATTTCGCGTGCGCTTCGCGCCCGTCGCCAGCGTGTGGCCATGCCACCCATACAACATAGCGCTTCGGTCTCGGCTCGTCTATTGATGCTCTCTTCCCTAGTCGGAAGCCGCGACGTATTATGTTACAACTAACACCACAGGTCACCAAGTACACAACACGTGCCATTTCATGGATGACGTTACAATTTAGGGTTTTTACGATTGGTCAAAACCTGCACGTCGTCTGCATATCACACTATCACTGTGCCATCTACAAAAGGCTAAAAAAATAGAAATATGCAGTAAAGGAGTGGTTCCAGGACGAAATCCGGGAAATCTCGCTCATTTTCGGGAAGCTTCGCAGGGAATTTATGGTGACTCAAGGCATCGATACTGCTCGTACTCTGTGTATGATTAGAGAGATAAGCCGATGATCATGAAGCATCGATTCCACACAGGTTTGATTCAGTCAGTTTTTCATGCTCCATCGTGTCGAAAGATTTCCTCAGATCTAACGGATACGTGAGCAAGCGAGCGGCAACACATGGGCTCCGGGGAAAACCCATGTTACTGACTGAGAACAGCACTATATTTCTGACTACTGTCAGAATTTAAGCGGAAAGTCATCCTACCACTCATTGCTTTTCTAGTATATGATTGTAATGGACGTGTTAATACTTGCAGTTCACATCGAATTCAGCTTTTTGGGTACTTCGCCCTCGAAATGACTCTTGCAGACGTCCAAGGCCCCACGGGACGTCGAACTCAGCGGACTGAATGACGACGCATTGAATTTATGATCGGAGGCAAACTGTCTCTCGCACCAACAACAGCTCGTCTGTCGTGCAAACATGTCTTGTATGTCAGGAGAGCGGATGGATCAAGTGACAACTGAAACCGATGTACAGAATCAAGACAGTGCAAAGCATGACCGTCTCAGGTACGGATGTCTGCTTTGTATGGGTAATTGACCCATTGGCGTAGGAACGTTTAAAAAGTGGGGTGGGGGGAGGGCAAGCTCAGGGTATACTTCAGCAACTTTTTCTGGAAAGCGAGCCCGATGACTAGGGGGGGGGAGGGGGGGGGGGGATGGAGGTTGTTGTCGCTCTTTGTTCAAATGAGAGCTGTTTCTCACTGGCGCACAATCTTGCCTGTTCGACTCATCTGTCATTTGGCAAATAAGGCTGTCCAGCTTCCCAAGACTATTCGTCCATTTTAGCATCGTCTTCCCTGGGGAGGCGGAATTCCACAAGCGGGTAGGCATTTTGGGTCATTGAGGAGGCAACTGCCACCACATGGTAGATACCAAAATACGGCCTGGACATTGGCCGCTCAGCATTTTGAAAGAGAACCGATGGCTCATAGTGCGACAGATCTTTCATACGCCTTCCTTTCGCTGGCTGCTTTTCAATGATAAGGCTTGTCGCAGCATTGTGGGCGGAAACAAATTCAGAAGCTTGAAACTTCCAGAAACAATGTGACAGAAGCCATAAGGCTGCAGCCCGTCTGTCATGTGTTTCTTATCTGTGCCCTGCTCCTGTCCGCCATCGGTGGCCACTGCCCTCGCCGGGATGTCTCCCGCATGACTGACTGCGAACTGACCGTATGGCTGCTTTGTTGCATACTTTTGAATCAGCGTTTCTACTACATGGTGTATGAAACAGGAGTTGGACACCTGCAACAGCATCCTTTTCCGAATTATCTTCCCCTACATCACACCATCGCAGAAAAATTGCCTCCGGGAAGCTGTCTCCCTTAGGTATCAGTTGGCCCAAGTTGACATTTCATTGCCCATCATGGAACGTACACGACTTGATCTACTTTTGTGTGTAGGCAGGGGCGTAGCCAGGGCCTTGCCAAGGGGGAATACAAGGTTGACAAGAGTCCGTCTTATGGTGCTTCTCCAAAAATCCCTGGATATAGCTTACTTGTTAACAAGTCGCACGACTTTCTTCGTTTTGTTTTTATTTTTACCTTGTAACCAGAACAGAAGCCAGGAGCTACCATGCGCTCAATTTTGTTTGTATTTTGAGGTCAATAAACTGCAGAAATCAGACGTTGAACGAATACTGCATGAAATAAATCATCGGCGCTGTTCATTTACAATGGCTATTTGACTCATTCTAAATTGATAGAACTGAGAGGCTTTATCATAATTATTTATCTGGGTTCTACAGACATTGAGGACAACGCGAAGGTAGACTGTAGATCGAAATGTTTGATCCAAATTTGAAGATGAAAATTTGATTCCAGATCGAGTGGTCAACACTGTGTATTAACATGGCCAAGCCATGTTTGTCTGAAGATGTTCACCATTCAGTAAAAATCGGTTAGTGATACAATTTATGTAACGCGTTTTTTAAAGTGCGCGCTTGCAAATCCTAGCAACAAAAACATCGACACCAGGCTTTGCAGTCTCCATAGTCCGCTGAGCGTTAGCCCAGTAGCTAAATACTAAGCTGTGGCCAACGGTTGGCCGAAAATGACGACGCTTCTGAAAAAGATATCCTTGAACGCCTCATGAAATCGGATCTTCTTACATTTAGAAAGTAGTCTGGACGCACATTTCACGTGTTCAATTTTTTAGACTGATGAAAAGAGCGGATTAGCCCTTACACCGCCGCGAAGTTGGGCTGGAACCTAGTGGTTGAACTGGAAGCGTGATGGTAAAATCTCTATTTTTCGTGTTTTTGCAGCTATTTACCTATCTAGAAGACAGATTAACACCGCGCCCACCGTCTGGTGGCACTTGCAGTGGCCGAAACTTTTCGGTTTTACGGAAGTCGCAACCCAGGCTATTGTTGTTCTTGCTCTCGAGGTTGCGGGCGGTCATGCCTTTCCACGTGATTTGTTTCACTAATACATTCTTTTGAAAAAAATGAACGTTCTTAGGCAAACATGGCATGACCCTGCTCGTTTTTTAAGCTCATTTCAACCCACCCTATTCAACAATAATGAGACCCCCACTCTACTCAACAATACTGAGACCCCTTATTTCCTTCCGGACAAGGGGCCTCTTGAGCAGAACATCAGGGTACATTACGTTTCCAGTCAAGGGCTGAAGGGCCATTCCGTCCCATCGCGAAGTGTCTTCTGGCTATTATTCTGGTGACATGGGGCAGGGTCTCTTCGTCGATCCGATCAAGGATATATCATATCACATTGTTCCCATCCCTGACACGGGAGACCTTACAACCTGCGCAGTTAGCCCCGGATCAGCACAGAAATCCTCATTGCAATCCTCACAGAAATCCTCATGCAAAAACATCCCTGATCATCGCAGGAAGTCCAATAATTGTCACATGGACTCCAGTTCCGTGTTTTTCTGTGTTCTTCAGAAATGTTGAGTTATCCTGGACCGTAGATTGCAAATGAAATTGGATTCCTAATTTTTATTAACATGGCTAGCCCATGTTCGTCTTAAAATGCTCAATGCTTTGTCATAACGCATCACTGAAAAGAAAGCTATGTCATATGGCCTTGAACGTGCGCGCTCGCAGGTCATAGCAACAACCGCCTCGACGCCCGGCGTTGCAGTCTCCAGACGACCCAGCGCCGGCTTTGTGGTTGTAACACTAAGCGATAGCCAATGAGCAAACGAGAAAAAATGACGCATCTGAGGGAGATGGCTGGTGAACTAGCTAAATCGACATGCATGTTTAATGTAGTGCAAAAGTAGACCAAATGCAACCTTAAGATAAAAAGTGGGGGGCCAGTTGACATTGCTGCCCCCCCCCCATTTAAAAAGTGGGACCATGATCCTCCTGCCCCCCCCCCCCCCCTGTTCCTACGCCCATAAATTAACCGATCTTCCCTCCTGCAAACACAACTGTAAGTTTGCAAGATCAGGTGGGTAGGGAGTTAGGCGGCCACTTTAAGCGATTTCTTAGAGCCCAAACCCGCTAACAAATCGGATCAAGATAAAAACTCCGCTGATGTGGCCTTCATATTCAAAGTTGTGAAGGCAGGCTGCAAGCATGGGACTGAACAGATTGTTTGAAAACTGCATGATGTTGATACGCGGCATTAGGTGTGCTTGTCTTTCAACTACATGGGCCTTGACTCTTAAGAAAGACCCACCCTGCCTGGCGTCTACAACGAGCATTGGTCGCGCCACTAGTGGGTGTTCGGGCACCAGTTCATTGCATGAGCGGTTGCGAGCCGCTCGAGCCATGAAGCTCTCCGGGTCCTCCGGCTGCTCGTGGCGGCGGCCGCCGTGGCGGGAGAGCGCGTGGCGGGCCCCGAGCATGTCGGATCAATGCCCGGAGGTGGGTCACGCTCCCGGCGCGCCAGGGACGCAGCCTGACGGCCGACACATGAGCTGACACCCGGCGCACGGCCGGCGTTCGACACACTACCTGACACCAGGCACGTCCTACCTGACACCAGGCACGGCTCGCGACCTGACGCTCGACACGTCACCCGGCGCATGGAGCATGACGTGGCGTTTGGCACACGGACAAGGCCAGACTTCCGCCACGTCCGTTACAGGATAATCTGGGATATCCCGCCGGGTGGGAGTGAGCAGTCGGCCCCCACACTCGGGACCGGTTTGCGAGAGCTGGAGCGTCACAGAGACAGGCTCAACGCCATGGCGGGTCGCACAACCGCGCGACGATTGCACGATGGGACCGTGACCGCTGGTGTTTGTTTGTTTGTTGTTGCTTTTTGTTTTCAGACATTTCCAGGGGAACTATCCCAGCCGTTGCTAGGTGATGGCCGGTTCGGGGCAGCGCGGACAGCCGCCAGTAGTTTCGCCGTCTAAGCAGGAACGTCGCCTCGGAGTCATCTCATGACTGTCTACCGTGACAGCAGACAGACAGCTATCCGACTGGTGCTCGGATTAAAGCAACCCGATTCAAAGCGGAACAACATGCAGACGTTTCAGCCAGGCACGTGTGCCGTCCTTGACATAGTATTCTGGAGCATGCACCCGAGTGACATCACTTTACACGTGAACAGGCACCTCACTAACCATACAACTGTCAGCAAAAACAAACACAACCGAACGCTCAAGAGCTAAGGCACATTTTGGTCTGCGGCTTGAGCAAGGTTCATCCGAAACTTAAAGCATTCAAAAACAAAGCTCTGGCTCTCCTCGCAATAAGATGTCGCATGAGTGGTGTACCACACAGGATCCATCCCTAGGATTGTTCAATGCAGTGCACAGGGGTGCAGAAAGTGTCTTTGCTGTCACCGACGAAATTTGGAACAGCCTAAATTGTCAGCTAGAACCAACCAATCCGAAACCCGTTTACTCGGCCTCTTACCCCAAAGCAGCTGGTCCTTTCGGCAGCAGGAAGCCCGCATGAATCCTTGCCTTGTGTCGCTTCAACGTCCTCCGCCGACAACTCAAAGTATAGTTCGGGTATCAACAAACAACGGGCCTCCTAGATCGGAAGTGCTTTTTAACGTTACTCCCAAGGACGTGTTCCATGGTAAGTCCTTAGAAGACCCGTGACGCGTCTGAAAGGAAGTTTTCTACATTTGTATGGGACTTTGAACTGAAATAGCCGTCTTGAAGGTGATTCGGTGCAGTTTACAACTCTCCTCTTTTTAAGAGATAAACTCTCTACTTTCTGAGCTACATGTCCACGCAGATGTGCAGACCTTTTGTGCAGACTATTTCAAGGTCACCCTGGCATCTGGTCACGGCGTGTTAAAAATCCAGCACATGAAAATTCCACGCGTGGTAAAACTGTCTTGCAAAGCTATCAAGTTAGAAAAGCTTTTTTACCTGCGCGCGAAATACCAAACCCACGCATCAGAACACCCGTACATCAGGAGATGTCGTTGCGATCGCAGGTGTCACCGCTTCGTGTCATCGCTGCGTCACGCCAAACCGCGTGGTGTCGTCTTCCAAGTTCACATGAATCAGTCAAAAGGTCGCAGCGATGCTCGGCATGGTGAGCAAAGTTTGTGCAGTCATTCTGTAAGTCCGATGAAGTGTGGGGTTCTGGTTTGGTTCCCACTGCTCCTGATTCGTGACTAGGTCGTGGCTAACCCCTGGACTGATACAAATTTGAGCTTGAATCATGAATCATGTTAGTAAGGTAAGCGCAGGCATAAGGATGTCTCTAAAAGTGTGGAGTGAGGCTAGGGCGTGCCCAAATGCTTGTTCGCAATAACCCCTCACCCTGACAATAGCGTCAAAGAGAAACGCTAAGGTTTCTTGAAGATACCTCTCCGGGATATCGTGCGATCACGCTCAAATTTTCGGTAGCTCATGGGGCATTTATTGCACGTGTCGTGGCACTAAAAACGCGTCCCTAGCGTTTGTGGTTCGGAGCGCAGCGCTGGTTTTTGAGGAACGCTACACAGCAATCCACGGTCGGCCGGCTGAGCGAGGGGGAGGGTTGGCGACCGGTAATGCCTCGGAACGCACGCGGCGGTACAAGATTGTTGCATTAACATAGCCATACATCATAAGCATATTGTCAAAATACGCAACAACATGCACCATTGTTTATCTAATTTTACATTGAACACACCTGTTTAGGTTTTGTGTTGCCATGAGACATGCCTTCATATGTGTAATGTTGTAAAGCTGAAAAGGTGCGATTTCAAAGATTCGTGAGATTATATCAAATATTCTTGATACTCGCTAGGTGTGCAGGCACTATATTCACATTAAAATCACCAGTAGCTCGAAAGGCATGGTACGCAAACGTCGACAAGCCAGGCGAAGACGTGCAAGATGTGCAAGAGACGAGTTGCATGCAGACAATTGCGTTAGGAGTGAAGGAAGCATCTTCTGAAATGGTCTTGTAGCTAAATCTTTTTTATTTTGACAAATTCCGGTTGGGCCCGCCAAATACTGTGCTGTGCTGTGCTGTGGTGTGCTGTCTGCCCCTCTGTTATATCTGTTTTATTCTAATCTGTCATCTGTAGAACCCGCTGTGTGTACCTAGAACCTATCTTTCACGGCAAACTCGTTCTAAGTTCACTCAACGCTCTGTCCTCTTCGCCCTTAGCCCTTCCTCAGCCCTGTTTTCCTGTCGTCTCCTGCTCTGTGCTACTATCTGCTCCCCTACCTCGTAACACTATCCCCTGCCCTGCCCCATCCTGTTGGCTCTGTACTGCGCCCTTCTACGCTGTGACTTTCCACCCTGCCCCAGCTGCTCCGGCAAAAACCCCACACAAGCTCACGCTGGACGCAATAGCGAGTACAGACCAACACTATGCTTTGAGGCTCACCTTACTGAGATCGTCTGCTGTAATTTGCTTCCATTTTCGCAATTTTGTCACCAAACATCTCGCAAAAGTGGCTTTTTTGGCACTGATCATATACTGTAAATCAGTAGCTTTTCACCACTGGTAGTGCAAATATAAGGCATATTAATCAGTCATTAACGAAGTGTCCGCGGAAGTGTGAAATCTTCTTGCCACATTATGAGCTTAAAAGCAAGTCGTCATTTAAAAAAAAAAACATTTTAGGGCACGGCCCATGGCCGCATACAAACACAGGATCTATCGCACATTGGGTCTATCCAGTGCAGTTCGTCACCCCGAGTTGAGATAGTATGCCAGGCAATCGAAGATTTACTGTCAACGTGACGCCACACCGATACCCTACCTGCAGATGAGCGTTTTCAACCAGGGCTCCCAAATGGCAAGTGTTATTTGCCGGCCAAGTTACGCTTTCCGCTCGGTGAGAAGTGTAGCGTTGGCCTGCTCCGGCGCACAGGTGCTGTTCAACGCGCCACGGGGATGTGTGGACGTTTAGGGATTGGAAGCCCCTGAACTATTGTGTTATGACATTTCTCGTGTTGCGTCATTTCCACGCACTGTGTTTTATGTCATTCGCTTGATAAATAAACGTAGTCTGTCTGATGGGAACTCCCGAACGTCGCGTGTGTGTATCCTTAATCTCACTCGATTCATCGTTGCATTTTATCCTCACAAGAGCAGTTGCGTGTGGTGTTTGATGCTATCATTTTTCCATAATTACTTGGGACGCCAATTGCGAGCCTAAACTATGAAGCCCGCCCGACATTGCTGCCCAAATGCCCGCGGGTGGTGCTATTTTGTGGTCTGCCTAAAGTCCCAAAGCTGATGCCTTTACGTTCACTGTTGTTGAGCTTAAGCTGCTAGCTTTGACGACGCAGATGGCTTGCTGATTTTGATGCCGTATTGTCCAGTGGGGTGAGCGGAAAAACGGTACGTAAGGTATGCGAGTAAAGCAGACCTTGCGTCAAGATCTTTACAATTAGCATCGCCAAGTTCTTTCAAGGTCATTTGCCCCGATTCCATGATACGTAAAATCCCTGGTGGAGAAATCGCTCTAATCCATTTCCTCTCATGTTATAAAGGTTGTAATCTTATCATCGGTCCCTCTCGTGATCGTCGGTTGAAATCCTGGGTTGAACAGTAACGAAACACTAATAAAACGTGCTCGGGTGGGAACCAATTTTACCTGCCCACGGGTTTTCCAGAAAGATTTCCAAAAGGTGCAGCGTAGTGACATCAAACGTTCCAAAGCTGTGACCAACAAGAAAGCCAATCATGTTAAAATCTTAAAAAGTCAGATGCATCGCCCCGGTTCACTAACCTGTAGCGGGTGAACGCGAGGCCATGGTCGCCAGCAGAGGTAATTCCTAGGGCCGCTTTCAAGCTGATGCTACAGCAGAGTTACGGACGAAATCATGCAGCATTGAAATGGCTTCGTAGACAAGTTAACAAGTGAAATGATCATTACACTTAACTGCATGGACCCTGCATCAGTTAGAACGATCAGATCAAGATCAACTCCACCAGATTTGTGGCCGTAGGGCTTGTTTTAAGAGGACGTTCTTGACGCCCAGCTCGAATTCCTTGATTCCAAAGACGTTCGCACATTTGTTATGTTGTTTTTAAGAAGGTTAGGTGAACTGACTAACCTAAATTGGCTTTGACCAATATTTTCCTTTGAAGAGCTTGCGGCTGAGTATAGCTCTTTATGCTCATTTTAAATTCAAACATCAAAATAATCTCACAAGAATTGTTGTCATTTCGACCTCCTAAGAATCCAATAAGATCACTGTGGTAAAAGAGCTCTGGATGACCTTGTGCTTTGAAAAGGTATTTAGGTTAAATAGGGCTGCATCAGGAGGACTAATGGCACTTCCGACACTGATTTAGAGTGCGCCTATGTTTGGCCTTAGGTGACCCAAAGGCCACAGAAATGAAACAATGTGACAGTTGAAAGTAGGATTACGACCTACTCCTTTGAACTTGGGTCAATTATGATTGTCAGGTCCCGGAAAAAACGAACGGCCTTGTTACTGGAAAACTAGCGTCATAGGGTAGCTTTTACGCTCATTTCGAAGTCCTTGATCACACGAACGTCAACAGACAACTTATCGTAACTTAATAAACGTCAGGACGACCACGAACACGGAATGACGCCGATCGACTTTCACTTTGAGGGGCATGCCGGCCAGCATATTCCTTGACGCCGATTTTGAATTCACGTATCAGAACAATGCTGCATATTTTGGGTAACCTCGACCTTTTGGAAGCCAATTAAGCTCACTGGCCTGACATGGACACCTAACTTTTTGCTTAAAAAAGGTATCTGATTTAAAACCTGGTTACGTAAGGTGCTCTGAGGGCACTTCGGACACCGATCTGCAGCTTGACATTATTTGACCCCATCCGACCCAAAGGCCATGACCTAGGAGTCTGAAATTTGACACCGGCATGTCATACACTCATACCTACACTGCGCAATTAGGGCTCCAAGCTGTCTAAGGGGCCAAACTGACCCATCTCCTTACCTGAGCGCATCGCATCCAACCAGTCACCAGGCGCGTGTTAATGAACGACTCAAATCTTTTCGAGTTTTAATGGAAGCTCCGTATCACACATTAAGTTTAACAAGTAAGTATGGTGCAAAGCATTAGCTGCTGGCTAAAATATTGATCTAACACAAAAGAACACAGCATAATTTGCTGTAGGAATGCCCGGTTTCCTGGGGTGATTGTGAAGTCTTCGGAGAGCACGCCTAGCATCTGCGTCAAACAACGGCGACAATTTGCAGAAGCGAGCAATAACGGGCACATCATCAGCAACGGCCAGGCTGACAAGTCGTAACACAAGTCCGCAGCAGGGTCAACGACCAACTCGGACAACATTTTCCGAGGTCAACACTTTTACTGCCTGCAGGCTGTCAAAGTCAGAGGCGCGGTCGCGAAGTGACACCGAATATTCGTCTTGAACGTTCTTTAAAGCTAACTACACCCCTGCCTCTCTAGGTCAGATGATCGTTTTAGGTTGTTGTGGACACATCACAGCCGACACTCGTTGATATCAAATACCGGGCGTGCCCGTGCCATGAACAGTGATGTTGTCCGAGCCGTTGGCTCAGTTGGTTAGAGCGCCTGCCTTCCCACCCACCCACCCGTCGTGGGATGGTTTCGAGTCACTGCAGTCGCCCGCTATCTGCCTTTCACAGGTATGGTCTGCGGCCGGCGGTAGCGGCCGCGCTGAAGTTCAACTGACGGCAGAGGGCAGGCCGGACCGCGCCGGACATTGCGCCACGTTAAACTTTCACCACCAAATTCCATCGTTGAACTGGGATTGTGCGATTGGAGGTAAGAGTCCGGGCTCAGACAGCAAGCACTGCTTAGCGTGAGTCTGATCCCAGAAATCCATCCATTCAAGACGCTCGGATAAAGTCTTACAAAATGTTACGAAGAAAATGTCCGCAGAAGTCCGTAGAATATAATTTAAGTCTACACCTATGGCCTAAATGTCAGTTGCAGACCTAATCAATCAATTTTATAAGGCTACCACATCGTCCTCATGCTGTTTGCATGAGTCCTGCTGTCTACTTTCCGCGTATTCCATCTAATTCTAATATTTTGTCAATTACGAAATCCCGCAGAACGTCCCTTGCTGGCCATCAGAGCACACAGAAAGCTCGCCGGTACAGATAATGTGGGCCAGCGGGCTAAGAACTGGTCGTGAGGGTGATGGCGACTGCGTAGCGAATTTGGCGATTGACAGAACCGCAACTGCATCTAGGTCGACGGGGACGAACCAGCCAACCAGGTGAATAGGTCTTATGCACAAAAATATACGTTCTAACCATAGAAAGCCACGCAAGTGACGGCGTACGATGCCAAAGGTGGCCGCGCACCGAGCAAATACATCATGAGGTTGTCACAATATTCCATTTTGTTCGACAAACGTTCAATTGTAGCGTGACTCCAATGCCTTGCACGCGGCAGGGCGACTGTTCCCGCACATGTTCGCATCTCATTCTGGGACATGGCTTGCCAGCGCAGTCAAGGTGACCATACCACATTAAATGTGCCCAATCTTACTGTTTTCTATGAAAAAAACAACAAGAAAACATTCAGCTTCGGAAAATAAAGTTGCCTGAAAGCCAAGCAATTTCCAGCCTTCTGGTGGTAGGGCCGTTTTGGCCCCGACCGTGGTAAATCCTGACATGCATCTTGCCCCTCACTGGACAAAATGTTCGTGGTGCTCCCCTTGCTCTCAAGCCAACTATCATTACCACGCGCTGCGACACGGCTCTGGCTGGTAAGAGCCTCCAAAGGTGTGTGGTCAGCTTTACTTTCCTCAAATCTGGTTACGCTTAATCGAGACGCAAATATGCGAGGAATAAGAAAAGCGGATCTTCCGTCGCCGAGTGACCGCGATCCGGTCTGGATTGTGGAAACAACTCCAACCAGATTTGCAATTACATTTCCACCTAACAAGCACCGCCAATCCTTGCGCAACGCTAAGGAGGACCGCATCCCCATCCACCCAGCCTGCCAGCACCTTTGTTCTGAGTTCACCGGCTCCGGTCTCGGGCGCTGTCCGGCAATGTCATAGGATGGCGTCACTCGGCGCATCACCCACAGAGGCGATCCCCCGCGGTATAGATCTATCAAGAATCGATCAGCTGGCGGACGGACGCCAGGCACGCGCCGCCCTCGGCCTCACCCGCTTGTCCCAAGTCGCTTTATCTACAGGACCCGCGGCTCACGCTCACATGCGAAGTTACGCCCCCCCCCCCCCATGTCGAGCCCCGCCGGGCGATGGTGCAGTGCAGGGTCGGATCCAGACAGGGCCGGCGCCACGTCTAGACTGAGCGCATTGCAGACGCTGACCTCATCCGTGCATTAGGCGCCGCAGCTTCCTGAGACGACGGGTGGCCGATCAGCTTTTGAGAGATTTCCGGGTGTTTCTACCTCCTACATGAGAGCTTCGACGCCACCTCATCACCTCTCCTCTCTCTCTCCTCTCTCTCTCTCTCTCTCTCTCTCTCTCTCCTCTCTCTCTCTCTCTCTCTCTCTCTCTCTCTCTCCTCTCTCTCTCTCTCTCTCCCTCTCTCTCTCTCTCTCTCTCTCTCTCTCTCTCTCTCTCTCTCTCTCTCTCTCTCTCTCTCTCTCTCTCTCTCTCTCTCTCTGCTCCCCTCTCCCTCCGTCTCTTCCACTCTCTTTCGCTCCCTCTTTGTGTCTATTTTGGTCGCCAACCATCCCACGCTCCCATCAGAAGCGGGAGCGCAGAGGACACGATCGCCGGCTGGCCGACCGCGCAGCCGCCCCCAGATCCGCCGGCGCTGGCCATTAGCCTTTCGGGCGCCGCTGTTGTGTGGCGGGCGGACCCGGCGAGCCGCATCGGTGCCGTCGCGTCGGCGGGCACCAACTGGCTGGCGACCCCTGGCTCGCCAGCGTGGGACGATCGATCCCGCCAGCTGGCGGCGGGCAGCGCCGGTGGCCGGCAACCACTAGACGACCATAACCCGGCCGCCAGCAGAGGCGCATAACTCACCTGCTGGCGCGTTTGACGGGCGGCTGTCAGCGCGAGCCGCTCGCATCTGTCGCCGCCGACGAAGTACGCGTCCGTGTTCAGTGTCAGGTAACGCCCATCACCGCAACCTGCAACAAATCAATGGCTGTCCGTTAGATGGTCACATTGAACAGTAGTCCGCAAAACGCAAGGACAAACTGCAGTGGCCTTTCAGGTGGAGGGTGGGACAATGGGCGTATATATAGACATGCGTAATGGTCCACCGTACCACCGTAGCAGAGAGGGAAATGGGCACGGAGGAGACCGCCGCTAATCCAGATCAATGCTGAATCACTCGCTTTGCAAGATCTTTGCTCTTTCGTCTGAAATATTTCTGCGGGGTTTGCATGCTAACATGAGCTGCCGGTTAAAACCTGGCAGACGCACGTGAAACGTTGCACTTCTTACTTGCTTGCTTCTCACTTGCTATGCTTAAGTTCAGGTAGCCATAGTTTGAAGTCCGTTTAAAGCTTGTGTTCTAGCCCATTTAGCCAATTGGAAAGCTTACTGCGATATCACCATGTTCGTCATTTAATTTCAAACGGGTGACGAAGCGACGACGTGCGAGAGTTTCAGTTTTGCCCCAAATTTTGGTATGCAACCAAAACTACCGTGAACGCTGCTGGTTATTCTGGCCGCGAAAACCCCAACAAGTTAGTTTCAGCAATGGAAGCGTTCTGATGCGTCTCGTTCCATCTAAATGGTAATACAAAATTGGAAAGTACACAAAATGATTACCAAATCACATCAAGTATTTTCGTATTTGCCGAAGCCGGTGCGGCCGCCGGACTCTAAAAAACGATCACAACAAGCAGACTGCCCACTTTTAGGCAACTGCGAAGCTAAATTACTATACCAATAGCCTATACCAAATTAGTACCATGATCAATGCATCGAAATAATATTCACTGAAACTTAAGGCGTTGAGGCGCGTCTCTGTTTCCGTCACGTACAGACCCAGCGGATCGTACCATACATTCCAGATGTCTGGTAAATAGATAGGCTGCTTTTCTTCTGCAGTAGTTGACAAAAAAAAAGCAGTGCAGTCCCGGGCTCCGAGGCGTTCTCCTCCTTCCCAGGCTCCCAAACCTCAGCTCGGCATCCATATCAATCATGTTGATGTAACTTATTTTTATCTAATTAGTTCAACTTTGTCTTTTATTTTCGGTTTAACGAAACAAAACACGCATTGTGCAATAAACGCCAACCTGTCTTTAACAATGTTATGGCTGTTGCAACCTTTTACCAGAGAGCAGGGCATATTTTGCATTTTTTACTTACACCTTAATCCGATTTGACAGTGAGCACAACACCGTCACATGGTGGCTGGGCGGAGCAGCCGGGCTGGTCGGCAGGGTAAAGCGTGGACGCAGGGTTCAAGGTTGTGGCATTGCCTGTCGCAGCCCCGTGTCTGGCGGGAACCCAGGGGACTGGAAACAGCGGCTCGCGAGCGGGTCGACAGGAGTGAGATCGGCGTGAGAGGGAAACTGTCGGAGTTGTTTACAGTGACGGTAACTAATTCACGCCCCTCAGGCGACTTAATCGGTAGAGATCAGATGTTAAAAGCTGACCTGACCCAGAAATGGAGAGCTTTCTTGTTCGTGCAGTATCCCATACTTTTCATCGCGGTAACACTAAGCCGCCCGCATGGGTGTGGAGCACATGGTCACGAGGAGTCATTGTTAAAATGACACCCAGACGTCAGGTAATATGGTCAGCCGTTTCTTCGGTGTTTTGACTGATGGAGAGCGGGATCCCTCGAGCCCCCGCGGGCTGCATGCTCAGCATACCCGGCCATGTTCCAAACATTAGTAGCTGTGACAAGTGAGAGAGAGAAAGGGGCATTATTGTTATATATTGATTGATGAGAAAACAAGGTCAGCTGCGATCCGTTATCACAGCCGCATACATTCCTTTCTACAGGAGCGATGTGGTGAGCAAGGGGACGACGCGTCCAAGTGTTGACCATAGCCTTGAACCCTGCGTCCACGATTTACCCTGTCGAACAGTCCGGCTGTTCCGCCCAGCCACCACGTGACAGTGTTGTGCTCACTGTGAAATCGGATTAAAATGTGAATGTAAAATAGGAAATATGCCCTGCTTTCTGGCATGAGCTTCCAACAACCATAACATTTTCAAGGACAGGGTGTCGTTAATTGAACAATGAGTGTTTTTTTTCGTTAAAACGAAGATAAAAGACAATCGGGTCACTTGTCGTGACCCGTTTTTAGGGTGCGGCGATTGCACCGGCTTCGGCAAATCCGAAAATAATTGATGTGATTTGGTAATCATTTTGTGCACTTTGTAGTTTTGTACTACCATTTAGATGAAAAGAGACACATCAAAACGCTTTCATTGCTAAATCAAACTGGTTCAGGCCTTCGCGTCCACAATAACCAGCAGCGTTTACAGCGTAGTTTCTAATAACCAGCAGCGTAGTTTTGGTCAAACTATTTTTTTCCATTTTAAGACTTTTTGTCCGTACATTAACATAAATGCGCGTAATGTGACAAACATAAAGTATTGGGATAGATTACGTTATTGGGTGATCATTATTGGGTTGTGGATTTTTTGCTGCCTTAGTTGCAGCACTATTAGGACGCGTCGATTTACCTCTCTCTTCTGGCAGAATTGCAACCTCAGATTCAGCCGACGCCACAGAATTCACGGCAAGCAGACGCATACGCCGAGCTCTTGTTCCAGTACACTATCCAAACAGCGACATGCTGCGGAACTGGTGTATCCCTGTAGTGTGGGGATATATGACAATTTTCTGTTCCTTGGCACCACACAATTATGTCCTGATGAGCCATGACGTTGCACATAAATTCGGCCTGGATTCAAAGCAACAACACTGGGCGGTCTGCTGAACCTCCGAAAGACAAATTAATTGTTACTTCCGATGGCGCCTTAAGACTGAATCGCAGCCCGTTATAAAGGTGCTACTTTGAAAACGTTAACCTTCCGCAAAAAGCAGTGGAGAATGGGAACTTTGTGAATGTTGAGTGTTTCTGGATGACCATTGTGACGATTTAGATTTCCCTGCCTCAATTGGCAGCCTGCTATTTCAGCTAAAAATATTTCAAAGATAGGATGCAGGTTTTAATGGGGCAAAGCCCAAGTTCCAGCCGGCGTCATTTCATCAGGTTTGACGAGTCAATGCAAGTGAAAACACATACCTAATGGTTCTTTATGAGGGAAAGGTTCATGCCATCTATGAGATTTCAAGCCAATACGTCAGGGACTTAAAGGCACTTGGAACGTTACCAACTGCGTCAAATTGTCGTAGATATATTGCGCCAGAGCGCAACGTTCCTAAGGCGAGTCTTGCCTGTTTCGGTGTGCGTTCAGCATGTTAGTATGAGCACTCCAAATTATGACCCTTTTAGATCCGATGCGAATTGCAACCGATAGGCATGAACAAGTATGTTCCACCTGCAGTCGGTAAGCCTGGGTTCCCCACCGAGCAACATCTTTTAACTTAGTAACCGTCACTGACGATGTCAAAGGTCAGACCGAATTGAAACGTTTCGGCAAGTTCGTGACTAGTTGCTATTTGTAGGTGTGTACACCTCACCCAAAGTTCCTTAAATGTGTGATATGTACTGGCATGACGACTGCTCTTGACAACTGGACGAGTGGTTCTACACCAGGCGATTTTGTTGCCCGGGAGTCAGGGCTAAGAGGGGTCAATGCTTGTTTTCTAGGCTAACATTTAGTGGCACACGATTACATGTTTGGTGGTTGTAAGAGACTGCGTATTAGAGAAGGTCAGTCCTAAACCAACAACAGGATGTGGGAGCGACGGAAAAGAGGGAAAATAGAATACCTGCGGTATAATGAGAGCTGGAGCCGGGGAAACGCACTCATAACTCTCCATAACTCATCACATATGATCAACTAAAGCACCAGGTGATCCGCCAGCCTGCATCCCGAATTCGCAGGCGTGCCGGGAGGGCCTTTATGTAGTGAAGAGAACAACGTTTCATAACTCCAACCCCACACTGGGTAGAGCCTAATAATTTCAACTATTAAGACTCAGCACATTCATGTGCGCGTGCGCGAGCCCCCGATGAGTCACGTACGGTAGAAATGGACTACGGAGTACACGGAAACATACTTTTCCCGATATCATAGGCTAGGTTCTGTAGGCAGTAGTGAAAATGATTGGCAGAAAAAGCAAGATGTTGACAGGGTGACATGGTTTGTCCTTTATTCGCCCCACGCAATGCGTGTGAACCCATTGCCAGGAGAGGGCCATGACATACGTAACACTATTGAGAAGACGAGGAAACCTGGTACGTCATTTTTGCATGACCTATTGGCAGCTGATCTATGGACTTTCTTCCAGATGGCCTCCTTGACAAAATGGGGTCACCTCACAGAGGGGTCGCTTGGACGGTGTCATAAGGATCTCTCTTCTAAAACAGGGCCTCCTGTTCCAGAAAAGAGGTCACTGATGCATAGAGATGCCTCCTAATTAAGAACAGGACACTTTCGATTCCAAAAAGGGCCTCCAAACCTAGCCAGGGGATTCAGTTATCCCTAAAAAGGGAGTCCTTATTCGGAGCCGCATCCATCGGATGCATGAAAAGGCTTTCTGTTCCATAAATGGAGCTCCTGAGCATAGAGGGTGCCTCCTGATCCAGATCAGGGACCTCTTAGCTCATAACGGGGGCCTCCCAAGCCAGCAAAAGGTCCTCCTTGTTATAGCATTGGGCCTCCTAATCTAGAGCATAGGCTACTTTATTCATAAAACGGTCTGATGATCCAGGAAACGGGTATCTTCATGTAGAAAAATGTTCCCTGAATCCGGTTAATTCATCTTTGGCTCAGTCATGGGTGCCTCCTTGATCTGAACTTTGTTAATCTACGGATAGCTAAAATGCCTTTAGTTTGTGAAAAGGGGACTCCCAAAAAATTTCAGGGGCAAAGACATACAGTCAAGGGCCACTGCCCCCTCTTCTCCCCTTCCTCCCTCCATTGCTACGCCGCCCCGGCCTCCAGCCAGCTTCCCCAGATTCCACCACCGCCATCCACACACTGCATCATAAATGCAACAGTCCAATGCTTCGCTGTGAAAAACCGGTAGAGGGTCTGTCTACGTGAGAGGGCAGAAGAGAATCTGTCACTCGGAGGAGGGTCCGCCACTATCCTCTCGGCTAAAACCAGAAGGGGCAAACAAAGATCGTGACCCGGAGTAAGGTCATAAAGCTCTAGGTTCGAAGAGCGCGCGGAACTAAACCACATTTTTATTCGTGTGGGATTTCTGGAGGCTGGCACGGAAGTACGATATCTGCACGTGAACCATCTAGTTACATATGTATTTTGGAAATGATTGGTAAATAAAAGAAGTCAAACCGAAGCGAAGTTATCGGTAGGAAACGTAATATGTTAGAACAGTCATCTGATTATTACAAACGAATCGCTACGGTAATTCGCTTTGAAGTGTTGTTAACTTTGCTGGGCTTTTGCTGGGTGAGCTAGAAAAATACCGAGGGAAATTCGAATCAAGTTATCTGTAAAAAAGGCATAATGTGAGAACAGCAGTCTGAATCCGGATGATGTGATTGGTAAGGTCAAAGGCATCGAAGCGTCATTTGCTTTGTAACACTGCTGATGGGCAAGCTGCAAGATGGAAGTGAAATCAGAAAAAAAACAGAACAAGAAAGTTTCCAACAAAATCTAGCAATAAAGTTAACACAAAACAGCAGCACAAGACAATAAGCTTGCAGCTGAGGGCTGACGCCGAGCTAGGGCCGAATCAGCGACGCCACCTGTGAACCTGCAGCTGAGAGCCGACGCCGAGACTAGGGCTGAGCCAGCGACACCGGCTGTAAGCCTGCAACTGAGAACCGACGCCGAGCTGGGGCCGGGCCGCGCCGAGGCTGTAAGCCTGCAGCTGAGAACCGACGCCGAGCTGGGGCCGGGCCACGTCGAGGCTGCAAGCCTGCAGCTGAGAGCCGATGCCGAGCTCGGGCCGAGCCAGCGACGCCGGTTGTAAGACTGCAACTGAGAGCTGACGCCGAAACTTACCAACGTCACAGACGAGCGAGCCAGGCTCGAGCTCAGCCAGGAACTGGCGCACTCGCGGCCATGGTCGGTGGTGCAGGTCCGAGAGCCGCTCGGCCATCTGGCCGTACACGTCGTGCACGTAGGTCTTCTCGAGCGCGACCGAGCGCGCGTCCCGCTCGCCCTCCTCGTCCGGCGGCATGGCGACTCCGCACCCGCACCCGGCCGATCCACGCCTGGTACCTGAGCGCCCCGGCAGCCGGGAGGCGTCTCGGCCAGCGCCGCGCGCACCAGCTCCCACCAGCTCGGCCGCGGATACCCTGCCGAGCGCGCCCGGTCGCTGCTGGGGGCAGGACCGTCCACCGCCGCCAGCCGGCCGGGAGTCGGTCAGGACAGGAGCGGGCGGCGGAGAGCTAGGCCGTCCCGGGAGAACAAGCCGGGTGTGCAGCGCGCATCGTTCTCTGCCAGCCTGTATGACGGCAGTGAGTGCTGCCTGCACCGCCTGTCGCTGCCCGCAGCCGCGAGGTCCGCAGTGCCAAGCGCCTGAAACGCAAGGAGAGATGGTCAAGTTGAGCGGCCTGAGAAACAACGCCAGGCAATGCTTTGTGCATTGGCCAATGCAGAATGCAAACAACGCCAGCCAATGCAATGCCAGTTCATTCATTGGCTCAGCTCTCCTTAGCTTTGGCGTTATCTGCTTCACCTGCATCTTTGCCTACGATGCAGGACGCGGCACGACTGGTGTGTTAATGACCCCGCCTGCTTTTAACGACTCAAGCTTAGTTGTAACATTTCACCACTTCCTAGCATTCTCGATCAGTGCGACGAATTGGTGATCGGTCTGCTCTCCCGTGACTGTGGTGTCCGAGCAAAAGGGCACCCTTCGCCACCATTTCCCACCTGAAATAGCCAGTCTGTGTATATCCTGCTATTTCTGAAATCGTCATTAACCTTCCTCAGTTTTTAAAGCCGACGTTAAGGTCTCGCTCGATGCGCACATGGCTCGTATTCACGTAACCAATCTCCCCATTTCTTGCATACCAATGCATTCATTTTTGGCTATCTGTTATTAGCAGTTTGTTGTCCGTTTATACTATAGCTAATTACCTCACTAGTTACGGCTACTTAAGGCTCATATAAGTGCGCCTCTCCAATGCCAAAACGGTCGGCCAAATCTTCTCAAAACACTTATGCAATTTAGAATGTCATTCCAGCGTTCTATTGGGCCACAACCTTGTCTCAAGACGAGTGACGACGCTGAACATCCGAGACGCAATCTTTGCACGGGCTCCATTACAGCCTCAGGCGTCGTATTTCTCCGGCAAGAACGGGGCCATGGGCGGACGTGTCACGAAGTTGTATTGAGCAATAAATACCTCTTAGTACTATTTCGGAAACATGCCAGGAGAAAACAATCCCATACCCCCAACCGCCCGGCTGAAGGGACAGATTGGGGACAGGTTCATCAAGGAACTGTTCCGACAGCACCCTTGGTGAACCAGGCAGCTTCCGCTGATGCACGCTTTGCTAGACCAGGCAGCTCCCGCTGATGCACGCGTAGGTAGACCAGGCAGCTCCAACTAACACAGCCGTCTTTGCGGGTTTGTAATGTCCGCGCATCAATTTAAAGGGAATGTTCCATACTTATAAAAGGGTTTTGAACTGAAACAGCGATCTCGCAGACCTTTCGATGCCGTTCAAAACCATGCACTTCTTAAGACCTAAGTCTCTCTAGTTTCTGAGCTATACGCCTGCGAAAATGGGGAGAGTATTTCTGGGGAGTATTTCAAGGCCGGTTACCATTCACGAGATACCAACGCTATTCCAATTCTGCAATTCCATAAACCATGCGGCGATCAAGACCAAGAAAAAACAATTGTGGAGGCGTCCATACCTGGCGTTCGTGAGCACCATTTTCAGATAAGACAGCCGCCAATTGGTTCTCAATCGATGTTGTGCATGGTGCAATGACGCTTTGAACCATGATGAATCGAAGAACATATTAACTAAACAGAGAATTATGCTGTCTAGAGTAGTGTTTTCTACTTAAAAGGCATGCCAATAGTTATGAGTGACTTTGTTTCATCACATCCGATGCTTGCTTTAGTATTCCCAAATGTGAAACATTCCTTATAAGCTCTGCGTGCGCTCAAATCATGAAACCAATGCAGCAAACAATTGATACGACACTTGTGAAACAAAGGACTCTGAACGGATCCGGAACACCGTTTAACTCAGGATGCTGTCATCAAATCTTAACCGTCGCTGTAAGACAAAGTACTTCGGCAGCGTGGCTGGAGTTCGTACTTCAGATCATTGTCACTTAGTCACTAAGCAGCACCCGTGAACTAATCACCACAGAAGACCGAGCCTTTAGTGACACGTCCAGCACCTTCGCAGCCTGTGACACGGATGAACACTTGTTCAGACTGTCGTCCGGGTCTGGTGTGCCAGTACGCACACAGCGTTTCGGCCAGTTAACTCTCCGGCCGTTGTTAGGTGTTACTGAATCCTGAGAAGAACTGAATGGAGTTTGGCTTTCAGCCATGTACGCATCGCAGCTAGAATTCTCGACTTCAAATTGCTGCACTTCGAACAAAAGTCTTCTGATGACACGTCTAGTGCTGTACCAACTGCGCTAACTGGGAAGGACACCTTTCCGATTGGCGTAGCTGGTGGAGCGTGTCCCGTGTGTGTGCTGCGTGCGTGTCATCAGGACTTAACAACGTACTGAGCTGCTACGACTGAATGGCGTGCCGGCCTCTCAGGCCCTGTCACACTGCCACCGCTACCCAAATGATGCATACACAGGGATCCGTCTCGAAATGTCCCTGACGGTCGGTGAGGCGGGAAGCCCCATTTCTTATTACAGCCTTCCTAAGTGCGGTTTTGATAACAACAGTTTTCAATATCTGGCTGATCTTCAAGAAAGTGCTTGAGTACTTCTTGCTGTCTCGAGATCGCATGCCAAATTCTTCCCCACGATGTGCTCACCGTAACGTGTGACAGCCCCTGCGCCTTGGTGACATCTCCCTGGCTGACGCCCTGGAGCATTTCCATGGCCCTCGCACGAACGCCTCGACAGAGCCTGTTTAGTATTACCCATGTTAAATGTTCGGTGATGTCTGACATCTGTGGCTCGATAAAACCTAACGAATCGGTCATTACAAGACCAAATGTGGTGACGGAAGGTGACAAAGTACTTATGAAACACCCTGTAATTTGCTCTCCTACACCAAGATTGACTGCGCGTGATCTAGGTCCCCAGAAATAAACCTACAGGGCACCTTGCAAACTCTTGCTGATGCTGTTCCGTTCATTCAGTCATCCCGATGTTGTAGGTAAGTGGTTCGCTGGTAGAACTGGGGTTGATGCGGCGTAAGCATTTCTAGCATTAATTCGGTTACTGCTATCATAAAAAGCGACTTAGCAAAGCGTGTTTGTTGCGTCTCATGATCATGCCTCTGGCATTTCCATATGCCAGCAGAGCATTGAGCTTACGAGCCATTTGAGATATTTTTCAGCCGTTTTTTTCATGGAATTCCCTGTAACTTTTCGTGTTTTCCAAACTGCGGCTCCTCAGTGTTAGAAAGGTATCATCTTTAACGGATGGAACATGCCGAAATGCATCGCATGAGTGACAAAACTCACACACGTACACACATGCACACACACACACACACGCGCGCGCGCGCGTGCACGCACGCACGCACGCATATATGCAAACATGCGCGCGCCAACCACCTACACAGACACGCGCGCGCGCGCGCGCACGCACGCACGCACGCACGCATACACACACGCAGTGGAGGGTGGAGCTTTAAAAGACATGGTGGGAGAGCAAAATGGGGTTGAATCTATATTTGGAAGGTGAAGCGGGCTTAACATTTCCGTTTGTCCCCTTTCCAGTGATTTTAGCCTTGAGGTTGACTCGTTATTGAGAGTGTGGCTCAGCTTTGGGGGGGGGGGGGGGGCGGGGCATGGTGTTCTCAAGGGCTACCAATTTTTCGATGCACGTCTCAACACCAGTTTCCTCACGTGTAAGTAACACCAACTTCCATCCAGCTGTCATTTCACATGTATATAGCATGAGCGCAGTCAGATCCTCAATAGTGGCGTGATGTTATCGGGGAGTCACAAAGTCGCGCACTTATTGACAGCCTGAGCAGTGCACCACTTGTGCAGGTTTTGGACAGGTCTGAGCACCTCCAACAGAGACGAAGGCTTAGCGCCACTCTCAGCTTACCTGGCGTCCCTCACAGCCGCAGAATAACGGCCATCGCCGCCGCCTGCAGACGTCCGCCTGTGCCGCAGCTGCAGCTCTGCATTAGCCCGACCTGGCGCACCAAGTGCGGCGATGGCGGCGCGGCTGGAGCGCCTGGCGCCGGGCACGGCTGTAGGCGGCGCCGCGTCCTCCCGCCGCCGCCGCCCGGTCCGAGCTCGGCGCCGATCGAACGGCGCTGACGTCATGCGTCGGCGGCGCGGCCGCCGGTGCGCCGCCGACGGCCGCCGACGACCGCCCGCGCCGCCATTCATAAAACAGGTCCCGCCGGCGTGGCCGTCCGACGGCCGGGGACCAGTCAGGGCCACACAGTCCCGGGGCGTACGGGGGCCGGGGTCCGGCCAGGGTCACACAGCCCCGGGACTTATAGAGGCCGCGATCCGGTCAGGCTCACACAGCCCCTGGAACTCACAGAGGCCGCGGTCCGGTCAGCATCACACAGCCCTGGGACTTACGAGGCCACGGTCCGGTCAGGATCACATAGCCCCTGGGACTCACAGAGGCCGCGGTCCGGTCAGGATCACACAGCCCTGGGACTCACAGAGGCCGCGGTCCGGTCAGGCTCACACAGCCCCGGGGCTTACAGAGGCCGCGGTCCGGTCAGGATCACACAGCCCTGGGACTTACAGAGGCCGCGGTCCTGTCAGGGTCACACAGCCCTGGGACTTACAGAGGCCGCGGTCCTGTCAGGGTCACGCCATCTCGGGGCTTGCAACGGCCGGGCCGTCTGACGGTGGGTCTTCATGTCCCACCAGGGGGGGGGGGGGGCTCCGCATGTTTGGGCCACGGTCCCCGGGGCGCGCGGATATGCTCCTCTCCTCTGTCCAGCCAGAGGAGCTCCGGGTGTCGAGGGCTCGGGCGCGGGGACGCGCAGAGATGCCCGCTCCCCCCCCCCCCCCCCCACACCGTCCAGCCAGAGAGGCTCCGAGTGTCGCGAGCCGGGCCACCGGGGCGCGCAGAGGCAGGATGTGTCTCGGAGCCAGCTACTCCCGCGAGGCATGTATCGGGGTAGTTGATCCATTTCGAGGGCACTGAGTGGGGCCCCAGGTATAGCAAGTAAGGCCAGGCGCAAACAGCCCGCTTCACTTGCTCTAAATCTCCGCTGATCGTGACGAGCGATCCTTTACTCACCGGCTCAAATTGCATATAATCCCAACTCGCGTGCTGCTTAAGGCCCGCTTTCGCAATCTTTTGCCTTTCGTACCGAGAAGCGTGGGCAGAATAGCCCATGGCCTTCACTCCTTAGCGATATCCGTAAACGTCGTTATCGTTTTTCAATATTTCTTTTTATCGCCGGCTGCGCTGGAATGAAAGTCACTGCTCCGCCATCAGAGCACCGAAGCGACCATTACTCATCAGATATGAGTGTCACCGGACGTTGTTTTCAACATCCCACAAAACCGGGACAAGGACAGATGCGGTATTCGGTCCGCATTCCACAGCCGGCCGACGACCACATTCCCGCAAAAGCCTCTTGTTGCCCGATAGAAGCCCGTCCAGTTTTTATCTTCGTTGCGAATTTATACGAATCGGAGGTAAATTGCCGGCTTCAAGCAGGCGCCGCGTACTTTCCACGCATGCGGCGACGGCGCGAGCGGAGCTTGGGCACCCCAATGGTGTCTGTAGCTGGGATTCCATGCTGCGGGAGCCGCCCAGCCAAATCCCGATGGTACTAAACCTTGATGCGTGACGGGCCGCGATCGAAGTTTCACAAGAAAACGAGAAGCAGTCCGAACCTCGGCGATCGCCTGACCGCAGCATCCGCAGCCCCATCCGGTTGAGGGCTCCCCTCAGCCCCGGTCCCGGACGGGGCGAGGCCCGCCCATAATCACGACTTAACGACTTAGCCGGCCATAGATTAGCCTACTGCTTAATGCACCGGACGGCGTTTGAAGGTTAAGCGCAGGGGCCCCCACCGGGACTGCAGGCAACCTGGCATCGCGCGCGTCTTTCGCTGCGACGGCGGCAGGCCGAGCGGACCCAGAGGCGGAGGCGCGTGCGGACCAGCGTGGACGTCTTCGGCAGCAGCGGCCGCAGACGACGGCGCCCCCTTCCGGTACCGGCCGAGGCGTCGTCGGCTTGAGTCGGCTCAAGGCCAGCCGGGGCGGCCGGGCTTCCCACCGCAGGAGGAGCAGGGCTCACCGCTGCACGCGCCGCCAGCGCTCAGTCGTGCACTATGCGGACGCTGGGGAGGAGCGCGCTGCTGCTGCTGCTGGCGCTGGTCGCCTGGCCCCGGTCGGGCGGCGCCGAGCCTCAGCGGGCTCCGGTATTCGCCGAGGGGGGCTTTGCTGGGCCTGTTGTTCCGCAGCGCGGCTTCGGTGCGCCGCCACAGCTGGACGTGCTGGCCGTGCCGATCGTGACCCCGTGCCGCACTGCGGACGGCGGGCCAGGCCGCTGCGTCTCGGCGCTGACCGGCTTCTGTGAGGCCTATCCAAGCTTGACGACGCTGCTTGCCGCCCGGCCCATCCTCTGTGAGCAGCAGGGGGCCGACGTGGTCTTCTGCTGCCCAGAGCCAGTCCGCGCGCCTGTGCCGACGGCGGCCGGCGGCACCACGCCCAAGCTGACCAAGACGCAAACCAACGTGGTGACGATCACGGAGGTGGTGACAGTGCGGCCCGTGACCACCGTGGTACTGACGCAGTTTGTGACGGGGGAGGAGGCGGCCACGACGGTGGTGAAGCCCACCCGAGTGCTACCGGTGGGCCCGCCGCCGACCGTGGCCAAGCAGCTGACGCCGCCGGGGCCCCCACCGCCACCGAGACGCCCACCGCCGCCGCCGCCGCCGACCACCACTACAACCACAACCACAACCACCGAAAGGCCGACCACCACCACCACCGAGCAGCCAACAACTACCACCACCGAAGAACCAACTACCACAACTACAACTACTACCACCACCGAGGCGCCAACCACCACCACCACAACCAGCTGCCCCCAGTGAGCGTCCGCCGAGCCGGCCCCAAGCGCCGGCGGCGGTCCGCTGCGCCACCGACGGCTCGTCGTGGGTGGCACTGGTGGGCAGCCGGCAGCGTTGGCTGTGTGCCGGCGCGCTGGTCGGGCCTCGGCTGGTGCTGACCTCCGGCCGCTGCGTGCTCCGCCGGCCCGTCAGCTCGCTGACCGTGCGGCTGGGCGAGCGTGACCTCAGCTCTAGCGCCGACGGCGCACACGTGGACCTGGCCGTGCTCCGCGTCGTGCTGCACCCGCTGCAGGCCGGCGGGCGACACGACCTGGCGCTGCTGCTGCTGGAGAGGCTGCCGGCCGGCTTCCAGCCCGTCTGCCTGCGGCGCCCTGGCGCCGGCAGGCGCGTTGGTGACTCTCGGCTGGGGCTTCAGCCCGCTGGCGGTCGGCGAGGCGGCGCAGTCAGCGGTGCTCACGCCGACCGCCGTGCGCGAGGTGAGCGCCGCAGACTGTGACGCCACCTACCAGCTCTTCCCCACGTACGAGCGCGAGTTCCCGCGCGGTGTGGGGGACACGGAGGTGTGCGTGGCGGCAGCGGGGGAGGACGCGCCCGACCGCCAGTGCCCGCAGGACCGCGGCGGCCCGCTGGTGACGGTGGACGCCGTCGGCCGGCCGCGCTTGGTCGGCCTGATGCGGGAGGCAGCCGGCTGCGGCTCGGACGTGCTACCCAGTGTCTACACCCGGCTGGAGCCGTACGAGTCCTGGCTGCGGCAGGTGGCCGCCCAGATCTCGTAGTCGGCCCTCGGCGGGAGGGCGGGGGTGGGGTGGGTGGCAGAGCCTCTGCCTAGGTCACCCCCGGCGACCGACGGCAGGGGGAGGGGAGTTTACGGGGCGCGAGCATCGAGGCTAACAGAATCTAACTCCGCACCGTCCATTCCAGAAGTGGGCAGCTGGTCACGTTATATGTGTGAAACACTATCTCTGCGGTACGTAACTAGCTCCAGTGTAGAAAATCAGCGAAGTCGCTCTTGACAAAGCACTGGCTAACATTTGCCTTTCACCTGTTATTCCTGGGAAAGTTTCCAGGAACGAAGCAGTGATGTTGAGTTTGACAGAAGCAATGGACATTTGGTCAGACAAATAAACTGTTGTGGACGGTAACAGGAGTCTGTCATGTGTGGAGTGCCAAGAATGATAGGGGGGGGGGGGGGGTGCGACTGGTCTGGTGGCATCCTCGAATGTTTGGATTTTCAACGGCTGGTGCCGTGATTGTTCGCAGCCGTGCACATATCGTGCAACGCGGTGGACCGTCAGTGATAGCGCCTCCATGTCTCGCTAGGATGTTCTAACCAATGTCCGGTGAAGAATATATGATTTCAGACAACTGAAGTCAATTGTGTCTGCGTCGGGGCTCATGGAGTCATCTTCTGACATCGAGCCATCACTGACGTAAATTATCTTCCCTCGCGACTGGCAAGCCCGGAGGATGGAAAACGAGAGGGAGGTGAAAAATGAGAGAGAAAAATGAGAGAGAACTCAGAATTGTGAGGGCGGGCAGGGGCCTCACAGTGGAAGAGGGATCGCACCTTTGTGCATTTGGATATACGAGCATCCAAACACTAAGCTTTTGCGTCCAGTTAAAGCATGTTAGGCCACAATGTCGACTGATATTGGACATTTTCCTACGGGGAAGCCTTCCTAAGGGCTCTGTTGCCTGGTGAGATCACCAGGTAACAGAGCCCCTAAAAAAGCTAGCATCCTTTTCGTTTTGTACGTCCTTTTCATAAGTGAGCTGATGACTTTGATACTATATATATGTATATAAAATAATTTGCTTTCGTCTGGTCATCTGTGTATCTTGTCACATATGTCAGAAACGAACAGCTGCGCGGAGTAATGGGGTGTGTCCAAACCATGCCCCGTTCCTCCGCCCCCCCCCCCCTCGCCCCCCACCTAGGCGGGGGGCAGGCGGAGGGACGCCTAGACAGCGACCACAGCCGCCTGAAACATGCATGAACAGCCGAGAGCAGTCTCTACACGGATCGCAGACGGCTTCGGCCCCGCCTCCCTTCAAAACGAAAAGCATGTGTATCATTGCCGTGGCGGCTGGGTGGAACTTGCTCTCTCCACATTTTCCACGGCACATCTGACCGGCAGTCCAGCCCGGCTGAATCGCCACCATTTATTCGGATCACGCCCTGGTGACATACTGGGTACAAGCGCTGCCTTGCACCTGTGCTGCAAAGTTGACACAATTTGTTGTGCCTGATTTAGCGACGATTTGATGTCTACCGTTTCCCATGCTGTGTTGACGTGCCTTGAGACGATTAATGCATATCATTTACATGAGCCATATTGTGGCCAGCTGCTGTGCATGAGCGCTTTGTAAAGCTGCGGCTTAAGTCAGCTCCAATGTGCATGGCTGCATCCAGCCTTTTATGCATCATCTGACTCACGACATGTCATGAGTTGCAGGTGTTCCTGGTGATCTTTTGGGATAAGTTTTGATATTAAATGTCACCGCGATCTAGAGGAAGCTTTCAGAAATGCCAAAAATAAAGCATCCATTTAAGAACTGTGCTGCGTGTGTAGCGTTCCAGGAACGTTCACAAGCAGACGTAAAGCATCCTGAGTATGTGCTGCTGCGATGTTATGCGCAGTTTTGCGGGGTTGTTTTCGCAATCCAGAACGCAGAACGCTAACTTAAGCGTGCCTTCAAGATTGTTGAATGATATATAGTGCAGCAGCGCGTCCCGTAAAAACAGCCTGCGTCACCCGTATCCAACAGGGGACGCGAGAAGCCGGTCGGATGACCGCCAGCACCGGACGCTTGGAGAGCGGGGGAGCGGACTGCTGGTGGTCTTCCTGTTTGTTGATGTTTATGACGTGCCAACTGCAATGGCGGTTCTGCGTCTGCAGGGCTGTTTGCACGTCTGACAGTAACATAGATTGGTGACATCGGGCGAAGAGATTGCGCATTCCGAAACAAACTTTTCGAGTTACATTTATAAGTGTTGACGAGATACCCATTGACTCATTTGGTACCCTCTTTTTGGTGAGCATTATATTTACCTACGCCATTCTACTTGCACGAAGGTTTGGCCGCATCACTGGCTCAGGCGGGAGGGAGGTACAGCTTAGTGGTACTTTTCATTTAACACGCGCCCGGGTGGTCGGCAAGATACGCTTCACTCGGGTGGGGGTGGGGAGTCAATTTGGTCCCCGGAGATCTCGGGAACTAAGAGAGCCAGAGACACCAAATTTACAGGGTGTGTTGACCTGTACGTGAACTCACTTGGGTCAAATTTTCAGGTTCCTAAGTTATGATCTTTGGGTCAAAAAAGGTCAGACAAAGTCAAGTTCCAGGCTGGTCTCCAAAGTGCCCCCAACACCTAGATCACCGTTTCTAAGCAAAAGGTCACGTGCTCGTTCAAGGTCAGTGGCCTTGTCTGACCTTTTGAAGGTCAAGGTGACCAAAATCATACCAGATTGCTTTGAGTTTTGACCTTTGTCTGCCCTTCAAAACTGGTATTACGTCAATGTAATTTGCTCATTTAACTGTTGCGTCGGCTAAGAATGCATCTCAGAGATGTATGCCTTCGTCTAACATCCCGTTGTTGGATCAGATTAAAGGATTCCCTAGAAACTGCCTTCGTGGAGACCATGGCCTGACTTTGACTTGCCATAGATCAGCGGCCTTACAAGGTACATCTAAATGTTTGATGCCAAACGATTCGTTATTCAATTGTCTACAACTATGCAAAATTTGGCGCGGTTACGCTGCGCCGTAGGAGACCATTTCAGAAAAACCTTCGACGGGGGGGTTATGTTGACCCCTCCGCCCACCCGAGCGCGTGTTAAGCTCCTGACGTTACGGCGCAAGGCATGGCTCAGCAGTGATACGTTCACATTTTGGTGAGCTACCAAAATGTGAACAGAACAGCTTCCGCTTGGACATGCCCACAACCACCGCCATAGGAAGCTCCTGTGTGCTTGATTGGTTGTTTTGAAAGCTTTGTTTCGTTACCATTCTTATGGTCATTACTGGATGAATGATATCGACCACGTTTATGGCAAAAGCAGTCGCTTTAAGGTGGTGTTCAGAGGGACGCGTGAATGCCCTCTATTCCAGGCACCAGTGTGGTTTCTTATGTTGGACGATTTGTTACGCTCACGTTACTTTACGCTACGCATGTTACGCTACAGGATTTGCATCACACTCGCACTTAATTGCCAGTCAGTTTGAGGGTTTTCTTAAACACTATACCCCGTGCAAAATATATCAGGCCAGGACTGCAAAGGTACGCAACCCAGTAATAATAAGTAATAAGGGCGTCGCGCACGTGCACGTTGCTCTTGCGACTGAGTCGCTATCCGCACGCCATCTATCTGAAGCAATGATATGGCGTCCTGCCACCAGGTCCATATTGCTGGGCATTCAGCAAACCAGCTCACACATCAAAACCATACAGCGAAACCACGGCAAACCATAACGCAGCCTACAGTCTCTGGAGCGCGCAGGGATCCATCCATACAGACAAAAGCCGTAACTTATTTCCGGCATATTTGGACAGCAAGGCAAGGGAGGCTTGCAAAATGCTCTACACAGTAGGCTCGTTAAATGGGTTTGGGGGTGGGGGCTAAACAGTGAAGCATGACGAGCATATCTCCAAAGTGGAAACTTCCCAGATTTGGCCAATTCTCATCTCAGAGCTGAGAGGAGGGGGGGGGGGGGGGGAGCGCTGGAGCCCAAGTGCAGGGTGGGGTGGGGGGGCTGGAGCCCACTCAACTGAAAGGGAAACCACACTCCTGCTTCAGCTCTGACGCAGCTGCAGCTCCGGCTGTATCTGAGCTGCGCGTCACCGCGGCATAGACGCAGCTCCGGCGCAGCTGAACAGCTTCCGCTTGGACTAAGCTTCAGCACGGCTGCGCAGCTTGGAAGATCGAAGGCACCCCCTGCACAGTTGCGCAGCCTCAGTTCGGGAGGAGCTTCGGGACATGCCCACAGCCACGGTTCACACGCCGTCGCCCAGCTCCACCCGCTGCGGCCCTCGAACGAGACGTACTCCGGCTGGGCCGCTGCGGCTATGCCATCGCTCGGCGCGGGCCCCTGCCATAGCTGGCACGCCGACGACTGCTCCAGCGCCGGAGTGGATGAGAAGCGCGGCGGTGATGTACGCCTCAGGTGCGGCTAGGAGGGCAGCTCGCGCTGGACCGGCCGGCTAGTCACCGCCACGTGCTGAGGAAGCGCAGTGCGTAGCTTAGCTTTCAGCCGCGAGCTGGAGGCGGAGTACAAGACTATCAAGGCGACGAGCAGGATCATGGTACGGTACATATGTGGTACTTAGTATACATGATACGTAATATACATGACAATATATATATATATATATATATATATATATATATATGCATATATATATATATATATATATATATATATGCATATATATTGTCATGACAAATGCAATATATATATATATATATATATATATGTAATGATCGAACCAAACCCATGCGAAATTTCTCAATAGAAATTCGAAATTTCTCAATTCTCTCAAATTTCCCCCGTCCGCCTGCCCTGTTGTCACGTTCCTGTGTCAAGGGAAGGTTTGCTGGCAACACGCCAAATGGGGTTTAACAGGCCTTTGCGGTCGTTTCAGAGCATACTGCGCGACACGCAAAATCCTCCACAGTTATGTCTGGTGTTAAGGTCTGGAGAAATCCTGAACTTGTGGGGAAAATGATCCGATGGGTGCCTCCACTGACCCTGGAAGATGGGATAAGGAAACACGCAACAAGCTTCGCTTAAAAAGCGCTTAACACAAAAACATTCATGCACAGCATTCAAGCTTTTTAGTCTGGGAGGGGCGGATCGGCGGTCGAGAATTCCGAGGAACACAGGGGCAACGAAAGTGGGGCCGCCCATAGTCCACATATCCTTTTAGCACCGTAGATGCCTCCTGACAAATGGCGTGCCCCCTCCTTTCTTAAACAGCAGGGTATCGTTCCATCCTACCAGGAACAAAAATTATGTAACAACTTTGATTATTAGCATGCAGCACTTAGCGATAACGAGATACATGGTCTTCATCATTTACAATGAGAGAAAACACATAAGTATTTGACCCAAGTTAATGCACTTGGAAGCTTTTTTGTCTTTCAATTCGCGAAACACGGCACATGTGCACATATTCAATACGGGGATCACACTATAGATCGTCACGCAAGATTACTGCCTTGAGGTCAGGAGGAGCATGAATCCAAACAGATGGCCGACGGAAATGGTGGTAGTTACCGGCATTGCTAAAACGCGCACGGACACCAAACAGGACCATTAAGTAATTGAGGTCGTGGAGGTTGAATGGTGGATGGGAGAGCCAGGTCGCGGGGAATTATTTCCACCTGTCTGAACGCCACACATAGTAGAATGGGGTCTCCTTTATTAGGCTGAGTGTCTGAAATGCTAGGATTTAACCACACTCCGGTTAATGCGGACCAAGACCGGCGCAGCCAACTTTGGTTTGCACAAACTCTTTTTACGTTATGGTTACTCGACAAAGCAAATAGGTATCAATCTAACATGCACGAGAACTGAAACTAAGCAGCGATGAAACACATGCATTCCCGCACAGGTCACTTTAGGGGGGAAACGCTTTTGTTTCATCATCAAGGAGTAAAAAATGCGGTTCTGTCACCGACGACACTTGAAACAGCCTTAATATTCGCCTGGAGTCACGTGTTTCAGAAACCGTTGCAATATAACTGAAAGCGATAAAACACACAAAGCGGATATAAATGTAGTACAATCAGTCATGAATATTATAAATATTTTCATTTCGGAAATTTTATTTGCACTTAAGCATCATTTGTTGACCATGCCTGAAGTGCCGGCGATAGGGGTGCGGGTCTTATTTCATGAGTGACCGGCGCAGCGGCTTAAGGCTAGTGAGCACGTCGGTTTGGTTCGAGCCTTAGACGTTGCATGCACGAAGCAAGGCGAGAACATGTTTGGTCAGAGGTCGTATCACAACTATAACTGCACTATCTCAAGACATGCCAGTGTCGAGGAAAGAGATCTTGCAGGGTTTAATCCATTGGTGAAAAAATATTTCGCCGCCAGCAGTTGTATGATTGTTTCCTATCAGTTGTACATCCTCTCTTTGTTGTTACAGCCTGCGTTACCTTAAGTTCAGAGTGGTTTTGCTGCTTACTATCACAATTATTTTCTTATGCCTTAGCGTCCAAAATAAAACCTAATAAACTTCCCTGATTACTAAAATTTACATTTTTAGCAGTTACAATAGGTACCTAGGAATTATTTACTCGCCAATCAGAACCACCAGCCAGGAATCCAACACTGGATAAGCTATTTCATGGCACGGATTAAATGGATAGTGGATCAATATCCGCGTAGCAGCCTTTGTTGATTATTTCGGATCTCGGGCACCGCAACCTTTTTGTTGTATTACGCTTCAGTTTAATGTTTAGCACAAGTTTGATTTCAGCGTCGTTCGTGGAAGAGAATCGCGAAGCGTAATTTACTCGTAAAAAATAGAGCAGGGCGTGAGATACTTTTGGATTAACCCACACTGTGCCATTACAATGTTTTGCACCTAAACAGAACGTAGGGCGCCTGTAACTCATTGCAGTGGTGGTCAGTCGATCACTGCAGCGCCACTGTTTTGGTCACTGGAAGTGTGAAATGTCCGGCACAAAGGGAGTCGCGTGTTCGAGATAGGGGCGGCCGTTGACCACGGGAAGGGCCGCATACCCGGTATTGGACCGGCCGCGTGTCTGGCACTGGAGTGGGCGCACATTCGGCACTGGAGCGGCCGCGTATCCGGCACAGGAGAGGCGATGAGTCCGGCACAGGAGCTGCCGTCCAGCACTAGGGCGGTCGTGTTTCCGGCACGAGAGAGACCGTCCGACACTGGACTGGGTGCACGTTCGGCCGCTCCACGCCGCATGTCCGGCACAGGAGAGGCCGCGAGTCCAACGCAGGAGCTGCCGTCCAGCACTAGGGCGCTCGTGTTTACGGCACGAGAGAGACCGTCCGACACCGGAGTGAGCGCACGTTCAGCCGCTCCAGGCTGCATGTCTGGCACAGGAGAGGCCGCGAGTCCGACGCAGGTCTGGGAAGCGGTGGCGCCGGGCTGCGGAGCGTTTAACTCTCGCTTTGATCCGCCGATTTTCATGCCGCAAGCTGATGGGGCGGAGGGGAGGGCTGTCGATGCGACTTATCTGGAGCTCCCAATTAAAGAAAGATAGAGTCACTCGAAAAAAAGACAGTGGATGGGTGACAACAGTATCTTGCGAATGGAAATAAGTGTCACGTTACTATGTCAATAACTGACCCGACTATACCGCGTCAAACGTCAAATTTTCCAGAGAATCCAACTGTTCAACTTAACACGCCCTAATGTACGAGATCTTGGTCCGCAGCGACACGGATGTTAACAGGCGTGTTTCTACGCAAGTTTATGATGCAGGGATCAGCAAATGTGACGGTGTCGGAGCGTCGCGCGCGGTCCGCGAAATGGTCGGTTACCGCCCGGCGCCGGTGCCAGCGCGGATCGTCGTACAGTGTTCCTTAACACGCGCCCGGGTGGCTAGCTGGATACCCTTCTCTCGTGTGGGGTAAATTTGTCCCCCAGGGATCTCAGGAACTGAGAGAGCTAGAGACACCAAATTTACAGGGTGCATTGACCTGTACCTAAACTCACTTAGGTCTAAGTTTGAGTTTCCTAGGTTGTGGCCTTCGCGTCAAATAAGGTCAAACAAGGTCAATATCCAGGTTGGTCTGCAAAGTGCCCCTGAACCTAGATCCCTGTTCTAAGCAAAAGTTGACGCGATTATTTAAGGTCAGTGACCTTGTTTGACTTTTGAAGGTCATGGTGAGCAAAAGCATACAAGACTGCTTTGATGTTTGCATTTGAACAAGCGACAAAGATTACACTGAGCAGTGTGTTCCTAAAAACAACGTGTCGATCTGGGTCATTTTAGGTCCGTGACTTATTCTAACCTTTGAGAAGTGCATGGAAGATATATAATGTGGTTCCTGTTATCAACAAATTTGAAATGAGCACCAGATACCACTCTATACAGTAAGCCCAACAGTGATAAAACAGATTGGTTTTGACCTTGGTCTGTCCTTCAAAACTGTCAATAGGTCAATGTAACTTGCTCATTTGAATGTTGCGTTGACTGAGAACATATCTCAGATATGTATGGTCTCGTCTAACACTCCGTTGTTGCATCAGACTGAACAACTAGAAATTCACTTCGCAGAATACATGATTTGACTTTGACCTGCGGTAGGTCAGCAACCTTGCAAGGTCATCTGAATTTTAAAACCAAAAGATCCGCTATTTAATTTTGTACAGCTGTGCCAAATTTGGGGTGGCTGCGCCCCGCCATTTGGAAACCATTTTGGAAAAACATTCGGAGGGTTAATTTGACTTCGCAGAATACATGACGTCATTGAATGACAAATGTACAACCTGGCTCTGCACTAGGGACTAGGTCACGCAGGTTTCAGTCATGTGAACGAAGCTACTGTGTGCCTGGCCAACGAAGTGGGGATTTTTGACCAGGCCATCAATCCCGTTAGCTCGACCAGGGCGTATGCGGCATCAGGTGCAACACTGTTGATCTGGCCATGCTAGAGTCGTGTCGTCTTGTAAGCCGATATGACCAGGGTCGTACGGCGACGAACCGCGCCCAAATGCCGCGCCCGATGCCTGACCCTGACCAACTGGGCTCATCGCTGTCTCTCGGCAGTGGATAGATTAAATTTAAAGACTTCGACATATGGATGTCGATCTTTCGTCTGGACATAAAATCAGACTAGCTTATAACGAGAGCTGATCAATTGTCTTAGGAACCTTGATTTGAAATTGCAGCCATTTGTATTGATGTTGGATGGGCAAGGCGCTCGCACCAATCGAAAGCTTTTAAATGCTAGTGTGGGCCAAACTGACGCTCGACTGGGGTCAGTTTGGTCCAACCTGAAGTTTTTTTCTGAATGGTCTCTGAACGGCGCAATGTAGCCACGCCAACTTTTGCAAAGCTGTAGACAGTTGAAAAGCGGATTGTTCGCTATCACAAATTTAGAGGTACCTTATAAGGTCGTTGATCTACGGCAGGTCAAAGTCAGACCATGGATTCGGCGAAGTCAATATCCAGGGAATCGTCCAATCTGATGCGACAAATGAGTGATAGACGAAGCCATACATCTCTGAATTACTTTCCTAGGCAACACAGCAATTGAATGACCAAATTCCGTTGACCTGGTGTCAGGTATGAAGGTCAGATCAAGGTCAAGCCAACCTATTTCATTTCTTTAGGGCTTGCTGTAGGGGGCAGTTTCTGGTGTTCATTTCGAATCTATTGATAACAGGAACCGTATTTGACATCTTACATGGACCTCATATATAGTCCAGAATAGGTAATTTACCTAAATTCACCTAGGGCAAAATTTGGTCTTTGGGAACGCTCTTCCTAGTTTAATCTTTGTCGCTTATTCAACTGCAAAACTCAAAGCAGTCTTGTATGATTTTGGCCACCATGACCTTTGAAAGATCAAACAAGGTCACTGACCTTAAATGATAATGTGAACTCTTGCTTAGGACAGGTATCGAGGTTCTGGGAACACTTTGGAGACCAACTTGGAGTTTGACCTTCGGCCTTATTTGACCTGAATGTCATGGCCTAGGAACCTTAAACTTTGACCTACGTATTCGTAGGTATATTTTGTATGTACGTATATTTTGACCTACCTACGTTCACGTATTGGCCAACACACACTGTGAATTTGGTGTTTCTAGCTCTTTAGTTCCTAAGATTTCAGGGGGCCAAATTGAGCCCCTCTTACCTGAGCGAAGGGTATCCAACCGGCCACCCGGGCGCGTGTTAGACAGATATTCTCAGCCCTTGCTGACATGTGTATCACCCATCAACAACGCTATCTTGGAACCAATTCAGCAAAGTACAATGTTCATAAAGCGTACTGAGGCTTTATTAATCATCATCATGATGTAGTGTTAAGTAAAGTGGCGATCAACACCCACAATAACAGCTTAAAAGGAATGTTTCACATTTAAAGATATTGATGTGGCCATCAGACACGATGAAACAAGCTCACCTATAACCAGTGGTTTTAATTAGAAAAAGCTTCTCTAGACACCAATTTTTTCTGTTTAGTAGATATGTGTAAATTCTACTGTTCCTGTGTCTGGCCTCCGGCTCACTCGTACACACGGTACTTTCGAAGTCACTCTTGTATTTGCCGCTCGCCACAGGCACCCACACAGTCCGTCCCACCGGCGCGTCCGTCCCCGCGCCGGCGGCTCTCGAGGTCTTCCTCTTGTAACCCCCTCTCCTGGCCCCGCGGCCGCGTCCCTCGCACGGGACGCCTGGGACAGGAGAAGGGGAACGCAGGTGCCTGTAAACCGCGCTCGTCAAACTACGCAATCATTTACTGGCTAGCACATAGGTGTTCCCCGGCACCTTATACTAGGCACCCTTCATAAAAGAAGAATGCCCTCATAGCTGAGTTATTCATTAATGACATAATAAAGAAATCCATGACATCATGGGCACATATTTGACAAACCTGACTTAACGTGCACAGTAAGAAAGGCGCTTAAGCGATATCCGTCAAATCATTGCGACTAACCTAGGCAACATATTAACACGAACCATACAAAGACACCATGAATCATTGTAATGCACCCAGCTGTCGCAGTCACGTGCTAAATCGATCTGGATAACGTCTGACTCAAGCGCTCCGCTGTTCGCAATGACCATTCGAAGACGGTTGCCCTACAGACACTGGGATCCGAGACCTGGGCGCATTCGAATGGGGACTCGGACTTGGTAGTGAGTCACTGTTTCGGGCCAGGTTACGGAGGGACAGTGGCGACGTGGGCCGCGTGTACGTGACCTGCGAGCCGGGATATGGCACAGGGTCTGCACCGCTGTTGTTGCCGGCTCGTTAGGCGGTTCAGCCGCGGGCTGGGATGACGTGGGATTCGCAGCCTCGGCCTCTGCCGGCTGATTTCCAGCCGTGGCTTGGCCTGCAGCAAGATTTGCGGCCACAGCCTCCTCAGGTGGACACCCAGCCCCGGCAGTCCCCTGCGTCACGGGCAGGCACAAAAAATGCTCCTCGATACCTCATTGTGAGATCATGTCATCGTGCCTCGCATAGCTTTAACTGAGGACCAGTTGACGGCCGGTCATATCTGGAAATCGTGCTCACGAACGCCAGATGTGAAAGAATCGCCCATCACATTTTCTCGACCTTGCTCGCACCATGGCTTATGAAACGACCGAATTTGAATGGCACCATTTTGTCATGCATGCTAGGTGACCTTAAAATGCTCTTCCTGAAACACTCTCCCCATTTTCCCGGGCACGTAGCTCGGAAATTAGAGAGATTTAGGTCTTAAGAAGGGCAGGACTGTGAACTGCGCCAAATGGTCTTCAAGATGGATATTTCAGTTCAAAATCTCATATAACTGTGAAACACCCCCTCTAACCCTCACCCTGATAAGGGGATGCCCACAGCGTCCCTTTTAAACGTTTCTGACGATACCACTCCTGTATGCCATGCAATAGCACTTTTTTAGGTGGCCTCTGAGGCATCTATTGCGCATGTTTTGACACGAAACACGTATCACCAGCATTCTTGGATACTGAGAAGTGCTGCTTTCAGGAACACAGCACGGTAATCAACGGACGGCGCGGGCAACGGACCGACATTGTTCATCAACGGCGCTCTAAGTGATGAATTTATGGTCAAAACAGATGAAAACACGTGAAGCTGAGAAATATTTGAATTTCAGGAAATTTGACTCTTGAGCTATCTTTGTTATAGAAATGCAGATAAATATAGATAAATATAAATAAATAAAACACAGATACAGAAATACAGATAAATATAGAACTACAAATAAAACCGCACACCATTGACTAATAATTAAACAAACAACAACAAAAAAACATGCTAATGCAGATTTCGTGGTACAAATGAGTATGGTCTCGTAGATATAAACACGTAAAGCTGAGAAATTTTCGAATTTCAGGAAATTTGACTCTTGAGCTATCTTTGTTATAGAAATATAAAACTTTTTACCAATTGCGAGATCTAGTTGAGACCGAGCTATTGCTTGCTTTTCGCGAGGCTTTACCTTTCTTAATGTCGAAACGCCATAGGAAAGGGTACGCATCGATTTACCCCACCTCCCTTTCCCCTCCTATCAGTCGGCGTTATGAAAATACAATGGATCAGGGCAGGGGTTAATCAATGAACCATGAAAAAACATCACGTGTGGCATGGTCATCATGCAGTGAGAATTTTCACTGATATGTACCTCCTGACATTACCCTGACATAAAAACGAAAATGCATAAAAGAAACTCAGCGAAGAGTATTTTATGAAATTACAGGTATCTTTACTTGCTTGCACTTACAGTACTTGCATGCACGTCAAGCCTTACTACGTGACAACCGGGCCTTTGAAATATTATGTAATCCCCATGGTATTCATAGGCAAAAACTGTCTACCTACCAAATTTTCAAAAGTTACAATGACCATGAGCTGGATGGTTAATGGATGTGATCGGTAAAACGGCATGATACACCTTGGAGGGCTCCCGGATGGCACCAGACACATTAACAATTTGGCCACCCTCAGCAACAGTTTTGGCTATGGGTCAATACTTCGGAGAACAAATGTCAAACGCAGAAACAGCTTATCACGTGCAGTGCCACAACATCTAAGGAAACATTGCGCGCTGCACTGCCTCCAGCACCCGTCACATTCCTCTTCTATTTTGCGTAGTCATCGTCGCTGTACACTTAGCTCTCCTCGGTTGCTTGGATGTCCATCTGCTTGCTCGTGCAAGAACTATAGCATGCGATTTCTCCTTGACGCTTGCAAGTAGTCTATAAGCCAAAGGCCGGCACTGTGTGTTGCATCTGCAGCCCGCGACGCTGCACGCCTTGTTTTCAGCAGTGCAGCTGCAGGAAACCACATCCAGGAACAATTCGAGAGTAATTTCTGCTGTTTAGACAGCTAGCATGATGGTGGAGACTTCCACGATCCAACTGGGCCCTGGCTCCTGGCTCCCGGCTCCCTGAGTGAATCCTGATTATATCCCCTCTTGATCCTACATATCTTCAAACGCGGAGCGTTCCTATGAGTTGTATGACTCTTGGATAGGCTTCCATACCATCACCACATCGTCAGTTCGTTATTACTAACCGATCAGTGTAATTTTAACACAAATTAACTCCGTGGTTCTCCTAGATCAGTTTGTCCGCGGGCAATGCCCTTGTTTTAGTCGTAATGAGGCACGCGCCAAATTGGGATTTCGGTGTGGGTGTTGATTTCTCCGACCTCCGCCTCCCAAAGCGTAGATTAGGAAGGGTTTGCGTTTCTCTGATTGACTGTTCTTTTAATGGTGAGCGTATTGAGAAATATCTACCATTCTTGCGGATGTCACATGTGAAGTGCTTATCCTGTGGCTGAAGCAAACACGGCCAACGGGTCGGGGATTAATGCCATGCCCCCTTGAGCCAGGAGGATCATGCTATATCCTTAACTTTTGTCAGGGACTCGTTCGCAAGTCGTAGGAGGTGGGACAAATTTTGACTTCCTCTTAAGGAATGCTGTGGTCGCTTTCCTGGAGCTGTTCTCCTTGATCTAAGCTGATAGTTTGGAGTGGAGTTAATGCTGGCCACATTAATAAATAGCTGTCATTGCTTCCTGCAAAAATTACGAAAGTACAAAATTCACTTGAACAGCAGCACAGACACCACAAGACTGGTGCAGTGCATATTATGCTTGGATTGGCCCTGGAGGGAGTGTTGTGTCTTGCAATTTTTGTGGCTCAAATTTCAGCTCATATAGACTAGATGTAAAGCAGGTGATGTAAAGAAGTGAACGGATATACTTACAAGGGGTGAAATACTCATAAGACACTGTAATAACTGAGTAGTGAGTTCTGAGATGGACTTAACTGATACTTTTGAGAAGTTATAGTTGTTGGGACATAACAGAGAGATGTCAGTGTCAATGAAAACAAAAATATTGGTACATGGTGCCTGGCCATGAAACTGTCTAACTGCAAGATGGGAGAAGTAGAGATTAAAACTGTTCTGTATCACACCCATGGTATGTGAACATGCACAAATGTTGCTGGTTTTGGAATATCCCATTGCCGCATATTTGGAAAAAGTGGATTTTGACTTACAGCGAAGTTCTTGGATTGGGCTTTTAGAGAATGGTGGAAACATGATTCAACTTTACCTTTGGTATATTTGCGTAATTAATCTATGAATATGCATCTAAGTGAAACATCAGATGAAATTCAAAATGGTACACAGGTCTTTGCAACTCAAGGGGATAAGATGGTACATCTACTTATATAGGAAGTAGATGAAATTCAAAATGGTATGCAGATAATTTGAGCGGTTAACTCAAGGGAATAAGATGGTGCAAGTACTTATATAGGAAGATGATATGAACACACCATGTGTTATGAGTGTTGCCCAACTTTTATGATCTAAAAAGATCAGACCTAGATGTCATTATTTACAGTAAATTAGCAACAGATCAGTTAGTAGACAAAAGAAAAGAAAATACTTGAAATGTTTTGGGCTAATATGAATGTACTATATGCATGTAACAGGATCATTTTAAAAAGCTGTGGATGCTTTAGGCCACTTGTTGCTTACTGTGTCCAGGATTGGGGTCAAAGTTATGGAGAGGAGTGTTACCTGTTGGCTAGGTGTAATTTAAGTCTGTGTTAGTTACAAAAATTGAAAGACACCTACACCAAATTGAAATTGAGTGTAGGACTTAAGTGCACTGCTATTTTGGGCAACTGTGTAGAAGGTAATCTGAACAATTTGCCTGATGAAATTTTTGATATTGGCTTGTTCAATATTTTAGAAAAAGTGTAGGCAAGAATGTCACAGGGAATTATTTTTGAACATTCTGGGATACATTCAAACAAACTGGGCATGTTTCAAAATTTTGGCATTTGTGAGGGAGCCGTGACAAATTTATGTACTTCTGTTACACTAGTGAATACTAGCAGTGACAGAACAGCATAGGAGTGCACCTCTGGCTCATTTTTGCATTCACACTGCATGTCTTGATGTTTTTAGAAGAAAGAGACAGAGATTTGATATATGAGCCAGTAGAAGACATTTTACACAGTTAAAGCTGTATGAGTACTAAAGCACTGCATCATGAATGGCAGCAAATCATGACAAACATGGATATTTGTCATGTGTTACATGCTGTTGGTCAGCTTTGTTGTCATGTACTAGCCATTATAGCTGGTCATGTGTAGCCTTGTGATAAAAATTATTTTTCATTGGTTTTGTGTAAAGGTATGTGTGTAAATGGTGGCAAACATATTAGTGTGCAACATCCTAGGAATAGGATCACATTACTGCACTTGAGCTCAGAAAGTAACTAACTTGGGTGCGAACAATACCGCACCAATTCTGACCTTGCTGCCATCCGGGGTGGCCGGTCAGTCGCTGCGCAGTAAGCTGCTGACGCTGGTGCTGGTGCGGGACGTGACCCGTTCCCGCGTCCTGCTCGGCCTGAAGAAGCGTGGCTTTGGCGCCGGCAAGTGGAATGGGTTCGGCGGCAAGGTGGAGCCAGGCGAGACAGTGGAGGAGGGCGCCAGACGGTGAGGGTCTGCGCCACTGCCATGCCGTCGCGTACCGCTGCTGCGATTAGGTCCCTCACGCAGGGCCAGGTGGAGCGGAGTGAGATGGTGGTGGGGGCTGATGTCAACACGCCGTGCCTTGGCCGTACAGCGGCGTGCCGCAGATGCTACTTTGTGCTGGATGACTGCTGGCTCCGGGTTATCTAGTTTCCACGGACGAAGGCAGGCTGTCTTTTTGATAAGATGGTTCAGTGCAGGGAAAATATTATGCAGGACGTTGTTGCATTTCTTGATGCGTATGGTACACACTGGTATGTCGGGCACTTCTCCGGCACGTAAATGTGCGGCTGTAACACGGATTGTACGGAAGATGAGTTTCTTCAGGCCGTATTTCGCGTGCCCTTTCTGTTCGTTTTATATGCTGCTTCTTATAATCATCATTCTCTTCGTTCTTAGGGAAAATATTTTGAAAACATTTTTATGGGCCCTACCCATTGGTTCCCCTAATATGCTGTTCTTTTCGTGAACAGTCAGATACAAGTAGTCTGCCGCGACGGGCTCAGTTGAGCACAATTTACGAGCTGACCTCTCATCGGTCCGGGATAGGGAGCTGCTGGAGGAGAGCGGCCTGTGCGCTCAGGAGCTGCTGCCGGCCGGACGCATCGAGTTCGAGTTCGAGGGCGACCCCTGCCTGCTGGATGTCCACGTGTTCACCGTGGAGAAGTTCAGCGGCGAGCCACAGGAGACGGAAGGTGCGGTGAAGCACGTGCCTGGCGCATCGCGGTATTCCGTATCTTGGGCGTCGGGCAATAACATCAGAATGAATGGCATCTTGTGTATAGTTGTTGACGTTAACGGGCGTGAGCAGCAATTCGCGACATCACGTGGCTGGGTTATAACTCTAACTATAACTTTAAGACGTTTGTCGCAGCTCAATGACGTGGTCATATCATGTCCTCATTTTCGGGATGGGAAGGGGAGGGGGGGGGGGGGGGGGGCAGAGGCAAGCAATGGGACCCGAGCCTCCGCGAAGAGGTGGAATGCTCCACCCATGATGCACAGACATATTTGAACATCTTGTTTTTTTTGTACCTCCTTTGCAGGATATTGGCGGTGTTAAGAAGCAAAATAGAAGAATGCACAATTTATAAGCCCGAAAACCCCAAGAAACAACAGCAAAGTTTATGTTCATGAGTTGGTCAACTCCTACCCCGTAATTATTCTCGCACCCTTTTCGTGTGTAGGCAATGTTTTCAGTCTGTGTAGGTATGATTAACATATGTTTTTGTCTGGTAATTCATTGACCGAGTAGCCGATCGTGGACTGCACCTCACCGTTGTGCCCCCGTTGGACAGAGATGCGGCCGGCCTGGTACCAGGAAGCAGACATTCCCTTCGACAAGATGTGGGTTGACGACATACACTGGTTTCCATTCGTCTTCGAACGGAAGCTCTTCCGCGGGCGCTTCCTTTTTCAAGGACACGACACCATTCTCAAACACTCCCTGCAGGCTGTGGACAGTTTAACGTGATCGTTGAGTGCGTAGGATGGTGACCCTCCATGGGTTTACTCGGATGAGCAGTCATTCCGCCGCCTTTTTATGTGGCTCTACCTTCCTTCTCGTGTACTTGTAACGTATATCTTTGTCGTATGTTGTAGTTTCCAGTATACTTGTTTCTAGATCTGACGCAAAACATTGTATGCAATGGCCACGTGCAGTCTTTCTCATCAGCCGCCATTGGTCTGTTCAGACCGGATCGGCGTCGATTCGTCGAGTTATGAAGCGAAGAGCAGACCTGATGGAAGGCCATCAGCCGATCAACATGTTACAGTGCAATTTTATGATCATCCTGTTCAGCTATGACATACACAAGGTCACGTTCTGAGTTGGATTATAGACAATTTTTGACGTTTATCGTATTTTCTCACCTAGGCCTCCGCTGGCCTCGCGCATTCGGCAATGTGCTGCCAGCGGAACATTCCAATAAAAATTGGAGGGAGAGGAACGCGTTCGAGCATGGGGTATGAATATTATATATATATATATATATATATATATTTATAGACGACGCATTTTATAAGACTACGTCAGGGCAGAGATGAAGTTGCTAAAGGATTGGCCACTTTCGGGTTTAGTCATTGTTCTCAGCGATCACGCGCGGACCTCCTGCCATCTAGCGAGAGGTAACGATATGCAGTCCAGCAAACGGAATAACGCGACGCGATATATGTGATACATGATGCTCGCCACGAGACGCCGTGAGACAGATTTCTCACCGATGTTGTTCTTGTCGACAATGCCAGTGCCCAAAATCAACCGCCGGTCGCATGTTCGCGTCGTCAGTACCAGTATATTTATACATCATTCCAGGCAGGTGGACAAATGTCAATTGCGATGGTGAAATAGTAAAACAGCGCGGCAAATGTGAAGCCAGCACAAAAAGTGCTGACAACGATGCGTCAGGAGAAATGGAGCGAATTAGCGTGATGCCATGCCGCCGCACAGAATCACTCAGGGTTCGGGCGGCGGAAATGGTCGGTACCAGGAGAGATTTTCGGGACTGGAGCCTCACCTGGCTTACCGGGACGAAAGCCTACGCGCAGCTGAGCTCTAGGCACGGAAGCATACTTTAAGCATTTCCCGGTTCCACCTGTTGGCACCCTTCCCAGGCGGCGCCGCGACCCTCTCACATAGCTCATGAAGCCGCATGCGCCGGAAGGTCTGCAGCATGAAGTCAGACTGCTTCGGTTGCAGAGGTCAGCCACTGCTGTGTACCGCTGCGTGTTTTCCACGCAGGCGAGCAGATTGCGCAGCGCGCCACGCCCGCATAGCGCGCCGGGCGCACGCGCTTCCGTCACCTCGAAGGTGACCACCACGAACTGGAAGAACTCCTCGGAGGGCACTTTCAAGCTCCCAACGTCATCGTAGCTGATACCGTATAGCTTTTCAGCCCAATCAGAGCGCCCCGGTCCCGGTCAACGAGCTTTCCGGAGCTGACGAGCGCAGCCTTGCACTGTCCGCACGAGTGCCGCTCCCGGTCCCTTGTCACCAAATATTCGCCAGTGTGGGAGAGAACGTTCTCATCGATGCCGTCGGTGGTCACCTCCATGATCGGCGCGGGAGTCTCTGGTGCAATGCACACTGGTAGCCGTAGATGGGCGGCCGGGACAAGCCGCTATGGACGCGATGATAGCCATGAGGTTATCAGCTTCAGGTCCGCAGTATCCATGGTCACCAGGAATCCGTTCACCGCGTACGTACGGAAACCCTGCCGGAACTGAGTGGGGTCTCGGGGATGACTCATGATATGCAGCTTATGAATCACTCCAAAGAAGTGTTGGATGCAATCTTGATTCAGCGGCGTGGTGAACAAGAACTTTACAGATCCTTTCAACCTCTGCCACAGACGAATGCAGGCGTTGATGGTCAGCTGGAGTCCATGGATGCTGTCCACCGACGTCCCGCCTCTCGCCACCCAGCGCTGCAGCCAGTACCGCGTCTCCTCCAATAGCTGGGTGTGGGTCGTCTCAGTCGATCGCGAGAACGCTCCTTGTTCGCGCATGGGTCAGAAACGCTGCTGCTGTTCAGCACGTCCGTCGCGTCGTTGCGGCGCTTCAGCCCTTCAATGGTCCCCCTCACTTTTCTTTGATCAGACCTGAGAAAGACAGAAACGCACCCAAAGATCACGTGTGTAGAAGATCTATGCACACACATTACCTAAGCGCAAATGCTGCACGGCTGTTCCTGTGCACAATAATGGGCTCATGAGCAAAATCCGAGTGCAGTTAGAGCGATGCAGGCCACGATACCAATTACCCGTGAAAAGTCGTGCATTTTATTTCGCTTCACGGCCAACAATGCATTTCTAAATTCTCAACAGAACATGGAAACGTCCGATGCTTGTTTTAAATACGTGGAAATGCACCACATGGGGAGCTGAGCGTTCGTACGACGCAGCCAGCGGGAACCCTGGCACGTGACAAAAGCAGCGAGAGATGGGGGGCCTGCAGGAATCGAGCAATGAAGAATTTGCCTTCAGTTCGACTGTTGTGGGCAATTTTTGCGTATAACATTTGAGCTGCGTTACGGTTCGACATGTGGGAGGACCAGTCTCGAGCCACTAACGCCAGGGGCAAGTCCTGCGAATTGTTGGACTCACCGAAGTCTGAGAAGAGCTGCATCCCACGAGCAACGGAGTGACCTGATAACCTGCATCGCAAATTGAACTTAAATTTTATCGAAGGGCCCGAGCCGCACGTGGACCCACGACAGCTTGTGCGCCGCACGCAAGTGCCGCTTGCTGTCTGCCTCGAACAAGCTTATGATGTGGCTCTGAGACATAGCTCGCCGTCGAACCCCACGCTGTGCTTGTACAAGCAATTGCGCAAACATTTTCCAAGATACGGCACGTCATGCATCGCAAAATCTCGCTGCCCGCCCGCATCGAGCCACGGCTTGTCCGCCGTTGCGTCCAGTTTTTCTTTGTGCAGCTCCTGGTTCGTCTCGCCCATGTCGCAGACGGTGCTGACGACACGCGGCTCTGCATTCTGAAGTTGGCTGATGCGCTGCTTCAGCGGCGTCTCAAGCACGTCTGCTGGTGCCGACCCGGCGCTATAAAAGAAGCCAATCGGCTGCTTCCAGCGCTTGGTGACGCCACGCACCATGTAGACAAGCGCATGGTCTGCCAGTCTGGACGTTCTTCCCATTTGGTCGTAGTCCTCAACGTCTTGGACACGGTCAGCGCCACGGAGATACGTCAACTTTGACCTCAGCTGGATGTCATCGAATGAGGTAGCGATAATTTTCTCTGTGTCGGATGACTGCCGCAGTTTTTCGGGGGAATGACGATGACGCATTGTTGGAAGCCTCGTTGCATCTGGATGTTCTCCATCCGCCGGCGCCGCACGCGGACGTTGGACAGGACGAACTGTTTGCAGAGTAGACGATACGCTCTGGCGCTATGATAGTTTGGAGCCAGACAGAACGTGAGCTCCTCGTCGTCGTAGCGGTGACCGTGATGTTTTAATCCCGCTGCTTTTACCTCATATGTGGCAAAGTCAAATACGTTTCTGAGAAAAAGCTCTCACAGATGTCTTAGGGGTTCTCCTGTTGTCACAGGCGGAATGACGCCTTTGAGTTTCTTTTTTTGATACGTTGCCGTCTGGTGATACAACGGTACTTGTTGAGGAGCTGTGACCTACCTTGTACAAAGTTCTTCAGCTTGACATGTGCCTCAATTGGACCTGTCGATGGGTGGGTGGCTGGATGAACGGCACTTTCGTCTTTCGACTGTTCCGCAGGGCACTGCTCCATGGGGCTGACGATGCCGCTCCAGTCCATGGCAGGCTGCGATGGATTGCCTAAAGAAAGGAAAGATACGTGAGAATACTATGGATATTACTTTTCAGGGAGAGCCGAACCAGGGCAAGCATATTGAAAATAAAACTGTGAAATTTCAATGGGTAACTGCCTCCATGTGTGCCTGCAGTTGACCTGGGGAGTAAAACAGACAGGATGGCATACTGAGCAAATGGCATGAGACGACATGCATGCCAAAGGTGGATTTCTTACAGCGGATAGTCAGGAATGACCAGCATCGAAATGAGCATGTACGTAACATGGAAACAATTGCTCAGTAAAACGCAAAAGATGGAAACAACCTGCTTCTGCGAAAAATGTGGGAAATGGACCCCTCGAAGAGGTTGGGGTGCAGTCGAACGTTGTCATAAAGGTAGATGATTGAAAACACTAGCAGGTCTTCACATCGGGTGTTCGGTACCCATCGTCGTGACCTGCGTGGGCAGGGAGGTTACCTTCACGGGCGTAACCAGGCCATCAACTAGGGAGTGGCTCATTTGTAGATCATTACGCTGTCTAGAGCCATTGCGCTGTTGGTTTCCTGGCCCTATATGTCCACTTGCCGGGTCGTCTTGGTCGCTAAGGAGCTTTCCACGTTGCTCTTGATCCGCTTGCATTTTCTCCCAGGCCCCAATGTGCTGTTGCGACGCTATGTGGCCCCATGCCTGAGCTCTGTTGATCGATCAGGTTTTCCTCCGCGGATTCTCCCCATTCGCCCGAAAGGCTCTTTACGCTTTTTCCAGGCACCATATGCCAGGGCACGCTCAGCCGCTCAGGGACCTTCATTTAAGTGTCGGGCTCTTCCTACTCGCGTGGAGGGCCTTGTGCTCTTGCTAAGGCTAAGGTAAGGCACGGAGACACTCGATGCTCAGGGGCCATCTACTTTGATCGAGGGCTCTCTCCCTTTGGTCTCATTTGCGAGGGACTCTTCACTCCTATCGAGGCTCGTGTTGTTAACCCGCCCACGCACTCTTGATCCCGCAGGGGTACTTATTCATGGTGTTGGATAATTCCCCTTCGCTTGGAGGGTCCCGTGCTCTGGCCGGGGCCTTACATTTTAGCCTGCCGAGGCACTACGATTCATGGGCCCATCACGTTGGTCGTCATGAGGCTTTGTGACGTTGGTCTTACGTGAGGGGTTGGTCAACATGATCAATAGAAAGTGAGTGAGTTCCATGTGTATGCATGTGTGGCACGCATAGTTTTATAAGGCCGCGCACAGTAAGATGGGTTTCCGTATTTATGAAATAAATGAACAAGTAAACACATGCATATATACGTACCTCCATGCATATATAGCCATGTCTATATATGTATTTATATATATATATATATATATATATATATATATATATATATATATATATATATGTGTGTGTGTGTGTGTGTGTGTGTGTGTGTTACATACGACTTGTCTTAGGATGTAATGACCAAAATGCAATTATATTTTTTTGGAGCGGGCCCCAAACTCCAGGGGGCCCCACAATGATGCGTGCCCCCCCCCCCCTTGACGAAATCCTGGATCCGCCCCTGACGCAAGGTTCTAAAGCTGAGGGAGCGGCGTACCTGTGACAGCTCTACAAGTGGTGCCGCGTGAGACCGAGACGTGTAGTTTGTTACCCGACTACGAAGTACGAGCTGGTCTCCTGAAATATGAGGCCCGCTTCATACAGTGGAGGGATTATTTACAAGTCCGTATCTGTGATCATGTTCTCAATAGATGGCCAGCCTGGTTCAGTCAGGGCGGAAAAGAACTGGCTCCGTCGTTTCAGTTCCAGTACGATCTGTGGCGAAAAACTCCTTATGTTTTACAGTCTACGTTTCTTGGTAGCGCAGACCCACCGCAGGTACCAGTGCAGTGGGGAAACGAGGGAAGCTAGGAAGCCATTTTTCCCATGTTTGCCATCTAACGAGGGAAATACCAGCACCTCTATGAGGAGCTCATTCAGCTGACGATGCAGTCCTACTTCGCAGCTTCCACAAGCCTTTAGAACGCGGTTGCAGCGTTATACAGCCTGGTAGTGTGGTCGTGTGGATTCTGGTTGTGTGGGTATTCAGCGAAGAGTTATCGGAGTTAGAAAATGTGGTACTGGTCCTTACAGTCTGTTCGGGTCTCAGTGCCATTGGTTGGCAAGCTAACTTTGGTTTTGCCTGTAACGCTTCCATAAAATACACGTTTGTCTGTGTACAACATGTTTTTACTGGACCACCGACTGTAACTGGACCCCCAGAGCGTAGGTCAATGTCCGTGAGACAGGGCGGCAGCGATAAAGCATCCCTGCCTTCTTTCGCTAAATTTGGAAAGCTTGAGTGTTGGATGTAGGTTGATTCGTGGTGGGGGGCGCTGGCGCAATTGGCGCAAATTTGGTGTCTCGGGCTTTCGTAGTTCCGGAGATCTCAGGGGAGTCAAATTGACCCACCCGAGCGCAGGGTATCTAGCCGGCCACCTGGGCTCGTGTTAATGATGAAGGGAACCCATCCCCACCGGTTGATGGGAATTGGCTGAACGGGACAGACCGCGGCCGTCCCCTCGCCACCATCACTGATAGACGGGGCCGACGGCCTTAGTTCGGGCGTGTTACGGCAGGTGTGGCGTTGGGGGGGGGGGGGGGGGAGGGGAGGCAACGTTCGTGTGGCGTCAGAGGGACCGGGATGCCGACTGTTCATAGCCGGAGGGCTATGACGCAGGACGGCTTAAGTCGCACGCGCATCAGGCGTAGCCGACGGACTGAAACGCCGGCCAGCCTGGGGCCGGGGGTGCACGGGCGCCTGAGCATCCGAGCGCCCAGCAAGGGACGACTCAATGGTGTTTTTCGCTTGGGTCTACGTGGTTGAAACAGTTGAGACAACAGGTGCGAGGGGTGGAAGCTACAGGGAAGGCAGCTGGGAAATGGAGCCTGTCTGCGTTACATATGCGGCCATCGTGACTTTTGTTGTCTATGAATATGTTTTGCTGGGCTGCGATGATGTTTTGGACTGAATAGTGCGTCGTGCCACGGGATATGACACATTTGTATTGGTCTTTTGGGGGCGAAATTCTTCTTTTTCGTGTGGAACACTGTCAACAGTTGGCGGCGTTATCAGTGTTCCCACAGCTCAGACATTTTGGGGTGGTGTGCAAGCAGACTATTGTGAGGGGTCTCGCCACACCTCAGGCACCTGGTATTCTGCTTACAAATTTTGCTGTCGTGCTTAAACCGTTGGCATTTAAAACACCTGAGTGAATTCGGTATGAACGCTATAGCTTCACAACGGAGGTAATCAGCTATGAACGTTTCGGGAAGTCGGGTAGTAGCAAAGGTGATGACAAGTAGGCTGGGGTCGCGGCGCTGGCCGTCTCTGAAAGTCGCCAGCCGTCAGACATGGTAAACATTTTCGCCTCCGAGCTCCGCCGGGATCTCCTCCGTCATGGAACGAAGCTCAGGCGCGAAGATGGTGCCTGTGGTGGTGTTGCGGACATGATGAAGGGACATTTTTACGTGCTTGCTACAGAATAACGTTGTTCCGAGAAGTCTCCTGATCTGTGCGCAAGTGGTTGTGTTAATGTTAAGTGATGCGTTTGCCGGTACTTCAATTTTTAAGTCGCATGGGTCGCACATAGCCTCAATGTGCCTTAATGGCCAGAAAATGTTGTTTTTTCGAAATGACACCTTCTCATCACAAGGCTGGACGGCAGCATACGAGCAGAGAGGATTCAGAACTGGCTCAGAACTCAGGCGAACACTGGTCATTGTCAAACGAGCGTCAGCATCAGGGCGCGCGGGCACCGGAGCGGTCAAAGACGAGCGAGGATCGGAACCGAGGACGCTAGGCGGAGACGGCAGCTGCCCAACCACCGTGGCGGTAGTGTACGTACCAAGGGAAAGGGCCTGTTAAAAGGGTTACAAGGGTTAAAAGTTGAAAAGGCTCAGGTAACAAATGCGCGTAAGCAGGGATGGGGGGGGGGGAGACGAACACATTAACCTCGCCTACCCTATTTCCGACACGCATGTCTTCACGAATTTGTCATACTTTACTCTGCGGCCATGATTTTAACTTGACGTAAGAAAAAAGTTCAGCTGCTGGTTTTTCGTTATTATGAACTCAAACTTCATGCGTTGACTTCACGGCCTTCGATTTTTTCTATGCTACTACCCAAGAACAGGTAACCAGGAGTGCCCCTCCCTCTAGCCCAACGACGCAATAAACCGTAAACAATAAGCCAGAAAACAAAATCAAGTCGCAGCACTCCCAGCTAGGAAGAGAGAGAGCGAACATAAAGAAGCAGGCGAAGAGGTGGTGCAGACTCGGCAGGAATTGTGTTATGCAATAGGTAATGGCAAATCATGCATGAAAAGGCTTTAAGTAGTCATAGCCAAAGTCAGCTAATGACAGCCCGTATATCAGGAGGTACTAGTTAAACGGCATTGTAGTGCTTAATGAATAGTGTAATGACGACGCGCAATATTACGAGCTGCGCTCGTCCGCACGAGTTCATCTCTTGAGAATGAGCACAGGGTAGCATATGGACATCGGTAGTTTAGTAATGTTTCTTTATAGACGTCTCAAGATTCCTCAAATTAAGGTACCGGTGTTGCATCCTGCTTTTAGTTCAAAGACAAATCATTTGGTGGAGAAGGGCCAACCTCCACACGGTCACAACACCTGGCTATCATAATGCACACCACACGTGTTTTGCAAATGGCACTGCTTCGGGGCTACTCCATGAGGCTGCAGAAAGGCAGCCATTTTAGGTGACTGTTTGCTTCTCCCAGGAATACTGGCCACTGGGGCTTAACGTGCTTCATTGAATGGCGTGATGGCAATGCTCCAAGATCGACTAATTCGATTATCTCATTCTGCTCGCAATCGAACAATGCAGACAGTGATGTTCCTGAGGGTGGGTGGGAGACGAAATATCGCCACCCCTTGTGCCAATCATTAGCCACTCCCTTGGACCCCACCAAAACTATGCTTCGAAATCCCATAGCCTTTACTTCCAAGAGACATCATATTCCAAGGAGCCCGCACAGAGTTCATAATTTTTTTTTGAGGAAAGGCACTAAATTCCAGGAGCACTATGATATATCTCCTTGTCCATTCGATAAAATCCCGGATCGGAATATTCAGCAAAGGAGCACGAACGCGATTATTTCCGACACCATAACCTTTTTCAAGAGGCGCCGAATTCCAGAGGGCACCACGAAGGGCCGCACGCTTTCATTATCGAGAGACGCAACAATGCTGTGCCCCCACCCTGAATGAAATCCTGGACCAGTTCCTTAGGCAAGGTGCACCAAAACTTTATTTCGAGGCACCACGACCTTTATTTGCGAGAGAGTTTCCTGTGTGCTTCAGCGTGACGAATTTTCTGATTGGCCCATTGTTGGACGTTCGGCAATGTGGCACCAATATTTTTCATTTCGGCAAGTCATAGCTTTTGTTTTCCAGAAACGCCCCATTTCGGGGGCAACTCAAAGAGTCCTAAAGCATTTTTTCATATACAACAAATTTCAGGGGCAACTGCAATACCTGTAACTGTCATACCTGTAGCGCTCCATCAACAAGATCGTGGATCGACCCATTGGGAGAAGGGACATCAAAGCCTTCATTTCGCACCACCAAACATTTGTTTACAATAGGCAACAAGTCCAAATGGGTCCTTGAAAGGGTTCCGAAACCTCCAGTTTAGGGACACCACCATTTCTTTGATTTCCATCCTGACCAAACTCTGGGTCGAACCCTTCCGCAAATAAGCACCAAAAACCTTCACTGCTGAATATCAGAAACATTATTTAAGCGGGCATCCTACCTAGGGGGCATCACGATGGGTGCCAAAACGTTTATTTTCAGGACAGAACAAGGTTCAGGGGCACCATGATGTTCGTGTTTTCCCATGGGGGAAATCCTGGATTGGCGAATTCAGCGATGGGTCATTAAAACTTCTATTTTGGGGCACCATGACCTTTTTTTAGCAGGGACCAAATCCGAACGGGTCATTTAACATGCGCCTGGCTGGCCAGTTGAATGTCCTTCGTTCAAATGGGGGAGGGGGGAAGGGTCAATTTGACCCCCTGATATCTTAGGAACTAAGAAAACCAGGGACACCAAATTCATACGGTATGCTAACCTCTATGTTAAATCACTTGGGTGAGAGTTTGAGGTTACTTGGTTATGACCTTCGGGTGAAATAAGTTTAAACAAGGTCAAACTCCAGATTGGTCTCCAAAATGTCTCCTGAGCCTAGCCACCTGTTCTAAGCAAACGGCCACATGCTCGTTGAAGGTCAGTGATTTTGTTTGCCCTTTCGAAGGTCATGGTGACCAAAACCATGCAAGACTGCTTTGAGTTTTGTATTTGAAAAAGCGACAAACATTACGGCATACAGTATGTTCCTAGAACAAAAGGCTGAACTGGGTCATTTTAGGTAAGTGATCTATTCCGACCTTTAAAAAGTCCGTGAAAATATGAAACGCGGTTCCTGTCATCAAATAATTGAAAATGAGCACTGGGAAGTACCTCATACAGCAAGCCCTAGAGTAATGCAATATGTTGGTTTTGACGTTGTTCTGACCTTCATGCCTGCTCCTACGTCAATGGAATTTGTTCATTCAACTGCTGTCGTGTTGCCTAAGAGAGAATCTCAGAAATAGATGGTTTTGTCTAACACTCCGTTGTTGCACAAGACTGAACGATTTCCTAGGAAATGACTGCTGAATCGATGGCTGGAAGTCGATCTGCCGTAAGTCAGCGATCTTAAAAGGTACAGCTAAGTTTTGGATACCAAATGATCCGCTATTAAATTACCTACAGCTATGCAAAGTTTGGCGCGGATACGCCGCGCCGTTCAGAAACCATCCCGGAAAGGCCTTGGGGGAGGGCAAATTAGGCCCCCCCCCCCCCCACCCGAACACGTGATGAAGGATTCCAACCTCTTCATGCTCTAAGGGCACCAAAGTCAGGGGCTACACAACCTTTGTGCCTTCCACCCGTACTAAATCCTAGGTCACGCCTCTCGTCGAAGAGACGTCCCATGCCTTCATTTTGGGCATCACGACCTGTATTTTGGAGAGGCACCCACTTCTAGGGAGATACCACAAAGGCCTCCAAGCCGTCAATAATGCAGGTGGCGGCAAACTCTAAGGGTACAAAAATTACCCCACTTTTCATTTTTTACGAGGAACCAGGAGTGCCACTATTGACGAGCAGAAACACCTGACTTACCTTAGGTCCCTTTGGGCCCGGATGGAACGGCGATCGAGGGTCGATCGAGGACCGCTACCAGTAGGCGAGAACGAATACTTCGTTCCGCGCCAGTATTGGCTCTTGGGGTCTCTGTCCCGAGTCGGCACAGGGCCGGACCCACAAATGTTAATCCGAAATATCGTGTAATGGTGTAGACCCAGTGCTGATCAGGGGCACACAGTGCCAAAAATTCGGCTCCGTGTCGGCAATAAGTCTTAAGTTGGTCATGAGCATATCCGCTGAAAAGGCACAAGGACGACATCTCGGATGTCAAAAGGCATCCTTCGTTGGTCGAGACCCTCTTGGCAATGGCCAACAAGCAATGGAGAATTGATAATACAACGGTTTGCACTCACAATGAGACAGTGAGCTGTGCAAGTAAGAGGTTGCGAAACCGAACGAGGGGTCCTTCGCACCGTTTCAACCAGTAGGCAGAAGTCAATAAGCCGATTGATACATTAGCGCCAATTAAGCATTTGACTCCCTGCGCCGAAAAGTCCCTGGTCAAAACAATTCATCTATGCGATTTCAAGGTTGGTTGTCAGAACGGAATTAGCAGTTACAGGTATCACGAGCAACGAAGAGTACTCCATTGCGATATGAGTTCGTGGTGCTGTGCATGCCAAAACAATCTGAAAATACGTAGGCAGGTGTGTACGAAATACGCACGTATTCCATATTGCGTATTGTGCATAGTACGTATATCGAGACATGCTTCTTTTGTGCGCTCTCTCTGTGCTATGTCACAGCTATCATAAACTTTGGACGCAAGACGATTTTACGTGCCAAGGGCGCTGCGTACCTAATATCCTTGTTTTTAATATCTAGAACTCACATTGCATATGCATCGCTCGTGTCACATTCAACGAATACATGATAAGTAATTTATCGTACTCCTTCAAGATACTCAAAACATGCAGCACAAAATTTGAATATTTCCATGTTAACAAAACAGAACATGTTGCTCTTCTAGGGGCTGGCCGTATCTGTTACTTCAAAAAGACCATCGCGTCAAAAGTTTACGAATTTACTTTAGTTTACTAAATGGAAATGATAAATGAAATTGATTTTATCTAATTTCATTTAATAGTTAAACTGCTTACCACTACCGCCACCGACATTGAAATGTTCGCCAAATGACATGTTACTCGAATGAAAGTACAATTTGGTCGATGTGTACAAGTTATTGTTTTTGTGTTTAACGCGCGCCTGGGTGGCCAGCTGAATACCCTTCGCTCGGGTGGGGACGTCAACTTGACCTCCCGCTGAGATCTCGAGAACTAAGAAAGCTAGAATCACCAAATTTACAGGGTGTGTTGACCTGTACGTGAACTCACTTAGGTCAAGGTTTCAGCTACCTAGGTCATGACCTTCGGGTTAAATGAGGTCAAAGAAGGTCAAATTCTGGGTTGGTCTCGAAAGTGCCCCCAGAACCTAATAATCTCTTCTAAGCAAAAGGTCACATACGCATTTAAGGTCAGTGACGTTGTTTGACCATTTGAAGGCCATGATGGCCAATATCGTACAAGCTGCTTTGGGTTTTGCATTTGAATAACCGACAAAGATTACGCCAGGCAGTATGCTCCGAAAAACAAAATGTTTACCTGGGTCATTTTAGGTCAATGACCTGTTCGGACCTTTAAGAAGTCCATGGAAGATGTATAATGCGGTTCCTGCTGTCAATAAATTCGAAACGAGCACTACAAACTACCTCATACAGCAAGCCCTAGAGTAACAAAACAGGTTGGTTTTGACCTTGGTCTGATCTTCACACCTGACCTTAGGTCAAGTTATTTGCTCATTCAACTGTTTTTTGCCTAAGATAGCATCTCAGAGATGTATGGCTTCGTTTAACACTCCGTTGTTGGATCGGATTGAACGATTCCCTAGAAAATGCTTTGCTAAAATCATGGTCTGACTGTGACCTGCCATAGGTCAGCAACCTAACAAGGTACATTTAAGTTTTTATGCCAAATGATCCGCTATTCAATTTTCTACAGCTATGCAAAATTTGGCACCGCTACACAGCGCCGTTCGGAAACTGTTCCGGAAAAACCCTTGGGGGTCCATTTGAACCCCTACCCGAGCGCGTGCTTGCCATTCGATGTGTTAACCATTTCGCATTCGCTGTCAGGATAGCAGACAGGCGTCACTATATGATCTCAGAATCGTCGTCAAGTCCCAATGACGGCCAAATATTCTCTGTGAGGTTAGCGAATTACGAAATAGAACTTTTGCTGTTGCTGTTCGTTTTAAGTTAGTCATTGGGTTTGTGTTATCGAAGTATTTGATGCCGAATTGTGAGCCCCTAAAACTCTAAAGGAATCTTTACTTCAAAGAACTGATTAGGTGTTGGGAGCCAGGTTCCGCATTGCAAAGACCGGGCAAAATATATTGGGGCCCAGCTAATTTTTGGGGGGCCCGACCCAATATTGGGGATGGGGCAGCCCAACGTTGAAGGCACATTTCAACGTTGGGGTCATGCTCCCAAAAAGTTGCAAAATTTCCCATGCGCTAAGTACCACCACAACCACCCGTCAGCAGCCACGCTTGCCGACACAACACTGTACGACATGTTTCACCATCACTGGAGCGATACTCCACGTTGGCTCCGCGAGTCTGACGTGTCCGGGATCTATTTGGCATCGCTGGTATCCGCACAATGCAGACTCCACGTTACAGAGCGTTTTGGCATTAAACGCCGGTTGGCGTCTCCTATCGTTTCGTTTGCAGGAAGAACGACATGATTGCCCCTGAAATATGGTCTCGCTTTTTGGAATTCAAACACACTCGCAGAGAGCACCGTTTATACTATACGGGTGGCTCTAGGCAGGACGACAAAACTTGAGCTGCCTTCCACACGCACCAACACCCGCTATGATCTTGCATTTCCGACCTCATCTCCGATTGCTGAACTGATCGCCATTTTTGCTGCAATCAGACATGCTAAGCTCTCCAATACCAAAGAAGCCATCATCTGCACGGACTCTCTTTCCGCTCTGCACGTTCTCAACACCCAACATAACACAGCACAACCGTTCATTACCGACATCCGGAACATCATCACATCATTTATGCCCCCAAAAACACATCAAAATGCTACGGCTGCCCAGCCAGGCGGACATTCCTGGCAGTGAAACTGCTGATCGACTTGCCAATAACTGCCTGCAGTTAACCACAAGAATTGCGCGTCCTGTTCCTATACAAGACACATTTGCCTTTCTAAAGTCACGGTTCCAAGTCGAAACCAAGGCTCCCTTCGCGGCATGAATAGGGTTTGCAGCCTCACCCACATTTATGCACCAGTAAACCCGCTCTATCGTGCTGGCTAGCATCTCAAGGCACACTGAAAGAAATAATGTTGGCACGTCTTCGCATCGAATATACCAGACACACGCTTCTTTCATAATAAAGGTTGCCTTCATTTTGCCACCAGTGTGCAGTCTCATACACATTTCACACTTTTTTCTTGCTTGCCCATTCTATCGTCAACCTCGTAAGTCTCTCATCAAATGCACATTGACAAATCGCCTGGCATTTTCTCTCAAAGCACTTCTTGTTGGCTTACTCCTTCATCTCATCTCAATGTGTTCTGAATTTTTTTTTGCATGAAACAGCTTTATCCAAGTTCATAGCGGTGGACAAATTTGGTAAACCACATCATTTAGCAAAAACATGTGGCTACTTATCCCCTTGCATAGGATCTTGGTGTCTCATGATTTAGGGCTCTTCAACGATGATGTGAAACACATAAACAAGATCGCGCTGCATTTATATCACAGTCCTAATTTCCGCCCTTTAAGCTTTGATAGAAATACATCTCGACATTAAAAACTAGCGCAAACGCTCATAAGCCAGGGTGTGCTGCCGTTAAACTAAAAGTGCGAGTTGTCTTCACCTTTAACCTGCGCCCGGCCGGGGGAAAGTTGGCTCCCCCTGAGAACTCCATTTTCCAGACGCCGTATGAGAAAAACGAAGATGCCGTTATCAGGGCCCCGTCAAATACTGAAGAATGCATGCCATATTTTTAACGCTAGGTCAAATGTGAAGTCACCAGAGGTCACGAAAGGTCAAAAATGGTTGTTTTGAGAATGCCGTTAAAACCTGTGTTAGCGCGTCAAAACGGATGCTGAGGAACGAAATAACCGTTAAGACCGTGGGAATCCATTCCGACCATTTATTTCGAATGCAACTTCATCCGCCATTTCTGGTAGCGATCGACCAATTGACCAGAGGCCCCTGTTTCGTCTGTGCTAAGGGACCCTTGTCGCTGCGATGAACACTGATCGGCCGTCGATTTCATCAACTATGACACTGCTGTGTTTACCTGTGTGCCGTTTAAACACAAGAGTATGGAAGTGCATGTGTGCACTGACTTTGTTACCGTTGCTTGCGCCGGACAGTATTAGCCGATTAAAGCAGAATTTTCCACACTTTGAGCTTTTAAAACAAGAATCAAATATGATGCAATTTTGTCACTTATAACTATTGGTATATGTCCGTGTGAAAAAGTTCGTTAGTTTTCCGGAGGACCATCGGCTTGATTCGAAAACAGACCTTGAAAAGGAAGAGTCTCTATTAGCCAAAGAGTTGCAAGGTGAAAGTAAGAGAGGCGTTGAAAGGGCGGCGTCGCACACGCCGAAGCCGTCGTCGTCGTTGTCGTAAACACTGACGCGGCTCGCGTCGAGCCGCGCCGTCGGAGCCTGAACGTGGACTGATAGGCAGAGACCGTGCGTCCCTGCCCGCGTGTTCCATACGCCCACGTGGTCCACATGCGGGCTCCAGATGGTGGGGACCAGTCGGCAGAAGGGCCGCTCACACCATCGCGGAGACGCCGCCGCCGCGCCGGCGGCGACGGCCCGTTTACTCAGTAATAGTATACTTTAAGTGAAACAAAAAATGCTCTGGACAGTGCAACTTCTCTTCTAATCAAGTATACTGCTCAATGTGTTGTTATTTGATTATGTCGTCGCACCTCGCACAACATTGATTGAGAGCCAATTCACGGCCATTACGTCTGGAAATGGTGCTCACGAACGTCAGATATGAATGGCCCGACAATGCTATTTTTCGCGGCCTTGGTCGTCGCAAGGCTAATGGGACGACGGGATTTGAATGACGTTGTTTGTTGGCGTTACAGAAGCTTGGGTAACCTTGAAATAGCCTCTTCGAAATAATCGGCACATCTTCGCGGGTGTGCAGCTAAGAAACTAGACTGGGTTTAGGTCTTAAGATTAAGGAGGGGAGGGCTGTCAACAGCACCTGATGATCTTTAAGATGGCTATTTTAGTTCAAAACCCGATGGGTTTTGAACCAAATTACTTCGGTGTGAAACACCGAAGGTAATATTTTACAGTCAGTAAAATAGTACTTCCCAAAGGCGTATTTGAATAAGTACCCGAAATGTACTTACTTCGACATGGTACATCAAACTTAATATTTTGCACTGCATTCCCACGTAAGAACAAATTACATTGACCTAAGGTCAGGTATGAAGGTCAGACCAATGTCAAAATCAACCCACTTTATTACTCGAGGGCTTGTTGTATTGGGTAGTTTCTGGTGCTCATTTCGAATTTATTGATGACAGGAACTGCATTATGCACCTTCCATGGACTTATAAAGGGTCTGAACAGGTCACTAACCTAGGATGACGCGGGTCAACATCTTGTTTTTTTCAGAACATACTGCCTGGCGTAATCCATGCGGCTTATCCTAATGCAAAACGCAAATAGGTATTGTATGATTTTGGCCACCATGACCTCAAACAAGTCAAAAGAGGTCACTGACCTTATATGGGCATGTGACCTTTTGCTTGGAACCGATATCTAGGCTCCACTAACCCTTTGAAGAATAACGTGAAATTTGACCTTGTTTGACCTTATTTGGCCCGAAGGTCAAATGTAACACGTAAATGCCCTGGGGCGATCCCACCATGACGTCACCATAGGATTGCCAGGTCTAGCCCCGACTAGTTTCCCCCCCCCCCCCCCCGCCTGATATCAGCAAAAAATCACCGGCCGATTTTAACCTCATAGAGAGCTTGGCACCCCTAAGGGAGGCAACGTTCGATCCTCGCTTGAGGTTAGAAAAAGAGAAAAAGCTTTGCTGATTCACTTAAACAAAGTTGCCACTGTCGCTGTCGAAAGCTCGTCAACGTTTCTGGTATTTAGCTCTATTTCGGACTTACGGGAGCAAGGCCGCGGCCAAGGCCAAGGCGATGCCAGGGCGACATGGCAAAAAAGGCGGTGCGCAGATCAACAATTGCGACACGTTGAGTGGGGCCGCTCGTGTGATTCACGGGCAGTGGACGTTGGGTGGACGCGTATTGGGACATACGTGGTTTGCGACGTTGGGTGACAGGAACAGTCCGGAAGGAAGGTAGGAACCGTGATGGAAGGCGTGAACGCAGGTGGTGTGACCAGCGGTTAAATTTCCTGTTCTGGTGGTGGCGGCTGCTCCAGGCAACCAAGTTTACGAAGAAGTGGATAAAAGGTTATTGGTGAAACATGATTTCTAGTGTTTTCGGGGTTTGTGAGTGAGTTTGATGATTCTCCCATGAAGGCTACAACTTATTTTGTGAAATTATACCTCTGGGTGTGACATTCACGCTCTTGTCACCTAATGGGAACATCAGGTTTGATGATATTACGCCTTGAATTATTATTAACATTTGTGCAAAGACCTGGGCTTAATCTATTCTCTTAAGGGTGTTGATTGGGATTGGGCCCCATGTATCTCTTAAATATGATCAGCCATACTGATTGGCATGAGTCAAGACATGATTTAGATTGTGGTTGTAGTTGTTAACAAGTAGCAGTTTCATTCAAAATATTCTATTGGAATTTATATGCATTCATGCAGCATCACATATTGCATGAATGAACAGCCTGAATTGTATTTTTAGATACTTTGAGCCTGAAGAATTGTTGACTCACCCAACGTAGTTTTAATCTTTGTGAGTTGCGGATGCTTAAATAGGTATATAACACGCCCTTTGAGCTCCAAGTATGTACCTTATAGGTTGCATGGTTTTTGGGTAAGTAGATAACAGGAGAATAATTGCAAGGTCATATAGCCAGTATCTGTCAAGCTTCAGGGGTCTCAACAATGTAAATGCCTCTAAGCTGTTTTGCAATGAGCAGTTTGTATTCATTGTATAAACATTTTCAGCACCTCTATCAGTGTTGGTGTGGACAAATACTGTGATTATGAGGGTTGGATTAAGGTCAGTCAGGGGCTCAAGCCTGTGACTTACTTTTTCAAGTTTTGTTTTGCATAACTGATGTCAAGCATGATGGCTTTACCTGTCTTTTATGTTCAGAAGTATTTGAGCAGTGCCAGGTGCCTAGTGGATGCTTACTCACTTAGCAAAAGTGTGGATTATTGGTCTATTCATTATTGTCACTTTTGGCAGATCTGTCACCTCACAAAGCCAATCAGCTAATGCAACCAAGCAGGTATCATGGTCAGTGCAAACTTAAAACAAGGCTGCAAGCATAGTACCTGTCTGGGACATATGCCCCTACCTAAGGCTGTGCAATGCAATTATATGTACCCAACTAAACAATGACAGTTTCAAATTCCATTAGGCCGCTTCCAAGTACAATACTGACAATGTATGATACTCAATGACAAAATGTAATAAGGTGTTACATGCATTCACAAGGAACCCTAAAAATATGATGTGGTTTTATAACACATAGAAGTCTGTTACACTTGTCATGTGCTGACCTTAGTTTTCAGTGACAATTATGAAGTTGTGCTTCCCTGCATTGTGAAATCCCATATACACGCCTGACTTGACATGTACCATTAGTATTCTGTTGTGTGGTTCATAGCATAAGTATGGTGCATGGCAACAGTCAAAGGACTTCACAAGTACTGCAGATGTCAAATACAATTATGTCAAAATAATCTGACCATTCTGTACTGTTGCTCATGCTAGTGCAATATATTCCTGAAAAAGGAAATGTCCTTGAAAATAACAAGTTTACTCCAAGATGGAATAACAAGTGATCCTTATGGTTTCCTGCTACATTATAGCCAAGCATAAAGCATACTTTGTTTTGCCTGAACCACTAGCCATGTTATGCACCTAATGATTGTGTATGATGCATCCATGGTTATAGTTTACAGGTGCATGACCTTCATGACCCTATCTTCTTTTTATCTTCTATCATTTTTCAGAATTTGTTGCTGTAAATGGCGTTGGAACTGAAGTCCCTGGAACATGACCACGTACAAAGTTTGTTGTCAGTGAAATCATTTGTGAGCCGGCACGTTGATGGCGGCCGCATGGCGGCAGAGCTGGCGCATGTCCAGGGCCGGTCAGAGTCTGAGGACGCGGCAGTGACCGAGTGGTTGCGCTGGTGTCAGTCGCGGCCTGGCGTGCTGACCGTGGAGGCCGCCGTGCCCGCGACCATCCTCAGCGGCGCCACCCTTGTCGACATCAAGGTCGGCGGTCGGAGGCGTGAGCCGGATGACAAGATCTACAACCGTAACCCGGACATCCGTCGGCGCGTGGCGCGCGGTAACTGCGTGCTGGAGCTGCGCGGACCCGGCGCAACGCACCGCCTCTGCCTCGTGCACGCGCTCAAGAAATTCACCGGCGGCATGGGCGACGAGGACGATGAGACGGACGATGGGGACGACGCCAACTGGCGGCGCTTCTTCCTGCAGCCATTGGAGACCGCCTCACGACTGGTGCTGACGCAGAAGGCCAACGGCGAGGCGGCCCACCTCAGTGCGCGCTGGCTAGACGGCGCCTTTCTCCTGTGTGTCGGCTCTAAGAATGTCCACATGGTATTGCGGCGCGAGGTGGACATTGAGCTCTATAGTGAGCCGCGTTACCAGGTGGCGCGCCAGGTGGCCGCGGCCCTCTGGCGCCACCTGGCGGCACTGGATGACGAGCAGCGCCGTCACCTGCTCAGCTTCCTGCATCACACGCGCTTCACGGCTGTCTTCGAGCTGCTGCAGCCCGACCACCAGCACGTAGAGGATCTCTCGCACTTGGAGCATGCCGAGCTGCGGTTCATCACCTGGACGCTGTCATTCGACCCTTCCAGCGAGCCGGCCACCTCACTGTGCAGCTGCCCACCGGAGCTGGCCTTCCGCCTGGCCGAGAGCTTTGGCCTGAAGACCGTCAGGTACTCCGTAGTGACTGATAATATTGAAGAGGAGCTCCCAGACATTATGCTGCGTGTCAGGAAGGCACACGGCTTCGAAGGCAAGGTTATATTCTTCGTAGACGACGACGGCAACGTCATCGGAATGCTCAAGAAGAAGACTGCGTGGTACATCCTCCTCAGGGCTTTGAGGGAGAAGTTGTGCTTCGCGCTTGGCAAATTCCCGTTCGCGGAGTTTCGGTCATTGGTCGAGAAGAGGTTCCGCGCAATCCAAGCGTGGTTGGGGCTAGACGATGCGTTCGTCGAAAACTGGATTGAGCTCGGCATGGCCTTTGCTAAATGGTGCAAGGATCACGACTACGACACTGAAACGCTACGAACCATGCTACCGCCACTTTGGAGCCAGTTCTTGCGCAAGAGCGGTCGGACGGACCACTTTGAAGCACACATATCGTAGCTGTTGGCTGATGCTGTTTTGGTGATTCGTGTGGGCGCGCCCGGGGAGGCATCTACAGTGTCTTTATCTGGTTGTACGGGTGTTCAGCGATGTCGGTGATCAATTTTGCCGGAGCCTAAGCCGCTATAGTCATGAGGTTTGATCTGGAGGATGCACCCGCCGCTTACCAAGACGTGATTTCCCTCTATAACCCCCTTTATGATTGGCTTGCGACCGATTATTTTAGCTCTGTAGCTGTGCCATTCTGGCTTACGAAGCATTTAATCATTACGTAAGCTGAAACATGACTCAGTTGTGCCTATATCTTTTTTACACATTTCATGGTGTTACGTGTATGCGTACGTGGTTGTGTCGTGTACATGCGTGCATTTTGTTGTGACATCCAGCGAAATATGGCGCTAGGCACTTCTCAGTGGTATAATGTCATGTCATTGATTTATCGATGCGTGCAATAGTGGATTACACAAAGACCGATTCTTGCGTGGTTGTTTGCCTGGCTGTCAAACTGTTTCGTAGTATAATACATGTATTAAGCTCAGTAACAACTTTTTGAGCTCTTCCGTGACGAAGACAAAACAGGATGCGCTGGAAAGCGTGGCTGTGCGGTGCGTTGAAACCAACTTCCAAGCGACGTAACATGTTTTGTTCTACCTGTACAAAATTAGCACAAAGTTGCCTTTCGTTGCTTGCTTCATCGGCACATTGCAGGATGCATTGACATTGGCTTCCTTGTTTTCGAACGTACGCATGCAGGTGAGTGCCTGATCGCACTGGCATGATTCTCTGCACTGACATTAATTCTTCGTTCCCTAGGTGGCGAGAGGTACCTGCCCGGATCGCGCGCAAGCAGGTGAGCGTCCCGTGTGCCGGTGCCTGAGAGCGGCTCCGTAAGCAGTGACCGTCTGACCCACGTCCGTCCGGCCGTCATGCGGTGTCTGGTGGCGCTGGTGCTGGCCGCCTGGGCCGGCCTGGCCGAGGCCGACGCCGGCAACAGCACCCTTCAGATGGTGCAGGTGCTGTTCCGGCACGGTGAGCGCACGCCTGTCCTCGTCTGTCCGACCGACCCGCACCGCGACCACTGGCTGGAGCAGGGCCTCGGCCAGCTGACCGGCCGCGGCAAGCGCATGCAGTACGAGCTGGGCCAGTTCCTGCGGCGGCGGTACGCCGACTTCCTGCCGGCTCAGTACCACGTCAATTACACGGTTGTACGCTCCTCGGACGTCGATCGCACGCTGATGTCGGCGCAGGCGAACCTGGCCGGCCTGTACCCGCCGCAGGGCCGGGACGTCTGGAACCCCGACCTGCACTGGCAGCCGATCCCCGTGCACACCAAGCCGACGTCCGAGGACCTGCTGCTCAGCTTCCTGACGTCGTGCGCGCGCTACGAGCTTGAGTTGCGCCGGCTGATGGCCACGCCCGAGCTGCGGCGTGTCGACGCCAAGAACCGGCAGCTCTACGACCATGTCAGCCAGCACTGCGGCGTGGAGGTGCGCGACTTGGCCACGCTGGCGCTGATCTACGATCTGTTGCTGGTGGAGAGCGACCAGAACATGACGTTGCCGGCCTGGGCCACGGCCGTGCTGCCGCCGTACAATCGCACCGTCTACCCGGACCTGCTGCGACCGTTGAATGAGCTCGCCTTCAACCTGCTCAGCTACGACGCACCGCTGAAGCGGCTGGGCGGCGGTGCGCTGCTCGGCCGGCTAGCGGAGCTGCTGCGCCAGAAGGTGGCAGGCTCACTGCAGCCGGCCGGCCGCCGGCTCTTCATGTACTCGGGCCACGACGCCGACGTGGCGGCGCTGCTCGGCACGCTTGGCGTCTACAACGGCCTGGCCCCGCCGCTGGCCAGCTGCGTCATCGTCGAGCTACACCGCGCGCCGTCCGGCGCCTTCTTCGTGCGGCTCTTCTACCGCAACGACACGACGGTGGCGCCGTACCGGCTGCAGGTGCCGGGCTGCATCGACGACTGTCCGTGGGAGGCGTTCCGAGACCTGGCGGCACGCGTGACGCCGGCCGACGGCGCGGCCGAGTGCGCGGCGCCGGCCGGCGGCATGCCCTCCGGCCAGCAGGTTACCGTCATCGCGCTGGCTGTCACGCTGGCGCTGCTGCTGGTGCTCTGCACCATCGGCGCCGTCATCTTTGGCCGCCGCCGCCGCCAGATGCAGGCGTACTCCCACTTCGGTGAGATCCCGACCTAGGTGCCGAATGGGACGGCGGCGCCTGCGGCCGGGCCGCAGCTCCGGAGCGGTGAGCATGCGAGACTAAGCGGGAGTGATGAGTGCGCGCCGGAGGAAACGTGTCCGGGTCTGCCATGCCCTGGTCTGCTGTGTCCGGGTCTGCAGTGTGTGGATCTGCAGTGTCCGGGTCTGTAGGGCCCGGACCTGCCTTGTCCGGGTCTGCGATGGCCTGGTCCGCCGTGCTCGGATTTGCAGTGTCCGGTTCTGCAGTGTGTGGGTCAGCAGTGTCCGGGTCTGCAGTGTTCGCAGACCCAGACACTGCAGATTCGGCAGGCCCGGATGCTGCAGGGTCTACAGAACCCGGGTCTGCCGTGTCTGGGTCCGCCTTGTCCGGGTCCGCCGTGTCCGGGCCTGCAGAATCCGGGTCTGCCGTATCCGGGTCTGCCGTGTCCGGGTCTGCCGTGTCCTGGTCTGCAGCGTGCGCGGTCGAGCTGATTCGGCGCTGTACTACAGGGAGTGCACTAGAGGCTCAGTTGCAGCGGTGCGTCGGATACCTATTGTATGATATGGCTGACTGGAATATCGTTTTATGCACAAATGGGATGGAGGCCCTGGGTATGGCTGTGCTTGCTTTGGACCGTGTGGTGTAGTGTGGCGGAGTGGGAGCTGCAGACTTCGATTTTGCTGTTGGATAGTATTGTATCACGGGCGTGAAGTGGACGTGCTCCTAGTGGCGTCGGCCGGGCGTGTTGCGGTGCAGTTTACAGTGGCGCGGTGAGCCTGCTGTGGCGGACGTGATTCGCCCAGGGAGTCCGGCTGTCTTGGGGTGCTGTCGCTGGTGAGGCAGGTGTGGCGAGACGAGCTGCGCGCGGGCTCCGCTCGTGCTGCGGAGATGCGCTCGACGCGGGATGTTCCGTACGGGCAGAGTCTGGAGCTTTGATGATTCCCCACCGACCCGACTTGCGCTCTGGACGAGATGTGGAAGGCAGGCATGTGAGCTGACGATTGTCTCCAGCACTTGTGCAAGCGTCTGGCTTTGGGTTTTCCGATGTTGAAGCGTTGATGTTCGTTTCCCAACGTTGTGCATGAACGTAAGTGGGAAGATCTGCGACTGGGATTCTCTCGTGTGTATGTATTATGTATCAACGTTGGAAACCCGGGAATCTCCCAGTCTCTGCCCCAAATACGTGCCTGGCCGGCCATGCACCGAAAGCGAAGTCGCATCTGATTTGTGTCTGCATGCGAAGAATGCGTTTCGGTTTTCGCCACATCTTTACTGTGTTTTTTCTGCTCGAGCTTTTATTTTGCCTTTTGTCCCCAAGGTGTGTGGTTAATTTTTCTGGCGCGCATGGCGATCCGGCTGTTTCAACGTTTGGTTTCTCTTTCCTGACCTCTGTGCATTACCAGAAATTTTGGGTGGCTATTCATCGCGAGGAAAATTGGGATTTATGCATTACTTAAGTATTCTTGTTTGTTTACTCTAGATTGGCGTGTTGTACCTTTGTCGGCCAAGCCATTTTGGGAACATAGTTCCGTTATTGCCATTTTTAGCGCCCGTCTTCGTTGTATAACCACGTAAGGGGAAGAATCAAGGACATATTTTGCTGTGTTCTGGCATTGTGGATTTGGGTTGGCTCATCCGACAGTGATGTATCCCCCCAGCTTGCATGCTAATGGTTAGCGTTTGTATACTGGACCGTGCTCCACCAGTAACGCTGTGTATCGATCAACCTCACAGTGTGCACAACATCGGATGCACAGAACAGTCCGTGGTGTATCATATGATGCCAAGTGAAGCTGATTGCATCCTAGCGTCGCAAAGACTTGCTGTCTGCTGCTCTGTCTGCCTTCTGCTCGGCAAGATCGTCCGATTTGCGCTGGCCTGTACTTCAGTTGTCGCTTTGACGGCTCAGAACATTATATTACGAGCATTGTTGCTGGCGTTTATGGGTGGTGAAAGGTGACGAACGGTAAGCAAGGAAAAGGTGACGAGTGGAGGGGGCACGCGGCATAAATGACGGGAAAAGTTAGTGAGCAGTCGAGGTTCGTAACCCGTAGGACTGAGCAACGCAACCAGCACGCCATGTATGGAAAGGCGTTTGTTAACCCTCGCCCGGCCGGCGGGGGAGGGCGGTGGCTGGGCTGGGGGGGGGGGGAGTTTGCTCCCCTCCTACGGTTTTTTAGAGCACAACTCAAAAACAAACGCTTGAAACAGTGCGAAATTTGTAATATCTTTTCATCTATCAAGCTGGAGTATTTTTTTTGCAAATTGTGGGTTTTGTCTATCATGACCGGTGACATTTGTCAGAGGTCAACCTATAAAGGACTGACCGCACACCTTTTTACAGGTCAGTTGCCATTGTTCAAACTTATGATGACAGAACATTGTGGCATCTACAGACTGCAGTAGTTAGATCTTTTGAAAAATGTGGGGTGACCTAGTCAGGTCAATTTTTGCTCTTGTTCGTGAATAATTAAGATTTGTATGCATTCTTGCGTAGTTTTTATTTTAAAATATGAGGAAAAGAGTACTAAAGAGTATGCCGGCAAAACTATCTATTATAATCACCTGTACACAGTATTCGAGGGTCGGGTTGTCCCGGCAACGGGCGACGGCCGGCCAGAGCCTTGGCCGTGTTTGCGGCTAATAAGAGCTATTGCGGGTATGTTTGGCGAGCGCATGAAGGTGAATGGGTCGGTTTATTCGCAAACGGGGTCTTTACGCTGGTTTTTTATACGGTACACACACATCGACCTTTTTATCTGCCCGCCCTCTGACTTAAAAATGTTTTTCTCCGGGACAGAAGTGTGTTAACAGAGCATCATGGAAGCCAGCGCCTTACCTAAATGTGGTATGAAGTCGTCCATCAGTAATTTGCCAACAATTTTGATCGCAGGCTAGTATCTTTAGCTTCTATTAGCCGACAGCAACTAGGTTTTGAGATGGAAGGGTAAAGTCTTCCGGCCTGTTCGCAGTTGGTGGCACGTGCCTTCGCATGCACGTTCGCTGTCAGGGCTAGATCCTCGCCATGAGTGAGCCATGGGCACGTCAGGTGACCAGAGTGGAAATAGCACGCCTGGCTCCCATCAACGTGAGTGACAGTGAAGTGGGCCACGAATCAGAAGAGTCTGATTGCTTGGAAGTTTTTGTGTTCCGGGCATGGTCCATTTTCGGGATAGGAGCCGCCATCAGGTGATGAAGAGACGTCGCCGCCCGTGCAGTCAGCAGGCAGTGGCCATGTGATGACTGTCATGACAGCCACACAGCTGAAGCTGACACTATGGCCACGCATGGGGTGCGTCGTCGCCGCTAAGTGGTTAACCGGACTGGGGCCACCCATCCACCGTCGAGATCTGGCCAACATGTTGACGGAATCGTCAGGCCTGAGAAGCCGCCAGGCGAAAAACCTTCGCACTGAATAAGATTCCTTTCCCTTGTTCTTTTTCGGCGGCATCATTGAACATACCGTGACAAAAAAACCTGGACCATTCCGCAGCAAAGCCATCGAGAGCACTGGTGCGGAGGGCTGGGCAAAGTCTCAGCACCTGCTACAGCCGACGGACGCCGGAGAAATCAGTGCATTCATCAGCCTGAACGTGCTCCGCGGCACCATACCCCTCTATGGGCGCGATATGATCTTTGCAGTCGGCGCGCCCGAAAACCTTAATTATTAACAAAGCGCCGTACCTCTCGAGTAGTCCAACCAGTTCTTTTACGGCGCCTGCGGACCATCTCATTCTCGGGCCGCCATGAGCAGGGAACGGTACACCCGCCTGCTGGGAGCAGTGACGATGGACGACCTTGGGAGGCGGGAGGAGCGGCGGACGACAGTGCTTCTGTCTGGCTCGAGAGATATTTGACGCCGTCGACGCCAGATTGCGTTGGCCTTCACCCGAGAAGTGCCTGACCATCGACGAGACACTCGTGAAGCTTCGTGGACTCTGTCCTTTCCGCGTCTACATGTCGAGCAAGCCGGGTCAGCGCGGGCTGCTGATCCGCACAACATCTAACGCCAACAATCGCTACATCGTGAAGATGTTGCCGTACACCGGCCGGCCGGCTCAGCGGCGGTGGGAAAAGCTTCTGATTTACCGGATATGATCGGTGACAAAACCGACACTTTTGCAAACCAATTGGTGACAAAACTAGGATAATGAAAACAACTTTCAACAGACCAGACCATATCACAGCAGATCATCCCAGCTAGACGAAACTCAGAGCTTAGTATTAGTCCGTACTCGCTAACGCTTGCAGCGTGAGCATGTGTAGAGCACATATCGAGACGTTGACGTTTCGCTGCATGAACAAGCTGAGCCATGAGATGCTGCCAAGCATAGTAGCTTTCATCGGGATGGTTTCAGCAGGTGACAGAAATACTACAAAGTATCAATGGTGGCAGCGCTTTTCCAATGTCCCTCGGATCAGTGCTTTTCACAAATTTTTCTCCCTCAAGATTCACTTTACATGTTCAACAGTATAAAACACCAAATTACTAGGCCCATTATATTAGCCAATATATAGGCTAATATAATATAGGTTATATCTATCTTTGTAATGCATACAGTATTATATATATTATGCGTATATATATATATATATATATATATATATATATATATATATATATATATATATATGTGTGTGTGTGTGTGTGTGTGTGTGTGTGTGTGTGTGTGTGTGTGTGTGTGTGTGTGTGCGTGTGCGTGTGCGTGTGCGTGTGCGTTGTATTTGTCCGTCCCAGTGGCTCAATGGTTAAAGCGCCTGCCTGCCAACCCACCCGCTCGTGGCAGGGTGGGTTTGAGTCCCTTTAGGGCACTGGCTATTTGCCCTTGACAGGTATGGTCTGCGGCCGGTGGCAGCGGTCGCGCTAAAGGTCAGTTGACGTCGGAGGCTAGGACGGACCGTGCGGAACATTGAGGCACGTTACGTCATTAGGTGTGATCATAGTGCATGTAAATCTAAAGAAGGTGCTAGAAATGTTCAAAAATGTCGTTGGCATCTGCTGTGACCAATTTTATGTAGGTTTTGCTCCAAACAATTGGGATCATGTTAGGAAGTGCGAGTTCTGCACCGGCAATGATTATGCGAAGATAGTGAAGGTCGCCAACGTTTCCAGCTGATTGTGCGATGATGTCACGAACCCAAACGTGGTATTGTTTCAGATGCTTGTAGAGCCATGTTATCGGTAAAAGTAGCGCTACAGGAATGCAGATGCAATTTTTCGTAGTTGGCAGCAGGGTTGTAGTTCCTCAAAATTACTTTTTGGGGCTGAATCCTCCGAAACTATGTTAAATGAAAATAATGAATAAAACGATAACTAAAAATGTGAAATTGCAGCGCTGGCTAGGTAGCACAGTCCGACCTGGCGCCGCTGTGCGTATACTCGCCACCGTATCGGAACTGGTGCGCCACCTGGTGAAGGACCACGCCAGGACTGGACGGAACGTCACCACAAACCGGCCAGTATCATGCCAGAATGACGCAAGCGGATTTTTTTCGGTACTTTAACATCGATGTAAAATATGGTGCAGCTGTATGCAGTGACCCTAGGCAACCGCATTTGCTGTGACTTCCCCCCCCCCCCCCCCCGCCAGCACGTATACTCCAGTGCGCCTCTGGAGAAGATGGTCAATATTTTATTGTATTTACTTTTTATTCTGATGTCCTAGATGCCGAAATTCGGAGGTACTCTGAGGTGCCATAAGGTTACTCATAAGATAATGCCACCATAGTCAGCCCAGCCCTCTCCGCTTGTCCTAATTTACGATACATAAAAAATTAGCCGCAAAGTAGCTTTCAAAACGACGACATGTCGCTCAGAGATTTAATATATTGCCTGAGGCTTGGCAATTTTATTTTACTGTATTTTGAGCTGGAGAGACTAAACGGCCGACCAGAGGCAACAAGATACACAGAGCTTGGCGGAAAGCACCAGTGGGTTGGTCTCAACGAGTTCTCGCTATTGGCGAAGCTTTCATGCTGTTACTTAATAACTGACCCCATTATGGCAGGTCAGGGGTCGAATTTCCACAAATCGTGCTTTTTAGCTTTACATCATACTAATGAGACCATGCATCGTGGCGACACGAAGTTTGAGCGTAATTGTTCTTATTTCATTCTTAGTACAATGGTGCGAATTTTTACGCGTGTTGAGGATATATTTCGAGGATTCATGACACATGGCTGCGTTAAAGTACCAGTGCCCCCCGCGCGCGTTCCGCGGCATCGTCTGCTGTCGCTCGCCACCCGCGCCGGCTGCACGTCGCCGTGCAGTGTTTCTTAAAAAAAACGCCGCTGCTCCGAGGCTAGAAAAGCTAGGAACGCGTTGCTGGTATTACAACACGCGCCATGGACGCTCCACAGGTGACTGAAAATTTGGACGCGATTGCAAAACATACCAGACAGGTATTCCCAAAAACACCTTAGGGAGACCTACTTGGTCAATTCGGCACGCCTGGTATATGGTAAAATCATCTACATACACCAGTCGGTTCTGAATATCAGCAGCGGCACCGTTAACCATAGCAAAGAAAGGACCGGGCCAAGTAGGGTGCCGGGGTGCCGGTAGTTTTCCATCGCTCTGGCTGTGCCCGTGCGCACAATCAAAACAGCATTCGGCTAAATGCATTAGGCCTAATGGTTCGGGCTAAATGCGTTTGGTTATTTGTCAGCAAACCCTGTCATTGACACCCCGCGGTCTCCGGCCACGTACCCGCTATGGCCGTCATCAGAGGTGCCGATCGATAAAACAAGGTTGGAATGTGAAAAGTGTTAGTTGGAATTTGGACGAAGACAGGGAAAAAGTCGTGGACATTTTTTCTAACGCCGATATCATTTTGTTGTGTCACAAATTGGTATGCATATCAAACTTCAAGATAACATAAAAAGATTACATAAAAAAGGGAGATAGGGGTTTGGCATGTGCCATTCGAAAATTTCAGGCAGGAGTGAAAAATTCACATAAAATATGGGGAAAGGAAGTGAAAAGTTCCCCCTCACAGGGTGTTGTTTTACACCCAAAGTCGGCAATTCTAGGACACTGGGAAAATTTCGGGGCTTATTACGTTGTCCAGAGGTCTTACGCTGCTGCCCAGGGTCTACATGTCCACTTGCCATGTCAATCTGATCGCTAAGGAGCTTTCCATGTTGTCTTTGATCTATCTGCATTTCTTCGTAGGGCCCAACACTGCTGTTGGGACGCTGTCTGCTCTCATGCCTGGGCGCTCTTGATCAATCAGGTTTTCCTTCACGGATTGTTTTCCCATTCGCCCGGAAGGCTCCATGCGCTTTTCCGAGGCCCATATGCCAGGGTGCGCTCATATGATCAAAGGCCCTTCATATTAGTATCCGGTTCTTTCCACTTACTTGGTGGGCCTTGTGCCGTTGTCGGGGCCTTATATGTTAAGGCACCGAAACATTCGGTGTCCAGGGGCCCTTTACTTTGATCGAGGAATCTTTGCCTTTGATTTTATTTGCGGAGTACTCTTCACTCCTTTCGAGGGTCTCTCTGTTAATGTGCTTGTACCCTCTTGATCGCACAGGTGTATTAATTCATGATCTTGTATAATTCCCCTTTGCTCAGAGGGACTTGTGCCCTGGGTGGGACAACACATGCCAACTTACCGGGACACTACCGATTGTTTAGGGGCCCAACACGCTGGTCTTGGGCTCTTTTTGCTTGCTCTGGGGATCCTATACTTGTTGACGGGAGACACTTTGTTGGCCTCCTGCGGCACCCATGCTTGCTAAGGTTTCGTCCCAATTGCCCTTGATGCATTCGCCTTGGAGCAGTAGTCGAATATGCGCCGATGAATTTTTACGCGCCACTGCCGAACGTAATTTTACATACCGCCGACGTCGTCATTTTCATTAGCTATTGAGTGTGTGACACTTACTACACTAGTGCACCACGTCTTAAACATACTTTGAATGACAAGATATGTTGCACTCCTTTATGATCAAGGAAAAGTTATGCATTAGTCATCAGCCATCAGCTGATTACATCGCCCAGCCAGCTAGCCGTAAATTCATAAGCTGGAAATCAAGTTTGTGCTAAGTTTTGATGGTTGCTAGTAGCCAACTCAAGTTCATTTTGCCTGTTGTTCCGAAACACTTAGCCTCAAAATCACAGAATTTAACGTAATCTGTAGAAAATGAGTGAGGTATATTTGTATGCATGCGTGGCACGCCTAGCTTTAGAGGGCTGCACGCACCAAGATGGGTTTCCGTAGTTAAAAAAGAAATGAATAATTAAGTATCTATATGCATATATATATATATATATATATATATACATATATATACATATATATATATATATGCATATATATATGCACATATGTACATACACAACATATGAATTGTTTCAAAATGTAAGGAAGGAAAACAAAAACATTTTTTAGAGCAGGTCCCAAACTCCAGGGGCCCAAAATGTTGCTTGCCTTCTTTGATGGGATTCTGGATCTGCCCCTGATTGGACGGCTCTGTTAACACCCAAACCACTTACAAAAAAAAATGTATTGGAACAATAGAAAGAAGCAAAAACAGCAACAGCAGAGTTGAAAACTAGACTGGAGCATGGTAGAAAGAAAACAACAGGGTTTTAAATTTTTAGCTCCGGGCTAAAAAAAAAGGTCTACGTTTGATCCCCCTCTTCCATCGTTCCCATCTCGTACTCGTGCTAACCCACTCAGCCCTCTCTCCCTGCCGCCGTGGATTTATCACCTCTCATTTCGTTCCAAAGTTGCTTCCTGTACCATTACCCGCTAATCAATATATTTCCTTTTCACGCATTCCACGTCCCTTCATCCCCTCCCCCAGCCCTTCTTTTCTCTCCCTCACTTGTTTTGGCTGTCCACCTGCGCGCCTTTATAACTCATAAGACATTTTCTGTATCGTCCCCTTTACACTTTTTTTGGCACTCCCTATACCCTATGTAAACAATTCCTTTATAGATCCCCATACACTCACTTCAGCGCTCCCCTTACGCTTCTTTTCCCGATTCCTCAGCACTACACTTAGCGCTCTTTCTACACACCCTTTATCTCTCTCTGTACACATTGTCCGTCACCCCGTCTTCCTGAGGCTGCCTTAGCTCCACTTCCAAGTTGATTTGGCCCGAGGCGGGTGCGAGAGACGGCGGGGCGATGGCCAGCTCCAGCGGCTCGCTGGTCGGCAGCAGCCGGTAGCGGCGCAGCATGTGACACAGCGCCAGCTTGATCTCCATCATGGCGAACCGCTTGCCGATGCAGTGGTGTGGCCCGGCGCCGAACGGCATGTGGCTGTAGGGCACGATGTTCGGTCGGTTTTCGGCACTAAACCGCTCCGGTTCGAACTTCTCCGGGTCGGGCCACAGGTCATGGTCGTAGTGGATGCAGATCGGTACCACGGCTACGACGGCCCCGCGAGGCATGCGCATCCCCTGAACCTCCGTCTCGAAACTTGCCTCTCGGCCATACATCCACGAGATGGGCGGGTAGAAGCGTAGCGACTCCTGGATCACCATATCCAGGTAAGGCAGGTCGGCCACGTTGTCGTAGCTGAGGTCGCCGCTGGCCGGTACGTTAGCCGTGATCTCGTCGTACAGACGGCTCTGTACAGCCGGGTGGCGCGCCAGCAGGTGCGACGTAAAAGCTAGTGCTGTACTTGTGGTCTCATAACCGCCCGCGATAAACGCGAATGCGTTGGAGACCAACTCTTCGTTCGTAACAGGTTCGCTGCCAATGTCGGCGCTCTGCGCCTCCATCAACAGCTGCAAGGCGTCCGTGGCCGCCACACCGCTCCGCTGGCGATGTTGGAGGACGTCGCGAAGCCAGCGCTGCAGCTGCTGGTTTACGTGGTACGCTCGCGAGGCCGGCCCGAATGCGCTCAACAGAGGCCGCAACAGGCGCGTTAGCGGCTCTAGATGGCCCAGCATTCCGACCATTTGAGAGCAACTGAACAACGTCTTCATCATGACCAGTAGCGGGTCACGCAGGTCCGTCTGGCAGTGTGCCTCCATGCCCAGCGCGCACTTAGCGATCACTTCCAGAGTGAGCCGGTGGAAAGTGGCATATACATTGGTAGGATGGCCCTGCAGCCTATTGGCCTCCAGGACGTCAAGGAAGGTCTGAATGGGCCTATTCATAGCCGACGACATACCCTTCAGCTTTTTGGCGGTGAAGGCCGGGTTAAGGACGCGGCGGACGTACTTCCAGCGCTCGCCCCTCAGCGCCAGAAGAGTGTCATTAAAGATGGGCAGCAAGGATTGCTTCCTTTCAGGCCGGTCAGGAAACGTGTCAACGCTCTTAACGAACACCTCGCGAACCAGGTCTGGGTCCGTGGTCAACAACATCGGCGTCGTGCCGATGTACAGCGCCATCGTCTTGCCTCTGATACCATGTTGAACTCCGTACGCGTCAAACAGACGCCGAAATTCCGATGGTCCCGTTGTGCCTGTTAGCTTGGCGGCGTGTCCGTAGATCAAGCTGTATGGCGGCACATTGTATCCCAGTCTCTGGAGCGTCTGGAGCTTGTAAAGCCGCCGTCTGCAAACACGCAGCAGACATTCAGTACACACGCCAAAAGTACACAGCATTAAGTGCCAAACGCTCGCAATAAATGACCATACATGAGTCCACCAATGGCCAAATACGGACACCAAAATTAGGTTCTATGACAAATTACTCAATGGCGCTCAACCAATACCATTTCTCCAAATGTGTGCATCAGAGTTTTTTTACCGTCTTCTCTTTTTGCGCCTTCTTAAAAGGCAAACGACTAGAATGGGGTATTCATGTTGACGAACTGTTTTGTAACCACGCGAAGAAAATCTTAAATCCGAAAACACCTGGCTGAAATGTCATTTCGCGGAATGTCGATTAACCAAAATGGCTTTATTGTGAATGGCAATTAGATAAATGCAAAGCCGCCAAATGGTCCTTTTCCCAAATATAAAATCGTCGAAACGCTAAATAGCCCAGTGCATTTTGCGAAACTTTATTTTGACATTGAACGGATTTTAAGTGATGTCCCGACAGACCACAAGGTGTCGCTCATTACTTACACCACACAGTGAAGTGTAGGGGATTAGGAAAGTAACCAATATTCGTAAGGACTTGGAGTACCATGACAATCCGTGTGACAACGGAAGACGATGGGACTCTAACAACCACCAAATACTCTTAACTTTCTATGTGGATGGGCCCTGGGCGTTTCCACGCACGCAGGTCTGGGAATTCAGATGCCAATCAGGGCGACCTTAGCGCCGATCGAGGCAAATGCTTGAACTGTTTCTATCTACAATCTACATTTGTAAATAGAAACGTCACACGGTTTTCGCCCACGTACCCGGTACGGTAGTCACGAGAGGTGCCAAGTACTTTAACAAAGTAGGAGTGTGAAAGGGTGTCAGTTGAAATTTGGACGGAGACAGGGAAAAAATCGTGGACATTTTTGCTAAGGCCAATATCATTCTGTTGTGTTGCAAATTCGTCTAGGGACGCGAGAAGCGACTGGGTTTATTAATTGTAGTCATCAGTTATGTAGCCAAGTTGTAGAATATAATAAAGCCCAGCAAGTTTTGGACAGCCTGAGTATTCCGATCCTTGTAGGGTGGACAGCTAGTCAAACCGCTGGACTTTGGACAACACCTTCCGTAAAGCGGCCTTATCTGGTAGTGATCGGCGACACCGAAGCTCGATGATGCGCACACCGGTGCAACAACCATTCAACGAAACCGTGCTGCCACAACCGGGCCACTTGCAATGCAACACTGGGTACTTCGAACTTGTTACCAGTAGATATTGAAACATACTTAGGGCATTTTATAATCGGGGAAAATGTCGCATGAAAATCGCACGTTGCATGAAAAAGATATCCTACGCAAATGGTCAGGCGACAAAAGGTCGAACGGTGGTAGGATGACAACTGCAGAGAAGACTGAAGCATTGCTTTGAAGACTGTGCATTGCTTTCACGAAAACCTGTGATACACCTCTCGTACACACGAACATTTTCTTCCTTATCATTCGATTCGAGTGAGGGAATGCAGGGACGCGAGAACCGACTGAGCTTATTGGTTGTAGTCAGCAGCTATGTTTTAATTATAAAAGGCCCAGCAATTTTTGGATAACCTGATTTTTTCGACCCTTGTTAGGCGGACAGCTGGCCTAACCGTTGGACTTTGGACAGCACCTTCCATAAAACGGCCTCGTCTGGTGGGGATCGGCGACACCGAAGCCCGATTTTGCGCACACTGGTGCAATAATTACTCAGCGAAACCGCGCCGCAAAGACCAGGCCACTGGCAAGGATGATAGAACACTGGGCACTTCGAACTCCCTCCCGGTAGACGTTGAAAGATACTTGGAGCATTCCATGATCGGGGAAAATGTCGCATGAAAAAAATCGTAAGCAAGGGAACGCAAGTCCAAAGATCGAGTGACGCTAAGATGACACTAGCAAAAGATTGCTGAGAGCAAAGGTTGCATAAAAACACGGCGTATGGGGTATATAGGATACCCAGATGTAGTTATAATGATTGCCCTTTGAAGTCCAAAATGTTGTCACGATCTGCCGCCTCTATTTCCGGGCGCTCTGGATTTCTGTCTCTTCGAAGAAAATGTAGTTCATTCGAATTTTTACGAAGCTTCCTTTTCTAGAATTTCTAAACGATGCATAAACTGACAGCTAGGTTAGCCATACAGTCGGAGGGATCGACAGCTTATTTTAACTATTTCAGAGGTCGATGGTAGTCGATTTGCCGTGTTCTACATTCCTATTTATCATGTACTATAATACTGTGCTTGAAATACAACGGCGATATTTTCCAACGATCATCACCACGTACTATGTGGTGTTCACGATTTGTTTTAGAACGACAGCATTTAAACTGATATTTACCTTCACCAAATTTTGCCTGACGATGTTTACCACGCAGCTATTAGTTGTCGTTTTTGGGTGCATCGTTTTGTCGTAAAACTTTGTCTTATGCTCCTGTACGTTCGACACTTTCCGAACGATGTTTTACTGTGCAATCCCACACATAACGTTTCGCCCTGCAGTCGCACAATGCGACATGCTGGCAAACTGCGCACCCTTCCTCAAACGCGCGCTGCTGCGTGCACTCACACGAAGAGGACGATGATCACTATGGCAACGGCCGTCAAAGCGCCGTGCCACGGCACGGCACCAAGGGACGGCAGCGCCATCCGGTAGTCGCTCCACACGCCGGGAGCGGTGCTGGTGGCACGCCGAGCCTGCCTGGCTTGCCCTCCGTCTACCGACTGGCCGACGGGCGGCCTCGCGCCGCGGAGACCTCGTGACGATCACATGGCGAAGCGGGACATGCGTGTTGACGGGAGGAGGGGAGGAGAGGGGGGCATCAAGCCGACGAGGCTGACAAGGACTGGCTCGCACTACTGCACATGTACGATAGTGGAGATACAAAGTACTGACCCTGGTAATAAGCTGGCGAGTGGTGACTGGTCAAGTTTGCGGTTTGCTGGCTAAGCGATCTCGTGTTGTTTTCCTTTCCTCCGGCCATTTCCACTAGCGCACAACGATCCGTGCTCACCCGCTGTTTATGCCAAATATTGCGATCTATACCATGATAGCAGTTGTACCACCATAATCGCTATCCTCTGGCTTGTCTGGGTGGATGTGACCTCAAAAGTAATATTCTCCCAGACGAGGGAGGACATGACTTTTACTCGCCCATCACCAGGGAAGTCCTCACAATCCCCAACCATGCAGTAACGATTTCCGCGTCACGTACGACTTGGTTAGCGGAGTCACGGTACTTAATATCAGGAAGGACATGCGCGATTTGAGCAGCCTTGGATTTTGTTGATAATTGCACAAGGATATCGAATGGGCATCACTTCTACGTGCAGACGCAGTGCTTCGAAAAAAGTGCAGCAAATGTCGAGAAACCGTTCAAATGTTTTTTTTACTTCTGCTTTTAAAACGCACTTCACGCAAGCTCCCCAGGATAGGTCCTTTTTGCACTCTGCTCATGGTTCCATCGTGCTGTCGGACCGAACTGGCACACTGGCCGGTAGGTAGGAAAGAAAAACCACCGTAGGTGGCATGTGGGTGGAATGCGGTGGGGAGGATATAGCGGGGTAACGTCGAGCCACGTGAAAAACGCCGCATTTGAAAGATCTTTCAGGAAATACGTCGGTGTCTTAGAAGCCAGATAGCGAGAGAATACCATTCCTATGGTCCTCTTTAGGCGTTGGTAGAAGCCCTCCGAGGCCATCCGCAGCTGAAAGCATAATTGGTGCCGGTCTTCCATCCTCCTCCACTGTTACAAGGATAGTCGTGCTTGCTCCATGTTCTTGGCAATATTGGATACGCTCCTAATCCTATTGCCATTTAATGCGCAACGTAATCTGTGAGCGGCACTTGACGGTCTCTCTCATGTTGGTGTCCATACTTAGGTATCCTTAATGGACTCATGTACGGTCACTGTTTGCGAGCCCTTGCATACTTCATGCTTCGCACCGCTTCTTTATGTACTAAATGTCTTTTGCGGGTTTGCAGACAACGGTTTTACAAGTTCCAGACGCCCCAAAGGCTGGGATACAAGGTGCAACCGTACGGCTTGATTTACGGGCACGTCGTCAAGCTAGCAAGCACAACCGGACCGTCGGAATTTCGGCGCCTGTTCGACGCGTACGGGGTCCAACATGGAATCAGAGGCAGGACGATGACGCTGCACTTCGCCACGACGCCAAAGTTGTTGACCACGGACCGAGACCTAACTCGCGAGGTGTTCGTCCAGTGGGTATACACGTTTTCCTGATGAGATTGACAGAATGTACCCCCTTGCTGACCATCTTTAGCCATACTCTACTGGCGCTGAGGGGTGAGCACTGGAAGCATGATCGCATCGCTCTACACCCGGCCCTCACCGCCAAGAAGCTGAAGGGTGTATCACCGGCTATGGACAGGCTCATTGAGACTATCCGCGACGTCCTGGAGGCGAACAGACTCCAGGGCAAGCCTACCATTGTATATGCAATCTCCCATAGGCTCACTCTGGAGGTGATAGGTATGTTCGCGCTGGGCATGGAGGTGCACTGCCAGATGAGGAAGCGACACGCTTCTGGCCATGATGTAAACGGTGTCTGGCTGCGGTCAGCTGGTCAGAGTGCTGAATATTCTGGAGCCGCTAACGCGCCTGTTGCAGTCTCTGTTGAGCGCATTCGGGCCGGCCTCGCGAGTGCACCACGTAAACCAGCAGCTGCAGCGCTGGCTTCGCGACGTCCTCCAGCATCGCCAGCGGAGCGGTGTGGCGGCCACGGACGCCTTGCAGCTGTTGATGGAGGCGCAGAGCGCCGACATTGGCAGCGAACCTGTTACGAACGAAGAGTTGGTCTCCAACGCATTCGCGTTTATCGCAGCCGGCTATGAGACAAGTACAGCACTAGCTTTCACGTCGTACCTGCTTGGCGCGCCACCCGGCCGTACAGAGCCGCCCGTGTGAGATCGCGGCTAGCATGCCGGCCAGCGGCGACCTCTGCAACGACACCGTGGTCGACCTGCCCTACCTGGACATGGTCATCCACGAGTCGCTGCGCTCCTACCTGCCCATCGCGATGGTGTACGGCCGACAGGCAAGCTTCGCGACCGAGATTCAGGGGATGCGCGTGCTACACGGCGCCGTCGTAGCAGTGGCACCGATCTGCAAACACCATGACCATGACCTGTGACCTGTCTCGGGGCAGTTCGAACCGGGGCGGTTCAAGGCCGAAAACCGACCGAACATCGTGCCCTACAGCCACATGCCGTCCGGCGCCGGGCAACACCACTGCATCGGCATGCGGTTCGCCATGATGTAGATCAGGCTGGCGCTGTGTCACATGTTGCGCCGATACTGGCTGCTGTCGACCACCGAGCCGCTGGAGCTGGCCATCGCCCCGCCGTCTCTCGCACCCGCCTCGGGCCAGACCAACTTGGAAGTGGAGCTGAGGCAGCCTCAGCGGGACGCGGGATGGACAAAGTGTGGAGGAAATTATCAGGGGAGCGCAGGGGAAACGATGAATAGAGTGTTCGGGGAGAACAGAGGGAGTGATAAAAAAGTGTAGAGAGTGATTAAAAAGTGTAAAGGGAGCGACAAAGCAATCGTTTAATGAGCGATACAGGGAGTGTAGGTGGACTGGTTAACTGATATGGACTGATTTGGCTGGGTCAAAGGGCAACAATTTACTCATTGAAACCTTCCGTAGACATCCGAATAGTTGTCACGATCCGGACACAGAAATTTATGAAGAAATTGGCGGAGGTGTAAAATGAAAATGTATAGTGCCGGGGGATTTCAGCATCCCAGGCTGCAGCGTAGATTTTAACCAATCGCCAAATATGCACAACATATCCTTGCTTATTTTGAAGATAATCTTTACCGGCAGGTGGTGCGCGAACCCACTAGGGGACAGAGGTTTTGGATCTTGCTATGACTAATAGGGAGGGATTGGTAGATGCTTTGGCACTAGGTGAGGCACTGGGAAGTAGTGAACACAACATCGTATGGTTTTCAGTGTGTCTGGGCTATTCAGGTAAGGCTAATTATACTCTTATTCCGAATTTTTCTGGGGGTAGAGTGAAGGCACTTAGCGCATTCCTCACTAGCATCCAGCGCGAGGATCTTATTACTGGTTTCAATGCACATCAGATGTGTAAAGTGTTCAAGGATAGTTTAGAAGAATGACAGAATAGGTTCGTTCCCTTTAGGAAAATGCAAAAAAACTAGGTCTAGAAAGCCACCATGGCTGACGCAGACAGTGGGCAATTCGATGACTGTGGAGAAGAAGGCATATAATAAGCAAAAAGTGCAGGACACAGTAAGCAACAAGCAAGTGTATAGGATTACAACGAAAAAGGTTAGGCAGGAAATCAGGGCAGCCAAAAGATCATCAGAAATACGGCTCGCAGTCACTTGCTCTGGCGACGTTAAGAAGCTTTTTAGTTACTACAAATTTAAGTCTAAGGGACCCTCAGTCAGCCCCCTCGAGGAACGTGGAAGTCTGTAGTAAAGGACACAGACATGTAGATGCTCTTAGTAAGCAGTTTTCTTCCGTTTTTACGAAAGAGACTATGTATGGTCTCCAAGAAAACGAGCACAATCTAACTGAAGGCAGTATTGCAGATTTGATGGTGGCCTTGGGTAGAGGACATGGTATAGTAAGGGATAGCTTGAAGGAAATCAAGGTTAACAAGGCGGCCGGACCTGGCCAGATATTTGGTAGCGTGTCGAATGAATGTGCTGGTGCGTTAGATTGCCCTCTTATGTTAATATGCAATAGATCATTGAGTTTCTCACAAGTATCCGAGGACTGGCGCAATGCCAATGTAGTAGCGATTTCAAAGAAGCGGACCAAAAAAGGCATCAGCAACTACAGGCCTGTGAGTTATTAACCAGTTTAGTTAGTAGTAACTCACTAGTTTGTAAGATCTTAGAGAGAAATTCATTAAGGAATTTCATTCAGTCACACTTAGACCGGCATCAGTTGATAAATGATAGCCAGCATGGTTTTCTTCCTGGCAGATCCTGTTTGACAAACCTAGAGCCCCAGAGAACCTAGAGTGGAACATATTACTAGTCAAATAGATAAGGACAATAGTTTTTTCAGGAAAGCATTTGATAAGGTGTCACACCAGCGTCTGCTATATCAGTTGAAATGGCTGGCATTGAGAGAAAAATTATTGGCTGGGTAAGGGCTTAGCTGCTGGACGGGAAGCAAAGAGCGGTGCTCAATGGTACAAAATGTCAGAGGGAGCTCATAGAGAGTGAGGTTCCACAGGGGTCGGTGTTTGACCCTTTGCTCTTTATCATTTTTTTCTCTGAATAGTAATGAAATAGGGTTAGGGAGTAAGGTGCTAAAATTTGCTAACGATCTGTAACTTGGTAAGGCTTTCGGATAATGATCAGACGAACCAAATTCAACTTGATTTGAATAAGCTAATGAACTGGGCTTCTCTGTGGCAGATGTTGTTCAATTGTTATAAATGTAAGGTGGTGCTTTGGTAGCACTTGGGTAGCTTTGACAGTGAGGGCATTAGCCGTAGAGTGGGGGCCGGGAGATGGATCAGATCGAGGAAGAAAAAAGGAAGGAATTATAGTTCCTAACTATGTAAGTGGGTGAAAAACGCTGTGGCTCTGCTAGGAGCAAGGCACTTTAGATTCTAGGAATTATAAACTGGAACGTCCATTTCAGGGGTAGGAATGTTGTCAAAACGTTGTACTAGCTTACGTCAGCCCGCAACTAGAATATTGTGTACAGGCTTCGTCCCTACGCTCCCAAAAAGATATAGACAGACAATAAAGAGTACATAAAAAAGCAACTAGGATGACAAATGGAATCGGCGACTTAGAATACAAGGATAGGTTTAGGATTTATATTCACTGGAGTTATATTCATTTATATTCATTCGTTATATTCATCATTCATATTGGACTGATATTCACTAGAATACCGCAGACTTGGGGATCTGATAGAAGTACACAAAATTATGACGATGATTGACAAGGTAGATCCACATGGAGCACTGGAAATTACGCCTTGACATTGGGGAAACAAGATTCATTTAGCAGGAGGTATGAAAAGAGTTATGAAGGGGCGGATGTCATTTAGTCATAGAGTAGTGAAGCATTTGAATGGGCTGACAAACAAAGTCATGGGAAGTCCCTCCGTAGCAATATTCAACAACCGTTTGGACAAGTTCTATCGGTCTAAAGATCTCATTCATAGACAAATTCGTGCAGATCAGGTGAGTAGTTTTGGGGATGTAAACGGAACCTGAGATAGGCCAGCCTCGATGGACCCTTGTGGCTCTCCGTTGGCTGGATACCTTGATGTCTTTGTATTTATAAAAGAGGGTGAGGGAGAGGAAAGTGTAAGTGGTGGGGGAGACGAAAAGAAAAAGGAGTGCGTGAACAACAAAGAGATTGATTTGGAAGGGGATTTGGTGCACGGAGAAAATCTGGAAACCGAGGGAAAGGTGAAAGATCCAGGGCGGAATGAGAAGCTGGTTGTATGGGGTAGCAAGATTACGAGATGGGAACGATGTTAGAAGGGAAATTGACGAGGACGTTTTAATTTCTCAATCGTGTATCTGATTATATGATATGTATGGTATACAAGATAGGCTAGTATATTGCTGTGCATATCTTGAGAGGAATAAGAGCTCTAATTTTCCACAGCAGCAAATGTGAGTGTCAATCACTCATATCATATTGTCAAAGAATTCTGTTCGTCAGAAAACTTGCTGGTGGAATATGTGGCTGTGTTATGCGTTATGTAGTCTGCGCATAGCTTTGAACTGAGACTACCCCACTTTTTGGTTGAATATGCTTTTATGAGCTGGTGCCCTCATTGAACATCCCAGGGAAAGTTTAGTGATTCATTTTATTTTACTGACATTCAATCCTGTTATTCAGTGCGACCTGGCAACTTTGAAAAGCTCGTCCGCTCAAAATCCATGTCCTTGATTGAAAGGTCTAATCCGGTCTAATCCGGCAGACGGATTGATCGACACTCCGAGGAATGAGCAGTCATGAGGTGCTTTAGAAACCGCCCTGGATGCATTACGTCATAGACACGTCACACGAATGCCGCCGTCGAGATGTCCATTTGTGATATTGTTTTGAATGTTAAAACAAATATGGCCATTGATTTCTTTTCAATTCCTCCGCAACAACGTGCTGTGTGTTCGTGTGTTCATATGTGTTCGCCACACCAGCGCGAGCGGGCTTAGCCGTGGCGGCCACGACCAAGCACAGAACCAGAAGGCTAACACGGAGCATGACAAAGGAGGGTGTTTGCGTTGACTGCTGACAGGGCACTGTTGAAAATAACCTAGAGCCACCTTTCTAAATACGCCCAGGCTGAGTTAACAGGGGTCGACTTCCGCCATCCGCTGTTGCGATAAGTGCGCTCAGCGCGGCTACACAAATTACACTCGCGGGGTCACGTTTGTGTAGTGAGCTACTTCAAAATACCGTGCCATCTGTGAAAATAGACTGGCACTGTGTGTTGCTTGGATTTGTCTTTGGAGATATAAAGTTCTAAGAACGAAAGTTAGGAAGTGTGAGGAACGTAGCTTCACGATGACCCTTGAAGATAGATCGATAGACATCCTTAGTGTTGGTAGCCAAGGTCTGTTGAAATGAAACGGCAAATCAAGAACACTAAAGAAGATATGCAATTTTGGACGTTTAAACACCTACAGATGTACTGCTGATCCCGGCGCTGGTCCACCGCCATAGCTCCAGAACTCTGCGCCGTGTGACGAAAAAGTGGAGGTCAGCATTCAGCATGTCTGAATTGGAATGGACAAGCTGCGTTGACCGCAACTCCCGCGCGAGGAGGAGTCGGAGGCGGCACCCCCCCCCCCCCCCCCCCCCCCCCCCCCCCCCCCCCCCCCCACCCCCCCCCCCCCCCCCCCCCCCCCCCCCCCCCCCCCCCCCCCCCCCCCCCCCCCCCCCCCCCCCCCCCCCCCCCCCCCCCCCCCCCCCCCCCCCCCCCCCCCCCCCCCCCCCCCCCCCCCCCCCCCCCCCCCCCCCCCCCCCCCCCCCCCCCCCCCCCCCCCCCCCCCCCCCCCCCCCCCCCCCCCCCCCCCCCCCCCCCCCCCCCCCCCCCCCCCCCCCCCCCCCCCCCCCCCCCCCCCCCCCCCCCCCCCCCCAGTGCGTACACCATGTAATGTATCGACAGCCCTTTCCGCGTCACTGATGGAATGGCAGGATTTCTGTCTACGCTTTTGGTATCCTGCGAGCTGACAAGGATACACGCGGAACCAGTATCATTTAGTCCTAAATATTGTTACCTGAATGCAGTGGGAACTAGACAAAATGCACATTGATTAGTGCCAAAGCCATTACGAGCACCAATCTCGGGCCTCGCTTGCCATTCAGGCGCTCGGCTTTTTGACCTAATGATCAGTTGAACTGGTTGGTCTATGGAGACTGGTGGCTAGATGGTGAGAGTGGCAGCAGGCAGCAAGCCATCAGGCAGGCCAGCAACATGACATTCAAGGAAGCAATGCAATAATAAATAATTGGCGAGTGAACATGCAGTTATTTTTGAAGATCTGGTGTACGGCACCAGATGTAACCGCTTGGGCTTGCTGCTCCCGTCTGACCCCGCCCGATCATCCTGGGCGTCCTTTTGGAGGAGACTCGAATGCGAGTTGATTACACGCTTCAATGCTTCATAAGCAACTGTTTTGTCGTACTTGGAGACGATCGGCGTTGGTTTATTGACTGCAGCTTTCGCACATACCTGTATAGCTGAAATGATTTACGCTGACTTTGGGCCTTAAATATGGCTTAAAACACGACAGCTTGGCTGTCTTGGCTTCTTACGTGACAATGTGGGCGCTTTCAGGAAATCCTTCTTGGACACCAGTTTGGGCGCCGTCAGGAAAACCTTCTTGGATACCAGTTTGGGCGCCGTCGGGAGAGCCTTCTTGGATACCAGTTTGGGGGTCGTCAGGAAAGCCTTCTTGGACACCAGTTTGGGCGCCGTCGGGAGAGCCTTCTTGGACACCGGTTTGGGCGCCGTCAGGATATCTCGCATACCTGCCGATGTCCTAGCTGTGCTCAAAATGGTTACTCCTTCTTGGGTGTCAGCTTGGGCGCCGTCAGGAAAGCCTCCTTGGATACCAGTTTGGGCGCCGTCGGGAGAGCCTCCTTGGATACCAGTTTGGGCGCCGTCAGGAGAACATTCTTGGATATTTGTTTGGGCGCCGTCGGGAGAGCTTTCTTGGATGCCAGTTTGGGTGCCGTTAGGAGGGGAGGGCCTTCTTGGATACCAGTTTAGGCGCCGTCAGGAAAGCCTTCTTGGATACCAGTTTGGGCGCCGTCGGGAGAACCTTCTTGGATACCAGTTTGGGCGCCGTCGGGAGAGCCTTCTTGGACACCAGTTTGGGCGCCATCAGGAGAACCTTCTTGGATACCAGTTTGGGAGCCGTCGGGAGAGCCTTCTTGGATACCAGTTTGGGTGCCGTCAGGAAAGCCTTCTTGGATACCAGTTTGGGCGCCGTCAGGAAAGCATTCTTGGACACCAGTTTGGGCGCCGTCAGGCGAACCTTCTTGGATACCAGTTTGGGCGCCGTCGGAAGAGCCTTCTTGGATACCAGTTTGGGCGCCGTCAGGAAAGACTTCTTGGACACCAGTTTGGGCGCCGTCGGGAGAGCCTTCTTGGACATCAGTTTGGGTGCCGTCAGGAAAGCCTTCTTGGATACCAGTTTGGGCGCCGTCAGGAAAGCATTCTTGGACACCAGTTTGGGCGCCGTCAGGCGAACCTTCTTGGATACCAGTTTGGGCGCCGTCGGAAAAGCCTTCTTGGATACCAGTTTGGGCGCCGTCAGGAAAGACTTCTTGGACACCAGTTTGGGCGCCGTCGGGAGAGCCTTCTTGGACATCAGTTTGGGCGCCTTCAGGAGAGCCTTCTTGGATACCAGTTTGGGCGCCGTCGGGAGAGCCTTCTTGGATACCAGTTTGGGCGCCGTCAGGAAAGACTTCTTGGATACCAGTTTGGGCGCCGTCGGGAGAGCCTTCTTGGATACCAGTTTGGGCGCCGTCGGGAGAGCCTTCTTGGATACCAGTTTGGGCGCCGTCAGGAAGGACTTCTTGGATACCAGTTTGGGCGCCGTCGGGAGAGCCTTCTTGGATACCAGTTTGGGCGCCGTCGGGAGAGCCTTCTTGGACATCAGTTTGGGCGCCTTCAGGAGAGCCTTCTTGGATACCAGTTTGGGCGCCGTCAGGATATCTCGCATACCTGCCGATGTCCTAGCTGTGCTCAAAATGGTTACTCCTTCTTGGATACCAGTTTGGGCGCCGTCAGGAAAGCCTCCTTGGATACCAGTTTGGGCGCCGTCAGGAAAGCCTCCTTGGATACCAGTTTGGGCGCCGTCAGGAGAACCTTCTTGGATATTTGTTTGGGCGCCGTCAGGAGAGCCTTCTTGGTTATTTGTTTGGGCGCCGTCAGGAGAGCTTTCTTGGATGCCAGTTTAGGCGCCGTCAGGAGAGCCTTCTTGAATACCAGTTTGGGCGCCGTCATGAAAGCCTTCTTGGATGCCAGTTTGGGCACCGTCAGCAAACTCCCTCATATGTTTTTCTATCTCCTTTATTAGTTTGGCGTTGCTGCTATTACTTCTTCATGGTGTATTCAATTCCAAGTACTTTTATCTGTTGCCGAAGCGTGCGAGGCCTGGGCGTGAGGGCTGGTCCCATGTCTCATACGAGGAAGACGTCACATGATCGGACGCGTGTCCGACGTAAGCCCGACGCCAGCGCAAAAAAAAACGCTGTTCACAGGCGATGAGGTCATGTCATAATCCTCATGTTGTAGGCTGGACATAGTGGTCAAGGTCATCGCATACATGCAGGGGCATTAGATCCACGACTGAATCTTCGTGGTGGCCTGGACTCATGCCAAACACCGACGAGGCTTGCGTGCTGAACGTAAGCTGAACAAAACGAGCCGAAGAGCATAATTAATGTGCCCGAGCCCTTGGAGAGGAATCTTCAAAATTTTAAGAATGGGGTTGGTCTGGAGAAGTGTTTAGGTCTTCGTGAAAAGCAACGCGTTTTAGGGTCTAAGGGTTTACCAACCGGTGAGGAAGATAGTGAGCTGCCAAACAGACGGCTGCTCTGTGATCCACTACCAGAATTCGTTGGGCTGCGAGCGGTTCTCCGACTGAGCTTAACAGGAGGCTCCAGTCTTTGTGCGAAGAGAGTGACCGGAATTGTTTTAAAAAATGCGACATGGTCTAAAAAATACTCCAGGATTCCACAAAGGCTACTGAGTAATTTAGAGTTCTCTGGGATGTTCAGAGGCCCATTTAAGTGCAAACAGTTCCATTTAAACTTCCGTGGGGTTCTGTGGTTACTAAATGATCTCCTGGAGCTGTATAAAGGCCCCTCAGACTGCAGAAGCACCCACTGGAAGGAAACCTACAGCGCGGAGGAGAGACTCACTCGTTCACAAAACATGTAAAAATCATTGCAGTACGTCGAAAATCATGATCTAAAATGCCGGAGCCTTTACCGCATACACGGGTTTTGAAAGCGAGTCTCCGGGTTTCTAGAATATCGTTGTCGTAACGATGTTGCTGTTGATATTGCATCAACTTTGCCCAGAGCACAAATTAGGAAATCAAAGTATTTTGCATTAATTCGCGCAGTCAGCCGCTCATGTCCACATCAGTACTGCCTTTTCGACTAAATCTAATTTTAAACACCCAGTGAAGCCGTTCCCCTTGTCCCGCACCTTCCCATCCGCTTGACAAGCCCCTTGGCAACCACGCGACTGCTTGGAGCAGCCCACCACAGCCAGCTCAGAGCCATGTAATTGCATACGCTTGTGTGTCAAAACGAATTGGAGACGGTCTCACCACATCATTAGCGACGGCGGCGTTCAGCATCACCGCGCTGCTCCGCGCGACGTTTGCGGCTGGTCGCCGGCGCTAATGACTCAGGAGTCCCCTCTCGTCGAGCTCAGACCGCCGCCCGTGAGCAGCGGTGCGCCACGCCAGGACCGCCGCTCGCGTGCGGCGGTGCGCCGCGCCAGCATCGCCGCCCGCGTGCAGCGGTGCGCCGCGCCAGGGTCCGTGACCACGGTCGGCGCGGCTAGGTTCCGACCCGAGAGCGGGTGTCGTTTGGGCGGGGGAGGTTTAGCCGGCTAGCCGGTAGACGAGTGCGGCGGTTAGCAAAGCGACCGCCGCACTCGTCGATGCTATCGGTTTTAGTCCCGGTTATGCGGGAAGTCGCACCGCTAGTGTGAACATGGGTCGGTCCAGCCGTGCTGAAGAAGTCACTCACCACTGGGCGCGCTTGTCATCGCAGTCTCCTGGCTGGTTGATTGGAATGAAGATATCTCCCTCCCGATGACATTTTTTGTGGTGGTTAAATACTTCCCGGTGAGAAGAGAGTGTCTCAAGAAGGCAACATAAGAGGGGTGATTGTAGCATCTAGTTTCTTTGGAACATCCAGAGAACGAATCATTGGCGCGTCAATCAATCAGAGCAAATCATTGGCATGTCCATCCGCTTGTTTGATATTCGAGTATTTAGCATGGCGTCGTGAAGGCCACGTGATGTGGAAGGGAAGATGCTGGTGTACATTAGGCTACTCCAAACGTTTTCAAGTTCACGGGCATGAATAGGAATCCTGGGAAAGACTGAAGCAGAGACCAGAACCTCTTCAGGTGCCGAACATTAGCAGTAGGCCATTGGCGTGGGCTAAAATATCATAATTCAACAAGAATTGGAGACATTTTTAACGATCGGTCTTCAACACTTCAAATGTTGTTTAAGTACTGTAGGAAACATCAATGGTCAATTAACACGCACCTGGGTGACCGGCAAGATACCCTTCGCTCGGGTGAGGGGGAGGGGGTCAATGTGACCCTCCGTTGATATCTCGGGAACTAGGAAGGATGGAGACACCAAATTTACAGTGTGTGTGGACCTGTGCGTGAACGCACTTAGGTCAAAGTTTCAGGTTCCTAGGTCATGACATTTGGTTAAAAAGGTCAAACAAAGTCAAGTTCCAGGTTGTTCTTCAAAGTGCCTCCAGAACCCAGGTAACCGTTTCTAAGCAAGTGGTTGCATTCTGATTCAAGGTCGGTGGCCTTGTTTTGACCTTTTGAAGGTTAAGGTGACCAAAATTATTCAAGACTGCTTTGAGTTTTGCATTTGATTAAGCGACAAAGATTACGCTAGGCAGTATGTTCCAAAAACAAAATGTTGACCCGGGTCATTTTAGGCCAATGACCTATTCTGACCTCTAAGATGTCCATGTAAGATGTATAGTGCGGCTCCTCCTAACGATAAACTCGAAATGAGCACCAGAAACTATCCCATACAGCAAGCCCTTGAGTAACAAAGCAGGTTGGTTTTGAACTTGGTAAGACCTTCATGCCTGACCTTAGGTCAATTTAATTTATTAATTCAACTGTTTTGTTGCCTAGGAAAGCATCTAAGAGAGGTATGGCTTCGTCTAACACTCCGTTGTTGGATCAGATTGAAGGATTCTCAAGAAATTGCTTCGCTGAAACCGTCACACACGCGGTTACTCGGACTTGGACTTACATGCATGGCGCACATTGGCCAGTGCCCGACGCTACCCACCGACTGAGCTATGTAGGGACGGGTAGCCCTAGCGCTTGAAGGGCCGTTCTGCCGTCGCATCGCAGAAAGACTTTGTCAGGCCACTTAAGCCCTTCCCCACGCAGCGGGCCTCAGGGGCCCCGCTGAGGTATTTCTGGAGTAACTCTTGAACCGGTCTGAGCGTGCAGACATTTTGGGTAGCTACGTCACAACCATGCAATGCAAAAATTTATGTAAAAATTTGGATGTCTTCACCTTGACGGTTTATCGTCTACCTCCTTACTTTCTCGAAATCATGTTGGGAACGTTTTGCTCAAAATTCACGACTAACGCTCATTTATCGCAAGCAATGCACTCCAAAGAGGATGCGTGTCCCATTTTTCATATTTGCATCACTCTGACGTGTATTTACATCGCTATGGTAGCTTCCGTATGGCCAGGTCATCCAAGGCCAAGCCAAGTTTACAAACAAGCTTACAAGTTTGCAAATGTATTACTATGCTTAAGTTTGAGGCGAGATTTCACCGTTTGAAGGTTGTTCCATTTAAAGCTTAATGACACACATCTTACAATTTCAGAAAGTCTTCCTGACGTGGTTCTTGCCATTGATGTGGCTCGTTAGGTTCTTGATATAGCTACGCAGAGCTACACAGCAATATCCATCATTCCTTTAGCCCTAAAATGGCATATCGTCTATCACATGCATTGGCCTCCATTAACATGCGCTCGGGTGGGGGTCAAACAGACCCTCCCGAAGGGCTTTTTCAGAATGGTTTCCGAACGGCGCGGCGAAGCCGCGCCAAATTTTGCATAGTTGTAGACAGATAAATAGCAGATCGTTTGACGTAACAAATTTATATGCACCTTGTAAGGTTGTTGACCTATGGCAGGTCAAAGTCAGGACATGCTTCCAGCGAAGGCAATTCCTAGGGAATCGTCCAATCGGGTACAACAAGGGAGAGTTTGACGAAGCCATACATCTCTGAGAAATTTTCCTGGGCACCACAAATATTGAATGAGCAAATTACGTTGACCTAAGGTCAGGTATGAAGGTCAGACCAAGGTCAAAATCAACCTGATTTATTACTCTAGGGCTTGCTGTATGGGATAGTTTGTGGTGCTCATTTCCAATTTATTGACAGCAGGAACCGCCTTATACGTCTTCCATTGACTTCTGAGAGGTCAGGACAGGTCATTGGCCTAAGATGGCCCGGATCAACTTCTTTTTTTGGGAGCATACTGCCCAGCGTGATATTTGTCGCTTATTCAAATGCAAAACTCAGTCTTGCAGCAGTCTTGCATGATTTGGTCACTATGACCTTCGAAAGGTCAAACAAGTTCACTGACCTCAAAGGGGCTTGTGTCCTTTTGTTTAGAAACAGTTAATCAGGTTCTGGGGCACTCTACAGACCAATCTGGAATTTGACCTTGTTTGACTTTATTTAACCTGAAGGTCACGACCCAGGAAGCTCAAACACTGACCTAAGCGGATTCACGTACAGGTCAACACACCCTGTAAATGCGATGTATTTAATTTTTCTAGTTCTCGAGATCTCAGGGGAGGGGTCAAACTGAACCCCAGCCCACCCGAGGGAAAGGTATCTCGCCGGCCACCGGGGCGCATGTACAGGGTGTGCCTATGATATAAAACTATTCAAGGCCCGTCTAATGACCTTTTTTGTATTCTGGTGGCAAGTTTAGTTCTTGAGATAACAGGAGGAGTCCATAGCCTGCCAGTTTTACTACTACGATCTGAGCTGATCCGCCAATAGTCCCAATCAGCATTGTTTAGCGAATGGAGATTATCAATATTATTTCTCCGTGGCTCTAGCTTGCTTAATTCTCGAGATCTTGGGGGCTCTGCCCCGTCCCCATCGTAAGGCAAAGTGAAGCAAAGTACTACGCCGAGAGGGACAACCTGTTCCCAAACGAAAACTTCACAGGACGTTTTTTAGTCCAAAACCGCATTATAAATTTCAAACCATCCGGTGATTTTCGTGTGATATTCATTAACGCCAGCGTGACGTCACTGGTGCCAAAGCCTTAATGCGCAGTGGGCCAGTAGACCCGGAATGGAATGCTTCCGGAACTACCTGAGCGGTCGGAAGCAGGTGATAAGTGATGGCTCGGTTACCCCATTCCTATCCCACAGGGTGGCCTAGGGATCTTTGTCGGCCCATCCTGTTCCTCATCTC
>NW_023596297.1:19343771-19404835 GCF_011947565.3 Pollicipes pollicipes
TTCTCCACGGTGAACACGTGGACATCCAGCAGGCAGGGGTCGCCCTCGAACTCGAACTCGATGCGTCCGGCCGGCAGCAGCTCCTGAGCGCACAGGCCGCTCTCCTCCAGCAGCTCCCTATCCCGGACCGATGAGAGGTCAGCTCGTAAATTGTGCTCAACTGAGCCCGTCGCGGCAGACCACTTGTATCTGACTGTTCACGAAAAGAACAGCATATTAGAGGAACCAATGGGTAGGGCCCATAAAAATGCTTTCAAAATATTTTCCCTAAGAACGAAGAGAATGATGATTATAAGAAGCAGCATATAAAACGAACAGAAAGGGCACGCGAAATACGGCCTGAAGAAACTCATCTTCCGTATAATCCGTGTTACAGCCGCGCATTTACGTGCCGGAGAAGTGCCCGACATACCAGAGTGTACCATACGCATCAAGAAATGCAACAAAGTCCTGCATAATATTTTCCCTGCACTGAACCATCTTATCAAAAAGACAGGCTGCCTTCGTCCGTGGAAACTAGATAACCCGGAGCCAGCAGTCATCCAGCGCAAAGTAGCATCTGCGGCACGCCGCTGTACGGCCAAGGCACGGCGTGTTGACATCAGCCCCCACCACCATCTCACTCCGCTCCACCTGGCCCTGCGTGAGGGACCCAATCGCAGCAGCGGTACGCGACGGCATGGCAGTGGCGCAGGCCCTCACCGTCTGGCGCCCTCCTCCACTGTCTCGCCTGGCTCCACCTTGCCGCCGAACCCATTCCACTTGCCGGCGCCAAAGCCACGCTTCTTCAGGCCGAGCAGGACTCGGGAACGGGTCACGTCCCGCACCAGCACCAGCGTCAGCAGCTTACTGCGCAGCGACTGACCGGCCACCCCGGATGGCAGCAAGGTCACAATTGGTGCGGTATTGTTCGTACCCAAGTTAGTTACTATCTGAGCTCGAGTGCAGTAATGTGATCCTATACATGCATGCTATGTGATAAACAGGCGTGTTTATGTATGCATACATGTCCATACACACACACACACACACACATACACACACACACGCACGCACGCACGCACGCACGCACTATTCATACACATCCTAGGATGTTGCATACTAATATGTTTGCCACCATTTACAGACATACCTTTACACAAAACCAATGAAAAATAATTATTATCACAAGGCTACACATGACCAGCTATAATGGCTAGTACATGACTACAAAGCTGACCAACAGCATGTAACACATGACAAATATCCATGTTTGTCATGATTTGCTGCCATTCATGATGCAGTGCTTTAGTACTCGTACGGCTTAAACTGTGTAAAATGTCTTCTACTGGCTCATATATCAAATCTCTGTCTCTTTCTTCTAAAAACATCAAGACATGCAGTGTGAGTGCAAAAATGAGCCACAGGTGCACTCCTATGCTGCACTGTCACTGCTAGTATTCACTATTGTAACAGAAGTACATAAATCTGTCATGGCTCCCTCACAAATGCCAAAATTTTGAAACATGCCCAGTTTGTTTGAATGCATCCCGGAATGTTCAAAAATAATTCCCTATGACATACTTGCCTACACTTTCTCTAAAAGACTGAACAAGCTAATATCACAAATTCCATCAGGCAAATTGTTCAGATTACCTTCTACACTGTTGCCCAAAATAGCAGTGCACTTAAGTCCTACACTCAATTAAATTGAGTGTACATGTCTATCAATTTGCATAGCTAACACAGACTTAAATCACACCTAGCCAACAGGTAACACTCCTCTCCATAAATTTGACCCCAATCCTGGACACAGTAAGCAACAAGTGGCCTGAAGCATCCAAAGCTTTTTAAAATGATCCTGCTACATGCATATAGCACATTCATATTAGCCCAAAACATTTCAAGCATTTTCTTTTCTTTTGTCTACTAACTGATCTGTTGCTAATTTACTGTAAATAATGACATCTAGGTCTGATCTTTTTAGATCATAAAAGTTGGGCAACACTCATAATACATGGTGTGTTCATATCATCTTCCTATATAAGTACTTGCACCATCTTATTCCCTTGAGTTAACCCCTTGAATTATCTGCATACCATTTTGAACTTCATCTACTTCCTATATAAGTAGATGTACCATCTTATCCCCTTGAGTTGCAAAGATCTGTGTACCATTTTGAATTTCATCTGATGTTCCACTTAGATGCATATTCATAGATTAATTACACAAATATACCAAAGGTAAATTTGAATCATGTTTCCACCATTCTCTAAAAGCCCAATCCAAGAACTTCGCTGTAAGTCAAAATCCACTTTTTCCAAATATGCGGCAATGGGATATTCCAAAACCAGCAACATTTGTGCATGTCCACATACCATGGGTGTGATACAGAACAGTTTTAATATCTACTTCTCCCATCTTGCAGTTAGACAGCTTCATGGCCGGGCACCATGTACCAATATTTTTGTTTTCATTGACACTGACATCTGTCTGTTATGTCCCAACAACTATAACTTCTCAAAAGTATCAGTTAAGTCCATCTCAGAACTCACTACTCAGTTATTACAGTGCCTTATGAATATTTCACCCCTTGTAAGTATTTATGTTCACTTCTTTACATCACCTGCTTTACATCTGGTCTATATGAGCTGAAATTTGAGCCACACAAAATTTCAAGGCACAACACTCCCTCCAGGGCCAATCCAAGCATAATATGCACTGCACCAATCTTGTGGTGTCTGTGCTGCTGTTCAAGTGCATTTTGTACTTTTGTAATTTTTGCAGGAAGCAATGACAGCTATTTATTAATGTGGCCAGCATTAACTCCACTCCAAACTATCAGCCTAGATCAAGGGGAACAGCTCCAGGAAAGCGACCACAGCATTCCTTAAGAGGAAGTCAAAATTTGTCCCACCTCCTACGACTTGCGAACGAGTCCCTGACAAAAGTTAAGGATATAGCACAATCCTCCTGGCTCAAGAGGGTATGGCATTAATCCCCGACCCGTTGGCCGTGTTTGCTTCAGCCACAGGATAAGCACTTCACATGTGACATCCGCAAGAATGGTAGATATTTCTCAATACGCTCACCATTAAAAGAACAGTCAATCAGAGAAACGTAATGCCTTCCTAATCTACGCTTTGAGAGACGGAGGTCGGAGAAATCAACACCCACACCGAAATCCCAATTTGGCGCGTGCCTCATTACGACTAAAACAAGGGCATTGCCCGCGGACAAACTGATCTAGGAGAACCACGGAGTTAATTTGTGTTAAAATTACACTGATCGGTTAGTAATAACGAACTGACGATGTGGTGATGGTATGGAAGACTATCCAAGAGTCATACAACTCATAGGAACGCTCCGCGTTTGAAGATATGTAGGATCAAGAGGGGATATAACCAGGATTCACTCAGGGAGCCGGGAGCCAGGAGCCAGGGCCCAGTTGGATCGTGGAAGTCTCCACCATCATGCTAGCTGTCTAAACAGCAGAAATTACTCTCGAATTGTTCCTGGATGTGGTTTCCTGCAGCTGCACTGCTGAAAACAAGGCATGCAGAGTCGCGGGCTGCAGATGCAACACACACAGTGCCGGCCTTTGGCATATAGACTACTTGCAAGCGTCAAGGAGAAATCGCATGCTATAGTTATTGCACGAGCAAGCAGATGGACATCCAAACAACCGAGGAGAGCTAAGTGTACAGCGACGATGACTACGCAAAATAGAAGAGGAATGTGACGGGTGCTGGAGGCAGTGCAGCGCGCAATGTTTCCTTAGATGTTGTGGCACTGCACGTGATAAGCTGTTTCTGCGTTTGACATTTATGCTCCGAAGTATTGACCCATAGCCAAAACTGTTGCTGAGGGTGTCCAAATTGTTATTGTGTCTGGTGCCATCCGGGACCCCTCCAAGGTGTATCATGCTGTTTTACCGATCACATCCATTAACCATCCAGCTCATGGTCATTGTAACTTTGGAAAATTTGGTAGGTAGACAGTTTTTGCCTATGAATACCATGGGGATTACATAATATTTCAAAGGCCCGGTTGTCACGTAGTAAGGCTTGACGTGCATGCAAGTACTTTAAGTGCAAGCAAGTAAAGATACCTGCAATTTCATAAAATACTCTTCGCTGAGTTTCTTTTATGCATTTTCGTTTTTATGTCAGGGTAATGTCAGGAGGTACATATCAGTGAAAATTCTCACTGCATGATGACCATGCCACACGTGATGTTTTTTCATGGTTCATTGATTAACCCCTGCCCTGATCCATTGTATTTTCATAACGCCGACTGATAGGAGGCGAAAGGGAGGTGGGGTAAATCGATGCGTACCTTTTCCTATGGCGTTTCGACATTAAGAAAGGTAAAGCCTCGCGAAAAGCAAGCAATAGCTCGGTCTCAACTAGATCTCGCAATTGGTAAAAAGTTTTATATTTCTATAACAAAGATAGCTCAAGAGTCAAATTTCCTGAAATTCGAATATTTCTCAGCTTCACGTGTTTATATCTACGAGACCATACTCATTAGTACCACGAAATCTGCATTAGCATGGTTTTTGTTGTTGTTTGTTTAATTATTAGTCAATAGTGTGCAGTTTTATTTGTATTTCTATATTTATCTGTATTTCTGTATCTGTATTTTATTTATTTATATTTATCTATATTTATCTGCATTTCTATAACAAAGATAGCTCAAGAGTCAAATTTCCTGAAATTCAAATATTTCTCAGCTTCACGCGTTTTCATCTGTTCTGATCACAAATTCATCACGTAGAGCGCCGTTGATGAACAATGTCGGTCCGTTGCCCGCGCCGTCCGTTGATTACCGTGCTGTGTTCCTGAAAGCAGCACTTCTCAGTATCCAAGAATGCTGGTGATACGTGTTTCGTGTCAAAACATGCGCAATAGATGCCTCAGAGGCCACCTAAAAAAAAACGCGATTGCATGGCATACAGGAGTGGTATCGTCAGAAGCTGGGACGCTGTGGGCATCCCCTTATCAGGGCGAGGGCTAGAGGGGGTGTTTCACAGTTATATGAGATTTTGAACTGAAATATCCATTTTGAAGACCATTTGGCGCAGTTCACAGTCCCGCCCTTCTTAAGACCTAAACCTCTCTAATTTCCGAGCTACGTGCCCGGGAAAATGTGGAGAGTGTTTCAGGAAGAGCATTTTAAGGTCACCTAGCATGCATGACAAAATGGTGCCATTCAAATTCGGTCGCTTCATAAGCCATGGTGCGAGCAAGTTCGAGAAAATGTAATGGGCGATTCTTTCACATATGGCGTTCGTGAGCACGATTTCCAGATATGACCGGCCGTCAACTGGTCCTCAGTTAAAGCTATGCGAGGCACGATGACATGATCTCACAATGAGGTATCGAGGAGCATTTTTTGTGCCTGCCCGTGACGCAGGGGACTGCCGGGGCTGGGTGTCCACCTGAGGAGGCTGTGGCCGCAAATCTTGCTGCAGGCCAAGCCGCGGCTGGAAATCAGCCGGCAGAGGCCGAGGCTGCGAATCCCACGTCATCCCAGCCCGCGGCTGAACCGCCTAACGAGCCGGCAACAACAGCGGTGCAGACCCTGTGCCATATCCCGGCTCGCAGGTCACGTACACGCGGCCCACGTCGCCACTGTCCCTCCGTAACCTGGCCCGAAACAGTGACTCACTACCAAGTCCGAGTCCCCATTCGAATGCGCCCAGGTCTCGGATCCCAGTGTCTGTAGGGCAACCGTCTTCGAATGGTCATTGCGAACAGCGGAGCGCTTGAGTCAGGCGTTATCCAGATCGATTTAGCACGTGACTGCGACAGCTGGGTGCATTACAATGATTCATGGTGTCTTTGTATGGTTCGTGTTAATATGTTGCCTAGGTTAGTTGCAATGATTTGACGGATATCGCTTAAGCGCCTTTCTTACTGTGCACGTTAAGTCAGGTTTGTGAAATATGTGCCCATGATGTCATGGATTTCTTTATTATGTCATTAATGAATAACTCAGCTATGAGGGCATTCTTCTTTTATGAAGGGTGCCTAGTATAAGGTGTTGGGGAACACCTATGTGCTAGCCAGTAAATGATTGCGTAGTTTGACGAGCGCGGTTTACAGGCGCCTGCGTTCCCCTTCTCCTGTCCCAGGCGTCCCGTGCGAGAGACGCGGCCGCGGGGCCAGGAGAGGGGGTTACAAGAGGAAGACCTCGAGAGCCGCCGGCGCGGGGACGGACGCGCCGGTGGGACGGACTGTGTGGGTGCCTGTGGCGAGCGGCAAATACAAGAGTGACTTCGAAAGTACCGTGTGTACGAGTGAGCCGGAGGCCAGACACAGGAACAGTAGAATTTACACATATCTACTAAACAGAAAAAATTGGTGTCTAGAGAAGCTTTTTCTAATTAAAACCAATGGTTATAGGTGAGCTTGTTTCATCGTGTCTGATGGCGACATCAATATCTTTAAATGTGAAACATTCCTTTTAAGCTGTTATTGTGGGTGTTGATCGCCACTTCACTTAACACTACATCATGATGATGATTAATAAAGCCTCAGTACGCTTTATGAACATTATACTTTGCTGAATTGGTTCCAAGATAGCGTTGTTGATGGGTGACACACATGTCAGCAAGGGCTGAGAATATCTGTCTAACACGCGCCCGGGTGGCCGGTTGGATACCCTTCGCTCAGGTAAGAGGGGCTCAATTTGGCCCCCTGAAATCTTAGGAACTAAAGAGCTAGAAACACCAAATTCACAGTGTGTGTTGGCTAATACGTGAACGTAGGTAGGTCAAAATATGCGTACATACAAAATATACGTACGAATACGTAGGTCAAAGTTTGAGGTTCCTAGGTCATGACATTCAGGTCAAATAAGGCCGAAGGTCAAACTCCAAGTTGGTCTCCAAAGTGTTCCCAGAACCTCGATACCTGTCCTAAGCAAGAGTTCACATTATCATTTAAGGTCAGTGACCCTGTTTGATCTTTCGAAGGTCATGGTGACCAAAATCATACAAGACTGCTTTGAGTTTTGCAGTTGAATAAGCGACAAAGATTAAACTAGGAAGAGCGTTCCCAAAGACCAAATTTTCCCCTAGGTGAATTTGGGTAAATTACCTATTCTGGACTATATATGAGGTCCATGTAAGATGTCAAATACGGTTCCTGTTATCAATAGATTCGAAATGAACACCAGAAACTGCCCCCTACAGCAAGCCCTAAAGAAATGAAATAGGTTGGCTTGACCTTGATCCGACCTTCATACCTGACACCAGGTCAACGGAATTTGGTCATTCAATTGCTGTGTTGCCTAGGAAAGTAATTCAGAGATGTATGGCTTCGTCTATCACTCAGTTGTTGCATCAGATTGGACGATTCCCTGGATATTGACTTCGCCGAATCCATGGTCTGACTTTGACCTGCCGTAGATCAACGACCTTATAAGGTACCTCTAAATTTGTGATAGCGAACAATCCGCTTTTCAACTGTCTACAGCTTTGCAAAAGTTGGCGTGGCTACATTGCGCCGTTCAGAGACCATTCAGAAAAAAAACTTCAGGTTGGGCCAAACTGACCCCAGTCGAGCGTCAGTTTGGCCCACACTAGCATTTAAAAGCTTTCGATTGGTGCGAGCGCCTTGCCCATCCAACATCAATACAAATGGCTGCAATTTCAAATCAAGGTTCCTAAGATAATTGATCAGCTCTTGTTATAAGCTAGTCTGATTTTATGTCCAGACAAAAGATCGACATCCATATGTCGAAGTCTTTAAATTTAATCTATCCACTGCCGAGAGACAGCGATGAGCCCAGTTGGTCAGGGTCAGGCATCGGGCGCAGCATTTGGGCGCGGTTCGTCGCCGTACGACCCTGGTCATGTCGGCTTACAAGACGACACGACTCTAGCATGGGCCAGATCAACAGTGTTGCACCTGATGCCGTATACGCCCTGGTCAAGCTAACGGGATTGATGGCCTGGTCAAAAATCCCCACTTCGTTGGCCAGGCACACAGTAGCTTCGTTCACATGACTGAAACCTGCGTGACCTAGTCCATAGTGCAGAGCCAGGTTGTACATTTGTCATTCAATGACGTCATGCATTCTGCGAAGTCAAATTAACCCTCCGAATGTTTTTCCAAAATGGTTTCCAAATGGCGGGGCGCAGCCACCCCAAATTTGGCACAGCTGTACGAAATTAAATAGCGGATCTTTTGGTTTTAAAATTCAGATGACCTTGCAAGGTTGCTGACCTACCGCAGGTCAAAGTCAAATCATGTATTCTGCGAAGTAAATTTCTAGTTGTTCAGTCTGATGCAACAACGGAGTGTTAGACGAGACCATACATATCTGAGATATTTTTTCAGTCAACGCAACATTTAAATGAGCAAGTTACATTGACCTATTGACAGTTTTGAAGGACAGACCAAGGTCAAAACCAATCTGTTTTATCACTGTTGGGCTTACTGTATAGTATAGTACTGTATGAGCGGTATCTGGTGCTCATTTCAAATTTATTGGTAACAGGAACCACATTATATATCTTCCATGCACTTCTCAAAGGTTAGAATAAGTCACGGACCTAAAATGACCCAGATCGACACGTTGTTTTTAGGAACACACTGCTCAGTGTAATCTTTGTCGCTTGTTCAAATGCAAACATCAAAGCAGTCTTGTATGCTTTTGCTCACCATGACCTTCAAAAGGTCAAACAAGGTCACTGACCTTAAATAATCGCATCAACTTTTGCTTAGAACAGTGATCTAGGTTCAGGGGCACTTTGCAGACCAACCTGGATATTGACCTTGTTTGACCTTATTTGACGCGAAGGTCACAACCTAGGAAACTCAAACTTAGACCTAAGTGAGTTTAGGTACAGGTCAATGCACCCTGTAAATTTGGTGTCTCTAGCTCTCTCAGTTCCTGAGATCTCTGGGGGACAAATTTACCCCACACGAGAGAAGGGTATCTAGCTAGCCACCCGGGCGCGTGTTAAGGAACACTGTACGACGATGCGCGCTGGCACCGGCGCCGGGCGGTAACCGACCATTTCGCGGACCGCGCGCGACGCTCCGACACCGTCACATTTGCTGATCCCTGCATCATAAACTTGCGTAGAAACACGCCTGTTAACATCCGTGTCGCTGCGGACCAAGATCTCGTACATTAGGGCGTGTTAAGTTGAACAGTTGGATTCTCTGGAAAATTTGACGTTTGACGCGGTCTAGTCGGGTCAGTTATTGATATAGTAACGTGACACTTATTTCCATTCGTACGATACTGTTGTCACCCATCCACTGTCTTTTTTTCGAGTGACTCTATCTTTCTTTAATTGGGAGCTCCAGATAAGTCGCATCGACACCTCTCCCCTCCGCCCCATCAGCTTGCGGCATGAAAATCGGCGGATCAAAGCGAGAGTTAAACGCTCCGCAGCCCGGCGCCACCGCTTCCCAGACCTGCGTCGGACTTGCGGCCTCTCCTGTGCCAGACACGCAGCCTGGAGCGGCTGAACGTGCGCTCACTCCGGTGTCAGACGGTCTCTCTCGTGCCGTAAACACGAGCGCCCTAGTGCTGGACGGCAGCTCCTGCGTTGGACTCGCGGCCTCTCCTGTGCCGGACATGCGGCGTGGAGCGGCCGAACGTGCACCCAGTCCAGTGTCGGACGGTCTATCTCGTGCCGGAAACACGACCGCCCTAGTGCTGGACGGCAGCTCCTGTGCCGGACTCATGGCCTCTCCTGTGCCGGATACGCGGCCGCTCCAGTGCCGAATGTGCGCCCACTCCAGTGCCAGACACGCGGCCGGTCCAATACCGGATATGCGGCCCTTCCCGTGGTCAACGGCCGCCCCTATCTCGAACACGCGACTCCCTTTGTGCCGGACATTTCACACTTCCAGTGACCGAAACAGTGGCGCTGCAGTGATCGACTGACCACCACTGCAATGAGTTACAGGCGCCCTACGTTCTGTTTAGGTGCAGAACATTGTAATGGCACAGTGTGGGTTAATCCAAAAGTATCTCACGCCCTGCTCTATTTTTTACGAGTAAATTACGATTCGCGATTCTCTTCCACGAACGACGCTGAAATCAAACTTGTGCTAAACATTAAACTGAAGCGTAATACAACAAAAAGGTTGCGGTGCCCGAGATCCGAAATAATCAACAAAGGCTGCTACGCGGATATTGATCCACTATCTATTTAATCCGTGCCATGAAATAGCTTATCCAGTGTCGGATTTCTGGCTGGTGGTTCTGAATGGTGAATAAATAATTCCTAGGTACCTATTGTAACTGCTAAAAATGTAAATTTTAGTAATCAGGGAAGCTTATTAGGTTTTATTTTGGACGCTAAGGCATAAGAAAATAACTGTGATAGTAAGCAGCAAAACCACTCTGAACTTAAGGCAACGCAGGCTGTAACAACAAACAAAGAGAGGATGTACAACTGATAGGAAACAATCATACAACTGCTGGCGGCGAAATATTTTTTCACAAATGGATTAAACCCTGCCAGATCTCTTTCCTCGACACTGGCATGTCTTGAGATAGTGCAGTTATAGTTGTGATACGACCTCTGACCAAACATGTTCTCGCCTTGCTTCGTGCATGCAACGTCTAAGGCTCGAACCAAACCGACGTGCTCACTAGCCTTAAGGCCGCTGCGCCGGTCACTCATGAAATAAGACCCGCACCCCCATCGCCGGTACTTCAGGCATGGTCAACAAATGATACTTAAGTGCAAATAAAATTTCCGAAATGAAAATATTTATGATATTCATGACTGATTGTACTACATTTATATTTGCTTTGTGTGGTTTATCGCTCTCAGTTATATTGCAACGGTTTCTGAAACACGTGACTCCAGGCGAATATCAAGGCAGTTTCAAGTGTCGTCGGTGACAGAATCGCATGTTTTACTCCCTGATGATGAAACAAAAGCGTTTCCCCCCTAAAGTGACCTGTGCGGGAATGCATGTGTTTCATCGCTGCTTAGTTTCAGTTCTCGTGCATGTTAGATTGATACCTATTTGCTTTGTCGAGTAACCATAACGTAAAAAGAGTTTGTGCAAACCAAAGTTGGCTGCGCCGGTCTTGGTCCGCATTAACCAGAGTGTGGTTAGATCCTAGCATTTCAGACACTCAGCCTAATAAAGGAGACCCCATTCTACTATGTGTGGCGTTCAGACAGGTGGAAATAACTGCCCGCGACCTGGCTCTCCCATCCACCATTCAACCTCCACGACCTCAATTACTTAATGGTCCTGTTTGGTATCCGTTAGCTGCATCAACTTACAATCAACATAATTATATATGTCCGTCAATTTTACGTCCGTGCGCGTTTTAGCAATGCCGGTAACTACCACCATTTCCGTCGGCCATCTGTTTGGATTCATGCTCCTCCTGACCTCAAGGCAGTAATCTTGCGTGACGATCTATAGTGTGATCCCCGTATTGAATATGTGCACATGTGCCGTGTTTCGCGAATTGAAAGACAAAAAACTTCCAAGTGCATTAACTTGGGTCAAATACTTATGTGTTTTCTCTCATTGTAAATGATGAAGACCATGTATCTCGTTATCGTTAAGTGCTGCATACTAATAATCAAAGTTGTTACATAATTTTTGTTCCTGGTAGGATGGAACGATACCCTGCTGTTTAAGAAAGGAGGGGGCACGCCATTTGTCAGGAGGCATCTACGGTGCTAAAAGGATATGTGGACTATGGGCGGCCCCACTTTCGTTGCCCCTGTGTTCCTCGGAATTCTCGACCGCCGATCCGCCCCTCCCAGACTAAAAAGCTTGAATGCTGTGCATGAATGTTTTTGTGTTAAGCGCTTTTTAAGCGAAGCTTGTTGCGTGTTTCCTCATCCCATCTTCCAGGGTCAGTGGAGGCACCCATCGGATCATTTTCCCCACAAGTTCAGGATTTCTCCAGATCTTAACACCAGACATAACTGTGGAGGATTTTGCGTGTCGCGCAGTATGCTCTGAAACGACCGCAAAGGCCTGTTAAACCCCATTTGGCGTGTTGCCAGCAAACCTTCCCTTGACACAGGAACGTGACAACAGGGCAGGCGGACGGGGGAAATTTGAGAGAATTGAGAAATTTCGAGATTTGAGAAATTTCGAATTTCTATTGAGAAATTTCGCATGGGTTTGGTTCGATCATTACATATATATATATATATATATATATATATATATATATATATATATATATATATATTGCCATGCATATTACGTATCATGTATACTAAGTACCACATATGTACCGTACCATGATCCTGCTCGTCGCCTTGATAGTCTTGTACTCCGCCTCCAGCTCGCGGCTGAAAGCTAAGCTACGCACTGCGCTTCCTCAGCACGTGGCGGTGACTAGCCGGCCGGTCCAGCGCGAGCTGCCCTCCTAGCCGCACCTGAGGCGTACATCACCGCCGCGCTTCTCATCCACTCCGGCGCTGGAGCAGTCGTCGGCGTACCAGCTATGGCAGGGGCCCGCGCCGAGCGATGACATAGCCGCAGCGGCCCAGCCGGAGTGCGTCTCGTTCGAGGGCCGCAGCGGGTGGAGCTGGGCGACGGCGTGTGAACCGTGGCTGTGGGCATGTCCCGAAGCTGCTCCCGAACTGAGGCTGCGCAACTGTGCAGGGGGTGCCTTCGATCTTCCAAGCTGCGCAGCCGTGCTGGAGCTTAGTCCAAGCGGAAGCTGTTCAGCTGCGCCGGAGCTGCGTCTATGCCGCGGTGACGCGCAGCTCAGATACAGCCGGAGCTGCAGCTGCGTCAGAGCTGAAGCAGGAGTGTGGTTTCCCTTTCAGTTGAGTGGGCTCCAGCCCCCCCCCCCCCCCCCCCCCCTGCACTTGGGCTCCAGCGCTCCCCCCCCCCCCTCCTCTCAGCTCTGAGATGAGAATTGGCCAAATCTGGGAAGTTTCCACTTTGGAGATATGCTCGTCATGCTTCACTGTTTAGCCCCCACCCCCAAACCCATTTAACGAGCCTACTGTGTAGAGCATTTTGCAAGCCTCCCTTGCCTTGCTGTCCAAATATGCCGGAAATAAGTTACGGCTTTTGTCTGTATGGATGGATCCCTGCGCGCTCCAGAGACTGTAGGCTGCGTTATGGTTTGCCGTGGTTTCGCTGTATGGTTTTGATGCGTGAGCTGGTTTGCTGAATGCCCAGCAATATGGACCTGGTGGCAGGACGCCATATCATTGCTTCAGATAGATGGCGTGCGGATAGCGACTCAGTCGCAAGTGCACGTGCGCGACGCCCTCATTATTTATTATTACTGGGTTGCGTACCTTTGCAGTCCTGGCCTGATATATTTTGCACGGGGTATAGTGTTTAAGAAAACCCTCAAACTGACTGGCAATTAAGTGCGAACGTGATGCAAATCCTGTAGCGTAACATGCGTAGCGTAAAGTAACGTGAGCGTAACAAATCGTCCAACATAAGAAACCACACTGGTGCCTGGAATAGAGGGCATTCACGCGTCCCCCTGAACACCACCTTAAAGCGACTGCTTTTGCCATAAACGTGATTGATATCATTCATCCAGTAATGACCATAAGAATGGTAACGAAACAAAGCTTTCAAAACAACCAATCAAGCACACGGGAGCTTCCTATGGCGGTGGTTGTGGGCATGTCCAAGCGGAAGCTGTTCTGTTCACATTTTGGTAGCTCACCAAAATGTGAACGTATCACTGCTGAGCCATGCCTTGCGCCGTAACGTCAGGAGCTTAACACGCGCTCGGGTGGGCGGAGGGGTCAACATAACCCCCCCCCGTCGAAGGTTTTTCTGAAATGGTCTCCTACGGCGCAGCGTAGCCGCGTCAAATTTTGCATAGTTGTAGACAATTGAATAACGAAGCGTTTGGCATCAAACATTTAGATGTACCTTGTAAGGCCGCTGATCTATGGCAAGTCAAAGTCAGGCCATGGTCTCCACGAAGGCAGTTTCTAGGGAATCCTTTAATCTGATCCAACAACGGAATGTTAGACGAAGGTATACATCTCTGAGATGCATTCTTAGCCAACGCAACAGTTAAATGAGCAAATTACATTGACGTAATGCCAGTTTTGAAGGGCAGACAAGGGTCAAAATTCAAAGCAATCTGGTATGATTTTGGTCACCTTGACCTTCAAAAGGTCAGACAAGGCCACTGACCTTGAGCGAGCACGTGACCTTTTGCTTAGAAACGGTGATCTAGGTTCTGGGTGCACTTTGGAGACCAGCCTGGAACTTGACTTTGTCTGACCCTTTTTTGACCCAAAGATCATAACTTAGGAACCTGAAAATTTGACCCAAGTGAGTTCACGCACAGGTCAACACACCCTGTAAATTTGGTGTCTCTGGCTCTCTTAGTTCCCGAGATCTCAGGGGACCAAATTGACTCCCCACCCCCACCCGAGTGAAGCGTATCTTGCCGACCACCCGGGCGCGTGTTAAATGAAAAGTACCACTAAGCTGTACCTCCCTCCCGCCTGAGCCAGTGATGCGGCCAAACCTTCGTGCAAGTAGAATGGCGTAGGTAAATATAGTGCTCACCAAAAAGAGGGTACCAAATGAGTCAATGGGTATCTCGCCAACACTTATAAATGTAACTCGAAAAGTTTGTTTCGGAATGCGCAATCTCTTCGCCCGATGTCACCAATCTATGTTTCTGTCAGACGTGCAAACAGCCCTGCAGACGCAGAACCGCCATTGCAGTTGGCACGTCATAAACATCAACAAACAAGAAGACCACCAGCAGTCCGCTCCCCCGCTCTCCAAGCGTCCGGTGCGGGCGGTCATCCGACCGGCTTCTCGCGTCCCCTGTTGGATACGGGTGACGCAGGCTGTTTTTACGGGACGCGCTGCTGCACTATATATCATTCAACAATCTTGAAGGCACGCTTAAGTTAGCGTTCTGCGTTCTGGATTGCGAAAACAACCCCGCAAAACTGCGCATAACATCGCAGCAGCACATACTCAGGCTGCTTTACGTCTGCTTGTGAACGTTCCTGGAACGCTACACACGCAGCACAGTTCTTAAATGGATGCTTTATTTTTGGCATTTCTGAAAGCTTCCTCTAGATCGCGGTGACATTTAATATCAAAACTTATCCCAAAAGATCACCAGGAACACCTGCAACTCATGACATGTCGTGAGTCAGATGATGCATAAAAGGCTGGATGCAGCCATGCACATTGGAGCTGACTTAAGCCGCAGCTTTACAAAGCGCTCATGCACAGCAGCTGGCCACAATATGGCTCATGTAAATGATATGCATTAATCGTCTCAAGGCACGTCAACACAACATGGGAAACGGTAGACATCAAATCGTCGCTAAAATAGGCACAACAAATTGTGTCAACTTTGCAGCACAGGTGCAAGGCAGTGCTTGTACCCAGTATGTCGCCAGGGCGTGATCCGAGTAAATGGTGGCGATTCAGCCGGGCTGGACTGCCGGTCAGATGTGCCGTGGAAAATGTGGAGAGAGCAAGTTCCACCCAGCCGCCACGGCAATGATACACATGCTTTTCGTTTTGAAGGGAGGCGGGGCCGAAGCCGTCTGCGATCCGTGTAGAGACTGCTCTCGGTTGTTCATGCATGTTTCAGGCGGCTGTGGTCGCTGTCTAGGCGTCCCTCCACCTGCCCCCGCCTAGGTGGGGGGCGGGGGGGGGGGGCGGAGGAACGGGGCATGGTTTGGGCACACCCCAGTACTCCGCGCAGCTGTTCGTTTCTGACATATGTGACAAGATACACAGATGACCAGACGAAAGCAAATTATTTTATATACATATATATATAGTATCAAAGTCATCAGCTCACTTATGAAAAGGACGTACAAAACGAAAAGGGTGCTAGCTTTTTTAGGGGCTCTGTTACCTGGTGATCTCACCAGGCAACAGAGCCCTTAGGAAGGCTTCCCCTTAGGAAAATGTCCAATATCAGTCGACAGTGTAGCCTAACATGCTTTAACTGGACGCAAAAGCTTAGTGTTTGGATGCTCGTATATCCAAATGCACAAAAGTGCGGTCCCTCTTCCATTGTGAGGCCCCTGCCCGCCCTCACAATTCTGAGTTCTCTCTCATTTTTTAAACTTCCTTCTCGTTTTCCATCCTCCGGGCTTGCCAGTCGCGAGGGAAGGTAATTTACGTCAGTGATGGCTCGATGTCAGAAGATGACTCCATGAGCCCCGACGCAGACACAATTGACTTCAGTTGTCTGAAATCATATATTCTTCACCGGACATTGGTTAGAACATCCTAGCGAGACATGGAGGCGCTATCACTGACGGTCCACCGCGTTGCACGATATGTGCACGGCTGCGAACAATCACGGCACCAGCCGTTGAAAATCCAAACATTCGAGGATGCCACCAGACCAGTCGCACCCCCCCCCCCCCCTATCATTCTTGGCACTCCACACATGACAGACTCCTGTTACCGCATACCTGTTACCTGTTACCGTCTGTTACCGTCGTTTCAAGTTTATTTGTCTGACCAAATGTCCATTGCTTCTGTCAAACTCAACATCACTGCTTCGCTCCTGGAAACTTTCCCAGGAATAACAGGTGAAAGGCAAATGTTAGCCAGTGCTTTGTCAAGAGCGACTTCGCTGATTTTCTACACTGGAGCTAGTTACGTACCGCAGAGATAGTGTTTCACACATATAACGTGACCAGCTGCCCACTTCTGGAATGGACGGTGCGGAGTTAGATTCTGTTAGCCTCGATGCTCGCGCCCCGTAAACTCTCCTCCCCCTGCCGTCGGTCGCCGGGGGTGACCTAGGCAGAGGCTCTGCCACCCACCCCACCCCCGCCCTCCCGCCGAGGGCCGACTACGAGATCTGGGCGGCCACCTGCCGCAGCCAGGACTCGTACGGCTCCAGCCGGGTGTAGACACTGGGTAGCACGTCCGAGCCGCAGCCGGCTGCCTCCCGCATCAGGCCGACCAAGCGCGGCCGGCCGACGGCGTCCACCGTCACCAGCGGGCCGCCGCGGTCCTGCGGGCACTGGCGGTCGGGCGCGTCCTCCCCCGCTGCCGCCACGCACACCTCCGTGTCCCCCACACCGCGCGGGAACTCGCGCTCGTACGTGGGGAAGAGCTGGTAGGTGGCGTCACAGTCGGCGGCGCTCACCTCGCGCACGGCGGTCGGCGTGAGCACCGCTGACTGCGCCGCCTCGCCGACCGCCAGCGGGCTGAAGCCCCAGCCGAGAGTCACCAACGCGCCGCCGGCGCCAGGGCGCCGCAGGCAGACGGGCTGGAAGCCGGCCGGCAGCCTCTCCAGCAGCAGCAGCGCCAGGTCGTGTCGCCCGCCGGCCTGCAGCGGGTGCAGCACGACGCGGAGCACGGCCAGGTCCACGTGTGCGCCGTCGGCGGTAGAGCTGAGGTCACGCTCGCCCAGCCGCACGGTCAGCGAGCTGACGGGCCGGCGGAGCACGCAGCGGCCGGAGGTCAGCACCAGCCGAGGCCCGACCAGCGCGCCGGCACACAGCCAACGCTGCCGGCTGCCCACCAGTGCCACCCACGACGAGCCGTCGGTGGCGCAGCGGACCGCCGCCGGCGCTTGGGGCCGGCTCGGCGGACGCTCACTGGGGGCGCTGGTTGTGGTGGTGGTGGTTGGCGCCTCGGTGGTGGTAGTAGTTGTAGTTGTGGTAGTTGGTTCTTCGGTGGTGGTAGTTGTTGGCTGCTCGGTGGTGGTGGTGGTCGGCCTTTCGGTGGTTGTGGTTGTGGTTGTAGTGGTGGTCGGCGGCGGCGGCGGCGGTGGGCGTCTCGGTGGCAGTGGGGGCCCCGGCGGCGTCAGCTGCTTGGCCACGGTCGGCGGCGGGCCCACCGGTAGCACTCGGGTGGGCTTCACCACCGTCGTGGCCGCCTCCTCCCCCGTCACAAACTGCGTCAGTACCACGGTGGTCACGGGCCGCACTGTCACCACCTCCGTGATCGTCACCACGTTGGTTTGCGTCTTGGTCAGCTTGGGCGTGGTGCCGCCGGCCGCCGTCGGCACAGGCGCGCGGACTGGCTCTGGGCAGCAGAAGACCACGTCGGCCCCCTGCTGCTCACAGAGGATGGGCCGGGCGGCAAGCAGCGTCGTCAAGCTTGGATAGGCCTCACAGAAGCCGGTCAGCGCCGAGACGCAGCGGCCTGGCCCGCCGTCCGCAGTGCGGCACGGGGTCACGATCGGCACGGCCAGCACGTCCAGCTGTGGCGGCGCACCGAAGCCGCGCTGCGGAACAACAGGCCCAGCAAAGCCCCCCTCGGCGAATACCGGAGCCCGCTGAGGCTCGGCGCCGCCCGACCGGGGCCAGGCGACCAGCGCCAGCAGCAGCAGCAGCGCGCTCCTCCCCAGCGTCCGCATAGTGCACGACTGAGCGCTGGCGGCGCGTGCAGCGGTGAGCCCTGCTCCTCCTGCGGTGGGAAGCCCGGCAGCCCCGGCTGGCCTTGAGCCGACTCAGACGCCTCGGCCGGTACCGGAAGGGGGCGCCGTCGTCTGCGGCCGCTGCTGCCGAAGACGTCCACGCTGGTCCGCACGCGCCTCCTCCTCTGGGTCCGCTCGGCCTGCCGCCGTCGCAGCGAAAGACGCGCGCGATGCCAGGTTGCCTGCAGTCCCGGTGGAGGCCCCTGCGCTTAACCTTCAAACGCCGTCCGGTGCATTAAGCAGTAGGCTAATCTATGGCCGGCTAAGTCGTTAAGTCGTGATTATGGGCGGGCCTCGCCCCGTCCGGGACCGGGGCTGAGGGGAGCCCTCAACCGGATGGGGCTGCGGATGCTGCGGTCAGGCGATCGCCGAGGTTCGGACTGCTTCTCGTTTTCTTGTGAAACTTCGATCGCGGCCTGTCACGCATCAAGGTTTAGTACCATCGGGATTTGGCTGGGCGGCTCCCGCAGGATGGAATCCCAGCTACAGACACCATTGGGGTGCCCAAGCTCCGCACGCGCCGTCGCCGCATGCGTGGAAAGTACGCGGCGCCTGCTTGAAACCGGCAATTTACCTCCGATTCGTATAAATTCGCAACGAAGATAAAAACTGGGCGGGCTTCCATCGGGCGACAAGAGGCTTTTGCGGGAATGTGGTCGTCGGCCGGCTGTGGAATGCGGACCGAATACCGCATCTGTCCTTGTCCCGGTTTTGTGGGATGTTGAAAACAACGTCCGGTGACACTCATATCTGATGAGTAATGGTCGCTTCAGTGCTCTGATGGCGGAGCAGTGACTTTCATTCCAGCGCAGCCGGCGATAAAAAGAAATATTGAAAAACGATAACGACGTTTACGGATATCGCTAAGGAGTGAAGGCCATGGGCTATTCTGCCCACGCTTCTCGGTACGAAAGGCAAAAGATTGCGAAAGCGGGCCTTAAGCAGCACGCGAGTTGGGATTATATGCAATTTGAGCCGGTGAGTAAAGGATCGCTCGTCACGATCAGCGGAGATTTAGAGCAAGTGAAGCGGGCTGTTTGCGCCTGGCCTTACTTGCTATACCTGGGGCCCCACTCAGTGCCCTCGAAATGGATCAACTACCCCGATACATGCCTCGCGGGAGTAGCTGGCTCCGAGACACATCCTGTCTCTGCGCGCCCCGGTGGCCCGGCTCGCGACACTCGGAGCCTCTCTGGCTGGACGGTGGGGGGGGGGGAGAGGGGGGGGGGGGCGGGCATCTCTGCGCGTCCCCGCGCCCGAGCCCTCAACACCCGGAGCTCCTCTGGCTGGACAGAGGAGAGGAGCATACCCGCGCGCCCCGGGGACCGTGGCCCAAACATGTGGAGCCCCCCCCCCTGGTGGGACATGAAGACCCAACGTCAGACGGCCCGGCCGTTGCAAGCCCCAAGATGGCGTGACCCTGACAGGACCGCGGCCTCTGTAAGTCCCAGGGCTGTGTGATCCTGACCGGACCGCGGCCTCTGTAAGCCCCGGGGCTGTGTGAGCCTGACCGGGCCGCGGCCTCTGTGAGTCCCAGGGCTGTGTGATCCTGACCGGACCGCGGCCTCTGTGAGTCCCAGGGGCTGTGTGAGCCTGAGCGGACCGCGGCCTCTGTGAGTCCCAGGGCTGTGTGATCCTGACCGGACCGTGGCCTCGTAAGTCCCAGGGCTGTGTGATGCTGACCGGACCGCGGCCTCTGTGAGTCCCAGGGTCTGTGTGAGCCTGACCGGACCGCGGCCTCTATAAGTCCCGGGGCTGTGTGACCCTGGCCGGACCCCGGCCCCTGTACGCCCCGGGACTGTGTGGCCCTGACTGGTCCCCGGCCGTCGGACGGCCACGCCGGCGGGACCTGTTTTATGAATGGCGGCGCGGGCGGTCGTCGGCGGCCGTCGGCGGCGCACCGGCGGCCGCGCCGCCGACGCATGACGTCAGCGCCGTTCGATCGGCGCCGAGCTCGGACCGGGCGGCGGCGGCGGGAGGACGCGGCGCCGCCTACAGCCGTGCCCGGCGCCAGGCGCTCCAGCCGCGCCGCCATCGCCGCACTTGGTGCGCCAGGTCGGGCTAATGCAGAGCTGCAGCTGCGGCACAGGCGGACGTCTGCAGGCGGCGGCGATGGCCGTTATTCTGCGGCTGTGAGGGACGCCAGGTAAGCTGAGAGTGGCGTTAAGCCTTCGTCCCTGTTGGAGGTGCTCAGACCTGTCCAAAACCTGCACAAGTGGTGCACTGCTCAGGCTGTCAATAAGTGCGCGACTTTGTGACTCACCGATAACATCACGCCACTATTGAGGACCTGACTGCGCTCATGCTATATACATGTGAAATGACAGCTGGATGGAAGTTGGTGTAACTTACACGTGAGGAAACTGGTGTTGAGACGTGCATCGAAAAATTGGTAGCCCTTGAGAACACCATGCCCCGCCCCCCCCCCCCCCCCAAAGCTGAGCCACACTCCCAATAACGAGTCAACCTCAAGGCTAAAATCACTGGAAAGGGGACAACGGGAATGTTAAGCCCGCTTCACCTTCCAAATATAGATTCATCCCCATTTTGCTCTCCCACCATGTCTTTTAAAGCTCCACCCTCCACTGCATGTGTGTATGCGTGCGTGCGTGCGTGCGTGCGTGCGTGCGCGCGCGCGCGCGCGCGTGTCTGTGTAGGTGGTTGGCGCGCGCATGTTTGCATACATGCGTGCGTGCGTGCGTGCGCGCGCGCGCGCGTGTGTGTGTGTGTTTGTGTGCATGTGTGTACGTGTGTGAGTTTTTGCCACTCATGCGATTCATTTCGGCATGTTCCATCCGTTAAAGGTGATACCTTTCTAACACTGAGGGGCCGCAGTTTGGAAAACACAAAAAGTTACAGGGAATTCCATGAAAAAACGGCTGAAAAATATCTCAAATGGCTCGTAAGCTCAATGCTCTGCTGTCATATGGAAATGCCAGAGGCATGATCATGAGACGCAACAAACACGCCTTGGTAAGTCGCTTTTTATGATAGCAGTAACCGAATTAATGCTAGAAATGCTTACGCCGCGTCAACCCCAATTCTACCAGCGTACTACTTACCTACAACATCGGGATGACTGAATGAACGGAACAGCATCAGCAAGAGTTTGCAAGGTGCCCTGTAGGTTTATTTCTGGGGACCTAGATCACGCGCAGTCAATCTTGGTGTAGGAGAGCAAATTACAGGGTGTTTCATAAGTACTTTGTCACCTTCCGTCACCACATTTGGTCTTGTAATAACCGATTCGTTAGGTTTTATCGAGCCATAGATGTCAGACATCACCGAACATTTAACATGGGTAATACTAAACAGGCTCTGTCGAGGCGTTCGTGGGAGGGCCATGGAAATGCTCCAGGGGCGTCAGCCAGGGAGATGTCACCAAGGCGCAGGGGCTGTCACACGTTACGGTGAGCACATCGTGGGGAAGAATTTGGCATGCGATCTCGAGACAACAAGAAGTACTCAAGCACTTTCTTGAAGATCAGCCAGATATTGAAAACTGTTGTTATCAAAACCGCACTTAGGAAGGCTGTAATAAGAAATGGGGCTTCCCGCCTCACCGACCGTCAGGGACATTTCGAGACGATCCCTGTGTATGCATCATTTGGGTAGCGGTGGCAGTGTGACAGGGCCTGAGAGGCCGGCACGCCATTCAGTCGTAGCAGCTCAGTACGTTGTTAAGTCCTGATGACACGCACGCAGCACACACACGGCACACGCTCCACCAGCTACGCCAATCGGAAAGGTGTCCTTCCCAGTTAGCGCAGTTGGTACAGCACGAGACGTGTCATCAGAAGACTTTTGTTCGAAGTGCAGCAATTTGAAGTCGAGAATTCTAGCTGCGATGCGTACGTGGCTGAAAGCCAAACTCCACTCAGTTCTTCTCAGGATTCAGTAACACCTAACAACGGCCGGAGAGTTAACTGGCCGAAACGCTGTGTGCATACTAGCACACCAGACCCCGACGACAGTCTGAACAAGTGTTTCATCCGTGTCGCAGGCTGCGAAGGTGCTGGACGTGTCACTAAAGGCTCGGTCTTCTGTGGTGATTAGTTCACGGGTGCTGCTTAGTGACTAAGTGACAATGATCTGAAGTACGAACTCCAGCCACGCTGCCGAAGTACTTTGTCTTACAGTGACGGTTAAGATTTGATGACAGCATCCTGAGTTAAACGGTGTTCCGGATCCGTTCAGAGTCCTTTGTTTCACGAATGTCGTATCAATCGTTTGCTGCATTGGTTTCATGATTTGAGCGCATGCAGAGCTTATAAGGAATGTTTCACATTTGGGAATACTGAAGCAAGCATCGGATGTGATGAAACAAAGTCACTCATAACTATTGACATGCATTTTAAGTAGAAAACACTACTCTAGACAGCATAATTCTCTGTTTAGTAAATATGTTCTTCAATACATCATGGTTCAAAGCGTCATTGTACCATGCACAACATCGATTGAGAACCAATTGACGGCCGTCTTATCTGAAAATGGTGCTCACGAACGCCAGGTATGGACGCCTCCACAATTGTTTTTTTCTTGGCCTTGATCGCCGCATGGTTTATGGAATTGCAGAATTGGAATAGCGTTGGTATCTCATGAATGGTAACCCGGCCTCGAAATACTCCCCAGAAATACTCTCCCCATTTTCGCAGGCGTATAGCTCAGAAACTAGAGAGACTTAGGTCTTAAGAAGTGCATGGTTTTGAACGGCATCGAAAGGTCTGCGAGATCGCTGTTTCAGTTCAAACCCCTTTTATAAGTATGGAACATTCCCTTTAAATTGATGCGCGGACATTACAAACCCGCAAAGACGGCTGTGTTAGTTGGAGCTGCCTGGTCTACCTACGCGTGCATCAGCGGGAGCTGCCTGGTCTAGCAAAGCGTGCATCAGCGGGGGCTGCCTGGTTCACCAAGGGTGCTGCCGGAACAGTTCCTTGATGAACATGTCCCCAACCTGTCCCCTTCAGCCGGGCGGTTGGGGGTATGGGATTGTTTTCTCCTGGCATGTTTCCGAAATAGTACTAAGAGGTATTTATTGCTCAATACAACTTCGTGACACGTCCGCCCATGGCCCCGTTCTTGCCGGAGAAATACGACGCCTGAGGCTGTAATGGAGCCCGTGCAAAGATTGCGTCTCGGATGTTCAGCGTCGTCACTCGTCTTGAGACAAGGTTGTGGCCCAATAGAACGCTGGAATGACATTCTAAATTGCATAAGTGTTTTGAGAAGATTTGGCCGACCGTTTTGGCATTGGAGAGGCGCACTTATATGAGCCTTAAGTAGCCGTAACTAGTGAGGTAATTAGCTATAGTATAAACGGACAACAAACTGCTAATAACAGATAGCCAAAAATGAATGCATTGGTATGCAAGAAATGGGGAGATTGGTTACGTGAATACGAGCTATGTGCGCATTGAGCGAGACCTTAACGTCGGCTTTAAAAACTGAGGAAGGTTAATGATGATTTAAGAAATAGCAGGATATACACAGACTGGCTATTTCAGGTGGGAAATGGTGGCGAAGGGTGCCCTTTTGCTCGGACACCACGGTCACGGGAGAGCAGACCAATCACCAATTCGTCGCACTGATCGAGAATGCTAGGAAGTGGTGAAATGTTACAACGAAGCTTGAGTCGTTAAAAGCAGGCGGGGTCATTGACACACCAGTCGTGCCGCGTCCTGCATCATAGGCAAAGATGCAGGTGAAGCAGATAACGTCAAAGCTAAGGAGAACTAAGCCAATGAATGAACTGGCATTGCATTGGCTGGCGTTGTTTGCATTCTGCATTGGCCATTGCACAAAGCATTGCCTGGCGTTGTTTCTCAGGCCGCGCAACTTGACCATCTCTCCTTGCGTTCCAGGCACTTGGCACTGCGGACCTCGCGGCCGCGGGCAGCGACAGGCGGTGCAGGCAGCACTCACTGCCGTCATACAGGCTGGCAGAGAACGATGCGCGCTGCGCACCCGGCTTGTTCTCCCGGGACGGCCTAGCTCTCCGCCGCCCGCTCCTGTCCTGACCGACTCCCGGCCGGCTGGCGGCGGTGGACGGTCCTGCCCCCAGCAGCGACCGGGCGCGTTCGGCAGGGTATCCGCGGCCGCGCTGGTGGGAGCTGGTGCGCGCGGCGCTGGCCGAGACGCCTCCCGGCTGCCGGGGCGCTCAGGTTCCAGGCGTGGATCGGCCGGGTGCGGGTGCGGAGTCGCCATGCCGCCGGACGAGGAGGGCGAGCGGGACGCGCGCTCGGTCGCGCTCGAGAAGACCTACGTGCACGACGTGTACGGCCAGATGGCCGAGCGGCTCTCGGACCTGCACCACCGACCATGGCCGCGAGTGCGCCAGTTCCTGGCTGAGCTCGAGCCTGGCTCGCTCGTCTGTGACGTTGGTAAGTTTCGGCGTCAGCTCTCAGTTGCAGTCTTACAACCGGCGTCGCTGGCTCGGCCCGAGCTCGGCATCGGCTCTCAGCTGCAGGCTTGCAGCCTCGACGTGGCCCGGCCCCAGCTCGGCGTCGGTTCTCAGCTGCAGGCTTACAGCCTCGGCGTGGCCCGGCCCCAGCTCGGCGTCGGTTCTCAGTTGCAGGCTTACAGCCGGTATCGCTGGCTCAGCCCTAGTCTCGGCGTCGGCTCTCAGCTGCAGGTTCACAGGTGGCGTCGCTAATTCGGCCCTAGCTCGGCGTCAGCCCTCAGCTGCAAGCTTATTGTCTTGTGCTGCTGTTTTGTGTTAATTTTATTGCTAGATTTTGTTGGAAACTTTCTTGTTCTGTTTTTTTTCTGATTTCACTTCCATCTTGCAGCTTGCCCATCAGCAGCGTTACAAAGCAAATGACGCTTCGATGCCTTTGACCTTACCAATCACATCATCCGGATTCAGACTGCTGTTCTCACATTCTGCCTTTTTTACAGATAACTTGATTCGAATTTCCCTCGGTATTTTTCTAGCTCACCCAGCAAAAGCCCAGCAAAGTTAACAACACTTCAAAGCGAATTACCATAGCGATTCGTTTGTAATAATCAGATGACTGTTCAACATATTACGTTTCCTACCGATAACTTCGTTTCGGTTTGACTTCTTTTATTTACCAATCATTTCCAAAATACATATGTAACTAGATGGTTCACGTGCAGATATCGTACTTCCGTGCCAGCCTCCAGAAATCCCACACGAATAAAAATGTGGTTTAGTTCCGCGCGCTCTTCGAACCTAGAGCTTTATGACGTTACTCCGGGTCACGATCTTTGTTTGCCCCTTCTGGTTTTAGCCGAGAGGATAGTGGCGGACCCTCTTCCGAGTGACAGATTCTCTTCTGCCCTCTCACGTAGACAGACCCTCTACCGGTTCTTCACAGCGAAGCATTGGACTGTTGCATTTATGATGTGGTGTGTGGATGGCGGTGGTGGAATCTTGGGAAGCTGGCTGGAGGCCGGGGCGGCGTAGCAATGGAGGGAGGAAGGGGAGAAGAGGGGGCAGTGGCCCTTGACTGTATGTCTTTGCCCCTGAAATTTTTTGGGAGTCCCCTTTTCACAAACTAAAGGCATTTTAGCTATCCGTAGATTAACCAAATTCAGATCAAGGAGGCACCCATGACTGAGCCAAAGATGAATTAACCGGATTCAGGGAACATTTTTCTACATGAAGATACCCGTTTCCTGGATCATCAGACCGTTTTATGAATAAAGTAGCCTATGCTCTAGATTAGTAGGCCCAATGCTATAATAAGGAGGACCTTTTGCTGGCTTGGGAGGCCCCCGTTATGAGCTAAGAGGTCCCTGATCTGGATCAGGAGGCACCCTCTATGCTCAGGAGCCCCATTTATGGAACAGAAAGCCTTTTCATGCATCCGATGGATGCGGCTCCGAATAAGGACTCCCTTTTTAGGGACAACTGAACCCCTGGCTAGGTTTGGAGGCCCTTTTTGGAATCGAAAGTGTCCTGTTCTTAATTAGGAGGCATCTCTATGCATCGGTGACCTCTTTTCTGGAACAGGAGGCCCTGTTTTAGAAGAGAGACTCTTATGACACCGTCCAAGCGACCCCTCTGTGAGGTGACCCCATTTTGTCAAGGAGGCCATCTGGAAGAAGGTCCATAGATCAGCTGCCAATAGGTCATGTAAAAATGGCGTACCAGGTTTCCTCGTCTTCTCAATAGTGTTACGTATGTCATGGCCCTCTCCTGGCAATGGGTTCACACGCATTGCGTGGGGCGAATAAAGGACAAACCATGTCACCCTGTCAACATCTTGCTTTTTCTGCCGATCATTTTCATTACTGCCTACAGAACCTAGCCTATGATATCGGGAAAAGTATGTTTCCGTGTACTCCGTAGTCCATTTCTACCGTGCGTGACTCACCGGGGGCTCGCGCACGCGCACATAAATATGCTGAGTCTTAATAGTTGAAATTATTAGGATCTACACAGTGTGGGGTTGGAGTTATGAAATGTTGTTCTCTTCACTACATAAAGGCCCTCCCGGCACGCCTGCGAATTCGGGATGCAGGCTGGCGGATCACCTGGTGCTTTAGTTGATCATATGTGATGAGTTATGGAGAGTTATGAGTGCGTTTCCCCGGCTCCAGCTCTCATTATACCGCAGGTATTCTATTTTCCCTCTTTTCCGTCGCTCCCACATCCTGTTGTTGGTTTAGGACTGACCTTCTCTAATACGCAGTCTCTTACAACCACCAAACATGTAATCGTGTGCCACTAAATGTTAGCCTAGAAAATAGCATTGACCCCTCTTAGCCTTGACTCCCGGGCAACAAAATCGCCTGGTGTAGAACCACTCGTCCAGTTGTCAAGAGCAGTCGTCATGCCAGTACATATCACACATTTAAGGAACTTTGGGTGGGGTGTACACACCTGCAAATAGCAACTAGTCACGAACTTGCCGAAACGTTTCAATTCGGTCTGACCTTTGACATCGTCAGTGACGGTTACTAAGTTAAAAGATGTTGCTCGGTGGGGAACCCAGGCTTACCGACTGCAGGTGGAACATATTTGTTCATGCCTGTCGGTTGCAATTCGCATCGGATCTAAAAGGGTCATAATTTGGAATGCTGATACTAACATGCTGAACGCAACCGCAACGCTAACAACGAAACAGGCAAGACTCGCCTTAGGAACGTTGCGCTCTGGCGCAATATATCTACGACAATTTGACGCAGTTGGTAACGTTCCAAGTGCCTTTAAGTCCTTGACGTATTGGCTTAAAATCTCATAGATGGCATGAACCTTTTCGTCATAAAGAACCATTAGGTATGTGTTTTCACTTGCATTGACTCGCCAAACCTGATGAAATGACGCCGGCTGGAACTTGGGCTTTGCTCTATTAAAACCTGCATCCTATCTTTGAAATATTTTTAGCTGAAATAGCAGGCTGCCAATTGAGGCAGGGAAATCTAAATCGTCACAATGGTCATCCAGAAACACTCAACATTCACAAAGTTCCCATTCTCCACTGCTTTTTGCGGAAGGTTAACGTCTTCAAAGTAGCACCTTTATAACGGGCTGCGATTCAGTCTTAAGGCGCCATCGGAAGTAACAATTAATTTGTCTTTCGGAGGTTCAGCAGACCGCTCAGTGTTGTTGCTTTGAATCCAGGCCGAATTTATGTGCAACGTCATGGCTCATCAGGACATAATTGTGTGGTGCCAAGGAACAGAAAATTGCCATATATCCCCACACTACAGGGATACACCAGTTCCGCAGCATGTCGCTGCTTGGATAGTGTACTGGAACAAGAGCTCGGCGTATGCGTCTGCTTGCCGTGAATTCTGTGGCGTCGGCTGAATCTGAGGTTGCAATTCTGCCAGAAGAGAGAGGTAAATCGACGCGTCCTAGTAGTGCTGCAACTAAGGCAGCAAAAAATCCACAACCCAATAATGATCACCCAATAACGTAATCTATCCCAATACTTTATGTTTGTCACATTACGCGCATTTATGTTAATGTACGGACAAAAAGTCTTAAAATGGAAAAAAATAGTTTGACCAAAACTACGCTGCTGGTTATTAAAACTACGCTGTAAACGCTGCTGGTTATTCTGGACGCGAAGGCCTGAACCAGTTTGATTTAGCAATGGAAGCGTTTTGATGTGTCTCTTTTCATCTAAATGGTAGTACAAAACTACAAAGTGTACAAAATGATTACCAAATCACATCAATTATTTTCGGATTTGCCGAAGCCGGTGCAATCGCCGCACCCTAAAAACGGGTCACGACAAGTGACCCGATTGTCTTTTATCTTCGTTTTAACGAAAAAAGACACTCATTGTTCAATTAACGACACCCTGTCCTTGAAAATGTCATGGTTGTTGGAAGCTCATGCCAGAGAGCAGGGCATATTTCCCATTTTACATTCACATTTTAATCCGATTTCACAGTGAGCACAACACTGTCACGTGGTGGCTGGGCGGAACAGCCGGACTGTTCGACAGGGTAAATCGTGGACGCAGGGTTCAAGGCTATGGTCAACACTTGGACGCGTCGTCCCTTTGCTCACCACATCGCTCCTGTAGAAAGGAATGTATGCGGCTGTGATAACGGATCGCAGCTGACCTTGTTTTCTGATCAATCAATATATAACAATAATGCCCCTTTCTCTCTCTCACTTGTCACAGCTACTAATGTTTGGAACATGGCCGGGTATGCTGAGCATGCAGCCCGCGGGGGCTCGAGGGATCCCGCTCTCCATCAGTCAAAACACCGAAGAAACGGCTGACCATATTACCTGACGTCTGGGTGTCATTTTAACAATGACTCCTCGTGACCATGTGCTCCACACCCATGCGGGCGGCTTAGTGTTACCGCGATGAGAAGTATGGGATGCTGCACGAACAAGAAAGCTCTCCATTTCTGGGTCAGGTCAGCTTTTAACATCTCATCTCTAGCGATTAAGTCGCCTGAGGGGCGTGAATTAGTTACCGTCACTGTAAACAACTCCGACAGTTTCCCTCTCACGCCGATCTCACTCCTGTCGACCCGCTCGCGAGCCGCTGTTTCCAGTCCCCTGGGTTCCCGCCAGACACGGGGCTGCGACAGGCAATGCCACAACCTTGAACCCTGCGTCCACGCTTTACCCTGCCGACCAGCCCGGCTGCTCCGCCCAGCCACCACGTGACGGTGTTGTGCTCACTGTCAAATCGGATTAAGGTGTAAGTAAAAAATGCAAAATATGCCCTGCTCTCTGGTAAAAGCTTACAACAGCCATAACATCGTTAAAGACAGGTTGGCGTTTATTGCACAATGCGTGTTTTGTTTCGTTAAACCGAAAATAAAAGACAAAGTCGAACTAATTATATAAAAATAAGTTACATCAACATGATTGATATGGATGCCGAGCTGAGGTTTGGGAGCCTGGGAAGGAGGAGAACGCCTCGGAGCCCGGGACTGCACTGCTTTTTTTGTCAACTATTGCAGAAGAAAAGCAGCCTATCTATTTACCAGACATCTGGAATGTATGGTACGATCCGCTGGGTCTGTACGTGACGGAAACAGAGACGCGCCTCAACGCCCAAAGTTTCAGTGAATATTATTTCGATGCATTGATCATGGTACTAATTTGGTATAGGCTATTTGGTATAGTAATTTAGCTTCGCAGTTGCCTAAAAGTGGGCAGTCTGCTTGTTGTGACCGTTTTTAGAGTCCGGCGGCCGCACCGGCTTCGGCAAATACGAAAATACTTGATGCGATTTGGTAATCATTTTGTGTACTTTCCAATTTTGTATTACCATTTAGATGGAACGAGACGCATCAGAACGCTTCCATTGCTGAAACTAACTTGTTGGGGCTTTCGCGGCCAGAATAACCAGCAGCGTTCACGGTAGTTTTGGTTGCATACCAAAATTTGGGGCAAAACTGAAACTCTCGCACGTCGTCGCTTCGTCACCCGTTTGAAATTAAATGACGAACATGGTGATATCGCAGTAAGCTTTCCAATCGGCTAAATGGGCTAGAACACAAGCTTTAAACGGACTTCAAACTATGGCTACCTGAACTTAAGCATAGCAAGTGAGAAGCAAGCAAGTAAGAAGTGCAACGTTTCACGTGCGTCTGCCAGGTTTTAACCGGCAGCTCATGTTAGCATGCAAACCCCGCAGAAATATTTCAGACGAAAGAGCAAAGATCTTGCAAAGCGAGTGATTCAGCATTGATCTGGATTAGCGGCGGTCTCCTCCGTGCCCATTTCCCTCTCTGCTACGGTGGTACGGTGGACCATTACGCATGTCCATATATACGCCCATTGTCCCACCCTCCACCTGAAAGGCCACTGCAGTTTGTCCTTGCGTTTTGCGGACTATTGTTCAATGTGACCATCTAACGGACAGCCATTGATTTGTTGCAGGTTGCGGTGATGGGCGTTACCTGACACTGAACACGGACGCGTACTTCGTCGGCGGCGACAGATGCGAGCGGCTCGCGCTGACAGCCGCCCGTCAAACGCGCCAGCAGGTGAGTTATGCGCCTCTGCTGGCGGCCGGGTTATGGTCGTCTAGTGGTTGCCGGCCACCGGCGCTGCCCGCCGCCAGCTGGCGGGATCGATCGTCCCACGCTGGCGAGCCAGGGTCGCCAGCCAGTTGGTGCCCGCCGACGCGACGGCACCGATGCGGCTCGCCGGGTCCGCCCGCCACACAACAGCGGCGCCCGAAAGGCTAATGGCCAGCGCCGGCGGATCTGGGGGCGGCTGCGCGGTCGGCCAGCCGGCGATCGTGTCCTCTGCGCTCCCGCTTCTGATGGGAGCGTGGGATGGTTGGCGACCAAAATAGACACAAAGAGGGAGCGAAAGAGAGTGGAAGAGACGGAGGGAGAGGGGAGCAGAGAGAGAGAGAGAGAGAGAGAGAGAGAGAGAGAGAGAGAGAGAGAGAGAGAGAGAGAGAGAGAGAGGGAGAGAGAGAGAGAGAGAGAGAGAGAGAGAGAGAGAGAGAGAGAGAGAGAGAGAGAGAGAGAGAGAGAGAGAGGTGATGAGGTGGCGTCGAAGCTCTCATGTAGGAGGTAGAAACACCCGGAAATCTCTCAAAAGCTGATCGGCCACCCGTCGTCTCAGGAAGCTGCGGCGCCTAATGCACGGATGAGGTCAGCGTCTGCAATGCGCTCAGTCTAGACGTGGCGCCGGCCCTGTCTGGATCCGACCCTGCACTGCACCATCGCCCGGCGGGGCTCGACATGGGGGGGGGGGGCGTAACTTCGCATGTGAGCGTGAGCCGCGGGTCCTGTAGATAAAGCGACTTGGGACAAGCGGGTGAGGCCGAGGGCGGCGCGTGCCTGGCGTCCGTCCGCCAGCTGATCGATTCTTGATAGATCTATACCGCGGGGGATCGCCTCTGTGGGTGATACGCCGAGTGACGCCATCCTATGACATTGCCGGACAGCGCCCGAGACCGGAGCCGGTGAACTCAGAACAAAGGTGCTGGCAGGCTGGGTGGATGGGGATGCGGTCCTCCTTAGCGTTGCGCAAGGATTGGCGGTGCTTGTTAGGTGGAAATGTAATTGCAAATCTGGTTGGAGTTGTTTCCACAATCCAGACCGGATCGCGGTCACTCGGCGACGGAAGATCCGCTTTTCTTATTCCTCGCATATTTGCGTCTCGATTAAGCGTAACCAGATTTGAGGAAAGTAAAGCTGACCACACACCTTTGGAGGCTCTTACCAGCCAGAGCCGTGTCGCAGCGCGTGGTAATGATAGTTGGCTTGAGAGCAAGGGGAGCACCACGAACATTTTGTCCAGTGAGGGGCAAGATGCATGTCAGGATTTACCACGGTCGGGGCCAAAACGGCCCTACCACCAGAAGGCTGGAAATTGCTTGGCTTTCAGGCAACTTTATTTTCCGAAGCTGAATGTTTTCTTGTTGTTTTTTTCATAGAAAACAGTAAGATTGGGCACATTTAATGTGGTATGGTCACCTTGACTGCGCTGGCAAGCCATGTCCCAGAATGAGATGCGAAACATGTGCGGGAACAGTCGCCCTGCCGCGTGCAAGGCATTGGAGTCACGCTACAATTGAACGTTTGTCGAACAAAATGGAATATTGTGACAACCTCATGATGTATTTGCTCGGTGCGCGGCCACCTTTGGCATCGTACGCCGTCACTTGCGTGGCTTTCTATGGTTAGAACGTATATTTTTGTGCATAAGACCTATTCACCTGGTTGGCTGGTTCGTCCCCGTCGACCTAGAGCAGTTGCGGTTCTGTCAATCGCCAAATTCGCTACGCAGTCGCCATCACCCTCACGACCAGTTCTTAGCCCGCTGGCCCACATTATCTGTACCGGCGAGCTTTCTGTGTGCTCTGATGGCCAGCAAGGGACGTTCTGCGGGATTTCGTAATTGACAAAATATTAGAATTAGATGGAATACGCGGAAAGTAGACAGCAGGACTCATGCAAACAGCATGAGGACGATGTGGTAGCCTTATAAAATTGATTGATTAGGTCTGCAACTGACATTTAGGCCATAGGTGTAGACTTAAATTATATTCTACGGACTTCTGCGGACATTTTCTTCGTAACATTTTGTAAGACTTTATCCGAGCGTCTTGAATGGATGGATTTCTGGGATCAGACTCACGCTAAGCAGTGCTTGCTGTCTGAGCCCGGACTCTTACCTCCAATCGCACAATCCCAGTTCAACGATGGAATTTGGTGGTGAAAGTTTAACGTGGCGCAATGTCCGGCGCGGTCCGGCCTGCCCTCTGCCGTCAGTTGAACTTCAGCGCGGCCGCTACCGCCGGCCGCAGACCATACCTGTGAAAGGCAGATAGCGGGCGACTGCAGTGACTCGAAACCATCCCACGACGGGTGGGTGGGTGGGAAGGCAGGCGCTCTAACCAACTGAGCCAACGGCTCGGACAACATCACTGTTCATGGCACGGGCACGCCCGGTATTTGATATCAACGAGTGTCGGCTGTGATGTGTCCACAACAACCTAAAACGATCATCTGACCTAGAGAGGCAGGGGTGTAGTTAGCTTTAAAGAACGTTCAAGACGAATATTCGGTGTCACTTCGCGACCGCGCCTCTGACTTTGACAGCCTGCAGGCAGTAAAAGTGTTGACCTCGGAAAATGTTGTCCGAGTTGGTCGTTGACCCTGCTGCGGACTTGTGTTACGACTTGTCAGCCTGGCCGTTGCTGATGATGTGCCCGTTATTGCTCGCTTCTGCAAATTGTCGCCGTTGTTTGACGCAGATGCTAGGCGTGCTCTCCGAAGACTTCACAATCACCCCAGGAAACCGGGCATTCCTACAGCAAATTATGCTGTGTTCTTTTGTGTTAGATCAATATTTTAGCCAGCAGCTAATGCTTTGCACCATACTTACTTGTTAAACTTAATGTGTGATACGGAGCTTCCATTAAAACTCGAAAAGATTTGAGTCGTTCATTAACACGCGCCTGGTGACTGGTTGGATGCGATGCGCTCAGGTAAGGAGATGGGTCAGTTTGGCCCCTTAGACAGCTTGGAGCCCTAATTGCGCAGTGTAGGTATGAGTGTATGACATGCCGGTGTCAAATTTCAGACTCCTAGGTCATGGCCTTTGGGTCGGATGGGGTCAAATAATGTCAAGCTGCAGATCGGTGTCCGAAGTGCCCTCAGAGCACCTTACGTAACCAGGTTTAAATCAGATACCTTTTTTAAGCAAAAAGTTAGGTGTCCATGTCAGGCCAGTGAGCTTAATTGGCTTCCAAAAGGTCGAGGTTACCCAAAATATGCAGCATTGTTCTGATACGTGAATTCAAAATCGGCGTCAAGGAATATGCTGGCCGGCATGCCCCTCAAAGTGAAAGTCGATCGGCGTCATTCCGTGTTCGTGGTCGTCCTGACGTTTATTAAGTTACGATAAGTTGTCTGTTGACGTTCGTGTGATCAAGGACTTCGAAATGAGCGTAAAAGCTACCCTATGACGCTAGTTTTCCAGTAACAAGGCCGTTCGTTTTTTCCGGGACCTGACAATCATAATTGACCCAAGTTCAAAGGAGTAGGTCGTAATCCTACTTTCAACTGTCACATTGTTTCATTTCTGTGGCCTTTGGGTCACCTAAGGCCAAACATAGGCGCACTCTAAATCAGTGTCGGAAGTGCCATTAGTCCTCCTGATGCAGCCCTATTTAACCTAAATACCTTTTCAAAGCACAAGGTCATCCAGAGCTCTTTTACCACAGTGATCTTATTGGATTCTTAGGAGGTCGAAATGACAACAATTCTTGTGAGATTATTTTGATGTTTGAATTTAAAATGAGCATAAAGAGCTATACTCAGCCGCAAGCTCTTCAAAGGAAAATATTGGTCAAAGCCAATTTAGGTTAGTCAGTTCACCTAACCTTCTTAAAAACAACATAACAAATGTGCGAACGTCTTTGGAATCAAGGAATTCGAGCTGGGCGTCAAGAACGTCCTCTTAAAACAAGCCCTACGGCCACAAATCTGGTGGAGTTGATCTTGATCTGATCGTTCTAACTGATGCAGGGTCCATGCAGTTAAGTGTAATGATCATTTCACTTGTTAACTTGTCTACGAAGCCATTTCAATGCTGCATGATTTCGTCCGTAACTCTGCTGTAGCATCAGCTTGAAAGCGGCCCTAGGAATTACCTCTGCTGGCGACCATGGCCTCGCGTTCACCCGCTACAGGTTAGTGAACCGGGGCGATGCATCTGACTTTTTAAGATTTTAACATGATTGGCTTTCTTGTTGGTCACAGCTTTGGAACGTTTGATGTCACTACGCTGCACCTTTTGGAAATCTTTCTGGAAAACCCGTGGGCAGGTAAAATTGGTTCCCACCCGAGCACGTTTTATTAGTGTTTCGTTACTGTTCAACCCAGGATTTCAACCGACGATCACGAGAGGGACCGATGATAAGATTACAACCTTTATAACATGAGAGGAAATGGATTAGAGCGATTTCTCCACCAGGGATTTTACGTATCATGGAATCGGGGCAAATGACCTTGAAAGAACTTGGCGATGCTAATTGTAAAGATCTTGACGCAAGGTCTGCTTTACTCGCATACCTTACGTACCGTTTTTCCGCTCACCCCACTGGACAATACGGCATCAAAATCAGCAAGCCATCTGCGTCGTCAAAGCTAGCAGCTTAAGCTCAACAACAGTGAACGTAAAGGCATCAGCTTTGGGACTTTAGGCAGACCACAAAATAGCACCACCCGCGGGCATTTGGGCAGCAATGTCGGGCGGGCTTCATAGTTTAGGCTCGCAATTGGCGTCCCAAGTAATTATGGAAAAATGATAGCATCAAACACCACACGCAACTGCTCTTGTTGAGGATAAAATGCAACGATGAATCGAGTGAGATTAAGGATACACACACGCGACGTTCGGGAGTTTCCATCAGACAGACTACGTTTATTTATCAAGCGAATGACATAAAACACAGTGCGTGGAAATGACGCAACACGAGAAATGTCATAACACAATAGTTCAGGGGCTTCCAATCCCTAAACGTCCACACATCCCCGTGGCGCGTTGAACAGCACTGTGCGCCGGAGCAGGCCAACGCTACACTTCTCACCGAGCGGAAAGCGTAACTTGGCCGGCAAATAACACTTGCCATTTGGGAGCCCTGGTTGAAAACGCTCATCTGCAGGTAGGGTATCGGTGTGGCGTCACGTTGACAGTAAATCTTCGATTGCCTGGCATACTATCTCAACTCGGGGTGACGAACTGCACTGGATAGACCCAATGTGCGATAGATCCTGTGTTTGTATGCGGCCATGGGCCGTGCCCTAAAATGTTTTTTTTTTTTTAAATGACGACTTGCTTTTAAGCTCATAATGTGGCAAGAAGATTTCACACTTCCGCGGACACTTCGTTAATGACTGATTAATATGCCTTATATTTGCACTACCAGTGGTGAAAAGCTACTGATTTACAGTATATGATCAGTGCCAAAAAAGCCACTTTTGCGAGATGTTTGGTGACAAAATTGCGAAAATGGAAGCAAATTACAGCAGACGATCTCAGTAAGGTGAGCCTCAAAGCATAGTGTTGGTCTGTACTCGCTATTGCGTCCAGCGTGAGCTTGTGTGGGGTTTTTGCCGGAGCAGCTGGGGCAGGGTGGAAAGTCACAGCGTAGAAGGGCGCAGTACAGAGCCAACAGGATGGGGCAGGGCAGGGGATAGTGTTACGAGGTAGGGGAGCAGATAGTAGCACAGAGCAGGAGACGACAGGAAAACAGGGCTGAGGAAGGGCTAAGGGCGAAGAGGACAGAGCGTTGAGTGAACTTAGAACGAGTTTGCCGTGAAAGATAGGTTCTAGGTACACACAGCGGGTTCTACAGATGACAGATTAGAATAAAACAGATATAACAGAGGGGCAGACAGCACACCACAGCACAGCACAGCACAGTATTTGGCGGGCCCAACCGGAATTTGTCAAAATAAAAAAGATTTAGCTACAAGACCATTTCAGAAGATGCTTCCTTCACTCCTAACGCAATTGTCTGCATGCAACTCGTCTCTTGCACATCTTGCACGTCTTCGCCTGGCTTGTCGACGTTTGCGTACCATGCCTTTCGAGCTACTGGTGATTTTAATGTGAATATAGTGCCTGCACACCTAGCGAGTATCAAGAATATTTGATATAATCTCACGAATCTTTGAAATCGCACCTTTTCAGCTTTACAACATTACACATATGAAGGCATGTCTCATGGCAACACAAAACCTAAACAGGTGTGTTCAATGTAAAATTAGATAAACAATGGTGCATGTTGTTGCGTATTTTGACAATATGCTTATGATGTATGGCTATGTTAATGCAACAATCTTGTACCGCCGCGTGCGTTCCGAGGCATTACCGGTCGCCAACCCTCCCCCTCGCTCAGCCGGCCGACCGTGGATTGCTGTGTAGCGTTCCTCAAAAACCAGCGCTGCGCTCCGAACCACAAACGCTAGGGACGCGTTTTTAGTGCCACGACACGTGCAATAAATGCCCCATGAGCTACCGAAAATTTGAGCGTGATCGCACGATATCCCGGAGAGGTATCTTCAAGAAACCTTAGCGTTTCTCTTTGACGCTATTGTCAGGGTGAGGGGTTATTGCGAACAAGCATTTGGGCACGCCCTAGCCTCACTCCACACTTTTAGAGACATCCTTATGCCTGCGCTTACCTTACTAACATGATTCATGATTCAAGCTCAAATTTGTATCAGTCCAGGGGTTAGCCACGACCTAGTCACGAATCAGGAGCAGTGGGAACCAAACCAGAACCCCACACTTCATCGGACTTACAGAATGACTGCACAAACTTTGCTCACCATGCCGAGCATCGCTGCGACCTTTTGACTGATTCATGTGAACTTGGAAGACGACACCACGCGGTTTGGCGTGACGCAGCGATGACACGAAGCGGTGACACCTGCGTTCGCAACGACATCTCCTGATGTGTACGGGTGTTCTGATGCGTGGGTTTGGTATTTCGCGCGCAGGTAAAAAAGCTTTTCTAACTTGATAGCTTTGCAAGACAGTTTTACCACGCGTGGAATTTTCATGTGCTGGATTTTTAACACGCCGTGACCAGATGCCAGGGTGACCTTGAAATAGTCTGCACCAATGGTCTGCACATCTGCGTGGACATGTAGCTCAGAAAGTAGAGAGTTTATCTCTTAAAAAGAGGAGAGTTGTAAACTGCACCGAATCACCTTCAAGACGGCTATTTCAGTTCAAAGTCCCATACAAATGTAGAAAACTTCCTTTCAGACGCGTCACGGGTCTTCTAAGGACTTACCATGGAACACGTCCTTGGGAGTAACGTTAAAAAGCACTTCCGATCTAGGAGGCCCGTTGTTTGTTGATACCCGAACTATACTTTGAGTTGTCGGCGGAGGACGTTGAAGCGACACAAGGCAAGGATTCATGCGGGCTTCCTGCTGCCGAAAGGACCAGCTGCTTTGGGGTAAGAGGCCGAGTAAACGGGTTTCGGATTAGTTGGTTCTAGCTGACAAGTTAGGCTGTTCCAAATTTCGTCGGTGACAGCAAAGACACTTTTTGCACCCCTGTGCACTGCATTGAACAATCCTAGGGATGGATCCTGTGTGGTACACCACTCATGCGACATCTTATTGTGAGGAGAGCCAGAGCTTTGTTCTTCAATGCTTTAAGTTTCGGATGAACCTTGCTCAAGCCGCAGACCAAAATGTGCCTTAGCTCTTGAGCGTTCGGTTGTGTTTGTTTTTGCTGACAGTTGTATGGTTAGTGAGGTGCCTGTTCACGTGTAAAGTGACGTCACTCGGGCGCATGCTCCAGAATACTATGTCAAGGACGGCACACGTGCCTGGCTGAAACGTCTGCATGTTGTTCCGCTTTGAATCGGGTCGCTTTAATCCGAGCACCAGTCGGATAGCTGTCTGTCTGCTGTCACGGTAGACAGTCATGAGGTGACTCCGAGGCGACGTTCCTGCTTAGACGGCGAAACTACTGGCGGCTGTCCGCGCTGCCCCGAACCGGCCATCACCTAGCAACGGCTGGGATAGTTCCCCTGGAAATGTCTGAAAACAAAAAGCAACAACAAACAAACAAACACCAGCGGTCACGGTCCCATCGTGCAATCGTCGCGCGGTTGTGCGACCCGCCATGGCGTTGAGCCTGTCTCTGTGACGCTCCAGCTCTCGCAAACCGGTCCCGAGTGTGGGGGCCGACTGCTCACTCCCATCCGGCGGGATATCCCAGATTATCCTGTAACGGACGCGGCGGAAGTCTGGCCTTGTCCGTGTGCCAAACGCCACGTCATGCTCCATGCGCCGGGTGACGTGTCGAGCGTCAGGTCGCGAGCCGTGCCTGGTGTCAGGTAGGACGTGCCTGGTGTCAGGTAGTGTGTCGAACGCCGGCCGTGCGCCGGGTGTCAGCTCATGTGTCGGCCGTCAGGCTGCGTCCCTGGCGCGCCGGGAGCGTGACCCACCTCCGGGCATTGATCCGACATGCTCGGGGCCCGCCACGCGCTCTCCCGCCACGGCGGCCGCCGCCACGAGCAGCCGGAGGACCCGGAGAGCTTCATGGCTCGAGCGGCTCGCAACCGCTCATGCAATGAACTGGTGCCCGAACACCCACTAGTGGCGCGACCAATGCTCGTTGTAGACGCCAGGCAGGGATGGGTCTTTCTTAAGAGTCAAGGCCCATGTAGTTGAAAGACAAGCACACCTAATACCGCGTATCAACATCATGCAGTTTTCAAACAATCTGTTCAGTCCCATGCTTGCAGCCTGCCTTCACAACTTTGAATATGAAGGCCACATCAGCGGAGTTTTTATCTTGATCCGATTTGTTAGCGGGTTTGGGCTCTAAGAAATCGCTTAAAGTAGCCGCCTAACTCCCTACCCACCTGATCTTGCAAACTTACATTTGTGTTTGCAGGAGGGAAGATCGGTGAATTTATGGGCGTAGGAACAGGGGGGGGGGGGGGGCAGGAGGGCCATGGTCCCACTTTTTAAATGGGGGGGGGGGGCAGCAATGTCAACTGGCTCCCCACTTTTTATCTTAAGGTTGCATTTGGTCTACTTTTGCACTACATTAAACATGCATGTCGATTTAGCTAGTTCACCAGCCATCTCCCTCAGATGCGTCATTTTTTCTCGTTTGCTCATTGGCTATCGCTTAGTGTTACAACCACAAAGCCGGCGCCGGGTCGTCTGGAGACTGCAACGCCGGGCGTCGAGGCGGTTGTTGCTATGACCTGCGAGCACGCACGTTCAAGACCATATGACATAGCTTTCTTTTCAGTGATGCGTTATGACAAAGCATTGAGCATTTTAAGACGAACATGGGCTAGCCATGTTAATACAAATTAGGGATCCAATTTCATTCGCAATCTACGGTCCAGGATAACTCAACATTTCTGAACAACACAGAAAAACACGGAACTGGAGTCCATGTGACAATTATTGGACTTCCTGCGATGATCAGGGATGTTTTTGCATCAATGAGGATTTCTGTGCTGATCCGGGGCTAACTGCGCAGGTTATAAGGCCTCCCGTGTCAGGGATGGGAACAATGTGATATGATATATCCTTGATCGGATCGACGAAGAGACCCTGCCCCATGTCACCAGAATAATAGCCAGAAGACACTTCGCGATGGGACGGAATGGCCCTTCAGCCCTTGACTGGAAACGTAATGTACCCTGATGTTCTGCTCAAGAGGCCCCTTGTCCGGAAGGAAATAAGGGGTCTCAGTATTGTTGAGTAGGGTGGGGGTCTCATTATTGTTGAATAGGGTGGGTTGAAATGAGCTTAAAAAACGAGCAGGGTCATGCCATGTTCGCCTAAGAACGTTCATTTTTTCAAAAGAATGTATTAGTGAAACAAATCACGTGGAAAGGCATGACCGCCCGCAACCTCGAGAGCAAGAACAACAATAGCCTGGGTTGCGACTTCCGTAAAACCGAAAAGTTTCGGCCACTGCAAGTGCCACCAGACGGTGGGCGCGGTGTTAATCTGTCTTCTAGATAGGTAAATAGCTGCAAAAACACGAAAAATAGAGATTTTACCATCACGCTTCCAGTTCAACCACTAGGTTCCAGCCCAACTTCGCGGCGGTGTAAGGGCTAATCCGCTCTTTTCATCAGTCTAAAAAATTGAACACGTGAAATGTGCGTCCAGACTACTTTCTAAATGTAAGAAGATCCGATTTCATGAGGCGTTCAAGGATATCTTTTTCAGAAGCGTCGTCATTTTCGGCCAACCGTTGGCCACAGCTTAGTATTTAGCTACTGGGCTAACGCTCAGCGGACTATGGAGACTGCAAAGCCTGGTGTCGATGTTTTTGTTGCTAGGATTTGCAAGCGCGCACTTTAAAAAACGCGTTACATAAATTGTATCACTAACCGATTTTTACTGAATGGTGAACATCTTCAGACAAACATGGCTTGGCCATGTTAATACACAGTGTTGGCCACTCGATCTGGAATCAAATTTTCATCTTCAAATTTGGATCAAACATTTCGATCTACAGTCTACCTTCGCGTTGTCCTCAATGTCTGTAGAACCCAGATAAATAATTATGATAAAGCCTCTCAGTTTTATCAATTTAGAATGAGTCAAATAACCATTGTAAATGAACAGCGCCGATGATTTATTTCATGCAGTATTCGTTCAACGTCTGATTTCTGCAGTTTATTGACCTCAAAATACTAACAAAATTGAGCGCATGGTAGCTCCTGGCTTCTGTTCTGGTTACAAGGTAAAAATAAAAACAAAACGAAGAAAGTCGTGCGACTTGTTAACAAGTAAGCTATATCCAGGGATTTTTGGAAAAGCACCATAAGACGGACTCTTGTCAACCTTGTATTCCCCCTTGGCAAGGCCCTGGCTAAAAAAAGGCCCTACACACAAAAGTAGATCAAGTCGTGTACGTTCCATGATGGGCAATGAAATGTCAACTTGGGCCAACTAACACCTAAGGGAGACAGCTTCCCGGAGGCAATTTTTCTGCGATGGTGTGATGTGGGGGAAGATAATTCGGAAAAGGATGCTGTTGCAGGTGTCCAACTCCTGTTTCATACACCATGTAGTAGAAACGCTGATTCAAAAGTATGCAACAAAGCAGCCATACGGTCAGTTCGCAGTCAGTCATGCGGGAGACATCCCGGCGAGGGCAGTGGCCACCGATGGCGGACAGGAGCAGGGCACAGATAAGAAACACATGACAGACGGGCTGCAGCCTTATGGCTTTGTCACATTGTTTCTGGAAGTTTCAAGCTTCTGAATTTGTTTCCGCCCACAATGCTGCGACAAGCCTTATCATTGAAAAGCAGCCAGCGAAAGGAAGGCGTATGAAAGATCTGTCGCACTGTGAGCCATCGGTTCTCTTTCAAAATGCTGAACGGCCAATGTCCAGGCCGTATTTTGGTATCTACCGTGTAGTGGCAGTTGCCTCCTCAATGACCCAAAATGCCTACCCGCTTGTGGAATTCCGCCTCCCCAGGGAAGACGATGCTAAAATGGACGAATAGTCTTGGGAAGCTGGACAGCCTTATTTGCCAAATGACAGATGAGTCGAACAGGCAAGATTGTGCGCCAGTGAGAAACAGCTCTAAATTACCCATACAAAGCAGACATCCGTACCTGGGACGGTCATGCTCTGCACTGTTCTTGATTCTGTACATCCGTTTCAGTTGTTACTTGATCCCATCCGCTCTCCTGACATACAAGACATGTTTGCACGACAGACGAGCTGTTGTTGGTGCGAGAGACAGTTTGCCTTCCGATCATAAATTCAATGCGTCGTCATTCAGTCCGCTGAGTTTCGACGTCCCGTGGGGCCTTGGACCGTCTGCAAGAGTCATTTCGAGGGCGAAGTACCCAAAAAGCTGAATTCGATGTGAACTGCAAGCATTAACACGTCCACTTCAATCGTATACTAGAAAAGCAATGAGTGGTAGGATGACTTTCAACTTAAATTCTGGCAGTAATCAGAAATATAGTGCTGTTCTCAGTCAATAACATGGGTTTTTCCCCGGAGCCCATGTGTTGCCGCTCGCTTGCTCACGTATCCGTTAGATTTGAGGAAATCTTTCGGCACGATGGAGCATGAAAAACTGACCGAATCAAACCTGTATGGAATCGATACTTCATGATCATCGGCTTATCTCTCTAATCATACACAGAGTACGAGCAGTATCGATGCCTTGAGTCACCATAAATTCCCTGCGAAGCTTCTCGAAAATGAGCGAGATTTCCCGGGCTTCGTCCTGGAACCACGCCTTTACTGCATATTTCTAATTTGTTTAGCCTTTTGTAGATGGCACAGTGATAGTGTGATATGCAGACGACGTGCGGGTTTCGGCCAATCGTAAAACCCCTAAATTGTAACGTCATCCATGAAATGGCGCGTGCTGTGTACTTGGTGACCTGTGATGTTAGTTGTAACACAATACGTCGTGACTTCCGACTGGGGGCTTCCGAAGAGAGCACCAATGGACGAGCCGAGACCGAAGCGCTATGTTGTATGGGTGGCATGCTCACACGCTGGCGACGGGTGCAAAGCCTACGCGAAATAGGCGGTCTAGGGGAGCCGGTCCTTGAGTTTAGCACAAATGAAGGCTCCTTCAGAGGCGGGTGGCTAAATCAATATTCCGTTTTTAACGTGGTGAAGGAAGATCAACTAACCAACAGATGGGCGACCTTTCTTCGTGTCACTAACCCAAGACGTTTGCCTTGTTGTTGGATTCAGCTGGGCTGTTAGCTACAATTACTGCTGCCTTATATTAAAGTATAATTTTGTAGACCACAAAACCCGCCACCTACCTACTAAGCCCGCTACAAACAAAGGCTATCCTATATTGTTGGGTAGATTACGCATAAGTGATCTTCTCTACAAACAGTCGGTAGATGTGTTGCGAGAATACTTCGAACTGTAGTCGTCAGTAATCGAAGCCCGGTTCTGGTTTTACTCTTGCTATCAGGAAGATAGCAAGCTATCATGAATTTGGGTTAGAATTAGGACGTGTACTGGGAGAGATCGCGCCGCTTTCTGCAGTACGGTGATATTCAACACGAATGGACCAAGTGAAGGAGGACGCTTTCTCCGCGGACGTCGTGAGTAAGCGCTGTGGATGGCGATGACTCAGATGAGCCTCGCCAGCTGTTCTGCCAGCCTGTTCTGCCATGCGGTAATCGGAAACACCGAACCAATCGAATCATCGCCGTGAATGACCGTGCCGCTCGCGCAGAGTTGGACGCAGAACAGCAGTCGGGCGCAGAGCGCTGTATGCTCTGAAAGGAGCATCTCGGCGAGTTTCGCGAGGTGCGAGGACCGGGTGATTGGGCCTTCGTGCCGTATGTAGTATATAGATGGTGGTGGCAGTCTCGCTGAGTGGCAAAGCGCTTGTGTATTTGCAGCATGACTGAGTTACAGTTAACCTACCTACCATTGATTATGATCGAGTCTGGTTTACTTTTGTAGGGCTGAGACCGGTTGGCTGATTTCTAATTGGGATGGTTTGCTATTTTCCGCAAGTTATGCGCGTGTCCTATCTCAGAGTCAGGGAATCGGCAGCGTCTCGTGTTAGTGTAATTCACGAACGCTATCAGGGACCAATAAAGACGATTTAAGGGCGAGAAATCAACATTTATTTCGAATTTGAGACTATACCGCGATTTGTCAAAGCTCGTGCATCTTTTCTCACGTACCGTTCACGTCGAGCTAGACAGGGGTATGCGCGTAGGTTTGTGGGAAAAACTACCAGACACTGCTGCACCACCGATAGTGGTTACAATGCGAGCATATGTCTGCTTCTCTGCGGTGATTACTGCTTGACCGTCAACCAGGTGACTCGATTGTAACACTATGCGCTGCTGAGAGTTGAGGAGTTGCTGGTTAAGCTCACAAGCACTACTGCCTTCTCCAAAATGGACTTGGAATCGTGTTTTATTAGTTTGTGTTTGACGATAATTCCAAGGTAATATCTGACCCTGGCGACGCCACGCGGTCTCGTTAGGCCGATGCTGATGGGGTTTAGTTATCGATATACAAGTGTGCCTTCCCTTTTCAGCGCGTGTGGAACAACCTGACGTGCGGTGCCTGCTGTGCCTTTGGCCTTTTGGCTTTCCCGATCACTTGATAATCGCGATCCTTCCCAGAACGCCTATGACAATTGCCTGAGAGGTGCTTGAGCGATGGCCAGACAATGGGCTCGGTGTCAAGTGTTCCAAGTGCAGCTTTCGGGTGGACTCGGTGACCTGCTATGGTTACGCGGTGATTGGTGCCGGGATCCACACTACGGGTGAAGAGTGCCTGCTGTTCAATGTCCTCCTGAACTGCTAATGTAGCAGAGCCGCGCGCTTTGTTGGGTTTGGTCAGCTATTGCCGTAAACGCTCTCCAAGCGTGTCATCCGTCCTGTTTCCGCTGTATCGCCTTCTGCGGCCTAACGAGTCGTGGCCATGGGTTAGACCGAGACCAATGTATTCAGTCATGGGTTGCGGCCGAGATCAATGTATTCAGTCATGGGTTGCGGCCGAGTCCGGGGTGTTCAGTCATGGGTTACGGTCGGGAACGAGGCATTCAGTCATGGGTTACATCCGGGAGCGAGGTATTCAGCCATTAGCTACGGCCGAGAGCAAGATATTCAGTCATGGGTTACGGCCGAGAGCAATATATTCAGTCATGGGTTACGGCTGAGAGCGAGGTATTCAGTCATGGGTTACGGCCGAGAGCAAGGTATTCAGTCGAGCTGAGGCGTTTCTGCTGGATATACCTGTTTGGCGAGCTCTGATTACAGATCGCCGATCGCATTGGCATGTCACGACGGCGAGGGCGGCGCTTCACAACAACATCGTTCGGGCATTGGCCCTACGGGTGATATATACCATGGGTATTTACCCTGCACGTATTGGCGCTGCTTCCGATCAACGGGCTCAGCAGGTGAAGCGTCCAGTGCCTTCTTTGTCTTTTTCGGAGGGCGGTCACTGAGCCGGACGGAGCAAAGATGCAGTCAGACGAACAGACATGCCTTGGCGCTCATGCTTCTGTCAAGAACTTAAGTTATTCTTTGTTAGGGTGGTCAGTTGTGATCCGTAAAAATCATAAGCCGCCGCTGGGTCTCATCAGCGAGTGCGATGCACTCCTAGTGCTGGCTTCTCCGAGGACGGTGAAGTGCATACTGTCTCTTAGCGTCCATGAGCACCAATTGGAAAGCATGGCGGGCGCCAGACAGGGCCAGTACGATCGTCTGAGTCGCTTCTCATTACCCTGCACCCCTGAGGTGTTTCCCATGCCAGCAGAGGTAGTTAATCCGCTGAAAATTTCTCCGCTTATCGTCTGCGGCGCTATGACAGATCTGTAAATGGCCGACTCGTGACCTAACACTAGCGACAGTGCTGCGGTCGTCGTCGTAAGCCGATCTGCAAATCGGCTTGCGGCGATCTGCAGATCGGCTTGCGACGGAAACAACTGATCTGCCGGTCGGCGGCGGATCAGCTCGTTCGTCAGCGAGATCAACCGGAGCCGGAACACCGGCCATATTAGCAGCGCAGAGCGAAGCTCGGTTGTCAAGACGGTTGTCTGCTTTTGGGAAGCCGGGGTGTTATTCCGCTGCAGGGTCATGGGAGGGCCCATGGTTGTTGCGTGATGGCCGCCAGTAACCAGCTTTATAAAGATAAATTTATCCTTTCATCAGGCCGGCCAATGTAATTTCCGCGTAACTCCGTGCTTCCTACGCCGGTTTCATAAACTTGGCAGTGCCCCTACGAAGTAAATCGGAAAATTCCGAGGCTGGAGTGATCTTAATGGCGGTACAAGCGGACGTTGCCGTGGCAACGATGTCGTTGATTTGGGCCCGAGAGATTTGGATGCCTATAGTAGATAAAAAAACATCACTAAGCTGGCATAAAAGGTGTGGACATTTACTGCTTAACTCATGGATAAACTTGTGATCTGCGTGACGATTGATTGAAAGTCTAATTGCCATCACTTTTTTCTTGCGCTGATATGCAGGTGTATAATTGTCGATATTGTTCCGTTTCTCGTAGAAGCAAACAAAGTCGCTTGCCCCGTGTGTTCATGCTCTGAGCTTTCCTGTACTACGTGTGAAGGCAATATACACTTCGACGACGAAAGTTCTGTGAAAAAGCTGACTTTCCTTACCTCAGAATGTACATTTGGTAAAGTTATATCATGTCTGTCCGAGTGATAGCAAGAAAAAAGACATGATCTCGTGAAATCCGGTATACGTGGGGAAGAGGTAGGTTTCAGGGCGGTCTGCCAGCTTTATCCACCACAGTTTATGGCATATGTTTGTGATGCCTACAAAGCTACAATACGAATTGCAACTGTACTTATTTCCTCACGTAGACGTACACGTCCGCCCTTAATGTGCTGGCATCGCTTCATAACTCAACGGTTGCTCACTGAATGGTGATTTTTGGTCTGAATGCTGTATTCCTCCGCTGCTCCGGCCATGCGTCAGCACCTCTATGATCATCACTGCTAATTTTACGACGAGCCGGAGCACGTTTTTATTTGGCTTCAGTTTCGGAGTGGATGTCTGCTCCGCGGTCAAATCAGCTGCGTTTTTTAAACCCGATAGATGGTTGGTGAGCTATGGAGTGATTCCTTACTTCAGATTCATAAAGAGGACTGCATACAGCTTTTGCTAGAGAGTGACCTTCCAAGCATTTGCTTCCAATCCGGTTGCATGAAGTAAGGGGGTAACTATGCACTCCTGCGCCCATCACATTCTACTATGTACAGGGAAACCCGAAGTAAGGAGTTATAAAACGAAACGATGCCCTGGCCCGATGTAAAATCAGAAGTGGTGATCATAGAGGGACTGGCACATGGCCATGCGGAAGCGAAGGAACATTTAGACTGACAATAAACCTGCAGTGAGAAATTGTTGAGCTATAAGGCGATGTCATCATATCGAGGGCAGACTTTGTACGTAGGGGCACCTGTGCGGATATGTGAGAAAATAAATATAGCTGCAATTCGTGCTGTAACTTTGTAAGCATCACAAACATGTGCCAAGAAGAGTGATGGATGAAGCTGGCAGGTCGGTATGAAAGCCTATCTCTTTCCGGAATGTCGCGGATGTCTGAATATTATTTTTAATTTGTACAGTTCTTATGTCACGTTTTTTCAAGAAAAGAAACGTGTGACAAATATATGACTCTCTTTTTCGTGAGACATGATATACGCTCACAAAATACATGACGTAGGGCAAGAATAAAGTGAGCAACTACCTGTGCGCTTACTTGATGTTGGCTGTGATGTAATATGTTTCAAATGCCAGAGAGGCTACACACAGTCCTGCTGTGGCAAGAGTAAATGCACAGTCGTCTTGTGAAAGGAATGAGGAAGCGTGGGTACTTCGTATTGAAGCGTGAGCGGTCTTGCATGTCGTATATAGCTGTGCTAGGCATGGCGCCGGTGTCAACCCTGGGGTGCCTGGTTTGGGATCTGGCTACTCTAGCCGGTTCCGCAGGGGCGCCCCGATGTCGGCATGGAGCTGTTTGAGGAGTGTCACATCGTGTTGGGAGTCTGGGACTGAGAGGGACCGAGACGTAGCGACTTCCGTTCTCACTGGTTTAAACTAATAGCAGAGGGGGACGGGCTGCCGGCTGCTCTATGACGTAGCAATCGACCCGTGTGTGGAGCCCGTTGGGATGGCAACAGTCTTTTTGAGACGCGTTGGCTAGACTGTGTGTTTGACCTATACCACCTTGGAACGAGTGACCTGAATTGTGTATGGAGTCCGCCGAGGTCACAGAGGCCGCCTTGGGACGCGTGGCCTGCGATCTGTATGGAGCGCCTGCTGAGGTCACAGCGGGACGTGTGTCCCAGACTGTATGAAGCCTGCCAGGCCTCAGCGGCCACCCTGGAACGCATGAGCTTAACTGTGTGTGGAGCGTGCTGAGGTCACGGGGGTCATCTTGGAACGCGTGGTTCGGGCTCTGCATGGAGGCTGCTGAGGTCACAGCGGGAGTCGTTTTCCGGCATTGCACCTGAGGTCTGCTTTTAAAACGGCGCACCAATTTTCGCGATTCGCAACTAATGCATGGCAATATGTGCGGCCGAGCTCAGCTGGGACATTTAGATTGACTGCTTGACTACTTTCCGGGCTCGGGAGCCGTTGGCCTGTTCGGACTGATGACACAGATACCGGCGGCAGCCAATGCGAGAACGGTGAGCCTGACTGCGTTTTTTAAACCTCGGGCCTGACGAGGTTTAAGATGCCTAAGATAAACGCAGAAAAACCGCGAGGGTGATATAAAGAGTGGGGTCATTTACGGATGAAGTAAATAATTAATTTGTGATTTGTGTGACGAGTAGTTCATGGACTAAATGCGATCTCTTTTGTCATTCGCTGAAATGCAGACGTCTTATAATTGTCAATACTGCTCCGCTACTCGCAGAAGTAAATAAAGCTGTTTATGTCTCCTGTACTCACACTCTGGGGTCTCCTTCCCGTGCTAGTTATGACGGCAACATGCACATCAAAGACAAAATCTGCCTGAAATAGCTTACCTTATTCTTACCCTAGGTGGGGTATCTTGTGAACTTATATCATGTGTGTTCGCGTCATAGCAGGAAAGAAAAACATGATCTCGAGAAATCCGCGACAAGTGGGAAGGAGGTTGGTTTTCACAATAGCGTGCCAGCATTATCCTCCTCAGTACTTCTGTTTCTGATGCCCATCAACTACTATGCGAAGTGCAGTTGCATTGAATTTCTCATATATGCGTAGTCGTCCACCCGTATGTCGGCATCGCTTCGTAGTTTAGCAATTTCTCAAATCAGGCTGATTTTCGGTCCAAATGGCCTGTTCCTCCGCTCGTGCTTGGTCATGCTCCGCCTCCTCTATGATCACCATTGATGATTTGACGACGGGCTAGACCATCTTTTATTTTACCTCAATTTTGTAGTGAATGTCTACTCCATGGTCAAACCAGCTGCATTTGTGAAGCCCGATGGATGCCTGGTGAAGTGCGGAGTAACTCCTTACTTGCAAAGTCTCCGTAAAAAGTAGAAGTTTATGGCGTAGAAGTTCATAGTTATTCCTTACTTAACGCAACCGGATTCATAGTAAAAGCTTGAGAAGTTACTGAGAAAGGAGTAACTTCCTACTTCAGATGTCCCTTAAATACAAGAATTTTACCGGCGTTTAATTGGTGGCCTTTTACCCTACGCAACTAGATTTGAAGTAAAAGCTTGAGAAGTTACTTCCTATCATGGGTGTCGGTTTGCATTCCTTTGTGGGGGGCCCTCCCTGACCCTCCCCCTCCCATGTTGGCTTGGCCCCCAGTTTTTGGCTGGAATGCTACAAAGAAACGTTGGTAAAAGATGATCATAACGCAAACACTATCTTCTTTGATCTTTCTGCGTAGTGGCGCCTAGTACCACTCTTATAACAAAAAGCATGGTTGCCTCACCACAAGATAGAAATCGTTGTGGGATACAGCTGAGCGGATAAAAGATGCAATAAACTTCACATACCAAGCGCCACAAGACACATTTGTGAGGATAAAGCGAGAAGCTGTGGAATATGGGAATGACCTAAGCGCTTCGTGGCTAGCCCCGTCCCCGTCCCCCACAACTAAAATGCGTGCCGCCTCCTATGACTGTCATGGGAGAGCGCCACCGGCTCTCCAAGGTGGCCAGAAAAGGGCGCCTTCTCGTGCCGACCAGAAGAGACGCGTGCGTCGAGTGCCTGCTCCTTGGATTCAACCCTGCATGGCTTCTGTACCGCTTGGATTAAATATTTGTATACATAATACAAAGGTAAAAAGCGTAAATTGCGTTTAATCAAAATAAAGTGGGCCAAATTCAGTGAAAAAAATGGGAGGGGTGTAGGTTGTCGGGCCATCGGTTCGCGCCCCCCCCCCCCTACCCACGATTTACAAAACTTTAAGACCCTGCTTACTACGCCACAATGGTACGCCATTCTCTCTTCATGAGACTGGTTACATGTGGGGTGTCGCACGAAGGTGTTTGCTTGGTCATGCGTATGGTTGCCGCGAGTGGAAGATGTTTTGCGCAACCGGCGAGTCAGCGACAGAAGTGCAACGAAATGAGCGCTCAGGTTGACACTCATATTCATTACATGCGTTTGTTGCGTACCAAGAAACTATGGTGGCGGTGTGACTGGTGACCGGTGACGTCACTGGTAATTTCATTGCTCATGGCTTTTGACTGGTCACTTCTGGAACTGCGAACTGAGGGCTGGGTTTGCCAATACTACAGCTGGGACCAGGCTGCTGAGCCGTGTGGTCCACGTGAATATATCTTGGTCTCTACGGTTATCTGGTTCTGCGTGTACGGCCTTGAAGTAAATGCATGCAAAGCACAGCCTGTGTTGCTCGGCAGCAGTCCACAACTGCGCAACGTTCTCAGATATGCAGCTTCATGTCGTGGCCCGACCTTCGCCCTTGCTTGGAGATGAACAAATCAGTCTGGTTTCTAAGGCGTTCTCACGTGAAATTCCCACAGATCTCTTGTTACATGACATGTTTTTTAGGTTATTTTCCGGTCGTTCACATCTGCGAAGCTATTTGCCATCCTCTGTGATCTAAGGACTGTGATCTCCGGGACCTTACGTAACTGCTTCATTGCATAACCTTTCACGGGAACACCCAAAACACCCGGAAATGTGCCGGAGCTGCTTCAGGATCTCGACTGGTTCACCGCTGGAGGGCTGGCGCGATCACACTGTCTCTCTGAAGCACAGAGCTTTGGCCTCGGCAGTCCGAGGTGCTTGGCTGCCAGTTGGTGGCAGGTCTTGAGACTCACGAGCGTTGTGCGAGCCTGGAAGGTTGCGTCCATGTGATGAAGTTGTAGACTGACCTGGACCAGCCGGGCGGCTCCATTGTACCAGGTGCTGCCACCGGAGCTGGGGCACCTCCAGCTGGATTCCTTCTGACAGACTCATAGCGCGCCACATCCGCATATGAGGAAAGGTTATGCAGCTGTGGCTAGTTGGATCGGATTGGTAACACAGCGTGCATGTCTTTTACTTCGTATGCATATGCTTCCGCACTCGCCCCTTCCTTTTACGTTGCGCTTATACTTTGGCGATGTACTGGAATGACCACGTGTGCAACATGGATGGCCCCAATATACGTCTCATGACTAATGTCACTTGGCGTGCCAGTGGTCAACCGCAATCTAGTGTGAGCCCCGCTATGAAACCGCCTGGGCCCCCTCGGCACTGCGCTCTGGAAAATCCCAGGTCTGCGCTGACAGGCCGGCTCCCTGTGCGAGCGTCTCGTGACGGCCCTTCGGCTCGCTGTGGCTGTGACTGTGACCCGAGCTCGGAGCTGTGATCAGGTCCACAGCAGGTGGTGCTCATCACAGCAAGCTATTGTTGTTATGCCTAACACTTTGTAATCAACGGATGGCGGCCTATGAGATTATGACTTAGCTGCATGTGTGCAAAACGCTGTGCGGGGCCAGATGGCGGTGTGTAACGCACCGTAACTGTGCCCGCTAGGTGGGGGCGTGTGACACACCGTCACTGTGTCCGCCAGGTGGTGGCGTGTGACACACCGTCACTGTGTCCGCCAGGCGGTGGTGTGTGACACACCGTCACTGTGTCCGCCAGGCGGCGGTGTGTGACACACCGTCACTGTGTCTGCCGGGTGTTGGTGTGTGACACACCGTCACTGTGTCCGCCAGGTGTTGGTGTGTGACGCGCTGGGCCTGCCGTTCCGGGACGAGTCTGCGGACGCGGCCGTCTCGGTGGCCGTGATCCATCACCTGGCCACCACCGAGCGCCGCGTGCGCGCCCTCCGCGAGCTGGCCAGGGTGCTCCGCATCGGCGGCAGGCTCATCGTCACCGTCTGGGCCATGGAGCAGCGCACCAGAAAGGTACGGCCCGGCGCCCACCGAACGCCACACCGCCGTACGGTCAGCAGCCGTGCTGAGACGCTCGGCGAGTCTGTGCAATGCGGCTGCTGCTCACTGCGCCGGCAGTATGAGCTGTAAGGTGACTAAGTCATGTGTTCTGTCGCGGCTCTGTTGGTGTGTCTGCGCACTGCGTTGATGCACTCTGTTGCACCGGTGTTTAAGCTATGCATTATGCATTGGCAAACAGCGTGCCGCTGAGAGCTGCTGCAAGCGTCATGTGAGTGGGTGGCTTGCTGACTCGCATTGCACCTGATCGGGCGTCGAGCGGGTGAAGGCGGAGAGACTGAGAGGTCGCAAATATCCAATACAAACTGATTTTTTGCAACTTGACCGATGCGTGCGGTGATGACAGCGTGGCATGTATGATCAGCTGAGCGCTACGTCAGCGTTGGAGACGCTCGATCCCTTTATTCGAGCACTGCTGTTCGCTGTATTGCGCTGTCTGTGAGGTGATATCATCCATGTCCGGGTTAACCTTAAAGCTCCAGTGGTTGCACTGGTATCGTGACCGAGAAGTGTCAGTGAGGGCCACGGGCCGGGCGTGCCACAGTTCGAGAGCCAAGACGTGCTGGTGCCGTGGAATCAGCAGCAAACCAGCGCCAGCGAGGAGGTGCCTTCCGTGGTCGAGCCGGAGGCCATCTCTACCACATCGGACGACGACCTGCTCAACTACAGCGCCTTCACGCACACCAGCGACAGCGACTCGTCAAGGTCGACCAGGTGAGCTGCACTCGGACCTGGCCGCAGATGACTGTGCCGGTACTGCTAGGCGCCCCTCCCCCCCCCCCCCCCCTCTACTTCTGCTGAGTCACCTGCCAGGGTGCCTCGTTGCAGCGCACTTAGGGGCGTCTGGAAAGACCGCGGCGGTCAGATTCCAGGAGTCGGATTCTGCACGTGAGCACGATATTCATCAGTCATTGTTGTGTGTGGTAAGCATACCTGCTGAGATAGCGTGCCGCAAATCCCGGTCTTTAACGCGGTTCTAAACTACTGACATTATGGCGTAATGCACAGAGCGACTTAACAGATCTATTGGCAGCTGCCTTTGCTTGGAAAATCCGTACGAGAGACACGGATGTTCCGTCCGCGAACATTTCGTGAACATTCAGACGTGAGCCGTACTCTGTCTGTGCGCTAATGTCTCATCAGTCTGGACTTTGTGAAAGTGGCCCTGTAATGTCCTCGATTTTTATCAAATTGACTCCACAAACGCCGCCGAAATCCGTCGGCCGCCGGTTGCCATGCCGACATGGGCCGCTGTGCGCCAGGTTTCACGTGCGGCGGACGGGCCGGCGGCCGCGGAGGATCCGCTCAATCGACCCGACCATGGCCAGTTCGTCGCAAAGCTCGTCGGGCCTCTCGTCGCCCAGCGAGTCGTGCTACAGCTTCGTCCGTCGGGCGCTGCAGGTCGCTGGTCGCCGCCGAGGCCGCCATTGTAGCAAGGAGAAGACTTCTTTTCCGTCGTACTTACCGTTGTCGTGCCTGCTACTTTTTGTGCACTTGTTTTTAGTGAGGATGTGGTAAATGCTGGTCGCTCATTTTTGGTAACCTTTTCATAGTTGGCCATGCTTCACGTTCACCGCTAGAGAGAAGCGGTATGCGAAACATCAGGAATAGTAACCTAGAAGTGTCTTCAAATCAGGCATAGGTTTTCATGACCTGGAGGAGTCTCATTTGTCTTACCAATGCGCTCCGTTCGCTCCAATCCGCCGTCCGATGCATCTCTGTCATAATGCAGCCGTGGCTGGCCCAGTGACTTGCCGCCAACGCCTGCAGAAGCTGGCCCGTCGCGGGGAGGTGGACGGCTCGCGGCCCTGGATCCTCTCGCCCTGGACCAGCTACTCGGAGATGAAGCCGACCAAGTCCGGCGACGCGACCGACGGCAGCCAGCTGATCGAGATCCGGCTGGATGATGACGTCACGGGTCTGGAGGAAGCGCCTCGCCGGCGCAACACTCTGGGCTGCGACGCGCCGGCGGCCGGCGCCGCCCAGCCGCTGGGCACCTTCAAGTCGCGCAGTGTCGGCGACATGTGGAGCCTGCTGTCGGCCTCGATCCTGGGCGCGCGGCGCGGCGATGCGACGCGGCCGCCAGCCGACCGACCCGCGCAGCTTCGCGTTCGACGAGGCGACGGCGGTCAGCATGGAGCGATCTCACAGCAGCAGCTCGGCGCTGCTGCAGCAGCAGGCGGCCAAGAAGGGCAGCCGCAAGTCCGTCACCTTCTCCACCCAGTCGCTGACGCTGCCGCGCGAGAAGCTCGCGCTCACCGTCATTGGCGAGAAGTCGAAGAGCGACAGCGTGCTAGACTCGCGCGTGCGCTCATGTGAGCTCCTGAAGGCGCCACTGACCACCGTGCCGGAGAACGATGTGCGCGAGGAGACGGTCGAGCCGGCGGCGCCGAAGCCGTCGCTGGTGCGACAGCGACGATTGGCGGACGAGTCGGGCGTGCCGCGCGTGCTCAGCGAGGAGACGCCCTCGGTCGGTCGGCCGGTGCGCGGTATACTCAAGCAGGCGTCGCTCAACGAGAATCTGATGCGTCGCGATCGGACGGGTGAGCGCGACCAGATCCGCGCCAAAATCCGCAAGCAGCAAAGCCTCAACGAGAACGTCATTTACGGCAAGATGGCCGGCAGCCAGGAGGTGCCGAAGCCGGCTCACTTCGCCAACTACAGCCGTCTGCGCGCGCTGCGCGACAACTTGGGCAAGCTGAGCGAGAGCCTGGAGAAGCTGGCCGACAAGGACCAGCCGACGTCCGCGCTCAAGAATGGTTTGGTTAAGATCGTGCGCCAGCTGACGGACGGTACAGCGCTGCGCCCGGACGCGTGCGACGAGGAAGGGGTTCAGGGTCCGCCCCCGGAGGCTCAGCAGCCGCCCGCTGTGATGCTGGCGGCGCCCTGTAACGGACTGGCCGCCGAGATGGCGCTCAAGAGCGTGGCGGAGAGACTGGAGAACCCGCCAGTGGAGTCGAGCTCCAGGGCGCCGGCCGCCGCGCTGCCCGGTGGAGCCACATGCACGCGCGCCGACAGAAGAACGCTATACCGCTACTGCTCTCGCGAACGGAAAACCTCGCGCGAGGAAAGCTCGGACAGCTCCAAGGAGAACAGCTTCCAGAGCGACACCAGCCTCGACTCTGAGGACAGCTGCGTCTCCGTCATATACGTGCCGAAACTGGACGCTGCCGAGGTGGAGGCCAAGGAGCGCAGCCGCTCCGCCTCCAGCGAGTCGTCGGACGGCTCCAACGGTAAGGTGTCGCCCAAATCGCCGCTGACCGGCACCCTGCCCTCCTCGCCCACCCGGCTGCCGTCGGCGCCGATCCGAATCAACACCCTCAAGAGCCTTCCCAAGCTGGGCGCGCAGGTCTTGCAGAGCCACCTTCAGGGCCGGTTCCAGTTGATGGACCCGCCGCTGGGCGTGGTGCCGGCGTCCGAGTCGGAGGCGGTAGGTCCGCCGGCGCCGTCACCGTCGCCGGTCGATGTCACTGCTGAGCTGGTGGTGCCACAGACGGAAACACTCGGCCAGCTGCCGGCCGGCGGCTGTCCCGCCGTCGCCGCACCACCGGCCGATGAGAGTGCCCCGACGCCGGACGCCAGCGCACCGGCGAAGCACGGCCCCCTGCCAGACGTGGTGACGAGCAGTGGCGCCACCTGCGGCGGCGTGCGCACTTCACCGTCGCGAGGCCGGGCCGCCGCCCTGTCGGCCGGCGCCGTTCAGCCGCCATCCCCAGCGCCGGCACGGACCGACGCCAGCAGCTTCCAGTTCCGGCCGGAGCCGAGCGATGGCGGCGGCGGCGGCGGCAGCGGCGGCAGCGGCGGCAGCGGCGGCAGCGGCAGCGGCAGCGGCAGCGGCGGCGGCGGCGGCGGCGGCGGCAGCGGCGGCGGCGGCGGCGGCGGCGGCAGCGGCAGCGGCAGCGGCAGCGGCAGCAGCGGCAGCGGCAGCGGTGGCGGCGGGCTGGGCGCGGCGCGGCCGGCCGGCGTCAGCAGCCAAGTGTCGTCGCTCATCATGGGCGAAAACATCGAGATCATCCGGCGGCCTGGCGTGCAGGGCTTTCGCAACGTGCAGATCGTGCGCCGGGCCGCGCCCAAGTATCTCACGTTTGAGGTGTTTAACCCGGAGACGGATGACCTGGACAGCGAGAGCTCGTGCGCCAGTAGCAGCGCCAGCAGCCCCAGCAGCGCTTGCAGCGTCATCAGCATGGCCTCCGACTGGCCCTCGGCGCAAGAGATCCAGGAGCTGGACCGCGAGATCGAGCAGCAGCAGCGAGACCGCCTCAGCGAGCGGGAGACAGGTGAGCGCGCTGCACTCGTGCGGTGCAGAAGTTGGGATCCGGTGTGCCCTGCCACAAGGTGAGGCGCTCCACCAAGAACGCGCGTGCTCGCGGGCAAAATTTCAGCAGGGAAGGGGTTTGGCTTGACGAAGCAGAGTACAGACGGGTGTTGCAACCAGGGTTGTGGGACCCAAGTAGCAAGTTCCCAATGTACAAACGCTGAACACCCTGGCCTGCGAGACGGATAGTGAGCAGAGCCAATGACCAGTCGAGTTTCCTAATTCATCCACGTATTCTGCACCTGTTGGCGACCACGGAGCGGCCGGTTGTGGTCAGTGCTCAATCAGAAGACAATGAGCGCTGACGGGTTGGTGGCACGTCCGCCGGGTCACCGTCAGTCCGGCGACGCGCAGGTCGCAGCGGCTTCCGTTTCCATCCACTGGCGTTGATGTCATTCCGTCATAAAAGGCTAAGGCCAAGCGTTCTTCAAGCTCAATGCGAAGGAAACAGATCTGGTTTGGCGTTGATGATCAGTATGCCTTAATGGCATGGCTAGATTGCTGTTGTTTCTAGACTCCTCTTCCACCGCTCGGCGAGCGTTGGCTTTTGGTGTCATTGCTGACACCGATGCCTCACTTCCTGTCCTCCTCCCCAGCGAACGGCGCAGCGCCGGCGGCGGCGGGAGCGCTGGCAGAGTCCGGCCCCGGGCCCGCGTCGGCCTCCCACCTGGCGGCGCCCTCCGAGACGGACGACAGCCTGAGCAGCTCTCCGGAGCCGCCGGCGCGGCTCAGTAGTCCGCGCGGGCCGCCGCAAGGTGACGATGGCGCGGCTGGATGCGCCGCCGCTCGAGCAGGTGCTGGAGGAGGCCGAACCTGAGGCGGCGGCGCGCGCCGGCGCCGGCCGCCGGCGCGCGGTCGAGCCGAGTGAGTGGCGCACCTCGCTGGCTTCCAGCCTCAGCTCTGCCTCCAGTCTGTCGACGTCGGAAGCCTCGCGGACGGCCAGTCTGGGCGAGTCGAGCGGCCCTGAGCGGCCGAGCAGCACCGACGGCTCGGCCTCCGGTACGGCCATCTCCGACAGCGAGACGGCGCGCTGCGCCCGGCCGGCGCTCACAGCGCAGCACATCTTTGATCGCGCGGAGGCGGCGGCGGCGGCGGCGGCGGCGGCGACGGCGACGTCGACGGCAGCGACGGCGTCGGCGACGGCAAAGGCGACGGCGGCGGGCGAGGAGGAAAAGGGACCGGGCAGCCGTCAGGCGTCCTCGGAGGAGTCTCTGCCGTCGGACGTGGGCGGCGCGCTCGGCCACCATCGCTACTACCACGTGTTCCGCGAAGGCGAACTGGACCGGCTGATCGAGAAGTACGTGGACAACCTGCATATTATCTCGTCGTACTACGATCACGCCAACTGGTGCGTGGTGGCGGAGAAGGTGCAGGTGTGGACCATCTAGCGACATTGACGGCACCCCGATCTCGCTCTGTGATTCCTCGGTCTGCCCGCCCGTGTTGAGGATGAGAATGCTCGCATGTATCGCTCACTCAGACATCGTTTCATGGATCCCCGGAGGCTGTCAAGGATTCATGTCAGTTATGGTCGGTCTCCATTCGCCGTTATGGGCTTGCGCACAGTAGTTAAGAACTCCCTGTTGTGCGTAAATGGGGTTAGAATTCCAAAAGCGTTGCCTTTAGGCTTCGTAGACTAAAGTATTATGCAATGTCTTTGTACTTAGTCTTCTAATAACTGGCCTTAGGCACATTCGCATGGTTTTATCAGCGTCGCGTCTCCCCTGCACAATACTTGTGGTGGGAGCGGTTTTTTTACATTTCACGTTAACAGTCTTTTTTGTTGCTCTCAAGCCAGGCTACGAATTTAGAGTATTGACATATTTCCGTTTCCGAGCAGAGGTGGAGACAGAGCGCAGACACTGTGATACTCTGACCATAGGGGTAGTCCGAATAGGATATGGGGATTCAGTAGACAATCCAGTTCAGTACTTCTGACTGGCTGGACATCGACTTTACAGCAAGAATACAAGCTGAGGTATACGTCAACCAGTGGAACATATGTTTGCACTGTTCCTAAATGTTGGTCAGTGCTTGTTCTGCAATACATATTTTGTGTTCTACTGCATTTGATATGTGATGAACGTGACACAGGCGATGAATATTCTTTTGCGGAAAAATCTCTTGTGCGCAGCATTGCTCAGGCATATCACTAATATTTGACATATCTTGCGACCGTAAATGTACCACCACGTTAGTGTCGTGCATGGGTAAAACATTGTCTTAATTGCGTTTCACTTAAACGCTAAACTCTTTTCGACAGCCCTTCCATCCTCCCTCTGCATTAATTTTGCAAAGCTGAAAGATTCGACCTCGGTCCAATGGACGCAATTTATGCATGGGTTCTCGATCCACATATGGTGTGCTTATTCTGCGGAACAATCTTCACATCACAGAGTGCCAAAGTACGCAAAAGTCATCCAATGCGAATGGCGTTAAGGGGAATTTTACTATTGTTTTCACTTGCTTCAGTTGAAAGGGAGTGCTCCATATTGGGTATGGGGTTTTGAACGGAGATAGCAATTTTGAAAATCATTAATGCAGTTCAAAGCCATGCCCAGAGATGGAACTTTACATTTTAAGGGGGGACGAGCTCGTGAACATTGTGCATCCTATCTCAAATAATTTAGACTAATGAAGCGCTCGGGTGGTGGTCAAATTGACTCCCTGAAGGTTTTCCAGAATTATTTCGGAACAGCGCGGCGTAGCCGCGCCAAACTTTACATAGCTGCAGAAGATTGTAAAGCGGATCTTTGATTAAAGAAAATTATATGTACCTTGTAGAGCTGCTGACCAGTGCAGGGCTTCGGATAACATGTTAACTGGGGGTTGGGGGGCGGGGTGGGGGGGGCAAATGCCCCCCGCAGTGACCGACCCCCCCCCCCCACCAGTTAACTCATTTTGCCCCCGTGGGAGATCAAATGAAAATTAGCAAAAACGGTAATACGCTGCCTGAGTAGAGAAATCAGCAATGGTGGAACATACCTGAAGCTCACAATTACGAACGATGGTGACATTGTGTTTCTGTAAAGTTTTTCACCGCGTCTTTTCCTAAAATGGTAGTCTCTTGTCAGCCAGCGGTTTTTTAACGACGCAGCATATACAAATTCGTTGCTTGGCAACGGCGGCAAACTCTCGGCTGGCAGACGTTAGGCTCAACGCCCTACAGCAACTTCTAGGGCTAGGCCCTATAAACGTTAATGCATTGCCTGTGGCGGATCCGTCGTCGATTGGTGTTCTCGTTTAAGTCGTTGTGTTCTGCAATGGACATACGAAGGTTCTTTGTGAAAAGATAGCTAGTTGATGCTCTTTCATCCCCAGTTCGATATGCACTGTGCAGTTGCTTCTTTTGGGTCCACGGGGTCACAAGACGGGGCAAGAAAGCAGGAATGGCCTGCCGCATGCTGTAGGTCTGAATGGCGTGGCTCACTATACCTGATGGATTTCGTAGGATGCCAGAAGCCAGAGATAGAAACGAACCGAAATTTTGCATGCAATTTGCAAAATATGGAAATAATGAGAGGACCATAGGTATACGTGCATTTAACTGTATTTGTTAAGGCTTGACAAGGCTGGGGAGTGCTTTGGATCCTCACTGTATCTGACATGACTGATCTCACCAGCATGCTATAATAAGTGTTGCCGAAAGAGCGATTGCTTAGAGTATCGTTCCCGTCCAGGATGTTAGTAAGTGCAGAACGTATCACGACATTTGTTCGGATAAGTCAATGACAGATTGTTGGCCTCGTAATATCAAGACCCCGGTTCGGGCCCCAGCATTGCTAGTGCCACATGTTCTCCGAAATACTCGGATACTTTCATCGCCAGCTACCGCACGCCCAGCTTGAGAATTCTGCTTCACGCCGGCTTTCACCAATGAAACCACATGTGATGAAATTAGTCGGTTCATGCATTGCGCTCCACTGCATGGACCAAATGAACATGCTGACCACACGCTGTCGAGACTGCTGCAAAACAATGTGTGCACACATCCTCTAATGTATTAGTTGCATTGCTGCTTTATCCCGCATTGTCAG
>NW_023596297.1:19404845-19461119 GCF_011947565.3 Pollicipes pollicipes
CGGCCACAAATCTGGTGGAGTTGATCTTGATCTGATCGTTCTAACTGATGCAGGGTCCATGCAGTTAAGTGTAATGATCATTTCACTTGTTAACTTGTCTACGAAGCCATTTCAATGCTGCATGATTTCGTCCGTAACTCTGCTGTAGCATCAGCTTGAAAGCGGCCCTAGGAATTACCTCTGCTGGCGACCATGGCCTCGCGTTCACCCGCTACAGGTTAGTGAACCGGGGCGATGCATCTGACTTTTTAAGATTTTAACATGATTGGCTTTCTTGTTGGTCACAGCTTTGGAACGTTTGATGTCACTACGCTGCACCTTTTGGAAATCTTTCTGGAAAACCCGTGGGCAGGTAAAATTGGTTCCCACCCGAGCACGTTTTATTAGTGTTTCGTTACTGTTCAACCCAGGATTTCAACCGACGATCACGAGAGGGACCGATGATAAGATTACAACCTTTATAACATGAGAGGAAATGGATTAGAGCGATTTCTCCACCAGGGATTTTACGTATCATGGAATCGGGGCAAATGACCTTGAAAGAACTTGGCGATGCTAATTGTAAAGATCTTGACGCAAGGTCTGCTTTACTCGCATACCTTACGTACCGTTTTTCCGCTCACCCCACTGGACAATACGGCATCAAAATCAGCAAGCCATCTGCGTCGTCAAAGCTAGCAGCTTAAGCTCAACAACAGTGAACGTAAAGGCATCAGCTTTGGGACTTTAGGCAGACCACAAAATAGCACCACCCGCGGGCATTTGGGCAGCAATGTCGGGCGGGCTTCATAGTTTAGGCTCGCAATTGGCGTCCCAAGTAATTATGGAAAAATGATAGCATCAAACACCACACGCAACTGCTCTTGTTGAGGATAAAATGCAACGATGAATCGAGTGAGATTAAGGATACACACACGCGACGTTCGGGAGTTTCCATCAGACAGACTACGTTTATTTATCAAGCGAATGACATAAAACACAGTGCGTGGAAATGACGCAACACGAGAAATGTCATAACACAATAGTTCAGGGGCTTCCAATCCCTAAACGTCCACACATCCCCGTGGCGCGTTGAACAGCACTGTGCGCCGGAGCAGGCCAACGCTACACTTCTCACCGAGCGGAAAGCGTAACTTGGCCGGCAAATAACACTTGCCATTTGGGAGCCCTGGTTGAAAACGCTCATCTGCAGGTAGGGTATCGGTGTGGCGTCACGTTGACAGTAAATCTTCGATTGCCTGGCATACTATCTCAACTCGGGGTGACGAACTGCACTGGATAGACCCAATGTGCGATAGATCCTGTGTTTGTATGCGGCCATGGGCCGTGCCCTAAAATGTTTTTTTTTTTTTAAATGACGACTTGCTTTTAAGCTCATAATGTGGCAAGAAGATTTCACACTTCCGCGGACACTTCGTTAATGACTGATTAATATGCCTTATATTTGCACTACCAGTGGTGAAAAGCTACTGATTTACAGTATATGATCAGTGCCAAAAAAGCCACTTTTGCGAGATGTTTGGTGACAAAATTGCGAAAATGGAAGCAAATTACAGCAGACGATCTCAGTAAGGTGAGCCTCAAAGCATAGTGTTGGTCTGTACTCGCTATTGCGTCCAGCGTGAGCTTGTGTGGGGTTTTTGCCGGAGCAGCTGGGGCAGGGTGGAAAGTCACAGCGTAGAAGGGCGCAGTACAGAGCCAACAGGATGGGGCAGGGCAGGGGATAGTGTTACGAGGTAGGGGAGCAGATAGTAGCACAGAGCAGGAGACGACAGGAAAACAGGGCTGAGGAAGGGCTAAGGGCGAAGAGGACAGAGCGTTGAGTGAACTTAGAACGAGTTTGCCGTGAAAGATAGGTTCTAGGTACACACAGCGGGTTCTACAGATGACAGATTAGAATAAAACAGATATAACAGAGGGGCAGACAGCACACCACAGCACAGCACAGCACAGTATTTGGCGGGCCCAACCGGAATTTGTCAAAATAAAAAAGATTTAGCTACAAGACCATTTCAGAAGATGCTTCCTTCACTCCTAACGCAATTGTCTGCATGCAACTCGTCTCTTGCACATCTTGCACGTCTTCGCCTGGCTTGTCGACGTTTGCGTACCATGCCTTTCGAGCTACTGGTGATTTTAATGTGAATATAGTGCCTGCACACCTAGCGAGTATCAAGAATATTTGATATAATCTCACGAATCTTTGAAATCGCACCTTTTCAGCTTTACAACATTACACATATGAAGGCATGTCTCATGGCAACACAAAACCTAAACAGGTGTGTTCAATGTAAAATTAGATAAACAATGGTGCATGTTGTTGCGTATTTTGACAATATGCTTATGATGTATGGCTATGTTAATGCAACAATCTTGTACCGCCGCGTGCGTTCCGAGGCATTACCGGTCGCCAACCCTCCCCCTCGCTCAGCCGGCCGACCGTGGATTGCTGTGTAGCGTTCCTCAAAAACCAGCGCTGCGCTCCGAACCACAAACGCTAGGGACGCGTTTTTAGTGCCACGACACGTGCAATAAATGCCCCATGAGCTACCGAAAATTTGAGCGTGATCGCACGATATCCCGGAGAGGTATCTTCAAGAAACCTTAGCGTTTCTCTTTGACGCTATTGTCAGGGTGAGGGGTTATTGCGAACAAGCATTTGGGCACGCCCTAGCCTCACTCCACACTTTTAGAGACATCCTTATGCCTGCGCTTACCTTACTAACATGATTCATGATTCAAGCTCAAATTTGTATCAGTCCAGGGGTTAGCCACGACCTAGTCACGAATCAGGAGCAGTGGGAACCAAACCAGAACCCCACACTTCATCGGACTTACAGAATGACTGCACAAACTTTGCTCACCATGCCGAGCATCGCTGCGACCTTTTGACTGATTCATGTGAACTTGGAAGACGACACCACGCGGTTTGGCGTGACGCAGCGATGACACGAAGCGGTGACACCTGCGTTCGCAACGACATCTCCTGATGTGTACGGGTGTTCTGATGCGTGGGTTTGGTATTTCGCGCGCAGGTAAAAAAGCTTTTCTAACTTGATAGCTTTGCAAGACAGTTTTACCACGCGTGGAATTTTCATGTGCTGGATTTTTAACACGCCGTGACCAGATGCCAGGGTGACCTTGAAATAGTCTGCACCAATGGTCTGCACATCTGCGTGGACATGTAGCTCAGAAAGTAGAGAGTTTATCTCTTAAAAAGAGGAGAGTTGTAAACTGCACCGAATCACCTTCAAGACGGCTATTTCAGTTCAAAGTCCCATACAAATGTAGAAAACTTCCTTTCAGACGCGTCACGGGTCTTCTAAGGACTTACCATGGAACACGTCCTTGGGAGTAACGTTAAAAAGCACTTCCGATCTAGGAGGCCCGTTGTTTGTTGATACCCGAACTATACTTTGAGTTGTCGGCGGAGGACGTTGAAGCGACACAAGGCAAGGATTCATGCGGGCTTCCTGCTGCCGAAAGGACCAGCTGCTTTGGGGTAAGAGGCCGAGTAAACGGGTTTCGGATTAGTTGGTTCTAGCTGACAAGTTAGGCTGTTCCAAATTTCGTCGGTGACAGCAAAGACACTTTTTGCACCCCTGTGCACTGCATTGAACAATCCTAGGGATGGATCCTGTGTGGTACACCACTCATGCGACATCTTATTGTGAGGAGAGCCAGAGCTTTGTTCTTCAATGCTTTAAGTTTCGGATGAACCTTGCTCAAGCCGCAGACCAAAATGTGCCTTAGCTCTTGAGCGTTCGGTTGTGTTTGTTTTTGCTGACAGTTGTATGGTTAGTGAGGTGCCTGTTCACGTGTAAAGTGACGTCACTCGGGCGCATGCTCCAGAATACTATGTCAAGGACGGCACACGTGCCTGGCTGAAACGTCTGCATGTTGTTCCGCTTTGAATCGGGTCGCTTTAATCCGAGCACCAGTCGGATAGCTGTCTGTCTGCTGTCACGGTAGACAGTCATGAGGTGACTCCGAGGCGACGTTCCTGCTTAGACGGCGAAACTACTGGCGGCTGTCCGCGCTGCCCCGAACCGGCCATCACCTAGCAACGGCTGGGATAGTTCCCCTGGAAATGTCTGAAAACAAAAAGCAACAACAAACAAACAAACACCAGCGGTCACGGTCCCATCGTGCAATCGTCGCGCGGTTGTGCGACCCGCCATGGCGTTGAGCCTGTCTCTGTGACGCTCCAGCTCTCGCAAACCGGTCCCGAGTGTGGGGGCCGACTGCTCACTCCCATCCGGCGGGATATCCCAGATTATCCTGTAACGGACGCGGCGGAAGTCTGGCCTTGTCCGTGTGCCAAACGCCACGTCATGCTCCATGCGCCGGGTGACGTGTCGAGCGTCAGGTCGCGAGCCGTGCCTGGTGTCAGGTAGGACGTGCCTGGTGTCAGGTAGTGTGTCGAACGCCGGCCGTGCGCCGGGTGTCAGCTCATGTGTCGGCCGTCAGGCTGCGTCCCTGGCGCGCCGGGAGCGTGACCCACCTCCGGGCATTGATCCGACATGCTCGGGGCCCGCCACGCGCTCTCCCGCCACGGCGGCCGCCGCCACGAGCAGCCGGAGGACCCGGAGAGCTTCATGGCTCGAGCGGCTCGCAACCGCTCATGCAATGAACTGGTGCCCGAACACCCACTAGTGGCGCGACCAATGCTCGTTGTAGACGCCAGGCAGGGATGGGTCTTTCTTAAGAGTCAAGGCCCATGTAGTTGAAAGACAAGCACACCTAATACCGCGTATCAACATCATGCAGTTTTCAAACAATCTGTTCAGTCCCATGCTTGCAGCCTGCCTTCACAACTTTGAATATGAAGGCCACATCAGCGGAGTTTTTATCTTGATCCGATTTGTTAGCGGGTTTGGGCTCTAAGAAATCGCTTAAAGTAGCCGCCTAACTCCCTACCCACCTGATCTTGCAAACTTACATTGTGTTTGCAGGAGGGAAGATCGGTTAATTTATGGGCGTAGGAACAGGGGGGGGGGGGGGCAGGAGGGCCATGGTCCCACTTTTTAAATGGGGGGGGGGCAGCAATGTCAACTGGCCCCCCACTTTTTATCTTAAGGTTGCATTTGGTCTACTTTTGCACTACATTAAACATGCATGTCGATTTAGCTAGTTCACCAGCCATCTCCCTCAGATGCGTCATTTTTTCTCGTTTGCTCATTGGCTATCGCTTAGTGTTACAACCACAAAGCCGGCGCCGGGTCGTCTGGAGACTGCAACGCCGGGCGTCGAGGCGGTTGTTGCTATGACCTGCGAGCGCGCACGTTCAAGACCATATGACATAGCTTTCTTTTCAGTGATGCGTTATGACAAAGCATTGAGCATTTTAAGACGAACATGGGCTAGCCATGTTAATAAAAATTAGGAATCCAATTTCATTTGCAATCTACGGTCCAGGATAACTCAACATTTCTGAAGAACACAGAAAAACACGGAACTGGAGTCCATGTGACAATTATTGGACTTCCTGCGATGATCAGGGATGTTTTTGCATCAATGAGGATTTCTGTGCTGATCCGGGGCTAACTGCGCAGGTTATAAGGCCTCCCGTGTCAGGGATGGGAACAATGTGATATGATATATCCTTGATCGGATCGACGAAGAGACCCTGCCCCATGTCACCAGAATAATAGCCAGAAGACACTTCGCGATGGGACGGAATGGCCCTTCAGCCCTTGACTGGAAACGTAATGTACCCTGATGTTCTGCTCAAGAGGCCCCTTGTCCGGAAGGAAATAAGGGGTCTCAGTATTGTTGAGTAGGGTGGGGGTCTCATTATTGTTGAATAGGGTGGGTTGAAATGAGCTTAAAAAACGAGCAGGGTCATGCCATGTTCGCCTAAGAACGTTCATTTTTTCAAAAGAATGTATTAGTGAAACAAATCACGTGGAAAGGCATGACCGCCCGCAACCTCGAGAGCAAGAACAACAATAGCCTGGGTTGCGACTTCCGTAAAACCGAAAAGTTTCGGCCACTGCAAGTGCCACCAGACGGTGGGCGCGGTGTTAATCTGTCTTCTAGATAGGTAAATAGCTGCAAAAACACGAAAAATAGAGATTTTACCATCACGCTTCCAGTTCAACCACTAGGTTCCAGCCCAACTTCGCGGCGGTGTAAGGGCTAATCCGCTCTTTTCATCAGTCTAAAAAATTGAACACGTGAAATGTGCGTCCAGACTACTTTCTAAATGTAAGAAGATCCGATTTCATGAGGCGTTCAAGGATATCTTTTTCAGAAGCGTCGTCATTTTCGGCCAACCGTTGGCCACAGCTTAGTATTTAGCTACTGGGCTAACGCTCAGCGGACTATGGAGACTGCAAAGCCTGGTGTCGATGTTTTTGTTGCTAGGATTTGCAAGCGCGCACTTTAAAAAACGCGTTACATAAATTGTATCACTAACCGATTTTTACTGAATGGTGAACATCTTCAGACAAACATGGCTTGGCCATGTTAATACACAGTGTTGACCACTCGATCTGGAATCAAATTTTCATCTTCAAATTTGGATCAAACATTTCGATCTACAGTCTACTTCGCGTTGTCCTCAATGTCTGTAGAACCCAGATAAATAATTATGATAAAGCCTCTCAGTTCTATCAATTTAGAATGAGTCAAATAACCATTGTAAATGAACAGCGCCGATGATTTATTTCATGCAGTATTCGTTCAACGTCTGATTTCTGCAGTTTATTGACCTCAAAATACAAACAAAATTGAGCGCATGGTAGCTCCTGGCTTCTGTTCTGGTTACAAGGTAAAAATAAAAACAAAACGAAGAAAGTCGTGCGACTTGTTAACAAGTAAGCTATATCCAGGGATTTTTGGAGAAGCACCATAAGACGGACTCTTGTCAACCTTGTATTCCCCCTTGGCAAGGCCCTGGCTACGCCCCTGCCTACACACAAAAGTAGATCAAGTCGTGTACGTTCCATGATGGGCAATGAAATGTCAACTTGGGCCAACTGATACCTAAGGGAGACAGCTTCCCGGAGGCAATTTTTCTGCGATGGTGTGATGTAGGGGAAGATAATTCGGAAAAGGATGCTGTTGCAGGTGTCCAACTCCTGTTTCATACACCATGTAGTAGAAACGCTGATTCAAAAGTATGCAACAAAGCAGCCATACGGTCAGTTCGCAGTCAGTCATGCGGGAGACATCCCGGCGAGGGCAGTGGCCACCGATGGCGGACAGGAGCAGGGCACAGATAAGAAACACATGACAGACGGGCTGCAGCCTTATGGCTTTGTCACATTGTTTCTGGAAGTTTCAAGCTTCTGAATTTGTTTCCGCCCACAATGCTGCGACAAGCCTTATCATTGAAAAGCAGCCAGCGAAAGGAAGGCGTATGAAAGATCTGTCGCACGTGAGCCATCGGTTCTCTTTCAAAATGCTGAACGGCCAATGTCCAGGCCGTATTTTGGTATCTACCATGTGGTGGCAGCTGCCTCCTCAATGACCCAAATGCCTACCCGCTTGTGGAATTCCGCCTCCCCAGGGAAGACGATGTTAAAATGGACGAATAGTCTTGGGAAGCTGGACAGCCTTATTTGCCAAATGACAGATGAGTCGAACAGGCAAGATTGTGCGCCTGTGAGAAACAGCTCTAGAATCATATCTAGCATAGCAGCCATGACATTTGAACAAAGAGCGACAACAACCTCCCCCCCCCCCTCCCCCCCCCCTAGTCATCGGGCTCGCTTTCCAGAAAAAGTTGCTGAAGTATACCCTGAGCTTGCCCTCCCCCCACCCCACTTTTTAAACGTTCCTACGCCAATGGGTCAATTACCCATACAAAGCAGACATCCGTACCTGAGACGGTCATGCTTTGCACTGTTCTTGATTCTGTACATCGGTTTCAGTTGTCACTTGATCCCATCCGCTCTCCTGACATACAAGACATGTTTGCACGACAGACGAGCTGTTGTTGGTGCGAGAGACAGTTTGCCTCCGATCATAAATTCAATGCGTCGTCATTCAGTCCGCTGAGTTTCGACGTCCCGTGGGGCCTTGGACCGTCTGCAAGAGTCATTTCGAGGGCGAAGTACCCAAAAAGCTGAATTCGATGTGAACTGCAAGTATTAACACGTCCATTACAATCATATACTAGAAAAGCAATGAGTGGTAGGATGACTTTCCGCTTAAATTCTGACAGTAGTCAGAAATATAGTGCTGTTCTCAGTCAGTAACATGGGTTTTCCCCGGAGCCCATGTGTTGCCGCTCGCTTGCTCACGTATCCGTTAGATCTGAGGAAATCTTTCGACACGATGGAGCATGAAAAACTGACTGAATCAAACCTGTGTGGAATCGATGCTTCATGATCATCGGCTTATCTCTCTAATCATACACAGAGTACGAGCAGTATCGATGCCTTGAGTCACCATAAATTCCCTGCGAAGCTTCCCGAAAATGAGCGAGATTTCCCGGATTTCGTCCTGGAACCACTCCTTTACTGCATATTTCTATTTTTTTAGCCTTTTGTAGATGGCACAGTGATAGTGTGATATGCAGACGACGTGCAGGTTTTGACCAATCGTAAAAACCCTAAATTGTAACGTCATCCATGAAATGGCACGTGTTGTGTACTTGGTGACCTGTGGTGTTAGTTGTAACATAATACGTCGCGGCTTCCGACTAGGGAAGAGAGCATCAATAGACGAGCCGAGACCGAAGCGCTATGTTGTATGGGTGGCATGGCCACACGCTGGCGACGGGCGCGAAGCGCACGCGAAATAGGCGAGGTTGGGGAATCGGTCCGCGAGTTTAGCACAAGTCGAGGCTCCTTCAGAGGCGGGAGGCTAAAGCAATATTTTGTTTTTAACGTGGTGAAAGAAGATCGACTAACCAACAGATGGGCGACCTTTCCTCGTGTCATTACCCAAAGACGTTTGCCTTATTGTTTGATTCAGCTAGGCTGTTAGCTTCAATTACTGCTGCCTTATATTATAGCATTATTTTGTAGGTTCTACAAACAGTCGGTAGATGTGTTGCGAGAATGCTTTGAACTGTAGTCGTCAGTAATCGTAGCCCGGTTCTGGTTTTACTCTTGCTATCAGGAAGGCCATTTGCGTCCGGCGACTTGGATGTCGCGCATGATTTTGGGTTAGAATGTGGACGTGTACGGGGAGAGATCGCGCCGCTTTCTGCTGCACGGTGATATTCAACACGAATGGACCGAGTGAAGGGGGCGCTTTCTCCGCGCGGACGTCGTGGAGTAAGCGCTGTGGACGGCGATGACTCAGATGAGCCTCGCCAGCTGTTCTGCCAGCCTGTTCTGCCATGCGGTAATCGGAAACACCGAACCAATCGAATCATCGCCGTGAATGACCGTGCCGCTCGCGCAGAGTTGGACGCGAGCAGCAGTCGGACGCAGAGCGCTGTATGCTCTGAAAGGAGCATCTCGGCGAGTTTCGCGAGGTGCGAGGACCGGGTGATTGGGCCTTCGTGCCGTATGTAGTATATAGATGGTGGTGGCAGTCTCGCTGAGTGGCAAAGCGCTTGTGTATTTGCAGCATGACTGAGTTACAGTTAACCTACCTACCATTGATTATGATCGAGTCTGGTTTACTTTTGTAGGGCTGAGACTGGTTGGCTGATTTCTAATTGGGATGGTTTGCTATTTTCCGCAAGATATGCGCGTGTCCTATCTCAGAGTCGGGGAATCGGCAGCGTCTCGTGTTAGTGTAATTCACGAACGCTATCAGGGACCAATAAAGACGATTTAAGGGCGAGAAATCAACATTTATTTCGAATTTGAGACTATACCGCGATTTGTCAAAGCTCGTGCATCTTTTCTCGCGTACCGTTCACGTCGAGCTAGACAGGGGTATGCGCGTAGGTTTGTGGGAAAAACTACCAGACACTGCTGCACCACCGATAGTGGTTACAATGCGAGCATATGTCTGCTTCTCTGCGGTGATTACTGCTTGACCGTCAACCAGGTGACTCGATTGTAACACTATGCGCTGCTGAGAGTTGAGGAGTTGCTGGTTAAGCTCACAAGCACTACTGCCTTCTCCAAAATGGACTTGGAATCGTGTTTATCAGTTTGTGTTTGACGATAATTCCAAGATAATATCTGACCCTGGCGACCGCCACGCGGTCTCGTTAGGCCGATGCTTATGGGGTTTAGTTATCGATATACAAGTGTGCCTTCCCTTTTCAGCGCGTGTGGAACAACCTGACGTGCGGTGCCTGCTGTGCCTTTTGGCCTTTTGGCTTTCCCGATCACTTGATAAATCGCGATCCTTCCCAGAACGCCTATGACAATTGCCTGAGAGGTGCTTGAGCGATGGCTAGACAATGGGCTCGGTGTCAAGTGTTTCCAGGTGCAGCTTTCGGGTGTGGACTCGGTGACCTGCTATGGTTACGCGGGTGATTGGTGCCGGGATCCACACTACGGGTGAAGAGTGCCTGCTGTTCAATGTCCTCCTGAACTGCTAATGTAGCAGAGCCGCATGCTTTGTTGGGTTTGGTCAGCTATTGCCGTAAACGCCTCTCCAAGCGTGTCATCCGTCCTGTTTCCGCTGTATCGCCTTCTGCGGCCTAACGAGTCGTGGCCATGGGTTAGACCGAGACCAATGTATTCAGTCATGGGTTGCGGCCGAGACCAATGTATTCAGTCATGGGTTGCGGCCGAGTCCGGGGTGTTCAGTCATGGGTTACGGTCGGGAACGAGGCATTCAGTCATGGGTTACATCCGGGAGCGAGGTATTCAGCCATTAGCTACGGCCGAGAGCAAGATATTCAGTCATGGGTTACGGCCGAGAGCAATATATTCAGTCATGGGTTACGGCCGAGAGCGAGGGTATTCAGTCATGGGTTACGGCCGAGAGCAAGGTATTCAGTCGAGCTGAGGCGTTTCTGCTGGATATACCTGTTTGGCGAGCTCTGATTACAGATCGCCGATCGCATTGGCATGTCACGACGGCGAGGGCGGCGCTTCACACAAACAACATCGTTCGGGCATTGGCCCTACGGGGTGATATATACCATGGGTATTACCCTGCACGTATTGGCGCTGCTTCCGATCAACGGGCTCAGCAGGTGAAGCGTCCAGTGCCTTCTTTGTCTTTTTCGGAGGGCGGTCACTGAGCCGGACAGAGCAAAGATGCAGTCAGACGAACAGACATGCCTTGGCGCTCATGCTTCTGTCAAGAACTTTAAGTTATTCTTTGTTACGGTGGTCAGTTGTGATCCGTAAAAATCATAAGCCGCCGCTGGGGTCTCATCAGCGAGTGCGATGCACTCCTAGTGCTGGCTTCTCCGAGGACGGTGAAGTGCATACTGTCTCTTAGCGTCCATGAGCACCAATTGGAAAGCATGGCGGGCGCCAGACAGGGCCAGTACGATCGTCTGAGTCGCTTCTCATTACCCTGCACCCCTGAGGTGTTTCCCATGCCAGCAGAGGTAGTTAATCCGCTGAAAATTTCTCCGCTTATCGTCTGCGGCGCTATGACAGATCTGTAAATGGCCGACTCGTGACCTAACACTAGCGACAGTGCTGCGGTCGTCGTCGTAAGCCGATCTGCAAATCGGCTTGCGGCGATCTGGCAGATCGGCTTGCGACGGAAACAACTGATCTGCCGGTCGGCGGCGGATCAGCTCGTTCCGTCAGCGAGATCAACCGGAGCCGGAACACCGGCCATATTAGCAGCGCAGAGCGAAGCTCGGTTGTCAAGACGGTTGTCTGCTTTTGGGAAGCCGGGGTGTTATTCCGCTGCAGGGTCATGGGAGGGCCCATGGTTGTTGCGTGATGGCCGCCAGTAACCAGCTTATAAAGATAAATTTATCCTTTCATCAGGCCGGCCAATGTAATTTCCCGCGTAACTCCGTGCTTCCTACGCCGGTTTCATAAACTTGGCAGTGCCCCTACGAAGTAAATCGGAAAATTCCGAGGCTGGAGTGATCTTAATGGCGGTACAAGCGGACGTTGCCGTGGCAACGATGTCGTTCGATTTGGGCCCGAGAGATTTGGATGCCTATAGTAGATAAAACACATCACTAAGCTGGCATAAAAGGTGTGGACATTTACTGCTTAACTCATGGATAAACTTGTGATCTGCGTGACGATTGATTGAAAGTCTAATTGCCATCACTTTTTTCTTTCGCTGATATGCAGGTGTATAATTGTCGATATTGTTCCGTTTCTCGTAGAAGCAAACAAAGTCGCTTGCCCCGTGTGTTCATGCTCTGAGCTTTCCTGTACTACGTGTGAAGGCAATATACACTTCGACGACGAAAGTTCTGTGAAAAAGCTGACTTTCCTTACCTCAGAATGTACATTTGGTAAAGTTATCTCATGTCTGTCCGAGTGATAGCAAGAAAAAGACATGATCTCGTGAAATCCGGTATACGTGGGGAAGAGGTAGGTTGCAGGGCGGTCTGCCAGCTTATCCACCACAGTTTATGGCATATGTTTGTGATGCCTACAAAGCTACAATACGAATTGCAACTGTACTTATTTCCTCACGTAGACGTACACGTCCGCCCTTAATGTGCTGCATCGCTTCATAACTCAACGGTTGCTCACTGAATGGTGATTTTTGGTCTGAATGCTGTATTCCTCCGCTGCTCCGCCATGCGTCAGCACCTCTATGATCATCACTGCTAATTTTACGACGAGCCGGAGCACGTTTTTATTTGGCTTCAGTTTCGGAGTGGATGTCTGCTCCGCGGGTCAAATCAGCTGCGTTTTTGAAACCCGATAGATGGTTGGTGAGCTATTGAGTGATTCCTTACTTCAGATTCATAAAGAGGACTGCATACAGCTTTTTGCTAGAGAGTGACCTTCCAAGCATTTGCTTCCAATCCGGTTGCATGAAGTAAGGGGGTAACTATGCACTCCTGCGCCCATCACATTCTACTATGTACAGGGAAACCCGAAGTAAGGAGTTATAAAACGAAACGATGCCCTGGCCCGATGTAAAATCAGAAGTGGTGATCATAGAGGGACTGGCACATGGCCATGCGGAAGCGAAGGAACATTTAGACTGACAATAAACCTGCAGTGAGAAATTGTTGAGCTATAAGGCGATGTCATCATATCGAGGCAGACTTTGTACGTAGGGGCACCTGTGCGGATATGTGAGAAAATCAATATAGCTGCAATTCGTGCTGTAACTTTGTAAGCATCACAAACATGTGCCAAGAAGAGTGATGGATGAAGCTGGCAGGTCGGTATGAAAACCTATCTCTTTCCGGAATGTCGCGGATGTCTGAATATTATTTTTAATTTGTACAGTTCTTATGTCACGTTTTTTCAAGAAAAGAAACTGTGACAAATATATGACTCTCTTTTTTCGTGAGACATGATATACGCTCACAAAATACATGACGTAGGGCAAGAATAAAGTGAGCAACTACCTGTGCGCTTACTTGATGTTGGCTGTGATGTAATATGTTTCAAATGCCAGAGAGGCTACACACAGTCCTGCTGTGGCAAGAGTAAATGCACAGTCGTCTTGTGAAAGGAATGAGGAAGCGTGGGTACCTTCGTATTGAAGCGTGAGCGGTCTTGCATGTCGTATATAGCTGTGCTAGGCATGGCGCCGGTGTCAACCCTGGGGTGCCTGGTTTGGGATCTGGCTACTCTAGCCGGTTCCGCAGGGGCGCCCCGATGTCGGCATGGAGCTGTTTGAGGAGTGTCACATCGTGTTGGGAGTCTGGGACTGAGAGGGACCGAGACGTAGCGACTTCCGTTCTCACTGGTTTAAACTAATAGCAGAGGGGGACGGGCTGCCGGCTGCTCTATGACGTAGCAATCGACCCGTGTGTGGAGCCCGTTGGGATGGCAACAGTCTTTTTGAGACGCGTTGGCTAGGACTGTGTGTTTAACCTATACCACCTTGGAACGAGTGACCTGAATTGTGTATGGAGTCCGCCGAGGTCACAGAGGCCGCCTTGGGACGCGTGGCCTGCGATCTGTATGGAGCGCCTGCTGAGGTCACAGCGGGACGTGTTGTCCCCAGACTGTATGAAGCCTGCCAGGCCTCAGCGGCCACCCTGGAACGCATGAGCTTAACTGTGTGTGGAGCGTGCTGAGGTCACGGGGGTCATCTTGGAACGCGTGGTTCGGGCTCTGCATGGAGGCTGCTGAGGTCACAGCGGGAGTCGTTTTCCGGCATTGCACCTGAGGTCTGCTTTTAAAACGGCGCACCAATTTTCGCGATTCGCAACTAATGCATGGCAATATGTGCGGCCGAGCTCAGCTGGGACATTTAGATTGACTGCTTGACTACTTTCCGGGCTCGGAGCCGTTGGCCTGTTCGGACTGATGACACAGATACCGGCGGCAGCCAATGCGAGAACGGTGAGCCTGACTGCGTTTTTTAAACCTCGGGCCTGACGAGGTTTAAGATGCCTAAGATAAACGCAGAAATACCGCGAGGGTGATATAAAGAGTGGGGTCATTTACGGATGAAGTAAATAATTAATTTGTGATTTGTGTGACGAGTAGTTCATGGACTAAATGCGATCTCTTTTGTCATTCGCTGAAATGCAGACGTCTTATAATTGTCAATACTGCTCCGCTACTCGCAGAAGTAAATAAAGCTGTTTATGTCTCCTGTACTCACACTCTGGGGTCTCCTTCCCGTGCTAGTTATGACGGCAACATGCACATCAAAGACAAAATCTGCCTGAAATAGCTTACCTTATTCTTACCCTAGGTGGGGTATCTTGTGAACTTATATCATGTGTGTTCGCGTCATAGCAGGAAAGAAAAACATGATCTCGAGAAATCCGCGACAAGTGGGAAGGAGGTTGGTTTTCACAATAGCGTGCCAGCATTATCCTCCTCAGTACTTCTGTTTCTGATGCCCATCAACTACTATGCGAAGTGCAGTTGCATTGAATTTCTCATATATGCGTAGTCGTCCACCCGTATGTCGGCATCGCTTCGTAGTTTAGCAATTTCTCAAATCAGGCTGATTTTCGGTCCAAATGGCCTGTTCCTCCGCTCGTGCTTGGTCATGCTCCGCCTCCTCTATGATCACCATTGATGATTTGACGACGGGCTAGACCATCTTTTATTTTACCTTCAATTTTGTAGTGAATGTCTACTCCATGGTCAAACCAGCTGCATTTGTGAAGCCCGATGGATGCCTGGTGAAGTGCGGAGTAACTCCTTACTTGCAAAGTCTCCGTAAAAAGTAGAAGTTTATGGCGTAGAAGTTCATAGTTATTCCTTACTTAACGCAACCGGATTCATAGTAAAAGCTTGAGAAGTTACTGAGAAAGGAGTAACTTCCTACTTCAGATGTCCCTTAAATACAAGAATTTTACCGGCGTTTAATTGGTGGCCTTTTACCCTACGCAACTAGATTTGAAGTAAAAGCTTGAGAAGTTACTTCCTATCATGGGTGTCGGTTTGCATTCCTTTGTGGGGGGCCCTCCCTGACCCTCCCCCTCCCATGTTGGCTTGGCCCCCAGTTTTTGGCTGGAATGCTACAAAGAAACGTTGGTAAAAGATGATCATAACGCAAACACTATCTTCTTTGATCTTTCTGCGTAGTGGCGCCTAGTACCACTCTTATAACAAAAAGCATGGTTGCCTCACCACAAGATAGAAATCGTTGTGGGATACAGCTGAGCGGATAAAAGATGCAATAAACTTCACATACCAAGCGCCACAAGACACATTTGTGAGGATAAAGCGAGAAGCTGTGGAATATGGGAATGACCTAAGCGCTTCGTGGCTAGCCCCGTCCCCGTCCCCCACAACTAAAATGCGTGCCGCCTCCTATGACTGTCATGGGAGAGCGCCACCGGCTCTCCAAGGTGGCCAGAAAAGGGCGCCTTCCTCGTGCCGACCAGAAGAGACGCGTGCGTCGAGTGCCTGCTCCTGGATTCAACCCTGCATGGCTTCTGTACCGCTTGGATTAAATATTTGTATACATAATACAAAGGTAAAAAGCGTAAATTGCGTTTAATCAAAATAAAGTGGGCCAAATTCAGTGAAAAAAAATGGGAGGGGTGTAGGTTGTCGGGCCATCGGTTCGCGCCCCCCCCCCCCTACCCACGATTTACAAAACTTTAAGACCCTAGCTTACTACGCCACAATGGTACGCCATTCTCTCTTCATGAGACTGGTTACATGTGGGGTGTCGCACGAAGGTGTTTGCTTGGTCATGCGTATGGTTGCCGCGAGTGGAAGATGTTCTGCGCAACTGGCGAGTCAGCGACAGAAGTGCAACGAAATGAGCGCTCAGGTTGACACTCATATTCATTACATGCGTTTGTTGCGTACCAAGAAACTATGGTGGCGGTGTGACTGGTGACCGGTGACGTCACTGGTAATTTCATTGCTCATGGCTTTTGACTGGTCACTTCTGGAACTGCGAACTGAGGGCTGGGTTTGCCAATACTACAGCTGGGACCAGGCTGCTGAGCCGTGTGGTCCACGTGAATATATCTTGGTCTCTACGGTTATCTGGTTCTGCGTGTACGGCCTTGAAGTAAATGCATGCAAAGCACAGCCTGTGTTGCTCGGCAGCAGTCCACAACTGCGCAACGTTCTCAGATATGCAGCTTCATGTCGTGGCCCGACCTTCGCCCTTGCTTGGAGATGAACAAATCAGTCTGGTTTCTAAGGCGTTCTCACGTGAAATTCCCACAGATCTCTTGTTACATGACATGTTTTTTAGGTTATTTTCCGGTCGTTCACATCTGCGAAGCTATTTGCCATCCTCTGTGATCTAAGGACTGTGATCTCCGGGACCTTACGTAACTGCTTCATTGCATAACCTTTCACGGGAACACCCAAAACACCCGGAAATGTGCCGGAGCTGCTTCAGGATCTCGACTGGTTCACCGCTGGAGGGCTGGCGCGATCACACTGTCTCTCTGAAGCACAGAGCTTTGGCCTCGGCAGTCCGAGGTGCTTGGCTGCCAGTTGGTGGCAGGTCTTGAGACTCACGAGCGTTGTGCGAGCCTGGAAGGTTGCGTCCATGTGATGAAGTTGTAGACTGACCTGGACCAGTCCGGGCGGCTCCATTGTACCAGGTGCTGCCACCGGAGCTGGGGCACCTCCAGCTGGAATTCCTTCTGACAGACTCATAGCGCGTCACATCCGCATATGAGGAAAGGTTATGCGGCTGTGGCTTAGTTGTATCGGATGGTAACACAGCGTGCATGTCTTTTACTTCGTATGCATATGCTTCCGCACCCAGCCCCTTCCTTTTACATTGCGCTTATACTTTGGTGATGTACTGGAATGACCACGTGCTGCAACATGGATGGCCCCAATATACGTCTCATGACTAATATCACTTGGCGTGCCAGTGGTCAACCGCAATCTAGTGTGAGCCCCGCTATGAAACCGCCTGGGCCCCCCTCGGCACTGCGCTCTGGAAAATCCCAGGTCTTGCGCTGACAGGCCGGCTCCCTGTGCGAGCGTCTCGTGACGGCCCTTCGGCTCGCTGTGGCTGTGACTGTGACCCGAGCTCGGAGCTGTGATCAGGTCCACAGCAGGTGGTGCTCATCACAGCAAGCTATTGTTGTTATGCCTAACACTTTGTAATCAACGGATGGCGGCCTATGAGATTATGACTTAGCTGCATGTGTGCAAAAACGCTGTGCGGGGCCAGATGGCGGTGTGTAACGCACCGTACTGTGTCCCGCTAGGTGGTGGTGTACGACACACTGTACTGTGTCCGCCAGGTGGGGGCGTGTGACACACCGTCACTGTGTCCGGCCAGGTGGTGTGGTGTACGACACACCTGTGACTGTGTCCGCCAGGTGGTGGCGTGTGACACACCGCCACTGTGTCCGCCAGGTTGGTGGCGTGTGACACACCGTCACTGTGTCTGCCGGGTGTTGGTGTGTGACACACCGTCACTGTGTCCGCCAGGTGTTGGTGTGTGACGCGCTGGGCCTGCCGTTCCGGGACGAGTCTGCGGACGCGGCCGTCTCGGTGGCCGTGATCCATCACCTGGCCACCACCGAGCGCCGCTGTGCGCGCCCTCCGCGAGCTGGCCAGGGTGCTCCGCATCGGCGGCAAGGCTCATCGTCACCGTCTGGGCCATGAGCAGCGCACCAGAAAGGTACGGCCCGGCGCCCACCGAACGCCACACCGCCGTACGGTCAGCAGCCGTGCTGAGACGCTCGGCGAGTCTGTGCAATGCGGCTGCTGCTCACCGCGCCGGCAGTATGAGCTGTAAGGTGACTAAGTCATGTGTTCTGTCGCGGCTCTGTTGGTGTGTCTGCGCACTGCGTTGATGCACTCTGTTGCACCGGTGTTTAAGCTATGCATTATGCATTGGCAAACAGCGTGCCGCTGAGAGCTGCTGCAAGCGTCATGTGAGTGGGTGGCTTGCTGACTCGCATTGCACCTGATCGGGCGTCGAGCGGGTGAAGGCGGAGAGACTGAGAGGTCGCAAATATCCAATACAAACTGATTTTTTGCAACTTGACCGATGCGTGCGGTGATGACAGCGTGGCATGTATGATCAGCTGAGCGCTACGTCAGCGTTGGAGACGCTCGATCCCTTTATTCGAGCATTGCTGTTCGCTGTATTGCGCTGTCTGTGAGGTGATATCATCCATGTCCGGGTTAACCTTAAAGCTCCAGTGGTTGCACTGGTATCGTGACCGAGAAGTGTCAGTGAGGGCCACGGGCCGGGCGTGCCACAGTTCGAGAGCCAAGACGTGCTGGTGCCGTGGAATCAGCAGCAAACCAGCGCCAGCGAGGAGGTGCCTTCCGTGGTCGAGCCGGAGGCCATCTCTACCACATCGGACGACGACCTGCTCAACTACAGCGCCTTCACGCACACCAGCGACAGCGACTCGTCAAGGTCGACCAGGTGAGCTGCACTCGGACCTGGCCGCAGATGACTGTGCCGGTACTGCTAGGCGCCCCTCCCCCCCCCCCCCCCTCTACTTCTGCTGAGTCACCTGCCAGGGTGCCTCGTTGCAGCGCACTTAGGGGCGTCTGGAAAGACCGCGGCGGTCAGATTCCAGGAGTCGGATTCTGCACGTGAGCACGATATTCATCAGTCATTGTTGTGTGTGGTAAGCATACCTGCTGAGATAGCGTGCCGCAAATCCCGGTCTTTAACGCGGTTCTAAACTACTGACATTATGGCGTAATGCACAGAGCGACTTAACAGATCTATTGGCAGCTGCCTTTGCTTGGAAAATCCGTACGAGAGACACGGATGTTCCGTCCGCGAACATTTCGTGAACATTTAGACGTGAGCCGTACTCTGTCTGTGCGCTAATGTCTCATCAGTCTGGACTTTGTGAAAGTGGCCCTGTAATGTCCTCGATTTTTATCAAATTGACTCCACAAACGCCGCCGAAATCCGTCGGCCGCCGGTTGCCATGCCGACATGGGCCGCTGTGCGCCAGGTTTCACGTGCGGCGGACGGGCCGGCGGCCGCGGAGGATCCGCTCAATCGACCCGACCATGGCCAGTTCGTCGCAAAGCTCGTCGGGCCTCTCGTCGCCCAGCGAGTCGTGCTACAGCTTCGTCCGTCGGGCGCTGCAGGTCGCTGGTCGCCGCCGAGGCCGCCATTGTAGCAAGGAGAAGACTTCTTTTCCGTCGTACTTACCGTTGTCGTGCCTGCTACTTTTTGTGCACTTGTTTTTAGTGAGGATGTGGTAAATGCTGGTCGCTCATTTTTGGTAACCTTTTCATAGTTGGCCATGCTTCACGTTCACCGCTAGAGAGAAGCGGTATGCGAAACATCAGGAATAGTAACCTAGAAGTGTCTTCAAATCAGGCATAGGTTTTCATGACCTGGAGGAGTCTCATTTGTCTTACCAATGCGCTCCGTTCGCTCCAATCCGCCGTCCGATGCATCTCTGTCATAATGCAGCCGTGGCTGGCCCAGTGACTTGCCGCCAACGCCTGCAGAAGCTGGCCCGTCGCGGGGAGGTGGACGGCTCGCGGCCCTGGATCCTCTCGCCCTGGACCAGCTACTCGGAGATGAAGCCGACCAAGTCCGGCGACGCGACCGACGGCAGCCAGCTGATCGAGATCCGGCTGGATGATGACGTCACGGGTCTGGAGGAAGCGCCTCGCCGGCGCAACACTCTGGGCTGCGACGCGCCGGCGGCCGGCGCCGCCCAGCCGCTGGGCACCTTCAAGTCGCGCAGTGTCGGCGACATGTGGAGCCTGCTGTCGGCCTCGATCCTGGGCGCGCGGCGCGGCGATGCGACGCGGCCGCCAGCCGACCGACCGCGCAGCTTCGCGTTCGACGAGGCGACGGCGGTCAGCATGGAGCGATCTCACAGCAGCAGCTCGGCGCTGCTGCAGCAGCAGGCGGCCAAGAAGGGCAGCCGCAAGTCCGTCACCTTCTCCACCCAGTCGCTGACGCTGCCGCGCGAGAAGCTCGCGCTCACCGTCATTGGCGAGAAGTCGAAGAGCGACAGCGTGCTAGGACTCGCGCGTGCGCTCATGTGAGCTCCTGAAGGCGCCACTGACCACCGTGCCGGAGAACGATGTGCGCGAGGAGACGGTCGAGCCGGCGGCGCCGAAGCCGTCGCTGGTGCGACAGCGACGATTGGCGGACGAGTCGGGCGTGCCGCGCGTGCTCAGCGAGGAGACGCCCTCGGTCGGTCGGCCGGTGCGCGGTATACTCAAGCAGGCGTCGCTCAACGAGAATCTGATGCGTCGCGATCGGACGGGTGAGCGCGACCAGATCCGCGCCAAAATCCGCAAGCAGCAAAGCCTCAACGAGAACGTCATTTACGGCAAGATGGCCGGCAGCCAGGAGGTGCCGAAGCCGGCTCACTTCGCCAACTACAGCCGTCTGCGCGCGCTGCGCGACAACTTGGGCAAGCTGAGCGAGAGCCTGGAGAAGCTGGCCGACAAGGACCAGCCGACGTCCGCGCTCAAGAATGGTTTGGTTAAGATCGTGCGCCAGCTGACGGACGGTACAGCGCTGCGCCCGGACGCGTGCGACGAGGAAGGGGTTCAGGGTCCGCCCCCGGAGGCTCAGCAGCCGCCCGCTGTGATGCTGGCGGCGCCCTGTAACGGACTGGCCGCCGAGATGGCGCTCAAGAGCGTGGCGGAGAGACTGGAGAACCCGCCAGTGGAGTCGAGCTCCAGGGCGCCGGCCGCCGCGCTGCCCGGTGGAGCCACATGCACGCGCGCCGACAGAAGAACGCTATACCGCTACTGCTCTCGCGAACGGAAAACCTCGCGCGAGGAAAGCTCGGACAGCTCCAAGGAGAACAGCTTCCAGAGCGACACCAGCCTCGACTCTGAGGACAGCTGCGTCTCCGTCATATACGTGCCGAAACTGGACGCTGCCGAGGTGGAGGCCAAGGAGCGCAGCCGCTCCGCCTCCAGCGAGTCGTCGGACGGCTCCAACGGTAAGGTGTCGCCCAAATCGCCGCTGACCGGCACCCTGCCCTCCTCGCCCACCCGGCTGCCGTCGGCGCCGATCCGAATCAACACCCTCAAGAGCCTTCCCAAGCTGGGCGCGCAGGTCTTGCAGAGCCACCTTCAGGGCCGGTTCCAGTTGATGGACCCGCCGCTGGGCGTGGTGCCGGCGTCCGAGTCGGAGGCGGTAGGTCCGCCGGCGCCGTCACCGTCGCCGGTCGATGTCACTGCTGAGCTGGTGGTGCCACAGACGGAAACACTCGGCCAGCTGCCGGCCGGCGGCTGTCCCGCCGTCGCCGCACCACCGGCCGATGAGAGTGCCCCGACGCCGGACGCCAGCGCACCGGCGAAGCACGGCCCCCTGCCAGACGTGGTGACGAGCAGTGGCGCCACCTGCGGCGGCGTGCGCACTTCACCGTCGCGAGGCCGGGCCGCCGCCCTGTCGGCCGGCGCCGTTCAGCCGCCATCCCCAGCGCCGGCACGGACCGACGCCAGCAGCTTCCAGTTCCGGCCGGAGCCGAGCGATGGCGGCGGCGGCGGCGGCAGCGGCGGCAGCGGCGGCAGCGGCGGCAGCGGCAGCGGCAGCGGCAGCGGCGGCGGCGGCGGCGGCGGCGGCAGCGGCGGCGGCGGCGGCGGCGGCGGCAGCGGCAGCGGCAGCGGCAGCGGCAGCAGCGGCAGCGGCAGCGGTGGCGGCGGGCTGGGCGCGGCGCGGCCGGCCGGCGTCAGCAGCCAAGTGTCGTCGCTCATCATGGGCGAAAACATCGAGATCATCCGGCGGCCTGGCGTGCAGGGCTTTCGCAACGTGCAGATCGTGCGCCGGGCCGCGCCCAAGTATCTCACGTTTGAGGTGTTTAACCCGGAGACGGATGACCTGGACAGCGAGAGCTCGTGCGCCAGTAGCAGCGCCAGCAGCCCCAGCAGCGCTTGCAGCGTCATCAGCATGGCCTCCGACTGGCCCTCGGCGCAAGAGATCCAGGAGCTGGACCGCGAGATCGAGCAGCAGCAGCGAGACCGCCTCAGCGAGCGGGAGACAGGTGAGCGCGCTGCACTCGTGCGGTGCAGAAGTTGGGATCCGGTGTGCCCTGCCACAAGGTGAGGCGCTCCACCAAGAACGCGCGTGCTCGCGGGCAAAATTTCAGCAGGGAAGGGGTTTGGCTTGACGAAGCAGAGTACAGACGGGTGTTGCAACCAGGGTTGTGTGACCCAAGTAGCAAGTTCCCAATGTACAAACGCTGAATACCCTGGCCTGCGAGACGGATAGTGAGCAGAGCCAATGACCAGTCGAGTTTCCTAATTCATCCACGTATTCTGCACATGTTGGCGACCACGGAGCGGCCGGTTGTGGTCAGTGCTCAATCAGAAGACAATGAGCGCTGACGGGTTGGTGGCACGTCCGCCGGGTCACCGTCAGTCCGGCGACGCGCAGGTCGCAGCGGCTTCCGTTTCCATCCACTGGCGTTGATGTCATTCCGTCATAAAAGGCTAAGGCCAAGCGTTCTTCAAGCTCAATGCGAAGGAAACAGATCTGGTTTGGTGTTGATGATCAGTATGCCTTAATGGCATGGCTAGACTGCTGTTGTTTCTAGACTCCTCTTCCACCGCTCGGCGAGCGTTGGCTTTTGGTGTAATTGCTGACACCGATGCCTCACTTCCTGTCCTCCTCCCCAGCGAACGGCGCAGCGCCGGCGGCGGCGGGAGCGCTGGCAGAGTCCGGCCCCGGGCCCGCGTCGGCCTCCCACCTGGCGGCGCCCTCCGAGACGGACGACAGCCTGAGCAGCTCTCCGGAGCCGCCGGCGCGGCTCAGTAGTCCGCGCGGCCGCCGCAAGGTGACGATGGCGCGGCTGGATGCGCCGCCGCTCGAGCAGGTGCTGGAGGAGGCCGAACCTGAGGCGGCGGCGCGCGCCGGCGCCGGCCGCCGGCGCGCGGTCGAGCCGAGTGAGTGGCGCACCTCGCTGGCTTCCAGCCTCAGCTCTGCCTCCAGTCTGTCGACGTCGGAAGCCTCGCGGACGGCCAGTCTGGGCGAGTCGAGCGGCCCTGAGCGGCCGAGCAGCACCGACGGCTCGGCCTCCGGTACGGCCATCTCCGACAGCGAGACGGCGCGCTGCGCCCGGCCGGCGCTCACAGCGCAGCACATCTTTGATCGCGCGGAGGCGGCGGCGGCGGCGGCGGCGGCGACGGCGACGTCGACGGCAGCGACGGCGTCGGCGACGGCAAAGGCGACGGCGGCGGGCGAGGAGGAAAAGGGACCGGGCAGCCGTCAGGCGTCCTCGGAGGAGTCTCTGCCGTCGGACGTGGGCGGCGCGCTCGGCCACCATCGCTACTACCACGTGTTCCGCGAAGGCGAACTGGACCGGCTGATCGAGAAGTACGTGGACAACCTGCATATTATCTCGTCGTACTACGATCACGCCAACTGGTGCGTGGTGGCGGAGAAGGTGCAGGTGTGGACCATCTAGCGACATTGACGGCACCCCGATCTCGCTCTGTGATTCCTCGGTCTGCCCGCCCGTGTTGAGGATGAGAATGCTCGCATGTATCGCTCACTCAGACATCGTTTCATGGATCCCCGGAGGCTGTCAAGGATTCATGTCAGTTATGGTCGGTCTCCATTCGCCGTTATGGGCTTGCGCACAGTAGTTAAGAACTCCCTGTTGTGCGTAAATGGGGTTAGAATTTCCAAAGCGTTGCCTTTAGGCTTCGTAGACTAAAGTATTATGCAATGTCTTTGTACTTAGTCTTCTAATAACTGGCCTTAGGCACATTCGCATGGTTTTATCAGCGTCGCGTCTCCCCTGCACAATACTTGTGGTGGGAGCGGTTTTTTTACATTTCACGTTAACAGTCTTTTTTGTTGCTCTCAAGCCAGGCTACGAATTTAGAGTATTGACATATTTCCGTTTCCGAGCAGAGGTGGAGACAGAGCGCAGACACTGTGATACTCTGACCATAGGGGTAGTCCGAATAGGATATGGGGATTCAGTAGACAATCCAGTTCAGTACTTCTGACTGGCTGGACATCGACTTTACAGCAAGAATACAAGCTGAGGTATACGTCAACCAGTGGAACATATGTTTGCACTGTTCCTAAATGTTGGTCAGTGCTTGTTCTGCAATACATATTTTGTGTTCTACTGCATTTGATATGTGATGAACGTGACACAGGCGATGAATATTCTTTTGCGGAAAAATCTCTTGTGCGCAGCATTGCTCAGCATATCACTAATATTTGACATATCTTGCGACCGTAAATGTACCACCACGTTATTGTCGTTGCATGGGTAAAACATTGTCTTAATTGCGTTTCACTTAAACGCTAAACTCTTTTCGACAGCCCTTCCATCCTCCCTCTGCATTAATTTTGCAAAGCTGAAAGATTCGACCTCGGTCCAATGGACGCAATTTATGCATGGGTTCTCGATCCACATATGGTGTGCTTATTCTGCGGAACAATCTTCACATCACAGAGTGCCAAAGTACGCAAAAGTCATCCAATGCGAATGGCGTTAAGGGGAATTTTACTATTGTTTTCACTTGCTTCAGTTGAAGGGAGTGCTCCATATTTGTATGGGGTTTTGAACGGAGATAGCAATTTTGAAAATCATTAATGCAGTTCAAAGCCATGCCCAGAGATGGAACTTTACATTTTTAAGGGGGGACGAGCTCGTGAACATTGTGCATCCTATCTCAAATAATTTAGACTAATGAAGCGCTCGGGTGGTGGTCAAATTGACTCCCTGAAGGTTTTTCCAGAATTATTTCGGAACAGCGCGGCGTAGCCGCGCCAAACTTTACATAGCTGCAGAAGATTGTAAAGCGGATCTTTGATTAAAGAAAATTAGATGTACCTTGTAGAGCTGCTGACCAGTGCAGGGCTTCGGATAACATGTTAACTGGGGGTTGGGGGGCGGGGGGGGGGGGGCAAATGCCCCCCGCAGTGACCGAACCCCCCCCCCCCCACCAGTTAACTCATTTTGCCCCCGTGGGAGATCAAATGAAAATTAGCAAAAACGGTAATACGCTGCCTGAGTAGAGAAATCAGCAATGGTGGAACATACCTGAAGCTCACAATTACGAACGATGGTGACATTGTGTTTCTGTAAAGTTTTTCACCGCGTCTTTTCCTAAAATGGTAGTCTCTTGTCAGCCAGCGGTTTTTTTAACGACGCAGCATATACAAATTCGTTGCTTGGCAACGGCGGCAAACTCTCGGCTGGCAGACGTTAGGCTCAACGCCCTACAGCAACTTCTAGGGCTAGGCCCTATAAACGTTAATGCAATTGCCTGTGGCGGATCCGTCGTCGATTGGTGTTCTCGTTTAAGTCGTTGTGTTCTGCAATGGACATACGAAGGTTCTTTGTGAAAAGATAGCTAGTTGATGCTCTTTCATCCCCAGTTCGATATGCACTGTGCAGTTGCTTCTTTTGGGTCCACGGGGTCACAAGACGGGGCAAGAAAGCAGGAATGGCCTGCCGCATGCTGTAGGTCTGAATGGCGTGGCTCACTATACCTGATGGATTTCGTAGGATGCCAGAAGCCAGAGATAGAAACGAACCGAAATTTGCATGCAATTTGCAAAATATGGAAATAATGAGAGGACCATAGGTATACGTGCATTTAACTGTATTTGTTAAGGCTTGACAAGGCTGGGGAGTGCTTTGGATCCTCACTGTATCTGACATGACTGATCTCACCAGCATGCTATAATAAGTGTTGCCGAAAGAGCGATTGCTTAGAGTATCGTTCCCGTCCAGGATGTTAGTAAGTGCAGAACGTATCACGACATTTGTTCGGATAAGTCAATGACAGATTGTTGGCCTCGTAATATCAAGACCCCGGTTCGGGCCCCAGCATTGCTAGTGCCACATGTTCTCCGAAATACTCGGATACTTTCATCGCCAGCTACCGCACGCCCAGCTTGAGAATTCTGCTTCACGCCGGCTTTCACCAATGAAACCACATGTGATGAAATTAGTCGGTTCATGCATTGCGCTCCACTGCATGGACCAAATGAACATGCTGACCACACGCTGTCGAGACTGCTGCAAAACAACAATGTGTGCACACATCCTCTAATGTATTAGTTGCATTGCTGCTTTATCCCGCATTGTCATGGTCCAGGCTGCCGAATGGCCATACGCATGCCTAAATGTTCGTCGCGATTGAGTGTGACCTAGGCGATATGGGCATTAGCCAATCCAACTATCCATTCAAAGATGTGCAGCCCGCTGCTCTTGGGAGCAGATGTAAGCTCTGGTGGAAATGCTTGCTGTTTTCTACGCACATTTGCTTTGCGCTGGTCGACTAGTCCCGTGACTGCCGAATACCCATTGATGTGTGTGCCGGGGAGTCATTAAAACGTCCAGGGTCGCAGCGTCCAGTGTTCATATCGTCCGGGATCACAGCCTCCAGCGTTCATAACGTCCAGAAAGCGTTCGATGGTGTGCCCATTGGGAGCGTTCATCAGGTCCAGGGACGCAACGTCCAGATTCGTAAAGTCCAGTGTTCAAAACGCCCAGTACCCACTGCAACCAGGCTAGTTTGGATTCCTGCCGCTAGATAACGCTACAGAAGCATATTTGAGTTGTGCCGTTATTTCCCTCTTTTGTCAACAGATGGCGCAGTCAACCTGGCATTCCACTGATGATCACCTGATGAGTACAGTCAAGCATGGTTACTATAAATTACCTAGATGCCTAGCCGTCGTGTCCGGCCTGGGCGCACCCGCGCCCTCGGGCTCACCGGCGGACTGGGCGCATACGCGCCGGGCGGCGGCGCGGCCGGAGACATCGGGGGGGGGGAGGGGGGTCGGCGCGGGAGCCATCAAAAAGTGCAGGATCGCAGCGTCCAGTGTTCATATCGTCCAGGATCGCGGCATCCAGTGTTCGTAAAGTCCAGAGATCATCCAATTCCGTACCCAATGGGTGATCATAAGGTCCAGGGACGCAAAGTCCAGAGTCGCGAAGTTTAGAATCGTAAAGTCCAGTGTTCAAAACGTCCAATATCCATGACAACCAGGCTAGTTTGGATTCCTGCCGCTAGATAACACTATAGAAGCATTTTTAAGTCCTGCCGCTATTTCCCTCTTTTGTCAACAGATGGCACAGTCAACCTGGTATTCCACTGATGATCACGTGATGCGTGCAGTCAAGCATGGGTACTGTTAGTTACCTAGGGGTCTGGCGGCCGTGGCCGGCCTGGGTGCGGCCGCGCCCCGGGGCTTACCGGCGGACTGGGCGCAGATGCGCCGGGCGGCGGCGTGGCCGGAGACACGGCGGGCGGCGCGGGCTCGACCGCGGCGCGGCGGGACCGCTGCGCTCGCAGGGTAAGCGGGCTTTCCCGCCCCGCCGCTGCTGCCTGGGCCCCAAATGCCAGGGTATACTCGGTTGCTCAGGGGCCCTTCATATTGGTATCGGGCTCTTAAGGTCGGGGTGTGGGAGTCGTGCTTAGGGGAAGTGGGGGAGTCGAAGTGCTTTTTTTAATTAAGAAGTGCTTAATTCGGTTCCCCGCGAAAATAAAGCTTTAGGGGCCATTTAAAGCTCTCCTGGAATCCTGCATCGCCTTAGAATGAATGTTTGGGCCGATTGTGGTGTTCCAATTTATATTAGGGGCTCATAAAAAATATCATGATGCCCTGCAATCAAGATTCGTGTTGCCTTTCCACCGCAAGAGTCGAACCAGGATTTCAACATTGTAAGGCAGGGCAGTTGTGGTGCCCCTGTATTTCGGTGTTCCTTGATAGGAAAGCTTTGGACTACCTTCAGTTGTTCTTTCAATCGCTCACTTGCATTTGGTGTCTCAAGGAAATAAATGTAGTGGTGGTCCGAAAGAAAGGTGTCGCTTAGCCGAATGGGCCGATGCAGGATTTCGTTACTGGAGAGGCACGTACTGTGATGACGCGTCGTAAAGCCCCAATGACAACGGAGGCTGTTGGTGCCTGTTTCCATGAGCAGGGTGTCCCTTCCCTGAACGAACCGGTCCAGAAATTTTCCAAAATGAAAAACACACCGATTGTAATGCTGTTGAATTTAAATGCCCTTTTAAGTTATGGTTTTGGGCTTTGTAAATGGCCCGCTTTGATTTAGTACCCCTCGGCGATCAAGATGATGTCGCCCCGCAAGGGCGGTTTTTGTGCCTCCTTGCCCGTGGGTCCGATCTAGAATTTTATTAGGGCGGAAGGCTCAACATAGTTATGGTCACGGAATTAATGGCTGTCTCCGAATCAAGAGTTAAGGCCCTTTTAAAAACATAGGTTATGTGGTTTCAAAATGAAGGTATTTTTGCCTCTTTGCGATGAGATTTGGTGCCTCTTCAGGGCATCCAAACTTCCTTGGGTCCAAAGGGGAGGGGAATGACTCCATGGCCCCTCCCTCTCTGGACCCGTCCTTGCTTTGTGGTGCCTCAGGAAGTGCGTGCCTCTGGAAAATAAAAGCTAAGATACTCCGCAATGAAATTCTTCGGTGCTCCCTCGTGGAACAGGCAGATCGAGAATTTTGCAAGAGTAAAAGACGTAAATATTCTGATGTCCGTGGATTCTGAACGCTGTTTGAAACCAAAGCTTTCAGAAATTTGAATTGCCCATTTAGATAGAGACCTCTTAAAATAAAGCGTATGGTGCTGCGAAATAAAAGTTATGGTGCTCCAAACGGACCATTTCGGTGCCCCCTAGCCAAAGGGGCCAATCCGGGATTTCGTCAGGGTAGGAGGCACAATACTGCTGTATCCTCGAAATTTGGTGCCCTCGGAAAATGGAGAGTTTGGGCCGGTTATGCTGTACTCGGACTTCAGTGCCTATCGAAAATCAATATTTGTGGTCATTTGTGGTGCCCGTGAAATTTTGGGGCTTTTGAAAATAAAGGTTAGGTGGATACGAAATGAATATTTTGCTGTCCTTTTACCATGATATTTAATTGCCCCTCACACCAAGAGACAGGGGGCATAGCCCCATGCAACCCCCACCCCCTACCACTCTGGATCTGCCATTGGTCAAGGTCGGTTGACGAGACACACCTCATCGCCTCATCGCCTCAAAGCTTAGCCCGTTATTTCTTCCTAATTTGTCATTCAGCTCCTCGCGTAAGCCCTAGTTGTATCACTTTGGTGTTTGTCTGAATATACACCGTGCTGTGTTTATGACTGCAAAACCCAACTCTATGTTCCGAAAAGTGTTGTTCGTACATCCTATGTAGCTGGCGCCTCCTTCGCACCAAACATGTGCACTGAGCCATGCTACCTCTAAACTATCCCCACGCAGGCTCTGAGCGCATGTTTCCCTCAAGTCAACAGGTACCCACCAGCGGTTCAGGTACGCACGCGAAGAGGTTCGCACGCTGTGTTGCTACATACGGCCCACTGCTAGACGCCTTTTGCATACTGCATCGCTCATCCCGTTTCAAGAACATTTGCAATAAGCACCGTTGAAAGTGTTCTCTGCTGCCCTTGCCCCGAGCACGCGGTGTTCCCACCTCCGTTACCAATTACGTAACAAAACAATGAGACGAATTGTGCATATTAAAAACGTTTGTTACCACATTCATTATATAATATATATATATATATATATATATATATATATATATATATATATATATATATATATATATGTATATATATATGTACGTGTGTGTGTGTGCGTGTGTGTGTGTGTGTGTGTGTGTGTGTGTGTGTGTGTGTGTGTATGTGTGTGTGTGTGTGTGTGTGTGTGTGTGTGTGTGTGTGTGTGTGTGTGTGTGTGTGTGTGTGTGTGTGTGTGTGTGTGTGTCGTGGTTATAATTCCCTTGGCCTCATGCGGAGCACGGTTCACTGATTTCTGACTTACGCGTTTACGGCCATCGGCTGCCTTGGCCGATCAGCTGATCGAGCCATTTTCGTTCGTGCCAGCCTGCCTGTTGACCAGCGCGTGAAGTTTGGCGCGTGGATGAAAATGTTCTTATGCCATTCATAATTGGTCCGACGGGAACGTTTCCCGCTTTGAGTTTCTCGCGCGCCGTAGTCGTCCTGCACCGAACCCCAGATAGATCACGACTTGTCGCATGGGAGTTGGTTTTCGGAGGCGGGCTCAGTATGAGATGACACAAGGAGCAAGCAAATATGGAAGTAAGCAAACATTTTTGCCTCACATGGTTGCAATTGTTCGCAAAATAGGGATCATCTTTTCACGAAACATCACTACCGATATCAAAAGCAGCGATAAAATATTATGTGAGACAGCGAGAGTAGGTACTTACACATGTGTGCGACAAAACACATGCAGAAGGGACATCACCATCAGCCACATATTTCTAAGCACTACGTGATATTGATTTACACATTCGCACCCTAATTCTAGTAGCACATATACCCCGTTATATAACTCCGTTTACAACTAGGCAAGACACGACGGAGACTAGAAAAATGTGAGAAGAAACAGAAATGCATGGTATGCTGTCATCTTCACCGAGGCATGCCTCAGAGAAAACTTGCCTCCGCCTGAAATGGCGCAAAAGTCAAATTAAATGGCAGAAGCTGCCGCCGCCCTACTGCCTACTGGCCAATAATCCGCTAGATACCGACAATAACATGATGTTCTGACATTTGTCTCGGTATCGCTACACGCGATCGCCTACTTGTCACCTAACGCCTACACTTTTGCATCTCCCGCTCCAATAGCATTTGAAGCGTTCCGCACACACTGGGGTTGCCGTAATCGCACTGTGTGTTCCTGCTTCCATTATCAAAGACTCAGCGAGATGATGAAAGGAGCTGAACATATTGAAAACTATTATGATCGCATTTAAATTGCATACCCGTATCTTTGTCATATTTCCTTCGGTCTTATGCATCCACTGCAGTTCGTCTTACGCGACAACAGCCATCGGGTGCCTTTGTCAATCATCTTACCGTTCGCGCCATTTTCATTCGTACCACCCCGCCTGCCGCCAAACGCGTGCGGACAGTCTGGCGCGTCAACGAAGATGTTCTCGTTGTTCGGACGGGGAAATTTTCGCGAGCATCGGAACCTTTCAGCGCCAGCCCATGGACAGAGCGCAACTTGTTGCAAGAGACTTGGTCTATTGGGACGGGGTCAGCGTGAGGTCAAGCTAGGAGCAAGCAATTATGGAAGGGAGCAAGCATTGTTTTTTTCCTGTTTTGCCCGCTATGGCTTCAGTTATTAGCAAAATGAGGAATATCGTTTCACGGAAAATCATTGCCGATACCCAACGCAGCAATAACATGACGTTTTACCCTCGCCATGATAGGCGGTGATTATGACACGTGTTTTGATACCAAAACGTTTTCCTAGATTTGCTGGTTTCGGAGCAGCGGCAGTTTGTGATGAGCGCTCGACTGCGATCTATGGCTGGCTCAGGCGGTGGGCGGCAAGAGAATTGCACTACAGCATGCACTCAGAGTTTAACAAGACACACACCAATTTAAGGTTCGTGTCACTGCAAGGCTTGTTCTCGTCAACATAAAATAAAGCTACAAAGTGCAGTTCTCTGTAAAATTCGACCTTTGACTTGTCACAACATAACAACTAGTACAAACCGCGAGATCGTGTTCAGAACAGTATGCTGCTCTTCTTGGCAAGCTTTATCTTTATAAGCTTGGAAGCGCCCTGAGAGGGTCGCATCAACCCCCTCTCTCCCCCAGTCCGAGTTATGCGAAACGGCGAATCAGGGCGATGGTTAAGACATACAGCGAGCGTAGGAACTTAAACATACGTACAACACATATGCAGAAGGGATATCACTTTCCACCACATATTTCCTGAGCGTAACATTACATGAATCTACACCTTTGCGCTCCGATCTGTGGGTGCCAAAGCTCTCCCGTTATGCCACTCTGGTCATAATTCGGCCAGATATTCCGGAGTCTAGACAATCTTCACAAGAAATAGAAAGTTGCACGGTATGCTGTCATTTTCACCGAAAGAGTCACCTAAATAACTTGTCACCGTCAATCGCGAAAACATGTACGATGCATATGAGCACTTGGTGTGGCAATGTTTTTGAGACATAAGTATGTTTGAAGGTGTATTCGCATTGCCCTGCCATGATACTGTCGTTAGCGAACGGGGACACGCACGGAAGCTAATTTTCGATGGCAAATCCGATCGACTTGACCTACAATGACCTTTTGTCTTGGGCGATTCTGGACCACTACCTGGCGCGAAATCTGACGCATGACTTAACCGCATGTCCCGACTGAGCGGCCAGAGGGGGTCCACGAGTTTACCAGAGAGGGCTTCTTGGACTGCTGGACGCTGATACGGCAATGTCATAATTTGTATTTGGCAATATTTCGGTTCTTATTTAGTATGGCCATTTTTTAGATTTCACGGTTCCGAAAAGAGCTACTCCCAAGGGGTTCCTGGACTCCTCAACCTTCTCCCACCCCCAGCCATGGTGTGGGAGAAGGTTGAGGAGACAGGACTCGACAAGACAAGACTTGAGACCCATGCATTTCTCGATTGGGGCAATCGGTAACTAATACTACTACCGAAGCTGCTTTTACAATGGCATTTTCAATCACCGAGGCGATAGGATGGTGGACAGAATCATCCATGTGCTACATGCGTGCACACGCGCCATGTTTGTGCCATTTTGGCCGTTTTGGCATCTCGCCTGCAGGGAGGCCCGTACTGGACTCCAGCCGTAGCAATCCAGCCGAAGTGGCGCCTCATAAGGCATGCGAATAGTCCCGAAAGCGATGTTACAGCTCCGTTACAGCTCTGGTCTCTGGTCGCTACAGCTCTGCTTCTCAACCACAAGTGCACACGTGCTACGCTTACACCAGATTTGGGAAGGGGGGGGGGGGGCAATTACAGGGAGGTCCGTTTTCGGACTTGGCAAGTGTCAACCGGCCGGTCGCTAGCAGCGTCCGCGCTTGCTCGGGTGCACCTTGCCGCCGCATGGCCGGGCGGGCAGCCGCCCGCCACCTAGTGGTAGACAGTGCAAAAGAGGTTCCTTGATAGAAATAACCCACAACCAATGCACCACCGCCATGATATCAACATTGGACTTTATAGCCTCCTCAGCAGAGAAGATTGACACCTTTTTCAGCGGGGTGCGTGCCGTAAGCCTAAGATTAGCGAAGCTGATTGCAATGCAACTGGTAGCTGCACTTGTAGACCTAATAATACCAGTTGGATGCTTTGTACTTTTAATTCCATTTTGTGAGCTTTTCCGTATCTGTTCGAAGCTGTTTCGTCATTTTTATAGCATGATGTTGCTAATTTTGCTAAGCACTGCTTTTCACAATTTGTATGAAAATGTCAGTCCGCATAACCCACCTCAGTAGAATTGCTCCTGGAAGTGTTATGTTTTGGCAATTATCAGTGTTCATAAAAAATATGAATGATTCATTGGCATTGCATTTCAGCTCTCAGAATGTGGAGTTTTAGCCCAGTATGAGCTGCAGCTCCTTGTTCCTGACTTTGACGTTGAGCGCAAACACAGAGTTCTCATAATCTATGAAAATTTCCTGGAAGACATTCAGGTACTGCAGTTTTTATTATGCCTTTCAGCATGATGTGGTGATAATTTATAAGGCTACGCTTATGTGCTCTTTGATTGGATGGTTATGCGGTAATGTCATGCTACTCTTGCTGTCATTTATCATTCAAATAAACCCTGTTATTTTGTTTTAGGGTCAGGATAGGATTCATGCACACCCATGAATTATATCATAGTATTTGTGCTGTTGGTATCCAAACACATTCCCAAGAAATGACTCACAACATGGTTTCAACATGTTCAAGGCAGCAGCCACCTTCAACTTCTCTCCCCTGTTGTGATGGACACCTGATGTGTGCTCTGTGTTCTGCGGCCAGCGGCTGCTGACCATGCTGGAGGGCATTTTGCCGGAGGGAGCAGTGGACCCGCCATGTCCTGCCACCGGTGACGGACAGCAGCGGTCCATGTGGTCTTCAGCAGAGGTCAGTGGCTTGGCTGTCACAGAACAGGGACCGGGACAGGGGCAGGGACAGCAATCGAGATGGCATTGACTGGCAGCACAGAGGATATATTGTATGCCACCAGAAGGAAGGGTGGGTCTATTATTAACCATCATAAGCCTATTGTTATGGCTGCTGTCCATAACAGTGGCGCTGCACCATTTTGGCCACCAGGCCTCATTCCTGCAGCATGATGCAAGCAGAAGCTTTGATATGTAGGTAAGCAACAAGCAGGCCATTGAAGTTGTGCAGTACTGAGAGGCATCAAATCAGGTGAGCATGAACATAGTGAGCGACCAGGAAAGCTGTTGCACACATGGGACATTGTTTACGTTGAGAGCACGGATAATCATGGAAAACATCCGTCAGTTTGACATCGTACCATCCGTCCTGGCCCAATGATCACTAAGTGGTGCGTGTTCCCCCTTGTTCGACATTGTTCACCAACGCGTGCATACGCGTGCTCTCATCGCCTCGCTCATCTGACGTACCGTCTGCTCCGCAGCTGCCGCCGGGGCCGGAGTCGACTCCGCTCCCAGGGCGCGCGTGCGCCGTCGGCGCTCCATCCGTCTCGTCCCCCCGTCGCGACGCCGGGTCACACCTGGTGACGGTGCTGGCCCCGGCGGAGGCCTCTCCGTCGTTCCTGCCCGCCCCGGCCACTGCCGTCGGTGGCACTGCCCCCGCCCTGCCCTTGGTCTCGGCCCCAAAAGCCGTGAGCTCGACTGGGGTCGGCTTAAACACGGTCGCCGCGGCGGGCGATGGCGACGCGCTGGCCCCAAGCGGGGCTACCAAGGAGAGCGGCGGCCGGCGAGGCTCTGGTGTCTCCGCGGGGCTGGATCTGACGGCGCAGCCGTTGGCTGCCACCGGGCGGGGCTCGGCTCCTGGGATGTCGCCAGCGCGTGATGTGACGACGCCGGGGTCGGCGTCACGTGACTCGAGTGCGACCGCGCCGGTAGACGCACCGGAGGCCGCTATGCCCATGCGTACCGCGTCGGCCGCTGCCGTCGTGGCCGCCCGGACTGCACCCCATACCGCTCTTGAGACGATGCGGGAGGTCCCGGTGGCGGTGACTGAAGCCCTGATGCCTCCGGCCGCCGCGACCTCGCCGCTGCGGCCAGACCCGCTGACTCCGCCGCGCCCGGCGGCCACCGGCCAACAGCAGCCAGGGTCGCCGCACGTGGTCCGGCTGGTCCGGAGGCCTGGAGCGAGCCGACGTCCGCCCGGTGCCCCAGACCAGGTGAGCAGCGGCGCTGCGCCAACCGTGAGCCGTGAGCCAGGCGCTGCGCCAGCCGTGAGCCGTGAGCCAGGCGCTGCGCCAGCCGCGAGCCGTGAGCCGGGCACCGCGCCAGCCGTGAGCCGTGAGCCAGGCGCTGCGCCAACCGTGAGCCGTCAGCCAGGCGCCGCGCCAGCCGTCAGCCAGGCGCTGCGCCAGCCGCGAGCCGTGAGCCGAGCGCCTCGCCAGCCGTGAGCCAGGCGCTGCGACAGCCGTGAGCCATGAGCCAGGCGCTGCGCCAGCCGTGAGCCGTGAGCCGGGCGCCGCACCAGCCGTGAGCCAGGCGCTGCGACAGTGGGAAGCAACGCAGATCCTGCCCCCAGCATGCTCGTGGGTCCGTTGGGCTTTTGGCTCCTTGTTGTCACGTGATTCCTGGCGTGATCCCTGGAGGTGCTCTAAAAGAGAGCTGTAATGCCTGGCACATGTGGCTGTTTCTGAATCGGCGGGCTCCAATTTTAGAGCAGTTTTCTGCACTTGTAGGCATGTGCCCTAAATCATCACGGTTAACTCACGTTCGTTATGAGGGAACGCAACTCGATAATCTCTATCTTTTACATAGCATCATGCCGGTCGGGGTTAAGTCAGGAGAGGCCGACAAAGCTGTGTCGTCGGCCTATGTAACGTGGCCCGCTTCCCTGCGCAGCTGCCGCCTGTGCATTTGACGGTCGCATCCTCTTCAGGCCGCCGACGCAGCTGCGGCGGCTACGGACGGCGCAGCGGAGACGGTCGCTGCTAGGCGGCCCAGCTACCCGTGCTGCTTCTGTCAGGATTCGTTCGCCGCCAAGGCTACGCTTGACGCGCATCTGAAGAACGTTCACGGCAAAAACTACCGCTGCACACTGTGCACAGAGGTGTGTCTTTCCACAGCGTGGGCCGGCCGCCTTACGATTGGCTTTGCCGGACATGTGTTGGGCTGCGAATCTGGCTTGCAAGCCTGTCAAAAGCTTCCTTACCATGGGTAGCTTTGCGTTGGCTTCCTGGAAGCATTGCATGGTGCCAGATATTATGGGAAGCATTGCATGATGCCAGATATCCTGGGACATGACACCCACCCGTCCCAGTCGTCTAACTCGTTTAAGTAAGTGTCGAGTTACACGGTTCAGATTTGTGTTCAGCGTTTTCAGAGTCGCGTTCAGCAGTTCAGAGTCGGGTTCAGCAGGTTCAGATTCAGATTCAGATCACACAGTTCAGAGTCGGTTGCCGTGGTTTAGAGTCGATTGCCGCGGTTCAGAGTCGGTTGCCGCGGTTTACGTCGGGATCAGCAGTCGAGAGTCGTGTTACATGGTCCGAAGTGGGCTGCCACGTCCGGTTCGCCCTCAGACGCTGTCGTCGTTCCACGGCTTCACGGAACACGTGCGGTTGTCGCACGGCGTGGAGCGGACGCTGCTGTGCCGACTGTGCGGCCTTCAGCTGGGGACGCTGCAGGCCTTCTGGCGCCACCTGGACACCCACCAGCGGAGCCGAGCCTCCACCTGTGAGGTCAGGGCCAACGTCGTGGCACGTCGTGCGTCGCTGCCTACTCCGTAGTTGCCCGCGAGAGCCGCGCGCCGCCGGGTATCTTGAGACTTTCAGGTGCACTTTTGAAGGTTTCGTGGGCGGTTGTCCACTCCAGTTGATGTGCATAATGTTTCCGCTAGAGGTGGGGGAAGTGTCATCAATGAGAGACGCCGGTGGTGTGAGAATTGTTGCTGCTCTCTCGTGTCCCACACTCAAAACCGGGATGCAGTAGCAACCGTCGGTGTTTTGTGGCTGCTGCGTGTAATTGTTATATACAGGAACAACCCGGCCTCTGTGGGTCGATTTGGCCGCAGAGGCCATAGAGGGAGTGCGAATCGGCCCCGCACATACACATGACGCTGGACTGTTGTACAACCAGTGCCGTATTCAACCGAGCAATACCGAGTATTCAGCCACGAATCTGTGCCCGCAGTCTCGCGTTCGCCTCAGTTGATGTTGTGTTGGTCAGCGCCGCAGGGCTCGTTTCGACACGTGCGCGTGCTGCCTCAGATGTGCGGCAAGTCGTTCACCCGGGCCGACTACCTGAAGGTCCACCAGCGGCTGCACCAGGAGAGGGCCCCGCGCCCCGTCTGCCGCCATTGCGGCCGTTCGTTCAGCTCCAGCAGTAACCTGCACACCCACCTGAAGGTGCGCTCCACGCGCGCCGACGGCGCTGCTCATGGGGCGCGTCCGGGCGCGCTCGAGAGAGAGTGCCGTGGATGTGGGCCTCTGGAAAGGGCTAATGTGCGGTCGCCAATCTGGACAGCAGTTCAGACAGGTCTGATGTGTTCAGCTGTGCCAGGTTCTTGCCCAGTTTGCTGTAGCCCACTCAGCGCATAGATCCTGTGTCGCGTGGTTCAGCAATACGTTGCACCGCGTTCAAACAGTGTAGTACGGTTTATGTGTCAGCATCGCTGGAGCTGAGCTTAGAAGCCTTGCGGTCCTCCGCGCTGACGTCAGCGGAAGCATGAAAATTTTCTCGCGGTGGGGCGCGAACCTGCCGTTTCGCGGTCGCAAGTCAGCGTCGCGGCCGCCATCCGGCTGCAGCATTCCTGATGCTCGGGGCTGTTTCAGCTGCACTCTGGCGAACGCCGGTTCGTCTGCCACTGCTGCAGTCGCCAGTTTCACCGGGCCGATCGTCTCAAGGTAAGGGCTCCTCTCCCAACGGGGAGGGTGTCGCGCCGACGATCATCGCAGGAGACGTGGACGCGGCCCGGGCCGAGAGATGTGGCGTGGGGACCTCGCTCACCGGGGTGGCGTGGATATCGTGGTGTTGTGATCAGTGAACCGCGGCCTGGACAGCCCATGGGAATGTGGTCGTTTTGGGGGATGACTTCATGTGCGGGGAAGGGGTATTTCGGTTTCCCGTATTCTAGCATGAGTGCAGAGAACCAAATGGTGGAAAATGTGTATTGTTGGGCTGGAGAGGGACCCTTTTAAAATATTTTCACTGTGGATACCATGGAAGGCCATTTCATGCCCTTCGACGAGATAAAAGCCATTGTAGGTGAAAAGGGAAGTCATGGCTGCTGCCTTGGCTCCCCGTGGGTCCGGTGCCACAGAGATGGTTTGCATCTGTAATGAGTGGCTGCATTACTACTATTAGCGCGAAGCTTGCATGATATCGAGATGCTTTAGTTCTCGGCTCTGCCTCACATGCCGGTCCCCATGACCACTTCCATCCAGCTGTTCATTGTGTGCGTCATCTGATGTGGGCACTGGAGAGGGTGGCCGACCACCCGCTTCGCTGATCGCCTCGCCGCCGTACGGGTGCCCGCTCCATCTTTCACACTGCCCCGTCTGGTCTACAGAGTCACCTGGTCAAAGACCACGGTGAACGGTGCCAGCAGCCAGGGAGGCGTGTCAGAAACGTGTCGTGACACAGCCCAGCATCAGGGACCCGTCGTGACACAGCCCAGAGTCACGAAACCTATCGTGACACAGCCCAGAGTCACGAAAGCTGTCGTGACACAGCCCGGCGTTACGGAACTTGGCACACGCCCAGCGTCACGAAACCTGTCGTGACATAGCCCAGCGCCACGAAACCTGTCGTGACGTAGCCCGGCGTCACGAAACCTAGGCTGGCGCTTCGAGGCACGAGAAAAAGTACAGCGCCACTACATGTGCGGCGCGTTGAGTGTTGCGAAGCCTGTCGTGACCGGTCAGCGGTACGGGACGTGTGATATGGTCCGGTGTCACGAAACATGTCATTACATGGCCCAAGGTCGCGGTTCGTCGGGTCACGACACATCGGCTCGCGACACGACAGTCGCTTATGCGACGTCACGAAACATGATGGAGGAAGCAGTTGTGACACCAGTCGTGATTTGCTCCGCGTGTGACACAGCCCAGCTTCGTGATCCGTGTCGTGACATGCCGTGGCGTGCCCAGCATTACGTCACGAACTGATGCCGCCGTCGAGGGTTGGCCATGCCGCAGGCCTCAGGGTCGGGATGGCAACCTCACGATGGTTTGTCAGCCGGAGCAACAGCTGCTTGCGGTTCAAATGTCGTTCTGGTACGGCTGACGTGTGCACCTCGGGTTCCAGTTATTGGAACAACCATATTGCCACAGTGGACGCGGACCTCATCACCGGGCTGGTCCCTGTCGGCCGGTGGTAGTGCCCCCCCCCCCCCCCTCCCCCGCGTCAGTGCCCTCTGTATACCAGCACCTGTAACGAGCTTGGCAGGCCCCGGGTCACTGCAATAAGGTATGGAACTGGGTAAACATTGGAGGGATCGAAAGTCAGGCTGTCGCAGCACTTGCATGATATTTTTAGTCATGTCAGCTTTTGCTTCATTGTCATAATGGCATTGGTGTTACGATGTGTGTGGTACATTTGGCCACACAAGCTGTTGGTTCGCCGCGGTGATGCGCTTCTAGCACCTCCGTGGATTTGATACGAAGTCTACGAGGTTTCGGAAGGTTGAGACACCATTATGATTGGTGAACTACCTCGTTCTGAGTTTTGGGACGAAGTCACGGGGTCGAGATCCGCCGCTGCTCGATATCCTCGCGTAGCGTTGGTCTTCCCGCGGACGTTTGTTGAGGCTGTCCATGTTTTGGATGTATTATTTTCGTCCATTGTGTGTTGCTGCGTGTTGCGTGAATGCACCGTGGCAGTGGCTCTCGCCATAATCAATACATGTGGCGAACCTTCCCGCTGATCCTGATCAGGGCACTCTTGGTATCCCTGTCCCTCTCCGCGGTCTCCCCGCTGAGCCTCACCAGGGCACTCTCCAAGTATCCCTCCCCACGATCGCCCCGCTGGCCTCACCAGGGCACTCTCCCAGTATCCAAGTGTCCCTCCCCACGATCTCCCTGCTGAGCCTCACCAAGGCACTCTCCAGTATTCCTCGCCACGATCTCTCCGCTGAGCCTCACCGGGGCACTCTCTCCAGCGTCCCTCCGCACGGTCGTGGAATGCCTCGGTCGCACCCCTCCAACCTGACCCAGGCAGCACGCCGTGTCGCGTCACTCGTCGGTGCGCCGTGTGATGACGTCGATCCCGCGTACGGATGCCGCCTGTGCGCTGTCGGCGGCGACCGAGTCGAGTGTGCCGACATCCGGCGCTGCTGCCGATGGCGGTGCGGCGGGCGAGCGTATCATTAGGTGACGCAATGTGTTACCCAATGCTGAGCGCCGACGCAGCGGCCTGAAGCCACGGACGCCTGCTGTTGTTTCTCAGTGCTGTGGGTCGTAGTGAACGCTGCTGCGTGCTGTGCGCAGGCCGGCTGGCGGACCTGGGCTCGCGTGGAGTAGTTGTGACGCAATATGCGCCCCCGGGGCCGTCTGTCCTCGTCGCGCTGACAGCCGGCCCTATGATGCAGGGCGTTGATCTCCGCGATGTTAGCTGCTGGACGTGCTTGTGTGCGACACGCAAGACTCCGCGGTTTATAAACCAGACCAGTCGGCAGTCAGGTCTTTTGTATACTCTCGGAACAGTGCATGTCGCCGTTAAAAAGCGTTTATCATTCGGCCGACACCACACTCATCAGCACGGAACGTACATCGGTGCCCTGACATCCTTGTCAAGAATTGGTATTTGGCACCGTAAAAACCAAAATCCTGGTCTCCTCCGTCACACAGAGCGGGCTCACCCATCCTTATGTCTAGTGAGGTCTCTAAACGCACGTGCGACAGCTCCTCTCCCTGTTACCGCCGCCTCACCACCGCTTCTTGGCGGCATTGAAGGCGTTGCGGTCCTTGACCTTCTCGTACTGCTTGATCCAGACGCCGATGAACTCGCGTTGCACGCGGCGCGCCTCGATGACGTCTGGCGGGTCGGCCGGGTTCGAGCCGCGCAGGTCCAAGTGATGAGCCCCCTGCCACGCGGACGCCCGGCCGGATCAGGCGGGGCCCTCACCAGGGCGGACACGGGACAGGGACACCCGGGTTGCATCCCACAGCGCGCTGTCAACGGCCATCGAACCCGCTTGTGCAACGCGACCCCTCTTGACAACGGTGGTCGGCAAAGCAGGATCACGTGACAGGCAGCTCAGCCGGTGCTGCGGTTATTTGACAATGTGCGTGAAGCAGATAACGAGGCAACACATCCGTCGCATGCGCTTGCCCTGAGGGCACGGTCACCCGACCTGCCCGAGGCCACCCCGGACAGTCTGAGGCCACCCAGCCGGCCCGAGGTCACCCCGGCCGGCCACTTACGTTCGGGATGATGACGGCCACGAGCGAGTCCGAGAGGGAGCGCAGCACACCTCCCGACGACCACGGGTCAAGCAGGCCGTTCGCGAACACGATGTTGCTGCTGCCGGTGATATTGAGGCCGCCATACAGCAGCGGCGCCATCAGCGGGCGTGGCTGCACGTTGTGACGCGCGCGGCAGGCAGCCGTGTACTCGGCCAGGTTCCACGGCGATGGTGCGAACATGTCCGCCACGCCGTCGTAGCACATGGGCATCACCATCTCCGTGCAGGCCTGTGGCAGAAGGGCGCGGGGTTGCGTGCTGGGGGGGGGGGGGGGGCGGCAAGAGGGAGAGCTGACGGGCTCACGCGAGGCAGATGGCGGCGGAGGTCAGAGGTCAAGCGCAGGGGGTCACGTGTCGGGGAGGGATGGTGCTGTGGTCCGTGAGGGAAAGGGTCGACTGGGGGCACAGTCTGTAGCGACAGTCCTTTATTCGGTATCGGGGAAACTTGACGGGCCTCTAGTGCGTGTCCAGATGGTTACGGGACGTGGGAGTCCGTCCGACGACGCGACAACGAATTCCAGGACGCATGTGACGCGCGCGAGTTGATGCGACAATGAGACACTCGGGCGAAAGTGGCGACTGGCGCGCCAGGTGGCGCCAGCACCTGGCAGCGGTCACCTGCTCGGGACAGTCGCGTAGCTGTCAGCGAGCCGACCCGCGCTGACCGCGGGCCGCGGGGAGCTGACGGGTCGAGAGGAAGCCGCTCCAGCAGCTGGCAGCCATCGGCCGCTCACCTGGAAGTCCCAGCCGTCGTCGCCCAGGGACGACGTGCCCTGGCTGCCGGTATCCACGCAGTCGGCGGCGCCGGTGTAGTTAAAGTATAGGTTGATGACGTCGTAGATGTTGGTGAGCAGCGCGCGGTCGTCGTTCCCGTGGTCGTCGTGCAGGTAGGAGCACGCCACCTGAGCGGCGCAGGAGGTGCGCGTTAGTTAGTGGCCATTCCGCCACGCCCGATGGCAAACGTGACGCCACGATGAAACAGAGTGACACGCGCGCGTCATTGGTGATCGCACTTCTAAGGGAAGGCCTTTAGGCTCGGACAGACCACGTCGATTTTTTGCCCACATGTTAAGTCTAGGACCAAGCCCACTACCATTGTGAAATGGAGCTCGTGCACGTGGTAATCACATCGGTGAATGTTTTGGTAATCGGAACTCAGGGTGTAAGCCGGCAGGACTGGATCCAGCGTGACGGTGAGTCAGGCGGGACAGCCGCCACGGGTGGCCGTCCTCCGCACGACACATGTACCGTCTCTTTGCATCGACTGGCACTTTCAGCAGCACAAGCATCCTTATCAAACATTCTCATTTTAGGTCATAAAACTAGGTTGACTAAAACTAGGTAGCGAATTTGACCGAGAGACCCGAACAAGACCAGCACATTCGTTACCAGGTATTCCGTACAATCAAAGTCGAGCTCCGCTCATCAGCAATTTAAACCCGATACAAATACATCAGATTCATCCGCAACCAACACCTTGACGGGGTAGCCGGGCAGCGGGGATAGAAAGCTGGCCGGGTACGGGTAGTCGATCATGGCGAAGTTGGTGTACATGTCGTTAAGCCACTGTTTGAAGTCCGTCAGCTGGGAGCTGTTCAGCGGGCTACACAGGTTCCAGGCGTCGCTCAGCCAGTCCATGCCTTCCTCTGTGGAGGGCGGCAGACGTAGGGTGGAGATGACGCACATCAGAGCGCACCGCGTCCGCTACAGGTTCGACTGGCGTCCCGCAGCGTGGTTTCCAAGTGCCGCCATCGCACTTCGGTGGGTGGTCAGACGCCCACCGGCCCTGGGTCAGTGTCCCACTGGTCCCGACATACGACACGCCCGGTCTCATCACCCTCCCTGTGTTGTCGCTACGACGGCCGAGGTGAGTGTTTAAACGCTGGCTCGCGCTGCTCCTGGGAGACATGGGGTACCCGCCATGTCCCCAGGGCCGGCGCTCCGCCACGGCCAGCTCGAGGCAGGCCCAACCGGAGCCGGCTGCTCGCGGCGGCCACGCCACACCAGGCACCGGCACATAATGGGGTCCCATCTGGGGCGGGGCAGGCGGCGGCCGGACGGCGGACACCAGATGACGCCGTGCCAGCCACCGGCAGCACGACCAGAGACGAGTCGGAACGCCCCGGCACGGGCACGCTGACCACACAGACGCGGTCTGACGTCATGACCGCGGGTCTGACGTCACGCGTAGTGCGGCACTGTCCCTGCGCATCGCGTGGGGAGCGATGCGCCAGGGGTAGATGGTCACACTCCCTGGCAAAAACGGCCTCGCAAGCCCTGGCCATATTGCAGTACAAATTTGCTACGTTTTTGCTAAAAAAAGGTTGCTAACCAATTTTTTAATGCTCATCGTTTGGTGACTACATGGGATGGATGGGGGTTCAGCTTTGTATTACCCCCCACCCCCCCACCCCCCCACCACCCCACCCCCACCTCCACCCCCACCCCCACCCATCTGTGGAGAGTTTCTACACCCCCCGCACGTCACCTGCGTGCTCGGAGGGGGGGGAGGGGAGGGGCGTCGGGTGATGACGTACGGTCCGCGGTCAGGCGGTCGATGGCGTCCCAGGACTTGCGAATGACGCGGGGGCACATGTCACCCTCCTTGCCGAAGGTGCGCGTCACCACCTGGCCGAACGCCTCACACGGCGTGATGCCCGTGAACTGGAGATCGGTGCCGAAGACGCGATCGCCCTGAAACGGTACCAGTGTACAGACCAGCCAGGACGGCAGCCTTCCGCGGGTCTTGTGAACAACACGCGACATGCAGGCGTTGCATCTGTCTCGTGCACTTCTTCTTTTTGCAAGATAAACGGACAGTTCACGTACTTTTTTTTCGGCCACGCGCTGGCTCAACTGTGTTACTGCGTTAACAAGATAAACGGAACGTTCACGTACTTTTTTCGCCATGCGCTGGCTCAACTGTGCATTGCGTTAACAAGATAACGGACAGTTCACGTACTTTCTTCTTCGTCATGCGCTGGCCCAAATGCGCACTGTGTTAACAAAGCGAACCATTGGCCAGGTAGATTAAACGGCCGGATAGGTAAACGCATGTACAAAGACGCATACACTTAAATTGTACCCCCGTCTTTGAGCTAAACCTTCCGAATTCGCGTTCTCACATTTTCTGATACGCTAGTGTCCATTATTAATAGGCATGGATCGATTATCAGCCCGGCTATTCCATTATCATTCTCCTTCGATCACCGATACTCGGTCATCAGCCCCGCCCTGCCCCACCCTGCACCAGCCTGGTGTTTGTCGCAAACTTTGACCCCATTCTGTATTAATGACCTACATCTGAGCTGACCAGACCTTCGAAATGGGGGTCAAGGTCCAGGATGGGTACATAGGAGACACGCCAGGGGCCGATTGAGCGGAGGCAGAACCAGAGGCAGTGCCTGAGAGGTACGCCCCGCTTGCACCAGGCCCATACCTTACAGCCCAACGACTAAGCTTAGCCTTAGCTATGCTCAGGATACCGCCTCACTAGGCCCAAAGTGAAATTAGAGTGTCGAATATTCAGTGAAAAGGGCGATGATGTCCCATCCCCATCCTTCGCCAAGCAGTGAACACGACTCTCAACTGCGCAGTAGTCAGTGTGACACTGACCTCCGGACCAAGGGGCCAGCATCCCTCAGACACTGCGGTGGCCGGAGCGGTCGGCGGGATTGCTGCTTCCTGCGCCGGAAGGTGTCAGCATTCCTGACCTTACGACGTAGGGGTCTGCGTCACGCTGACCTTCCGACAGGTCAGTGGGGAACCGAACCTTCCAGTATCGGTGTCCTGGGTAGACCCGCACCCACGTCCGCAGGCCAGAGGTTAGTGAACCCACACCCCTGGCCGTGAAGTAGCCCACACCCAATGAAGTAGCCCACAACCCAATGACAGGCCGGGAGGTCACTGACCACACCCTGCACACCAGGCGACAGCGCGCAGCCCTTGTCGTTCCCCTCACCCCTGGACAACGTGCGGGTACTTGACCCGGAACCAGGCGGCCAGCATGCCGCCGTAGGAGCCGCCGAACGTGATGACGGGGCTGGCCTGCGCCCCCGGCAGCGTGGCGCGCAGGTGCGTCCAGCAGGTCGGCGTAGTCGGCCAGCGCCTGCTCCGAGGTCAGGAAGCCGGCGCGCGCTGGGGTCCGACAGCGAGACGTTCGGGTACGGCTGCGACTGGCCGTAGTAGCGGTGCTCGGCGAACACCACCAGCGCGCCGAACTCCGGCGCTATGTCGAACATGGCCCCCTGTGGGCGGCGATGGTCAGCGGCGCGTCATGATCGCCGCAGGACGAGCCCGCAGGTCAACACAGGGGCGTGCGGTCGATGGCCGTCGTGACCGCCCAGGCCTCTGACGGCTGCAGCTGGAAAGTAAAGTGGCAACATGGCGAGTGTTCTATAACCTGCTTGATGCACATTGATGAAAAACGGGTCCAGCATTTCGTCTGCAATTTCCGCGATATTACCTCACCCACCCATGTAAGCTGCATGGGATCGCCCCGAACGAGCAATGTCCTTTCCGTCTCTGTCTGCGTGAATGATGAACTTGGCGGCGTAAGATTTGGATTTCACATCACATCGAACCCACTTTGAGCTTGCTAGTTCCTCATTCCCGGTCTAACTTGTACAATAAATCATTACTTTTCTTAAACTAGATGCCTAGTCTTTACCCAACAAAGAGTTCAATCATAGTTCCAGCAAAAGAAGAGTCTAGGAGGCTTTACGTCAGTGGTGCAAATGTGTTAGACCGCATTGATATGACCGATCAAAATGTTAACCATACGCAGCGCATTCACCCAGTGCGCTCATACGGGTTTACTGAATATCTGTATACATGGGAGGGAATGATTGCTGCTGCGGCAGCCTAAACATTTTTTGTCGGTTGGCAATGCCATGCATTTTTTTCAAATGAAAAAGCTGTCTACAGACGTCATTGTTGCATCATTGTATCATTGTTTTCATATTTTCAGTATTGCATTACCATTATATTGCTTAGTCAGGTCTATATATATATAATATATATATATATATATATATATATATATATATATATATATATATATGTATGTGTGTGTGTGTGTGTGTGTGTGTGCGTGCGTGCGTGCGTGCGTGCGTGCGTGCGTGCGTACGTGCGTGCGTGCGTGTGTGTAAAGCTGGACGTTTAAATGGCGGTGCACAGTGCGCAGTGCGCCGGTGGGAGAGCGCCACCTTCTGTCACTACACAAAAAGCAGCATCCAAAGCAGGTCGCTTCTTTCCCACCCCAGCTCACCGCCTGCTCCCACTGCAAGCTGAACCATCATTGTCAAGTGCGGCGTGAGTACGCCATCTGGCAGGAAGCTTCATTCCAACATACCCACTGTCCACACCGTGCCACAATCAGAGTTTCATACACATGCAAGGTGCAAAGTTGCCGGGTTTTCACACGTAGTCGGATATGGATTGCATCCCCCTTCAAGAAAAAACACGTTGATAAGACTATCAGGAAAAGGAGACCCCGATGCGCAATAGCCAACGATTGTGCAGCTCTCAACGTGGCTTACGTCATGACGACAGACTCCCATTCCATGATGGACAGTTGTGTGAAAAAGCATGAAAGCTGACAATGACTACCTCTGGTTGATGGCCAAGACCTTTTTGAAGGCCGTGGCGGGCGTGCTGTTAATGTCGTCACACTTTAATGGCGTGATGATCGCGGGTCCAGGTCTTTCTGCTAGTGGCACGTCCCCCACCTCGTGCCACCCGGTGTGTGAGGTCCTGATGCCTCGCTCCACCCGGTGCGTGATGTCCTAAAGCCTCACGCCACCCGACGTATGAGGTCCTGATGCAAAGCACGGTAGCAGGTGTCGTGCGTAGGTAATAAATAGGGAGTTGGACTTGCCCTCGCCGTGTTGTTTTCAAAGCGTTTTCGCCATTCTCAAACAGGTTTCGGCGTTAGCACTGGTATCTATCACTTTAAAACACTGACACTTCTGCAGCATTTAAGATCAACATCCCCTAAATGCACCAGCGCTAATTAAAATACGGGCGACGACGGGCCTCGAACCTACAGCCTCCCGATCCCGTCGCACAAGTGTCGTGGCTGTCCCTCCCGACGCGTTCACGTCGGGAGACCGGCGATCGGCATACCGTGTTCTCGAGGAACAGTTCGATGTCACCCTCGTTGCCGGTGTAGAAGAAGATGGGACCGCCGTCGCCGTCCCACCAGCTGTCGTTCACCAGGTAGCGCATCTTGAAGACGTCGTTGTTGGCGAAACTGAAGTGGTCCACCTGTGGATGATCCACAGACGGTTGGATTTACGCCGCCTGAAGATGCTAACTCACGGTCGACTGACTGTGCACTTAATCTGCAAATAGTAAGCTACCTGTAGGTACCGAGGAAGTCTTTGCAAAGTAGCAGTATTGAGATTCCTGGAATTACTTTTCTATCCTGAAACCTTGTGGTGCTGTTTGACAGTGTTCATGCCGCCACAGGTTTGTTTATCCATAAACATCAACGCCACGCCACGCGGGAGTGGTCGGTGGAGTCCCTAGCTTCTCTTCTGCAGGCATGCAAATATCAACCAGACTCCAGACTAAGATCAATTTACAACCGAGTACCGAGTGCAATGTCAATGCAACCGAGTACCACACCCAAAGAGCGCTACGACCGTTGGTCTCCTGCAATTGCATAACGTGGTGCACAGTAATTAATTCCTACCACTCCGATGGCGCCGATAAAAATTCTGGAAGATATCTGAGTTCACAACACCAGACCAGAACGTTCGTCTGCCTAACGCGCGTACCTGTGTGAATAAAGCAGTGGATGGAGGCCTGTCCGCCTGCCCAGTACACACCGGCACGCACTTACCTGCGTGGTGAACCAATGTTCCTCATAGCCGGTACCCGAACGCCCGGGACGCGCCCAGCAACGCGAGCAGCAGCGGCGTCCACATGTCCATCCCCTGCCGGTATGGCGCCGGACACTGCCGACCGGCGGAATCTGCGGCCTGGCTGCGGGACCCTCCCTCCCCCCCCCCCCCCCCTGCGCAGAGCGGACGCCGTCGGGTCGGATTTCCTTTCCGCCATAAGATAGCCGGCGGCGGCAGGGGCGCGTTCAGCCTCGCTGGAGAGGGCGCGGGGGGGTTCGGCGTGGCGGCAATGAAGGTGCGCTTGAACCAGAGGTCGACCCCGCCGAGGACGCCGGAGGGATGACCTCGCACGCATCGATGGGTTTCCAGGATGCCGTATGCTGTGCGCGTTTAAACGGCAACGGCTCGTCGACGTCACGCTGGAATTGTTTATCCTGTGGTCAGCCAGCACAGACCGCTGTACAATGAAAAAGAGCGGGGCCAGAGGGGACAGCCGTTATCGTCAGCTGAATGATCAGCTCTGCAGACACGAGGATGTCCTGAATATGACGGTGTGAACAGCTGATGTTAAGAGATCGAGCCGGTCAACTGCAGTGAGAAACGCCATTCCTCTTGCGTGTGTCGTCACCGCGTGATGCCATTTCGGGCGCGATGGTATTGACGCTGCAAGCTCGGGCGCCTTCGCACCGTTGGTTGGCCGCGTTGCAGTGAGTTAACAATGGCGCTCAACCGCCAGAGTTTTCCAGGAATCTTCCGCCGGACATTGTTCATGCGAAATGATGCATGGTGCCGTAACCCATCAACAGGCAATTATCACTTAAGGCCAGTGAAGATTAGCATAGAACGTACCTGGCTTTGTAAACTTTTCCAGTGCGACTGAAAGGCAAAAATGGCACAGATTTTGCTAGGCGTTCACATCGATGACTGTGCTGGAGAGAAAGTCCGGAGTAGATAAGGTAGCCACTACCAAGCCCCGCACGCGTGAAGAACTTAGACTGTTTTGACTTGATGGCTTGACTGAGGAAATCAGAAGAATCTGAACCGCCTACCACCAGGACAGCCTTTAGAAGGAGTTCAATGCTCATGAGAAGATCTACCAAAGTCAGACCACCAACACCTAAGGATCATACAAAGAGCCGCAAAAACGATATTCCTTGCAGTTGTGACAGGGCAAGTCATACACAAGAGAAACAAGTCGACCTCTGTTTGTCGGGCTGAAAGAGCACAAAAGGCAACCATCCGGCTGTGACTGACGTTAGGCGTGGTGGAGCGTGCATGGTCAGGGTACGATCACAAATGAGCATGGGATGAGGAAACAGCACTGAGGGCGACAGAGGGTAACACTGGAAATTTAGAAAGATCAAGGAGACCACACACCTGATATTGGCTAAAAATATACATACATACATATATATATATATATATATATATATATATATATATATATGTTTGTAATCCCCGGATATGGGCGCATAGTCACCCAAACACCCGATTTTTGTAAACCTCTGCCCTTTTGACCAGAAATAGTATTTTCTTTTACATAGGATAACAATGTACAACAACCTCAAACTCAACGACAAAAATAACCCGTATCACACGCAAGGTCAGAAAAGGTAGCTGGGGTCATCTGAAGTCAATCCGGGGTCAGCGATATAAGTACGGCTGTGAGAAGAGTTCGGAAAATTAAGTACACACATACTCAACCTTCGCATAGATAACTGACAAGGTACATCTTCAAGATTGTGTTATACCACGGTAATGTATGTTGACACCCCATTCCATTTTTTATCACAACTGCCTGCACTCTGTGGAGGCAAAATAACAACGATAATTGGGGCTTTACGTCTTACCGCCTGCCAGAACCATTTCGAGGCGGACGCCCTTATCGAGTATGACGTAGGATGCGGTAGCAGGAGCTCGAATCAGGACCGACAGGTCCAGAGTCGAGTGTTCTAACCCTGCACCACCACAGCCCCACATGATACTCTGCCGAGGTGGTGTCAAAGACCGGCGCAGCGCGTGACATGTAGGTGACCCCACTTGGCCTCATATGAGCTCTCGTGCCTTTCACTGGTTTTCAGCGAGCCTCACATAAAGACATTCGACTAGCCACGTGATCACTGCCAGAAGAGGATTTTTGTCCCGATCATTTCAAAAGCTTACTTCAGCTAGCCTATTCGACCTTTGCGTCAGCTGAAATAGAGTATGGCGATACTAGCGCGCCTGGCTAGCTCGTCAGAGCCCTCATTCCGTAAAAAAACATAAAAGATGTTCGTGAGTAAGAAAAAAGGATGGCATTAGCCTTCTTCAGGTGCACCATTCTGGAGCGTACATCTGACCAGGTCCTGTCCCTGCGGAAACTTATGAAAGGCATCGACGTGCCCCCCCCCCCCCCCCGCCCTCCGCCCCCGCCGCCACATAGCTTTTGGCTTTAGTTTTCACCTTTAAATTTAGCTTCTGATAGTTACCTTTTCTATACAACTGTGTGCCGAGCAAATCATGTTGCTGTTTTGTAAGCTCCGGTAACCCACAAATTGATCTAAGGCAACACGTTTCTGCGGTCTTTCGCAGTGCTTTGGCGAGAACGCTCCTCCAGTGTTTCTATACGCCCGTGCTATGTGCCGAGAGACCAGATCCTGAGGGGGAGGGGCACTCGACTTCCTCGGCCCTGCGCATGCGCCGCCGGAGACCGATGCGACGCGTCCAGGCCTTCGGTTAGAAACGATTGGTCCCGGAAGTCAGCTAAGGCTTGAAACGCCTCAATGCACTTCCGTGCGGGGCTGCGTACGTTACAATGACCGGCGCCCCGAACTATACGCTTCGACGATCAAGTCACGGTGTGGCTCTTGTCACGCACCCACATGAAATAGAGCCGCTTTTGAGCCTGGTTTTGTATGTGCTCTGGCTAGGTTTCTAGTCCATTGATTGCGACCATAGATCAAGCAAAAACCGCATGCGCTCGGCCGGTCTTTGTTTGCAAAGTGCGTGACCTCCACGAAGTAATGGACGATAAGGCACAGAGCACGCAACGCTACGCTGAACCGGGCAACAGCGCGCCACAAAGGCCCGCAAACGAGGCATTCAGGCGGAGGGAAACCCATGAAGGGATCCGTGGATCGTATACATACATGCACACACACACACACACACACACACACACCACACACACACACACACACACACACACACACACACCACACACACACACACACACACACACACACACACACACACACACACACACCACACACACACACACACACACGCAACACGCACGCACGCACGCACGCACGCACGCACGCACGCACGCACGCAACGCACGCACGCACACACACACACACACACACGCACGCACGCACGCACGCACACACCACACACACATACATATATATATATATATATATATATATATATATATATATATATATATGTGTGTGTGTGTAGTATATATGTGTGTTGTCTATGTGTGTGTGTGTTGTGTATATATGTGTGTGTGTTGTCTATGTGCGTGTGTTCGGTGAGACGGGGAAAGCCATGGCATGCGACCATGTAGTTTATCCGGTAGGCGGTCGGGTTCGTCATGCTCAAAACGTAAATAAGAAACAACGCTGGGCAAATCCCAGCATTCGCTTGAGTAGTAATGCATTGGCGGCGCCTAATTTTGCTACGTCGGGAGCTGATTCAGAGTAAAATGACAAAATGCCTTCAGCTTTCAAGCAACATGTAATTTCTCCAGGTATTGAACGTGATTTCCTTTCAAAGTGATTAGACAACAAAATTGGAGAGCTGAAGCACCTTCAACTGAATGCAAAACTACTTCCCTCAGCGTAGAACACCGTAAATGCGATTTTGGCTGGACGAAGTATACACGGGTGTGCATGAAGTATACATGAGTATTGTCCAAAATACGGCTCCAAGCACACACAGGTTTTTCAATGCACGGTCGTCAGTTTTTTTTCCTCTCATAGCTGGAGGGATACCACATCGCGCTGTTTGACGTAGGCACATCCAACAAACCAAGGCACCCGCACGACCTCATCCAAAGCCCACGCGAAGGCCTTGGTATATCCACTGGGGAACGAGCGCGTGCTCACTCCAATTTTGCCAAGTCGGAATTTGTTCTCCTAATTTTCCCCGTACAATGCAATTTTTGCACACTCTTCAACTTGTCATTTTCGTGTTTCGCTGTCCGCCCGGGTATCAGTTTAATCATTTTCATGCCGACCTGTCTCTCGGTGACCGGCGGTCGGCCGATCCGCTGCCGCCCCAGGTGACCGGGACGTACGCCGCCCCGTGGCCTGATCTATCACTCGGTGACCGGCGGGTGGCCCTGATCTGTCGCTCGGTGACCGGCAGGTGGCCGGGCCGCTGCCGCCGGGTGACCAGGACGTGCGCCGCCTTGTGATCTTATCCATCACTCGGTGACCGGTGAGTGACCCTGATCTATCACTCGGTGACCGGCGGTCGGCCGGCCCGCCACCGCTCCAGGCGACCGGGACGCACGCCGCCTCGTGGCCGGCGCCAGCCATCGCCTGCCGGCGTCGGCTGCGGTCCTCCGTGGTGTCCGCGGTGTCTGTGTGAACACTTCCGTCGCTCTGCGAACAGTGGAGTGGGCGTCATCGGTAAACCTGCTACAGCGCACGCATTGGGTGTGTATGTCGGTGATGTGGGGAAAACCGCGGTGTGAGAAAGTGGGAAGTGCCTCTGTTATGCATCGGATGTGCGAATGAAGTTCATCGGCTGTCAGCAATGTGGACACATCCGGTAGACGACAGCCGCGTAGACTCGCCCGGTGGACTATCGGGGTGGAGTGCGCCGCTGAGGACTCACCCTGTGGTCAACATCAGCGTGGACGCGTGCTGCGGCCTGACGCCGGCCCGTCTAGCTATCCAGCCGCTAACTGCCGCGGACGCTGGGCGCGGTCGGCCAGTCTAGCTGTCCGGCCGCTGACTGTCGCGGACGCTGGGCGCGGTCGGCCAGTCTAGCTGTCCGGCCGCTGACTGTCGTGGACGCTGGGCACGGCCGGCCCGTCCAGCTGTCCGGCAGCTAACTGTCGCGGACGCGTGCTGCGGCTGACACGGCCCGTCCAATTGGTCCGTCGGGGGGGGGCCGCTACTGTCGCGGACGCTTGGGGGCGCCGGTCGGCCAGTCTAAGCTTGTCGGCGTGCCGCTGACCTGTCGCGGACAGCCGTGCGCCGGCCTGACACGGCCCGTGCCTGTCCGGCCTAACTGTCGCGGACCGGGCCGGCCGTCAGCTGTCCGGGCCCTGTCGGGACAGCTGGGCGCGAATCGGCACCGCTTCATCAGCCGGCGTGCGGCGGTGCCGGCGCGGCGCGGACCGGACGCGGTCCGCACCGGCACGCAATGAGCGCCGCGAGCCGGTGCGCAAGGGCATGTGGGGAGCCGGAGGCCGGGGCGCGCGGGCTGTGGAGCAGGCCCGAGACCTGTTCCGATCGGGCGAGCGGCCGGTTGCGAAATCGAGCCGCCGATTGCGTGGGGCCTGGGGCGTCCAGAGCGGACGGGCGGCGCGTTCCACTCCTGGACGCGGCCAGTCACAGCCGGTCAGCTCGCTGGCAGATATCGGCTGGCGCTAACACGGCGACACCCGCTCCTGGAGGGGCCGTCACGCGCCGTCGGCGCGTGCGTCACAATGACGTCACCGTACCATTGTGGCCGTCACGGCGGGCGCGGGTGACGGGTGGGGCGCACATCGGACTCCAGTCTGAGCCACCGTTGGAAAGCGAAGGCCTGCCGTGGATCTACCGTTCTCACCGCCCGTCAACGGCAGGCTCGTCCATACACTGACGGGTACCCCACAATTAGTGCGGAGCACGTCGCATGCGTGGCGAGCATAAATCAGACGGCGGAGACAGACGCGTGGCAGAGTTTTTCTGCTGTTTTTTTAAACGAAAAATTTCGTCTGAAATTCTGCGAATATTGTCCAAATTAATGAGAAATTCCGCAACATCTGGTAAGAACACAGCCCCTTGGCCACGCGTCCCTGACAAGACACGCGGCAGGCATGGCCCAACCGTTCCGTATCCATACACGGTGAAACCCGTGCATTGGTTACATATTGAAATGGTGGAACCACCCTCGCACTGCGCAGTGCGTGAACTATTGACCCCGAGCCCAGTCATGCATGCGGTATTGAGCGCAATCGTGCGCTACGCAGTGTAAAAGCTGCACCGAGAGCGCCGCGCGTCAAACTGTGACCCGACGGCAGTATTCGCAGGGGAGCCGCATGGCTCGATGGTCTGGAATGCTATCAGGATGGTTATGATGGTTCTGGAATGCTTGAATGTTCTGGAATGCTAGCAGCCTTCTCTGAGCATCGTTGGAGGATTGATGACGGAACCTGAACCTTCCCTGCCCGCCCACCTCCAGGTCTGCCTCTGATTTGGGTTTGCGCTCGTGATGTTCAGAGTGGAGGTCGAAGGTGGCGCACAAAGGGCGAGCACAGATATCGCGAATTGCACCGGCGAAGGGTCGAGAACTGCGAGTGCAGGACGGATGCTGGGCTTATCACGCCGACGGGGTCGCAGTTGTTCAGCTGTCAGATAAGAGCCTAAGCTCGGCGCCGGGGCCACCGCGGTGGACCACCGCGACGCCGGCGAGGAGTGCCACGTCGCGTTTGCCGCCCACGACGCCAGCTGACACAGCGCCGTGCGCCGGGACCCTATACGGCCGATAACGCCAGGTGGGAGTGGCCGATAGCGGCGCTAATCGCTCGCCGACCCGTTATCGGGCCAAAGTGGGTCATCGACAACGGCGGCGGTCCCGACGCGGCCGCCGGCAAGCCACTTCATCGATTCTCGACACCGTCATCAATTACCCAGTGGAAAAAGCGTCCGGGCGGGCTCGCCGTGCGGCCTCTGCTCAGCTGGTGCCGCGCCGCGCCACAGTCGTCGCGCCGGCGCCGCGCGCGAGACAGGTTCGAGGTGGGAGCGGGCGCGGTGCTCGCGCGAGGTCTCGGCACGTGACGGACGCCCAGCTGCCCCGAGGAGCGACCACGGACGTCAGCTGACAGGTGGGTCTACTCAGAGGGGGTGTGGAAATGTGGGCGAGGCTGGGATTGAATTCCATTGTGGGCAAATGCAGTCGTTCGCTCCGTTCCACAGCAAGCAGGGACGCGATTTTCTAGAATACCATTTGATTCAGAATCCGGGCTGAACCGATGGCGATGGTGTTTGTTTGGTGTTCAGGCTGCATTGCTGGTACTTTGACCGCGTTTGGAAACTTGTCCTGTCTCGGGCACAGTGGAATGGGGTCGTAATTCAAAGCAGGCTTTTTATATGAAAATCAAGGGAACGACAGAATGTTCCCTCTTCCGCGACTCGGCGCTCTCGTACGCTTTACTTGCAATCTTGTCTAATATGTAATCACGCGTGCTGATGGTGAGAGACACCATTGTGGACGATGACCAGGACAGGTATCTTGCAACGGCGAAATGTTAAAACCTTCCGTAAAAGTTCGTGTGCCCGCTGTGTCACCTGTTCCACCTACTCCGCCGTTCGCGTTCTTTCTGAGAAGGTGTCGCGTTCACCATCCACGTACGTCTATCGTGTGATATAGCAGCAGTGCCACGTGCCCGCGGCAGTGTGCCACACAGTTCAACGGACGACTGTCCTTTGCAAGTGCAGCCATGCTTCCCGGGAGTGCTATGA